>NC_142406.1:5564379-6253129 GCF_059441095.1 Idiotropiscis lumnitzeri
CAAGAATGCACAATGGAGGGGAAAAAAATTCCTGTTCAGTTTGTGGAAAATGCTTCTCTCAAAAGTCAAATTTAATAAGCCACACTAGAATACACAGTGGTGAAAAACCTTTTTCATGCTCAGTTTGTGGCAAATGCTTCTCTCAAAAGTCACATTTAACAATCCACTCAAGAACACATAATGGAGAGCGACCTTTTTCCTGCTCAGTTTGTGGGAAAAACTTCTCTGTAAAGGCCAATTTAATAAAACACACAAGAACACATAGTGGAGAAAAACCTTTTTCTTGCTCAGTTTGTGGCAGATGCTTCTCTCATAAATCTAGTTTAACAGTACACACAAGAACACACAGTGGAGAAAAACCTTTTTCCTGCTCAGTTTGTGGCAAAAGCTTCGCTCAACATTTTGGTTTAACAGTCCACAAAAGAACACACAGTGGAGAAAAACCTTTTTGCTGCTCAGTATGTGGTAAATGCTTCTCTGTAAAGTCAATTTTAACAGCGCACACAAAAACACACAGTGGAGAGCGACCTTTTTCCTGCTTGATTTGTGGAAAATGCTTCTCTCACAGGTCAACTTTAACAAAACACAAAAGATTGCACAGTGGGGAAAAACCTTTTTCATGTTCAGTTTGTGGCAAATGTTTCTTTCAGAAGTCATATTTAACAGATCACGCAAGAATACACAGTGGAGAAAAACCC
Source organism: Idiotropiscis lumnitzeri (assembly GCF_059441095.1). Lineage (NCBI taxonomy): Eukaryota > Metazoa > Chordata > Actinopteri > Syngnathiformes > Syngnathidae > Idiotropiscis > Idiotropiscis lumnitzeri. The sequence continues at coordinate 5,565,078 of NC_142406.1, forward strand.
TTTTCCTGCTCAGTTTGTGGCAGAAGATTCTCTCAAAAGTCAAATTTAACAAACCACGCAAGAATACACAGTGGAGACAAGCCATTCTTTTGCAGTGTTTGTGCTAAAGGATTCTCCACGAAACAGAATGTTGAGAAACACAATTGTGTAATCCTTGACGCTTCAAAAAAAAACAAAGGAACTGACTGTGGTGGTAAGCTGTAAGAGTGTAAATGGTTTTTGATTAAGTTTGATGAAATGATTTACGATTAATTGGCACGCCTCCTTTTGGAGCTCGACTTATTTTTCCCGTCTCAGCTGTCTGTCACAGCACGGAGGCAAGTATTGTATAATATTGCTTGCTTAGTCAGTTCTGTTGTCTAAAACGGCGACAGATCGCCACCAAAATTCAAATGCACATTACTACTCTTGTCCACTTGAACCTTTGAAAGTATAAAAGCGTTCTGCACAATAGTTTGGATTTATGTACATCAAACGTGACCTCACAGATCACGAGGGCTGCCACAAATAATTTTTTTGGGAATAGACTAATCAACAGTTTTCACAATTAGTCGACTAATCGGCTCATATGTAAATTGTGGCATGTCGCTCGAGCAAGCAGCTGCTCTGACAACCATAATTAGTTTACAGCTTGAATTATTTTAAGGAATTGTTGGAATTTAATCAACCTGTGAATAAGAATTACGAGGGAATAAACCCTAAATTAAACAAATGTACTAAATGTGTGTATGTTTTTATATTCAAGAAATAAAATGCTCAAATAAAGACTGAACAACTGATCCAAGTTTTGTTCCAATAGTTTCTTCAATTCTCTGGAATTCGGGAAATAGTGCAAGTCAGATATCTGGGCTAATCATCTTAAACCCTGCGAGGGCCTGCATCCAATAGGAATTCAGTCAGACAAAATTGCCATGCTACAATGCAGCCCTCACATTTTGAGCACTCTCACTTGACAAGTTTTCTTCTATCCTAGCTCAATGTCGGTTGAACTCTCTCTCCTCACTCACCCTCCGTCCAAGGCCGGGTTCCCTGGTTGATCCTTGTTTATTACACGGTTATCCCAAGGCTTGGCATCCTGCTATCTTGTCTGTGTGTGAGTGTATGTGTTCAGATCTCAAATTGTTGTGTCCTTAAAATGTGTTTTTTGCAATGAGGTCCAAATGACCTCTGCTGTTTTCAATAGTGCAATTTAAAATGGAACCAAAACTATACACTATGCAGAGTTGCAGTAATACTACAAAACTATCTAAGAATATAAAAAGAAATACTTGAAAGCAAATTTCACCCTTCTTGGGCAGCAAGCCTTTTTTCAAAACGCAAGAGGTCATGAAATCAGAGCACGGTTGTAAATTAGGAAAATGCACTGTGCTAAATAAAACTAAAATAAACACTTGCAATTTTGTTTTTAACCATCTAAAAGTTTAGCTTTTCTATATGAGTATGCATACTGCAATTGTGATAAATTGATTTACACAATTAATGCACAAGGTGCAAAGAAAAAAATCCCATGTTCAAAATATTAGGAGGAACATGCACCAAATAAAAAAAGTTTAATCATACGACTCGCCGATTACTTAAATTCAATGTAGATGAGGGCGCAGTATCAGTCGGGTGCTATTTCTGTATTTAACACTAACACTAGGCACACCGCACTATGAGACGCATGCTAGCGATCATTCAGAGACTGGCAGGTTTGCTAATGGTAGTTCCACACGTGCAAGAGGAACTGAAATGAAACATTAATAATATCAGGGGTGGGATCTCACTAGGCACCACACTAAAAAAAACAAAAAAAAACTAGGCACCACACTCCTTACAGTCACGGTTTTAAATCAAAACCAGAATTATCACTGAACAGCAACAGTGAAACAAAAAAATACTATCAACACAAAACATGCATCTCTCATGCCATTCATATCCCAAAAAGAAATAAAAGGAACACAAAAGACTATGCGATGTTTTGGGAATCTTTCAGAGCCTCAGCCAATCAGATGGCTGGTTGGAGAGCCGTTGTGAGTGGTGCGTTAGCTTTTTATTGATTTTTTTTGCGTCTTGTCTAAACCTGTGATGTTTCTTGCTTGCAATAACATGAATGATAAGACAGACTACGGCATCGTGGACAGCTTCCCTTTTGTTCAACTTTCTCCCACACGTACATACTGGTCTGTTCGAACTTACTGTCTCAAACTATCACTGACAGTAGTGTTCAGTGTATTTGTCACAGTCAATTCCGTACCCGATTGCATTCTCAGACTTCACCTGTAGGAGTTGTTAACGTGCACTGTGAAGTGATCCTAGGTTATCAAGCGTGTCAATTGAGTAGCGCGGTCCCCGATGATAGAATCTCAAACTATAGACGAAGAGTATATCTGACTTTAAAGTTCGCTTTATGCTCGAGGCAATATGGTATCGTCTTGGCACCCCTAGTGATCATCTCCACAAAAAAATACCAAGCCGACTTTATTCTCCACTTGCTCAGGATGAAGTGGTCAAGAGCATGAATGCGCACACGACCCCTGACTGGTTATAATTCGTACATTCAGTTACGCTAAAGTCGTGTCAACTCTCATGAGGCAGATGGTGGCTCTCAGGCAGCCTACGGGCGGGCATGGATCTTTATGCCAATTGATCAATGTTTTTGGACATAATAAGCAATGAGGTACAATGATTTCCAATAGAGAGTTTGTGATTGGTCCCCTTTGTGACTCCCACAGACACGGAGAGAGCGAAGAGGGGCGTGGCCATATTCGTCATTAAAAGTTGGCGTTTCTCAAGTCGTTACTTATTTCCTAATTTCTCCAAAATGAATGGATAAAAACGAAAACGATGACTAATTTCAGTTCCCTGATCAAAAAATATATTAACTGAGCATGTTAGTGAAAAATGAGTCATCACGGCTGAATAATTCCTTAAAATGACTCAAAGTCCATTTTATCATTGACAGAAGAAACGTGTCTTTATGATGGGGTAGTTTTTTTTACAGTGTTTCTATTGAACATGTAAATGAAAATCCGATGTCAGTTGCCTTTTCCTGTAACAACATTCGTGAACGTTAGGCTTTTTGGTCGTGTTTGTAATTGTAGAGAACAGAAAAGGAGTGAGAAGAAACTGTTTATGAAATCTCTGCCCTTTTCAAAAATCATCAATAAAATTGGTTTGATTGATTGAACATATAAATACAACCTAAAGGACATTAAAGTTAGGTTTTTTTGCTTCTTGCATCATAGATAACGCCGGTAGATGTATGTTGCAATTTGTTTCAATACTTACAGTTATTAATTTATTTGAATATTATTTTTCCAAATATTTAGTGTTTCTTTCAATATTTCAGTATTTTTTCAATACTTTTACCAATGTTAAGGGCTTTTTTGTGATTAGATTAATGACAAATTGGCACACCCCTTTTGGCGCTTGGCTTATTTTTCCCTTCTACATTACAGCCGGGAGGCTAGCATTGTAATATTGCTTGTTTGTCACGGTCTGTTGTCTAAAACGGCGAGCAATCACCACCAAAATTGAAATACACACTGCTACTCTTGTCCACTTCAACCTGTGAAACTTTATACACGTTCTGCACAATATTTTGGATTCATTTACATCAAACATGATCCCATATGATCACCTTCACAAAATCCAAAATACAGTGCCAATCTCTTCTCAACTTCGAAAAGGCTGAAGAATGAGCACACGAACCCCGACCGGTTCCATTTCGGACTTTTAATTTAAAGTTTTGTGGCGAGGCAGCCAGCAGCCAAGCATGTGTATTTCTACCATCATGGCTGGATGATCTCTTTCATCAACTGTGGAAACTAGGACTGTGAATTTTTTTTCAAGTTGTAAACAGCAGAGTACCTTTGTTTGCGTGTGTTTAAGAACGATGCCCCTCCAAAAATGAGGTCAGTGGTGGTGGGCGTGGCCAATAATGTTGTAGGTTTGTGTCACAGTGTGTGTTGCTGTGTGGATGCTGCCGTGGGCTTCAAGATCGTCTTCGGGGGCGGAACCAGACTGCTGGTGGAAAGTGGTAAGATCTTGATCGCTTCTATTTTTTAGAACTTCATCAACATAATTACATGTGAACAAATGTACTTTTCATTCTCCACTTTATTCCTATTCTTGGATTGTTCTGCTGCTTGTTTTTGTCACGTTCAATGTCTGTCTGGGTTTGGCCTCACATCGCATGAATGGATAAAAATTTGTTTGCCTTTTTTGGTCCAAACATCACTTGACATCTCCATGTTTGATGACATCACATCCATCGACTTAAATGAAAGTGTATAATGTTTCCCTGAGGAACGTCACTATGAAGATCCCAACATAAGAAGATGTAAACAACTTGACCTGCTCATTTTCAAATCTTTTAATTGGGAGAAAATATGAGAATTGTTGATGAATTTGTCTTGGGTGCATCAGACTTTGCATGTGTATTTGTGGAACCAGATTGACTGTAAAAACTAGTAAATAAAAATATGATTTGCGTGTGAGGACAGACAAGGTTCTTGTCGTTTTAGTGCTGAAGCTTCTTTTTAGGGTGTTGTTGAGGAATCAACTGATGTGGTACAGGAAGATGGAAATTACTATTCCAAAGCCGAACCAGAGTGACAGTGGAGGCTTATGACCCTCACTGATTGTGTGTGTGTTTATTAAATGTTTTCAATTCATAGTTCAATTTGAAAAAAGTAAGACAAACCAGACAAAATGTACACAGGCATTGTGATATTGTATATCGTATTATGTGAGGTTTGTATCAGGTTCTTGTTCAAGCTTTCCGCAAGGTTCTTGTTGAGGAAATAACTAATGTGTGATTGTAATCAGCAATTACTTTTTGGAAGTGGGACCAGAGTTACAGTGGAGGCCTGTAAGTGGGGAAAAAAGGATTTTGAAGAAGAAATGTAGTTGTACAGCACCCCCTTGTGTAAATGCATATTTGGTGAAGTTTGGAAGTAGGCCAGATTGAGTGTCGTATCTGGTGAGTGTATACATGGCAAACTCCTGTTGTCAGCTCAGCTGAATAGAATTGACAGGCCACTTCTTGAGGTGACTTACTGTGTTGTTCCAATTTGTCGTTGTTACACGTTTTGTGTGAAAACTCCATGTTAAACGCGCATCTAGAGCCTCAAGCTAAAATGTTTGCAGATAATTGCAGCAAGAAATTCTTAAACCAGGTCCAGAGCGACAGTGGTGGCCGCACTGTTTTGTAAGTGTGGTGTTTAACAGCTCCACACGCAAACAATGTTTGTTAGAGGCCACAACTCTGTATGCAGCGATGGCTGTTTTTAAAGTGCTCTATGAATACAATTGAATTGATAATAATGGGAGAATGTGGTTGGTGTTGGATTAGGGGAGGAATTTAAACCGTCCTTCTACAAAATGGAGGCGGGCAACCTGAGGGCATGTCTCGCCACTGGCTTCAGCCGACACAACGCCATGGAGAAGGCGGGAAAAGGACACATCTTTGAGGAGTCTTGTGCTGTGCGAATAACGGACGACTCGCTCTACAACCAGGTGGCGCTGCTAACATCCGCGCATAACGACACGTGTGAGGAAGGTGAGGAGAGTGTAGCTAGGCGTGCAGTCAACTTAATGGGGTCACCACCTCATGCCTGCTTCCTGTTTTGCTGCCACAGGTGACAGTGGACCAGGATGGTGCCAGAACGCGTTGGAGCCAGGTTGGTATTGACATGCAATCGCCGCAGTCTGTCCCATTGAGTTTAATGTGAATGTTGTTGGCAGATGAAAAGGTGAACCTCTTCTTACTCGCCGTCCTCACCCTCCGCCTTGTCTTCATCAAGATGCTCGCCATAAACTGTGTCATGACGCTGGGCTTCTGGTTTGGCGCACCAAAGTAGTCATTGCTACGCTTTCACCACCTCCAGATGCCTATCTCTAAATCGCTGCAGTCTTTGTATTTGTTTGTGTACACTTTTTTATTAAATCTATAAATCAAAAAGCTATGAAAATAAAAACTTTCATTGATTAATGATGATGATGGTTTTGGTGATGAAATAAAAGGCTATAAAAAATGTTCAATTCATTTAAACAAAACTATAAATACTTGTAATTTATCACTGTTCACTCTACCAGTACACATAGTGAAGACTCAAAAATGATCTGTGAATCATCATTGTGGAATCCAATCCTCCATCGTGATGACTCAATAACAAAAATTCCATCACTGTTGAATACATACATACTGATCAGTGTATTAACAATTGATAAGGATATGACGTGTCAGCCCCCCGTGAGGCTCGACATGCTCCCCCCGCACCGCGCCGGGTGGTGAGCAGCCGCCCGGAGATGGCGGTCGTAGGGCCAACGAGTAAAAAAGGAAAAATGCAAAAAACGAACAGGATCCTTCCAGGCCGTGTTGGTTCAAACAGAAAAAAAGACTCCAATTAATTTGAGGCAGGAATCCAGGCTTCGGACTGATCACACAGAAAGTTTTTTATTATCCCAAAAAAAACAGACAGTTCTCCAGCGCTGATGAGAAGGGTCTGAATTAATCCAGACAACGCTGCAACTTTTATACAGTTTTTCAGGAACATGCCCTGTCCTCTGATTGGTCGAGAGTGGCCTTGGTCCATTCTAACAGTGTTTACAAAGACATGTTCAATGTTTACGACCTTGTTTACTTCTGGTGGTGTCCCAGAGTGTGCAATTCTAAAATGCCTTAGCGTTGGTTACTCCTGTGGTGTCTCGGAAGTGTTATTCCGAAAAGCTTTGGCTTTAGTCAATTTTGGTGGTGTTCCAGTGTGTCTTTATTTCTTTTTCCTCTTTCTTACCAATTAACTTTATTTATTTTGGTGTCAACGCTATTGGTGCTGATTACTCAATCCATGTGTAGCTGGCGCTAGTATTGCTGTCAATCGGTTGCCATGACAACTAAAATTTGCAATGTTTGTTTGAGTTTATTATATAAATCTTATTCTATAAAAGTGAGATGATTGTGATGTATTTGCAAAATGATTCCAGGTGAACCTAGACATGCATGGTTTTGTTCAGTTTTGGTCGAATTATTATTTGGAATGTTTGTGAATGATTTCTTCCGGTTTGGGGTCACGTATGCCGGATGGCGCGGAGAGACGGAGAAAGACGAGAGAGAGAGAGAGAGACGAATGATTGTATCGTGTGGTGGACTTATATTTGATCATCTACTACTGGTTTACAAAGGCGCACATGGTATGTTATTTTGTTTATTGATTGAATGTTTGTGTTAAAACAGATTATTGTAAATATGTATTAATATTTCGAATGTTCTTTTTAGTTTTCACGGTGTTCCATAATGGATGCGCAATAAAACGATTGTGGACAAGTACGAAGTGTGGTTCTTGACCGGAGTAGATACAGTGAAAACGTGTCCTCATCCATCCTTCTGGGGGCATTGTCGAGCAGGTGCTTCTCATCCCAAGGCAAGCTAACGGCTTCGGCGCGCAGCAAGCTACAAGCTACATCGCGCGTCGTCGCACTCAACCCGCACCGAACTACAGGCCTCTGCGTGCTTCGTTGCTAATCATCCGGCTGTAAGCTAAAGGTTTCAACGCGCAACGTTGCTTCTCATCCCATGGCGGCTAAAGTTGAGGTGGACATGATCTTGAGTGGCAATTAGCCATAACTTGGGTCCTCAAGTTAGCCTACAAATTGCAGCACCTCACGAAGTAGATGGATCGAACATAGACTAAGAATAACTATCATCAAGGAGAAACTAACGGATTTCTGTTCTTGAGGAGTGTGAAAATTTATATTGAATGTTTTGTAAATGCTATTGTTACTCCTTTCGAGTTCAATCAAGGCTCAACTTCGTTCTTCGGTTTTAACAGACATTTAATGTTGTCGACATATCTTTTTACATGTTAAAACAACACTCCAACAATGCCGTCAGAACTAAGAAAACAGCAATATAAACGCAATTAGCACACAAATAAGGATGGCTCACAAAAACAATAAAGAAAGTAAAGAGCATAATATTCACCTCATTGGCCACATTCAGTCAAAAGGAATAAAGGTGAACAAATCTTCACACAAACGTGACTTGTCGACTTGCCTTCTCTTCAGGGTACATTGCCTCTTCTGGCCATTGTGTGCATCTATGCCCATGTCCCTAAACAACAGTTTATACATGTGGAACAAAAAACAAGTTCCCCCCTTTACTACGATATTAAACCAAAACAACTGAAAATTATAACTTATAATGTATTTATTCAGTGTACTTTTGAACCTCATTAAAACTATTAAATAAAGGAATGAAATAAATTAGATTTGCCTTTGACGGCAGCTACAGCTATTTGTTGTTCCTTTTGCAAATTGTACAGTGTTGATTGAATAGTATATTATTTAGGGCTGGGACTTAAATGTATTGGGCGTTTATAAATACATAGATAAGATCAGGTTCAAAACAAAACAAACAAAAAGGGTAATAATCTTACTTTATTACTATTGTTCTCCATAATTTGAAGGCTCAAAATGTTTGAAAGTAGCGACAGTAAGTTTGATAAAGTGCAAGTGCATGAAGATGTGGAAGAATCATCTGGGGAAAAAAATAAGAAAATTCTCTCGTGAAAGACATTTGACACCCAAAATGCAGGAATTAAAAGAACTAGAGTTAATTCAAAAGGAAAAGAAGTTGAATACAACATATGAGAAGTGGAAAAGTAGCGTAAGAGGATCTTGCCAAAAGTTAAGACAAGTATGCTCTGAACAAGTGTTGTTTGACATGATGGACGAAGTTGAGAAGCTGCAGTGTGAGATCAAAGAAATATATGACAGTGTCCAACGGCAAACAACACCAAGTCAAGAAATTCTGAGAAAGGTTGATGCATCTGTAGCAGGGACAGGAAACTTAATGCATCTGATGAAAGTGCGTCGAACAGAAGATGAAGATGATTTTGATGAGGTGGCCGAAAGATCAAGATTATGCTTGCTGCTTGATAATGAATATGCTAGGTCCATATATGGTTACACAGCACCCAGTTCTCGCTGTTCAGAGCACCTCTCAGAGTCACCCAGCATTGCAGTTAAGAGGGCAGATATGGCTGCTCAGCTGGCTGCCAAGCAAGTGGAGATTGACGTGGAAGCGGCCATTGAAGCTCAACGCCAGCAGTTGAAAAAACTTGAAGGTCAGAGAGACATTGAAGTTATTAAGGCAAAGTTAAGTGTGTATGAGGAAGAGGAAATAAAGGAACGGAATGGGACAAGCAGCCCTTGTATGCAGCAAAGAGAATGTTGCAAACCCTATCTCACACTGATCCCAAGAGAGGTCATCACAGGAGGTGACTGTGAGCCTTATGCTGTCAGAACTGATCTTGGCTGGAGTATTGTGGGAAGAGCCGCCCAATGTGTAAATGCAGGAGATGTAACTGGTCTTTGTCTTCGAGTATCTGTCAAAGAGTTACCACCAATAACACCGGCAACTGTCATTAAAGCTCTAGAAGACGATTTTGTGGACACTAAAACAGGCGAAAAAAGCATATCTCAAGAAGGCATTCTCTTCCTGCAAACTTCAAAAGGAGGAATCGAACAAAATGAGCTCGGCCATCTTGAAATGCCTCTTCCTTTCAAGGCACGACCTCACCTCCCAGACAATAAGACGCTGTCTTTGGCAGACTGAAGCAACTTAAAAGGAAGCTGGACAGAGATCTCAAGGACAAAAATGATAAATGTGCTGGTGATGATAGCGTAGAGTTTCAACTGGTGTCGAGAAACCTTTATTGCTGAACAACGGTCAAGCATACTGCACCGTGAAAACTATAGAACAGAAAAACACAAACTGTAACAGTAGTTTCCAAAATAATTCACATTTTTAGTACATTTAGTATTTTATGCATCATCGTACCTCGTTACGCTTTCCAAGGGCGCTAATGAATGGTTGTCTTTGCCTGGGGCAGACGTTGATATACTGAGCGCTCCACCGGTAACACACGATTCGTGGCGTCGTGACCCGGAAGTTAAATAAAGAAAACGAAGAAGAAATAACCCCCCCAAAACAAACACGGAAATGCCATTAGGTGGCACTGCAGGTGTTAGGATCGGCGGGAGAAGGAAGAGGAGGAGGACCCAAAATGCAGGGAAGCAGAGGCAAGGGTAACTTAAAGAGGATTTAATTAACAAAACCAAACCGAAAGGCAAACAAGGTACTTGGAGCAAACAAACGTGACAAAGTGCAAAATAACAAAGTCTAACAAAACGCGGCTGGACAGAACTAAACAGGACTATGAGACAGGGACAGGAACCGGGGATAAGCGACCGTGACAAGGAGACATGAAGCATGAACGATGACCAACGAGCGACAGTGAAATCCAATAAAGGGGCAATGCACCGACGCCGAGTCGTCAGCCCGAGGCGTTTAAGTAGTGGCAATTAAATGAGTCAACGAGTAACAGGTGAGGGGCAGGTCGCGCGCCTCTCCAGCGGCGAGGTGATCAAGGAGTCAACGAGTAACAGGTGCGTGGCTGGTGGGCGTGTCTCTCCAGCCAACACGACACGCGCTGGAAGGGAACGCCCCCACGCCCGTTGAGCAAACGTAAACAAAAACAAGACATAACGGAAACGGACCATGACAGCAGGTCCACAACCTCCCATCCACACACATAAACAAAACAACAACAATGCACCTTATCGGGCATTTACACCTCATTGTATGACCGTCTGTTGACAGGACCCGACCTTACAAATGGTCTCACAGCTGTACGATGCCGTTTCCGCAAACATCCTGTTGCGATCATGTGTGATGTGGAAAAAATGTTTCACAGGTTTCATGTCAAAAAAGAAGACAGAGATTGTTTGCGATTCTTCTGGTGGGAAAACGGGGACACCTATTCAGAACCCGCAACATACCGGATGAAGTTACACTTATTTGGAGCGTCATCTTCCCCTGGCTGTGCCAATTACGCCATGAAATGCCTTGCCATATAGAATGAGAAAGAGTTTCCCACCGCAGCTAACTTCATTAGGGAGCATTTCTATGTTGATGATGGACTCATAAGTGTGGAGTCAGTTGACGAGGCAAAAGAACTAGTGGAAGAATCTCAAGCTCTGTGCGCAAGAGGAAACTTGCACCTACACAAGTTCCTTTCCAATAACCTGGCAGAATGTGCCGTGGATGTGAAGAATGTTGATCTCAACCCTGACTTACCGGTGCAAGGAGTGCTTAGGGAAAAGATGGAAGATTGATTGCGACAGTGTCTCCTTCAAGGTGTCCCTTGATAAAAAACCCAAAACACGAAGGGGGATCATTTCCATTGTAGCCTCTCTATATGTCCCTCTAGGGTTTCTAGCCCCATTCATCCTTGAAGGAAAGAGGCTACCACAAGAGATGTGTCAGAGGTACAGGGTGGGATGATCCACTACCGATGGACTTGAAGTTGAGATGGGAGAACTAAAGTTAGGGAAAAGGGGAGAACGCCTGAATAAGCCTTCCGTTGTTCAAAGATCCATACAGAAGTTAGTGATTCTAGTTAAAGGTAAATAAAGAGGGTAGTACAGACGTTGCATGGAGTAAAGGTGTCAAATATTTCATCTATAGTAGGAATTTGTGTAAAATATAAATTCTGATTCGTGTATTGATGACGTATTAAAGTTGATTTGGTTTATTTAGGATATAACACAACAATGTTGAGATTACCGTTGATTATTTTAGAAGTGTAAAATAATTAGACATTTACGAAATGTTAGTCAAACAGTAATTTGGTGGGAGTGTAGCTGGCGCTAGTATTGCTGTCAATCGGTTGCCATGACAACTAAAATTTGCAATGTTTGTTTGAGTTTATTATATAAATGTTATTATTTAAACGTGAGATCATTGTGATGTATTTGGTGAACCTAGCTATGCATGGTTTTGTTCAGTTTTGGTCGAATTAATGTTTGGAATGTTGGACTTATATTTGATCATCTACTACTGGTTTACAAAGGCGCACATGGTATATTAATTTGTTTATTGATTGAATGTTCCTGTTAAAACAGATTATTGTAAATATGTATTAATATTTCGAACGTTCTTTTTAGTTTTCACGGTGTTCCATAATGGATGCGCAATAAAACGATAGTGGACATCAGTACGAAGCGTGGTTCTCATGATCCGTTCTGTCATGTCATGTTATTTGTTTTGTTTTCTCAGCTGAGTGGGGGCGTTCCCCCCAGCACCCGTTCCTGGTTCATGTCGTCATGGCTGGAGAGACGCACCCACCAGCCGCGCACCTGACTCTCGTCAACCCATTGATTATGCTACTACATAAGCCTCCTACGCTGACTACTCAGCGTCGGAATATTCTCCTGCATCGCTCACGTTCATGATCCCAAGTATTGAATTGTATAGACTCCTCGCCCTGCTTTTTTCATTTTGTATTTTTGTGTTTCCCCGTTTTCAGCTAAGGCTCTGCTCGTTTTTGTTCTCGTTCGCTGTAATTGGTTTCTCTTGCCCTTTTGCGATAAGCAATTTATGTTCGCTGTATTCCTTGCCTTTTGCAAGCGCTTTTTGTTCCGTCGTCAGTTTTCTTTTCCTGGTGTGAGTTCGTCCACCAGCGGTTTTCGTTTGGTCTTTGTCGGTGTTGCATTTAATAATTGATATAGCTATATAAGTAACTTTGTTTTTCATTTGTAATAATAAATACCTTTGTTAAATTATATCTTTCTGTGTCTGCGTTTGAAGAGTCCCGCTACTACTTTCCAGTGGTCGCTGGAAAGTACCTTAACAGTGGTTCTTGACCAGAGTAGATACACCATGGCCCTCTTCAAGCCATTGTTATTATTTAATTTGTAATTCCAGGAAAATTGTTCCTTGACAGTTTAACACATCGCATGTAGAGGAATTGACCAAACAGTCATTTCAACAATGCATTCCAACCATATACCCAGGCATAATAGTACTAATTGAGATTTTTTTTAGGCACTTGTCATCACTTGGCTCCGCATACACCTGTAGGGTCTTTTGAAAGAGGCCAACCTGCCGCTGACCCCGTTAAAAAATGTCTGTATCTGTCTGCTATGAGTTTTTGAAAGACCTCAGTTAAGAATTCAGTATCTGCTTGTGGTGTGCTTTCTAAGTCGTACATCTTGGTGTCTTTTAGACTCAATAATTGTGTGTGATGTTTGACTGGTCCTTGGATCTGACATATAGAATTAAAGCTGCACGTACACTACGCGTGTGCTGCGTGTATGAATTCCTTGCTCCTGCCATATACAATATAACACGTGTGCGCTCTGTGAGGCGCTTCCGAAGGAATTTGACCTGACTTTGCACTTTTGCATGGTTGCGGCGTTTGAATAGACCTACCTACTGGTGTTGCAGCTTGTGTCTGTTTTTAGTGCTCTTCAGCGTTTTTATTTTTCTTTTTGTTCAAACTTATCTATTTTTATGCTCATTTACATGCATTGTGTACTCTAAAAGCACCAAGCCAAAGACCACAGAAGACAATTCACAATGTGCTTTACAAATCTAAGGGGTTGTGACTTGTACAGCACTTTTCTACAAGCGGCACTCAAAGCGCTTCACACAGTGAAAGGGGATATCAAAACAAAAGTTGTCTGTCAGTGAGCTCTCAAAAGTGTTCGCAGAGTGATAGTGGAGGCCGGTAAGTGCTGCTTTGTTGCTGCAACAATTTCATAAACATTCACCTATTTATTTATTTTGCAAACTGTGATGAAAACTAAACAAATCATTCCAAAATTTACTGCATTTCATACTGTTAGTGTGCACGCATGTGTTGTATTGGCTTTGCTATTGCTGCTCTTTCCACAGGAAGTGGTCACCACGGCACCTGTTATGGTTTCTGTCTGCAAAGCCTGCAGGCACAGCATGTAGTCGAGGACAGGGGGGCAACTATCTTATTTCAAGGGGCTATGCAGACACATTACAGCCCCCCCTCGCCTCAAAAAAAAAACGTTTTATATGAAGCCTAAAAATAAAATTTGGGGGATATAACACTTTTGTTTCAAACTTTTATTGACCGTTTAATTTTACACCAGGTGATTGGCTTAATCAATCTTTATTAAATATTTTAATTAATAAGTTACTTTAGATCCAATTGCCCAATTTCAAATTAATGTCTAATAATAAATTCTATTTAGATGTTTATGGGAAGTGAACTATTCTTGGACCAGCAATGTTTGCAGTTGACACCCTTGCACGATCATTAGCAGCAGGTTAATTTGTCTTTTCTCCTCTAACTGAAGTAACAGCATATGCTTAAATAAAGTTGTTTGTGGTACCCAATATGAAATTTAAATTGTACACAGTCTGTGTCTGCCCTCAAATGAAATTTGTTAACTCCCTGTGAAGTAAAAATGAAAATTCCAGGGAAGGCAGGTGAGAAAACATTCATTGTAGGCATAGCTAGCTAGCTGCATGTGGTGGTAGTAGTAGAAATGGCCCATGTAAAATGATAAAAAATTCAACCCACACAAGCAGTGGATAGTAACTGATAAAATGAAGGCACTATTAATTAGAGGAGATGGGCGATTTATGCTGAATGCCCAAATGCATTGCTGGGCACCGTTTTAGCCTAGCCTAGCCAAGCCCAAAGCAATTGAACAATGGAAAAGGTGAAAAGCAGTTTAACGTGAATAAATGAGTACCGTAGTCAGGCTTTGCACATATTTTCAGCAATTATCTTAAATTTTATGATTTATTTACAAACAAATATTTCACCTTACTGGATCTTTAGAATGTAAAATGACATTCATTTTGTCATGACTTTAAAGCACCGGCTCTAAGAACTAGATCCTTCATGACCGGCATCACTATGTGCAATGATAAAAGTACTGCAATGATATAAATACTGCAATAAGAATACTGCAATGGTAAACAAAATACATCATTGGTCAACATTTAAGTATACACCATTGGATAAAGCACAGTAGTCGTGTATTGCAGCCTAGGACTGCAGAATTGCACTAATGCCCGCTCGTTTGGAGGCTTGACCCAATGTTCTTGTTAAAAAGTCTGACAGCAGCCGGCAGGAAGGAGCGGCGAAATATCTCTTTTGTTCAGCGAGGGTGTAACAGTCTATCACTGAAGGAGCTGTGGAATGTTCTAAGAGTGTCATTGAGTGGGTGGGCTGGGTTGTCCAGCGTTGATGACAGTTTTGCCGTCATCCTCCGGCCCCCCACTGAGTCCACAGAGTCCAGGGAGCAGCCTAGGACAGAGCTGGCCCTCCTCACCAGTTTGTCCAGTAACTTTTTGCCCTGACCCAAGATGCCTCCTGCCCAGGAGACCACTCCATAGAAAATGACAGATGAAACCTCCAAGTAATAGAAGTTCCTGAGGAGTGTCCCCTGAATGCCAAAGGACCTCAGCTTCCTGAGTAGGAAGAGTCTGCTCTGGCCCTTCCTACAGTCTGTGTTGTCGCTCCAGTCTAGTTTATTGTTCAGATGAACACCCAGGTACTCAACGTCTGTTCCCTGGATATTCACTGGTGCAGGTGGAGGGTGCAGACGGTTGCAGAAATCCACCACCAGCTCTTTCGATTTCCCAGCGTTGATATGGATGCGGTTCTGTTGACATCAGTCCACAAAACCCTGAGTTCTCTGTACTCCCGATCATCTCCATCAGTGATGAGGCCGACAATCGCAGAGTCATCAGAGAACTTCGGCAGGTGACAGGTAGAGGAATTCTATTCATAGTCCGAGGTGTAGAGGGTGAACAGGAAGGCAGCCAGAACAGTTCCCTGCGGTGCTCCTGTGCTGCAGAGGAGCACGTCAGACACACAGTCCTGTGTTCTCACGTACTGTGGCCGGTTTGTGAGGTAGTCGTGGATCCATGTGATGAGGTGGTGGGCCACTCCCGCCTGCTCCAGCTTGTCTCCCAATAAGGCGGGCTGATGGTGTTGAAAGCACTTGAGAAATCAAAGAACATGATCCTCACAGTGCTCCCCGCCTTCTCCAGGTGGGAGAGTGATGTGTGGAGCAGGTAGATGATGGCATCATCCACACTGATGCCAGGCTCATATGCGTACTGGAGTGGGTCCATCAAAGAGCTCACCAGGGGCGCAGATGGACGGGGACCAGTCTCTCCAGGGTCTTCATCAGATGAGACGTCAGCGCCACTGGTCTGAAGTTGTTGAGCTCCTTCCGATGGGGGGTCTTTGGAACCGGAGCCAGGCAGGATGTTTTCCACAGCTCGGGGACTCTGCCCAGCTTCAGGCTGAACATGTGCTGGACAATTCCACACAGCTGGTCTGCGCAGGATTTGAGGAGCTGGGAGCTAATCCCATCTGGACCCGCTGCCTTCCTCGCCTTCATCTTCCTCAGCTGGTTCTTCACCTGAGATGTTGTGAGGAACAAGGCTGAGCAGGAGGAAGTGGTGGTTGTCTGATGTGGCTGGGAACTGATGGTGAGGGAGGAGGGGAGAAGGTGTCATTTGCAGCAGCAGGAGTGGTTGTTGGGGGCTGGAGCAGGGGAGACGGGGGAACACGTGCGCTTTCATCATAGTATTTTTGACTTGATCCTTTTTTTAATACAGCATCTTCAAACTTGTTTACATAAGCCACGGTTTTACGCACCTGGCTCATTCCCTGGTGTCGTCAGTTTCCTTTGCTGTTATATAGCCTGGGTTCTAAATTTTGCTTTTATGCTTACGAGCCAATGTGGCTGGTGACTCTCTAAAGTTCCCAGCCAATCGGATCTATGCAGTGTAAATATATTGATGATTCATATATTTTTACATTCACTGATTAATTGGTTACGAGTTACCTGGTTGATGCGAATCAGTCAAACTTATTTCCATTAACCTTTCACTTTTTGACTTTTATATGAATTTCTCATAAGACTATTTTCAACCAATATTTATATCAAATGTATAAACTTTTTTTTTTTTTACTCTCACCAAGCTTTAGTTTTAAATACCTCATGAAAATAAATTCACACACGTGTGTAAAGACTATACACTGATAGCTAACCTGCTGTGTGGACAAGCATAAGAAGAGCAATTTAGCAACTGTGAGGTTCCACCACCTAAAGACTAAGAGGATTTAATAACTCGCGAAGAAGGCGACAGCTGAACGTCGAAACTAGTAGAAGTTAATAAAAACTCAGGAGTGTGTAGACTTTTTATATCCATTGTAAAACAATGTGCATTGCAGTCTTAGTCTTTGTAAAATGGACTTCTCTTCCTTAGCAGGTGGTACTATCTGTCACTTTACCACACTTTGTACAACATAATTTGTTTGAATGTGAATCTCTTCCAGAAAACAAACGACTTCATTGTCTAATTGTGTCACATTATTTTAATGGGGATTACTGTGGGGTTGGGCAACTCTGGTCATCGAGGGCCACTATTGTCCATTGATTTTGGATGGACACACTTTTTTGGTATCTGTTTGAGAAAGAGCTCCTGTGCTGCTGCAGCGTGAAAGTTGATGTGAAGAATTTCCCAAAATGGACAGATGTGTGCCCAATGATCTCTGGTCCCTCACAGACTCAGATGTCTCCATCTTCCACTGTTGGTACACAAATCGGTGCTTGTGTAGTCACATGACGGCGTCACTCATTTAATCCTCTTACTCCATACTGGCAGTGATGTATTGAACTGCACTGTCAACATACGGCATACATGCAATTAAGGTATTAGATAAGAAGAAATCTATATGTAGTATTAGAACAGATAAGTAGTATTAGTATTAGAACTAATGAGCAACTATGAAAGTCACTACAGTACGACACAGTGTCCAAAATCCTGCTCAATGATTCACAAGGTAAATTATTAGGTCTGTTGTCCTAAATTGAGACAAGACAATATAATCTAGTACAGAAGCAAGGGTGTCTGTCATGCTAAATTGCAGCTCTGTTACATTGTGACCCATTCACTCCTGTGAGGCCACGCCCCCCCAATGTAACTTATGCCATGAAGCCGGTGCAGGTGTTTTTGTGCAGGCATGTCGGTGGATGTGTCAATGTGGGCTGCACGGCGCAGTAGAAGACTCCTGAGTCACCGGGCTTCACACTCTTGATATGCAAAGGGGCTTGCAGGGTACTGGCATTCAAGGTGCAATGAAACCTGTCACTGTACTTTTCCGCCGTCTTGCCCTGACCGATCTTAAATCGACTGAGGACAAACTCAGGCGCTGCGTTTGCCTCTTGCTTGTACCAGAAGAGGTAATCGTTGCTCGCTGATCTGTCGTAACTGCAGTCCAGCATCACTGTTGCTCCCTCCACTGCGGAGACTTCCCGTGACGGCTGGTGCACCGTCTGACCGTTGCTTCCTAGCACAAAGCAACAAAGGTGGTCAGACATAGGTTGAAAGTTGCGACGAACATACGTTGACCTCAATCAATCTTACCAAGGCTCCAAGCAGCCATCAGCACACATACAAGCACATGACTCATGTCTGCACTCAAAGTCTGGTTGAA
Organism: Idiotropiscis lumnitzeri; assembly: GCF_059441095.1. Taxonomy (NCBI): domain Eukaryota; kingdom Metazoa; phylum Chordata; class Actinopteri; order Syngnathiformes; family Syngnathidae; genus Idiotropiscis; species Idiotropiscis lumnitzeri. The sequence goes on from NC_142406.1 coordinate 5,583,410, forward strand.
GGCTGACTTGTAGCTGAAGAGGCAGGGCCTTCACGTCCTGTTGTAGTGACATCATACATGCACATCCTAAATCAGGCGTTGCTGTAAGTAGAAGACGAGTGACGCCTGGAGTCAAAGCAGTGCACAGTGGTTCTTCTGTCTTGTCTTAACGTCATCATTGTCGTGTCAGCATCTTCTTTTTGGGAATACTGGCTGATAAGCAGTGACGGAGAAGAAGCAGGCTTTTGCCGGTACACAAACAAGCAATGTGGTGTCTCATTCTGAATAATAAGAGACAAAGAAGAAATCAGACAAAGAAAGTAGACTCTGCTTGATAAAGAACATTGATATCATGTTTCCTCTGTGTTCCAAGTTAGAAATAAATGGAACCTCTGATATGTCAATTCGCCATTTAACCCTTTACAACCAGTTACTCACTTAGGAGCTGAACCAATGCCATCTGGACTGCTAGAGGACTTTGTTTCTGAGGCATGGGCCTAAAAAATCTGTTGACATGGGCAGAATCTCATTCAAAGTTATGAAAATTGTTTGATTGGCGCCATTGGTTGAAAGAGGTTTCCAAACAAATATTACATAAAGGGTACCATTGAGTTTATCCTTTCATTGGTTTGTCTTTTCAATTCTTTATCATTTGCTATTTTTTTATTTTTACTTTTGTCAGGTCAGGTCATGTAGTTTCAGTGACCAAGGGTACGAGTAATTTTTTCAATACTATGTCAACCCCTCTTATAATATTTTCCATATTGTTTCAATCCTTCGATTATCACTGTCAGGGGAAAAGTTTTAGTCGATGTAATTTTTTTTCGCAAACTGATACTATTGGTCAGTCCTCAGATGAGTCTGTTATTTTTTGCAAATCATTGAGCGAGTGAAAATGTTGGAAATGGCTTGCTTTTAGTTTTCCTAATGGTATTGGTTCATTTGAATAATTAAGGGTGATACTCCATAGAATGTTTAAATCGAAATAAATTCATTAGTTTGTCACTTTTATGAGTTTTGTGCCTATTTTACCTTTGAATGCTAATTAGTTAAAACCAGGAAAAGATAAGGGCAAAGTTTATAAACCAACAGAAATTCATACATCAATTTTTGAACATTAAAAAGTTTTTCTTTGTCTTATCCTCAATTGAATAGAAATTTTACGCAGCATCCCAATTTTTAGAATTATGCTTTGTACTTCTAGCTCGGAAAGTGTGATGAGTTGAGGAGCAGGAAATGTTCTTGTAACAAGAATGTGGCATGGGTGTCACTGTGGACCTCACAGCACAGTAGTACACTGCAGAGTGCTCAAGTGTCACATCTTCAATATGCAGGTGCACTTGCTTCATGGCACTTCCCATGCTCGCCGACCTTCTTGGCATAGCACTTAATGGGCTGCCGCTTCCCGAGAGGGAAAGCAGGAAGTGTGGCGCTTGTCCAGGAAGTTGATGGTACCAGAAGAAATAATCAAAAACAGAAGCCTTTCTGGTGTAGACGTATGCGAGTGTGACTTGTCCGCCTTTTGATGCCAACACTTCACTCTTTTCCGCCACCAGCTCTTCACCACTGGTACCTGAAGGATGAAACAAATACGTTTCAGCATTTAGTTACATGATGAGTGACTCTTGAGCTCGCAACACACCACGCACCTGCCGCAATGATGACGAGCAGCGACCAAGCTGACAGCAACATGCTGAATGAACATATGTCAACAACTCCGCTATGCTTTGCTGGACTCAAGCTCTTAACTCACAATGTCATCACATGACTGAAACTCCTCCCTGAGCCATGTGAAGTCATGGAAGTATGCAATGTTTATTTTTATAAAGATAAAGATCAAAGTGCTGGACAATGAAAAGCATTTTGCAACTTTACAGCAAAGTTCATTGGAATTAGGAAAAGAAACGTAACAACAAAAACAAACAAAAAGCCCCTGACTGTTTTTTGTAATAAAATTGAGTGATGAGGGAAAAACATGGACTATGTGTTTCAATTTTACATAAAAATACTCCAAAATGTAAATATGTCGTCTAAATATTAAATATACACAGAATCTTTTGGGACTAGAGTACAGACGCTCCCCTACTTACGAACATTCGAGTTACGAACAACGGTACATACGAGCCCAAATCTGCGCGTATGTCAAAAAATGTTCGGAAAGAGATGCTGAAAATTAGATTTTGTATTGCGCGCCTTTTTCCGAGTAGTGCTTCTTTCCGTCGCTAATACCGACGCTTGGCGCTGTGAGAGCTCACTCAGCATCCATCAACCTGATGAAAAAAAAGAAGAAAACTGTGCAATCGTCGTTAGATCGCTTCTTTCGGCCAGTTTCTAGTAAATCCTCCAAGGAAGATACTCATCAACCCTCATCTTCTTCTCAACCCTCAACTTCTTCCTACATTGAAGTTACGGAGGAGGAAGTAACTTTTGAAGCCCATTCCAGCGACGAAGAAGACCCTTTCATGATATAAAATCCTCCTCTTCCGCCTGAAGTTACGGAGGAGGAAGTAAGTTTTGAAGCCAATTCCAGCGACGACGAAGACCCTTCCATGATATAAAATCCTCCTCTTCCACCATCATCTCCTTAAGCATCGAGTACATCTTCCAAAAGTATGTTAAACTTCATTTTATTTATCTTATTACGTACATGTACAAACTGTGTGTGTGTGTGTGTCTCTCTCTCTCTAATATACGTAGTACAGTACTGTACGTATTCTCTCAATTTAATTAAATGATTTTTTTTCACTACAAACCAATACAGGTTACTTATACAAGCCTTAAACATACTTATATAAACATTCAATACACTTATATAGGCCTTAAACATACTTATATAAACATTCAATATACTTATATAGGCCTTAAACATAAATTATAATACAAAATATGGTGCTGAAGCAACTTACGAACGAATTCACCTTACGAACGATCGTTCGGAACGTAACTCGTTCGTAAGTTGGGAAGCGTCTGTACATGCCATTCCACAGTCTCAATGAAAAGAAAAAGGAGATCGGGGGTGCGGCCAATGAGGTTGGAGCTTTCTGTCACAGTTTGTGTGTAGTTGCGCGGATGCTGCTCCGGGCTAGAAAATGTCTTTGGGGCAGGACAAGCATGACAGTGACAACAGTAGGATCTTTGTATTGAATGTAGATTGTATTCATTCTTACCACACGTATTGACATCATTGCCTGAGAACATTTAACTTTTGCCGTATCATTTTTTAAATTCTTTTTCTTGGATTGGAATATCATCGTGATAATACCTCTGTGTCATAGCAACGTAATGAGTGAGCTGATGACTATCTAACCACCGTTTCTTGATGCAAACATGGAGCCAAATCGCTTGACGTCACATGCACACAGAAAAGGTTGTTCAGCCAACACGGACGACATAAAAGTCAAGTGGGACAAAAAAACGCTACCACTGGACCATATTGGTGAAGAGGCCTAGAGCTGATGAGAAACGAAGTAAAGCAGCTGGTAAATGAAAACGTGCTGCTGGAGCACCAATTTAATTTGTACACTGACCGTATAATGACATTTTATTTTGTGTCGGGATTTAAAGATAACTGATAAAGAGGATTTTGATTGTGTAGCGCTTTTCCACCGTCAAGGCACTCAAATCGCTTTAACACTCATGCATCATCAAGAGCAGCTGGGGGTTCAGTATTTTTCTCAAGAACACTTCAGGCTATTCACAAAAGCTCAGAATCTACAACTTTCGAGCCGGGAAACTATCACTCTACCACCTGAGTGTGCTGCCCCTGAAGGGTTCTCGTTGTTTTCTTGTTGAGGTATTATTTGTTGAGGAAACTACTGATGTGTAACAACAACTACAGACTGGTTTTTGGAAGTGGAACAAGAGTGACTGTAGAGCAGGGGTGCTCACACTTTTTCAGCATGCGAGCTACTTATAAAATGACCAAGGCAAAATTATCTACCTACGATAAAAATGCAAACATATATATACAGTAATACCCCGGTTATCGCGGTTAATGGGGACCGAGACCACCCGCGAAAAGTGAAAATCTGCGAAGTAGCGGCGCACCTTCAAAAAAAAAAAAAATTTTTTTTTTAATTAAATAAAATACTTATATATACTTCGCACCTATATATATAACCGAATGGAAGCTCCGGAGGAGGAGGGCGGGCGTGTGTCACAGTTAAGCCGTGCGAAGTATTGGGGGCACCTTCAAAAATGCTTAAAAAAAAAAATATATATATATATATATAGATATATATATATACATATAGATATATTTACGGGTAGAGAGAGAGAGAGTGAAATTCATGTTATAACAAAAAAAAAAAAAATTATTATTAAAACTTATTTTTTTATTCCCCAGCCATTATTTTCATATTTATTCAATTACTTCTTTTTGTATTTATTTAATTACTTCGACTTTTACCTGCTGGTACGCCGTCCGGTGTGCCCTGTGAATGTTATGATCCTCCAGCAGAGCTGGAAGATTGAGCAGGACTCTCCAAATGCAGAGACGGGAAAAAAGGTGGTGATACAAAGATATTTATTATAATTACAACATAGTCAGTGTAATCAGCGCGTCTCGCAGCAGCTGACGGCATGGCGCGAGACGATCGCTGGAGGAACGCCCACACAGCTGAAAAAACAAAAACACACGCGGCATGACAGGCACGGATCATGACAGTGAAATGAAAGGTGGCATTCTTCATTTATTTATTTATTCATTCATAACTGACAGCCTCGCGCTCCGCTCCTGCCCGGGCGGAAGAGGTGCTCCTATTCGGCTTAACTGTGACACACGCCCGCCCTCCTCCTCCGGAGCTTCCATTCGGTTAAACTTAGAGGCCGCTTGGAACCGCCCGTGCCCGGGAAAGGTGCTCCTCTTCGGCTTACTGTGACGCGAGCATGCCCTCCTCCTACGGAGCTTCCATTCGGTTAAACTTAGGGGCCGCTTGGAACCGCCCATGCCCGGGGAAGGTGCTCCTCTTCGGCTTACTGTGACGCGAGCATGCCCTCCTCCTCCGGAGCTTCCATTCGGTTAAACTTAGGGGCGGCTTGGAACCGCCCGTGCCCGGGGAAGGTGCTCCTCTACGGCTTAACTGCCACGCACACCGGCCGGAACTCTGGTACGGTCCGAACCGCGCGAAACGTCGCCACCAATCGTGTCCGGGGGAACTTACTCTTCTTCGTCCACTCTCTTCTTCGTCCACTCTCCTCTTCGGCGCACGCCGGCCGTCTAACCGCTCCAGCGCCCCCTCGTGCCGCTCGGCGAAACTACAATGCCCCTGAATATTTTTTAGACCCGCGAAGCACTGAAGCCGCGAAAGGTGAACCGCGAAGTAGCGGGGTATTACTGTATACATATATATATATAGAGAGAGAGAGAGGATTTTTTGTCCAATGTATGTTGATGTAGCCAATCTCGGTGGCGGCTTTCGCTTTTCAAGTAAGTTGTCTGAAAAATGACTGCTGTCCTGACAACTGGCTTTTTAATTCCTTCACCTTTCTCTTCCTCAGCTCGCTTTTTGGCGGAAAGTCGGTATCATATTTTACATGAACAGTCCGAAAATGCCGCTCCACATTTCCCTTCTTTAGTATTGCAATGGTCGACTGGCAAATGAGGCAAACGCACTTCGAAAATGTCATTGTGAAAAACAACTCCTCCTCCCATTCCGTATTAAAGTGATACTCGCATTGTGTAAGTTCGTACTCGCTGATGTTTGGACATGGAACCTGACTGAGTGTAGAACCTGGTGAGTGGAAACATGGCAAACTCCATTTGGTTGCTCAAGTTTATTCGAATAGTCTGTTTTGCTTAAATCAGAACATGAGTGGACCATGTTTTCCATATGTCGCCTCAAGTTACATGATTTTTGTGAAACCTCCACATATTTTTTCTCACAAACTTAATGTCATTGCTGAAAAAAGTCAGAGAACTTGCCAAAAATTAGCCCAGAACCACGAGTCAAAATTTTTTCTCATTGCAAGGATCAACAACCGTTTTGAAAGTGATAGCTGCTATTTGGGTACCGATTAATGCAAAATAATACCAGTTTGATACACTCATCAGAAATAACATCCAAGCTCCAATTATAGTTAAAAATGTCATTATCATAATGACAGGGCTTGACATAATTTTGTTGCGCACCAGTCACGGTGGCTCGTGGGTAACGTGAGAATGTGGTTGGTGCCGCTTTAGGGGAGGACTTTGAGCCATCCTTCTACGAACTTGAGGCCAACAACCTGACAGCGTGTCTCGCCACCGGCTTCAGCCAACACAACGCCACGGAGAAGGCGGGAAAAATGCACATTTTCATGGAGTCTCGTGCCGTGCGAATTTCAGACGACTCCCTGTACAATCAGGTGGCACTGCTAACAGCCGCACATAACGACACGCGCGAGGAAGGTGAGAAGGGTGGGGCTCGACCTCCAGTCAACCTAATGGTGTGACCACCTCACGTCTGCTTCTTGTTTTGTCGCCACAGGTGAAAGTGGACCAGGGCAGTGTCAGGTTGTGTTGGTGCCAGGTTGGTATTGAACATGCGTGAGGCGCAGTCTGTCGGGCTGAACTAAATGTGCATGTCATTGACAGACGAAAAGGTGAACCTCCTCTCCCACACCGTGCTCGCCCTCCGTCTTGTCTTCGCCAAGACGCTCGCCATCAACTGTGTCACGACTCTGCGTATGTGGTTTGGCGCACCAGAGTAGCCAGTGCCACCTTCCTCTTGCCCCTGTGTTTGTCTCATTAATCAATCCAAAAAATATAAAATTTTATTTATTTTTTTTTACAAATGATTGTTGTGTCATCAATTTAGTTGGAAAAGAGGCTATCAATATCCTCTTCACACGATAAGTTTTCTTTTGATATTGTGACCTTCAGTAAAAAATGACTTGGGCTAATAGGCTTGCAAAATGTTTATTACATTTCAATGTGCGTGTTTGTTTCTGTGATATTGGTTGTGTATTTGCTGCGCTTTCCACAGGAAGCGGTTGCCATGGCATCTACATCACAGATGACAGCAGTTATGGTTTCTTTTTGAAACGCTTACTGGGGCAGGATGTTTGTTGTGTGTCGGAAATAGAGGTCAGGTAACATAGCTCTCCGTCTTCAAAGACTGGATTTACACTGCGGGTACCTCCTCCACTGTTGCTCTCTACACTGTAATTAGTTGTGGATTAGTTGAGTGAACATTCCACAACTACTCATTTTTATCCAGGTGAAGGGACCAGGTTATATGTGTGTCTACCCAAGGTCAACATTCCTCTACCTTGTGTCCAAAGTCACTGGTGTTACCCACCAAGTCTGCAAACACTGTTTTAACCATGTTACAAAAACAAAAATGGGTCTACTGTTTGATGCCTTTTGTTGCCACGTCACAATTAACTTTGTAACTGTCCATCCATCCATCCATTATCCGCCACTTATCCGGGGTCGGGTCGCGGGGGCAGCAGCTTCAGCAGGGAAGCCCAGACTTCCCGCTCCCCAGCCACATCTTCCAGCTCTGCCGGAGGGATGCCCAGGCGTTCCCAGGCCAGCCGGGAGACATAGTCTCTCCAGCGTGCCCTGGGTCGTCCTCTGGGCCTCCTGCCGGTGGGACATGCCCGGAACACCTCCCCTGGGAGGCGTCCAGGAGGCATCCTAAACAGATGCCCGAGCCACCTCATCTGGCTCCTCTCTACGTGGAGGAGCAGCGGCTCGACACTGAGTCCCTCCCGGATGGCCGAGCTTCTCATCCTATCTCTAAGGGAGAGCCCAGACACCCTGCGGAGGAAACTCATTTCGGCCGCTTGTATCCGAGATCTTGTTCTTTCGGTCACGACCCACAACTCGTGACCATAGGTGAGGGTAGGAACATAAATCGACCGGTAAATCGAGAGCTTCGCCTTTTGGCTCAGCTCCCTCTTCACCACGACAGACCGATACAGCGTCCGCATCACAGCGGAGGCTGCACCGATCCGCCTGTCGATCTCTCGCTCCATCCTCCCCTCACTCGTAAACAAGACCCCAAGATACTTAAACTCCTCCACTTGGGGCAGGATCTCCTCCCCGACCTGGAGAGGGCACTCCACCCTTTTCCGACTGAGAACCATGGTCTCAGATTTGGAGGTGCTGATCTTCATCCCAACCGCTTCACACTCGGCTGCGAACCGCTCCAGTGAGAGTTGGAGATCACGGCCTGAGGAAGCCAACAGTACCACATCATCTGCGAAAAGCAGAGATGAAATACTGAGGTCACCAAACCGGATCCCCTCATCGCCCCGACTGCGCCTAGAAATTCTGTCCATAAAAGTTATGAACAGAATCGGTGACAAAGGGCAGCCTTGGCGGAGTCCAACCCTCACTGGAAACGAATCCGACTTACTGCCGGCAATGCGGACCAAACTCTGACATCGGTGGTACAGGGACCCAACTGCCCGTATCAAGGGGCTCGGTACCCCGTACTCCCGAAGCACGCTCCACAGAACTCCCCGTGGGACACGGTCGAACGCCTTCTCCAAGTCCACAAAACACATGTAGACTGGTTGGGCGAACTCCCATGCACCCTCAAGGACCCCGTAGAGAGTGTAGAGCTGGTCCACTGTTCCACGGCCAGGACGAAAACCGCACTGCTCCTCTTGGATCTGAGATTCAACCTCCCGACGGACCCTCCTCTCCAGTACCCCTGAGTAGACCTTTCCAGGGAGGCTGAGGAGTGTGATTCCTCTATAGTTGGAACACACCCTCCGATCCCCCTTCTTAAAAAGGGGGACCACCACCCCGGTCTGCCAATCCAGAGGCACTGTCCCCGATGTCCACGCAATTTTGTAGAGGCGCGTCAACCATGACAGCCCCACAACATCCAGAGCCCTAACGATATTTCGATATAACAAATATAATCGAGGCACATATTAAAGTGGTATCTCACAATGTTTGCGAATGTGGAGAATTTGGGGTTTTCATCAACGTCCATTAAAGATTGCAAAGACATTCGCAAACACTTTTTCTTGACGGCAAGAAATTATGTTCGCAATGATCCTAAGCTGCCCATCCTTCACTGTCAGAGCACTTTGCAACATTTATATGTTTCACAGAGTTAACAGACAGACGACGGTCCGAAATGCTTGCTTGTTTTGTGCATCTTCGACTCAGGCAGGAAGTTTATATGTGTGAGTGGCAAGCCACAGAGCCCCCCCCCCACACACACACACACAAACGCACCCACATACACCCCCAAGCACACACCCACATACACACATGACTTTATTTTTTTTCTTTATTTACCCAATGCATGTTTTCAAGCCACTGTTGCGTCAACTAACATCTAGGAAGGCATCTTAGGTTCACTTTAGACAGTGATAATGTGAATGCCAGCATGAATTGTGGTTGGCTCTCTCATGCTTTTCAAAAATTTTGTCCACGTTTATGCACATGTGTAAAGTGCTTTAAGTGGAAAAAAAAAGTGCAGATACACCCGTTATTCGTCATTGCAGATACACTTGTGAGGCCATTTTCAAGACAGACATTTCAAGAGAAGCAAGATCATGCAACACACAGTGTGTCACTGTGCGTGTGGATATTGTTTCTCCAGCCATGGTATCATAAAATATGCTATTATGAGGGGTATTTATTAAAGTCGGACAAAGTAGGCCTTCACTGAAGGCCTAGTTGTCAAATGCACGGCGCGCCACTGATTGATATCATCATGGTTTCACTGTTATTGTTTTTGCTGCAGATAGCCTTCGCAATACGTTATCTGAAGCATGTCTTCTTCCAGGAACCCTGCTTTGTTAGGGTTCGCCGTTCGGCGAGGAGGAGGTGGACCCAAAAGGCGAAGAGGCAGGGATAAGGGTAACTTAAAGGGAGTTTATTAAATGAACAAACAAGGACAAAACAACGTGGCAGGGTGCAAAATAACAAAAGGCAAACTAAACGTGACTAAACTGGAAACAGGACTAGGGACAAAACGAGACGGGATCGCACACGGCGGAGAGGAACAGGTGACGAGGGCTGGGAGCATGAACGAGAGCAGGAGCGAGAGCAGGAGCGGGAGCAGGAGCGGGAGCAGGAGCGGGAGCAAGAGCGTGAAAAGGAACGTGAACAAAACGTGGTCATGGAAGGTCCGTAAATCGTGGCAGCAAGAAACAATGACCCGACAACGTGTTGTGGGTCTGGGAGGCTTAAATAGTCTGAGTCATTAGGGGAGCAGATAGGAATCAGGTGTGTGATGAGGGTAACGGGGAACAGGTGCGTGGCTGGTGAGGACGAGTGCTGAGGGGAGGCGCTATCACAGCTGACCAAAACAAAAACAAAGTGCACATGGCAGGGAGGTGACGAAAACAATAACAAAACCGCATGACATGAAAACAATACAAAACCCCTGTCATGCCTGACGCGGATCATGACATGTTTGGTCTAGTTTGAATATTGGAGAGAAAATTAAATTCTTGGTGCCAAAGTTTTGGTTCTAACATTTCAACAAGCAAAATTGAAGTACAGCCAGCGATAAATAAATAGTAAAAGTTGGCTCTTTGTTGGGTTTTAACAGTAGGGTGTGTTCCTGCGCCCACGTGGCAATATCCTTTCGTGAACGATGTCCGTTTTTTATTGTACTGTTGCACCAAAGGTCATGGGCAGTCAAAGTTAGTTTTCGGTTTTGTCACTTACATGCATGGATTTCTCCAAATTTTCTGAATCTTCTGATGATAATATGAACCATAGGTCATGAAATCCCTAAATTCCTTGTAATTGCATGTTGCAAAGTGTTTTTAATCTGCTGAAATATTGGCTCAGGAAGTTGTTCACAAGTTTCTGAAACTTACCTTTTCCTTGTTTGGAAGAAACTGAAACTTTCGGAGATGCTTCTTTTTGCACTCAAGCATGACACTCACTTGTTTCAAATTAACCTGTTTTAGGTTATATTCCATTGTAAAAATTGTTACAGCTGCAGTTGTTGTGAAATGTGCTTTACAAATAATGTTGTGTGAAATGTTCAAAACCTATTTTCTGAACATCCCGATGTGTTGCAGACATCAAATTCAAAATGAGAAAACAATTACATAATTTTTTTAACATTAAATATAGCTTTCCTTTGTCTTTTCCTCAATTAAATTTAAGTTTTACGCAATAGCCCAACTTTTGGGATTAGGGTTTGATGAACGTCTGTCCTGGAAATTTGTTCCTCAGCTCGAGTGAACTGTGATGAAATCAGGAGGAAGAAATGTTTTTGTAACGAGAATGTGGCGTGTGCTTTACTGTGGGCCTCACAGCGCAGTAGTACACTGCGGAGTGCTCAAGTGTCACATCTTCAATGTGCAGGTGCACTCGCTTCATGTCACTTCCCATGCTTGCCGACATTCCTGGCAAGGCACTTAATATGCTGCCGCTACCCAAGAGAGAAAGCAGGAAGTGTGGCGCTTGTCCAGGGACTTGTTGGTACCAAAAGAAATAATGAGAACTATGAGCCTTGGCATAATCGTAAGAAATTGTGAGCCGTCTGCCTTTTGATGCCGCCACTTCACTCTTGACCGCTACCAGCTTGTCACCTCTCGTACCTGAACGATGAGCCAAAACCAGTTTCAGCATTCAGTTACATGATAACTGACTCTTCACATTGCCCAGCAGCACTCACCTGCCACAGTGATGATGAACAGCAACCAAGCTGGCAGCAACATGCTGAATGAATTTCTGTCACTTCTTCTGCACTCAAGCTCTTAAATCACAATGTTACCACATGGCTGAAGCTCCTCCCTGTTAGCGTCCCCCTGTGAAGCGACAGAACTTTTCTTAAAGATCAAAGTGCTTTCCAGTGAACAACATTTTGCTACTTTAAAGCAAAGTTCTGTGTTATTCAAATCATTGGTTGAAGTGACACAAAATTTCAAAAAGTAAATAATTAGTTGTAGAATATTAAAACGACCAACACAACAAAAAGGAAAAGGTAAACAAACAAAACTGTGGCAGATTAATTTTGTAATCATTGTTTTTATTTAAAGTAAAACAAGTCAGGTTTAATTTTTGGAATAAGCTATTCTCACTGGTTTGCAGGTTTAAGTAATAGCAACTTCATTGTTTTTATTTAGCATACTGCTATGATTTACAATTTGGTCAAGTAAATTAATCAAATTATATATGGGAAAGATATTAAGCCTGATGTGCATTATAATTGTCTGAAAAGTCGAAATATTTGGTTCAAGTAATTTAACCATATTTATTTCTGAAATGTGGACTGGCCGCAGTTCCAGTATCTTTAAGGTACGTGGTTGCCCGACTCAATTTTACAATGGTGGGCGGTCAAAGCCTTCTCTGCTGGCCTAACATGATCAATAAATCATCATATTAATAATAAAAGTTTATCATATGAGGGTTAGGGATGTATATTTTATATTTATATATTAAGGCTGTCAAAATTAAAGCATTAACTCGGGTGATTAATCCAAAAAATCTTAACTCAGTTAAATATTTCAACTCAATTAACTCAGTTTGATTTACCTCAAAAATAATTTGCATACTTTGCAAATATTGTGCCATATTAGCTGTACATCTTTAGCGAGTCTCAGAACAAAACATTGTTCAAGTTACCACTGGGCCTTGCAAACCAACGCTACTTGATTTCCGGTTCCGGCGCTGCGCAAGTGGCTGCCTGTTTTATTTATTTTACCTCATCGCAGCAATGGAGATCCAACTTGCGGTGGTTTTACGACTGTTGGGGGCTGTTTTTTGCGCGATCCTGTCCGGAGACGAAACTCGGAGATACGGATCGATCGTGTACACAAGAGATCAGCTGTTACCACTCCGTGCTAACCTCGTGCCGGCTCCCGGAGCAAGACCCGATATCCCCCGCGAGTAGAGGAAGAGACAGGGATGTTGTGCGGGGTCTTAACGCCAGGCAAGGAGGAGACGATACCACTCCGTACTCCCGTCCGTTATTATGGGGAATGTTAGATCCCTTCCCAATAAAATAGACGAGCTAACAGCGCTAACCCGGCACGAGAGGAAGGCTAGCTTGCTAATATTCACAAAGTCGTGGCTAACAGAGCTAACGTCGGACGCCGTCGTGGATTTGGACGGCTTCCAAATCCTACGTGCAGACAGGACACTGGAAAGCGGTAAGAGGAAAGGAGGAAGGCTGGCTGTGTTTGTTAATAATAGATGGTGTAACAACCCTGAGCACATAACTGTGAAGGATCAACTTTGCAGTCGGGACATTGAGCTGAGAGCTGTTAGCATCCGTCCGTACTATATACCGCGAGAGTTCAGTCATGTGATCGTGGTGGTGGCGTATGTGCCCCCCTCTGCTAACAGTGAGACAGCCTGTGACGTACTGACTGCAGCTGTGAGCAGGCTGCAAACACAGCACCCAAATGCCTTGCTCCTTATCTCTGGTGACTTCAATCACTGTTCTGGCTCCCTTCCTGTTCACCCTCTACACCTCGGACTACAAATAGTTTGAAACACTCAGCGTCCATATTCGAAATCCAATGGACCGCTACACAGAGCACAATACCACTGTAAAAAAAATATGCGAAGCCGCGATAGGTGAAGCGCAATATAGCGAGGGATTACTGTATGGATGGCCGAGTGGTCTAAGGCGCCGCGTTCAGGACCCAGTCCCCCCAGGAGGCCTGGGTTCGAATCTTGGCTGCCAGGATGGCCGAGTGGTCTAAGGCGCCGCGTTCAGGACCCAATCTCCCCAGGAGGCCTGGGTTCGAATCTCGAATTTCCCCATTGTGGGACTAATAAAGGGCAAATTATTATTATTATTATTATTATTGCAATTTGCAATACCCATACAATGCATGTTTTTCCGATATTGTGTAGCCTTAGTTTAAATAGCTCCAAGTTTAATATATGGCATTTTTATTACAATTTCAGTATCTCAAGGCTTGGCTCAGTGTAAAATATTAAAATGTGAAAGAATAACCGTTTTACACATTGAAGTTATGTTAAACTCATGTGTTTTTATGAAGGTGTACTGTTGTTTTATAGTGTAGTACAGGTACAGATACTTAGATATTAATTTTCTCTCGGATTTACAAATCAAGACATTTTTCAGAAGGAAAATGGTTAGCCTGCAAAAAATGTTTTATTTTTATAATTATTTATCAATAAAAGGAATAAAACTTAAAATAATTGGTGTATGCATAAGAATGTGACATCATATTTTATTCATCAAATTTGTACTGGACCTGCCAGCCCAGCGTCTGTAAGGTCTGTGGTGGCCCGACTAAGTGTCATACTGGCCCAGAGCCAACGTGCCACTGTAAACGTCGGAGGCGCTACCATGAAGCACAACCATATACAATGTTATCAGCTGAAGGAAAAAATGAGGCCAGAGATGTGGTGGGCGTGGCCAATGAGGTTGCACGTCAATGTCACAGCGTGAGTTGTTGCAAGGATGCTTGTGTGGGCTCCAAGATTATCTTCGCGGGTGCCGCAACCTCTTTATAAACATTGGAGGTTGTATTTTCCATCATTTGTATTGCTATCATTTCCTAGGAGCAAGAACCTTCTTTCTCCACTCGATTCTACTTCTGGGATTGGAGTATCTTCCTGATAATGCCAGGCAACGCGTTAAGTGTGTTGATGAAAATGTTCTTTTTTTTTTTTGATGGAAACATGAAGCCAACATGCTTCATGACATTATATGTGCACGCAGATGGGTGTCCAGTTGACATTGGTGACATAACAGTCAAGTGGGATGAGGAATGTTTCCCTGAGGAACACTAATGTGAAGAGGCCAACAGATGAGAAAAAGCTTTTCCTTTGGATGTGGACCGAGTCTAGTGCAACAACTGGTAAATGGAAACATCTAGCTGGAACTAGAAGGCAATTGGTACACTGACGAAGTGATGATATTTGCATTATTTTTATTATCATTGTGTGAGATATAAAGGTAAATGGGCTTTTACTTGTATAAAGCGTCAACTATCAATGATGGAGCATCAGGTTCATGAACTTGCTCAAGGACACTTGGTCATGGTCACAGGGCTCAGAATCGGGCCCACAACCTTTGGGTTGGGAGACTATCACTCTGCCAGCCAAATAATGTCACCCAATATGGGTTCCTTCTTGTTTCCTTGTTCAAGTTTCTCTTGAGGTTTTTGTTGAGGAACCAACTGATGTGTGTCAGGAAACTGGAAAACAATTTTCGGAAGAGGAATCAGAGTGACTGTCGAGACTTGTAAGTTCTACTGTTTTACTACAATGTAAAATCCAAAACCCAAACTACATCACAAAGTCAAAAACATGGCATGAAAAAGATAGAATATATTTTTCCTGTCCATTTTCAATAATCCTTTTCAGGAGCTGGCTGATATGTGTGCTTTGATGTTTATTTTTTATTATTGTTATTTATTTTTAAACTAATATTTTAATATTGGACTAAGAATATGCAAACATTGTGATGATATTATTTATAAATGAGAATCTTATCATTGTCTGGTTCAAACAATTCTTGTGGTTTTTGTAAAGGAAAGAACTAATGTGTGACAGGAGCCAACAGATTATTTTTTGGAAGTGGGATCAGAGTGATTGTGGATTCCAGTAAGTAAAAATGTATTTTAAAGATGAAAATTAGTTTAATTAAATGGTGAAACTGAATTTTTTGGGGGGTGCATAGTTATTATGAATGAGCCTCGCATTGTGTGAATTCGTACTCGCTGAGCTTTGGACATGGAACTAGACTTGGTATAGAACCTGGTGAGTGGAAATGTGGTAAACTCCATTTGGGGGCTCAATTTAGGGGAATGTTGGAATTTTGTTGTCTCGATGTTCTACTTAAGCAGCAGGTCTTGTTTTGTGTGAAAACTTTGCATGTTCTTTATCACTAACTTAATGCAAAACCTATTGTTGCATTATAAAAGTATTAACATGAGACGTTTCAGAAATTAGCAAGTTTCTTTGAAGCTACAAATACACAACCCTAACTCTGTCACTCAGTGAAAAATGTAGAATGAACAAATGTATTAAAAGTTTTTTTTTTATATCCAATTTTACTTACTGGTGTAATTAGAAAGTCAAACATTGAAAAACAGTCATTAACGATTGTGGTCCTTAGAAAATAAAATTTTGCACGTGGATGCAGAGTGTAGAACCCGCTTAATGGAAAGTTGATTCAGCACCACAAGTCAAAGTGTTTGCAGATGAGATGACAAGTATTTATTTTGTATTATTGTTGTCAGGACTCATCATGGTTTGTAGAGTTTCGTTGATTCTAGTTGAGGAGATTTGTTTCTGGAAATGTAACTACTGTCTTAACTTCTGCTTTCATGTTACACCACAACTCAAACTGCATCACTCAGTGAAAATGAACATTTTTTATTTTTGTCATTTTTACAGTGGTGAATGACTTGGGAGGCACACACCGTTGAATAAACACAACACATACAGCTACTCCTCTATTTCAGGTCACTTGCTAGTTGGTTATTGTTCTGTTTCAAGACACAATCAGAAAATCCTTTGGCCAAATTGAACACAAACAAGAATTTTAAGCATAAAATATTGAACTGTTTAGAGTATCTGGGTTTTGCAAATTGACGGAATGTGGTTGGTGTCGCGTCAGGGGAGGACTTTGAGCCATCCTTCTACAAACTTGAGGCCAGCAACCTGACGGCGTGTCTTGCCACCGGCTTCAGCCGACACAACGCCACAGAGAAGGCGGGAAAAGGGCACATTTTCGTGGAGTCTCGTGCCGTGCGAATTTCGGACGATTCCCTGTACAACCAGGTGGCACTGCTAACAACCGCACATAACGACACGTGCGAGGAAGGTGAGAAGGGTGGGGCTCGACCTCCAGTCAACCTTATGGTGTGACCACCTCACGTCTGCTTCTTGTTTTGTCGCCACAGGCGAAAGTGGACCAGGGCAGTGTCAGGTTGCGTTGGTGCCAGGTTGGTATCAAACATGCGTGAGGCGCAGTCTGTCGGGCTGAACTAAATGTGCATGTCATTGACAGACGAAAAGGTGAACCTCCTCTCCCTCACAGTGCTCGCCCTCCGCCTTGTCTTCGCCAAGACGCTCGCCATCAACTGTGTCATGACTCTGCGTCTGTGGTTTGGCGCACCTGAGTAGCCAGTGCCATGCCTCCACCTTCCTCTTCATCCTGTGTTTGTGTTGAAACTTGTACATTTTCTACATGAGCGATAAAATGTGGCATTAAACCAACAAACAAATCTATAAAATAAAATTTTCTAAAAGATTGTTACTTCATTATTTTATTAATGATAAAAAAGAAGCCATCAAGATCCTCAACACACATTAACTAATAAATAATTGTTATGCAATACTACATGGTGATCATGACACCAACAGTAAATTTGGTACTACTTACTTATCAGTGAATCATCAATAGAAAATAATGATCACCAGTGAATGGGAACATGTCAAAAAGGAAGTTGTGTGATGCAAACATGTTGGCAAAATAAAGAAGAAAGAAAGCAAAGCTGCGGAATCAAGAGTCTATTATACAAATTTTATATGAATTTTATGTGTGTGTGCATGCGTGTGTGTGTGAGTGGATGTAGGGGAGGCCCATAAATGTGTTGTAAACATTTTTTTCATATCCAACAACAAGACAAGACGTCAAAACAACAGAGATCATTCAAATTGTTGGGAGCAAGTTATTTTTTGCCACAATTCGACTTTTCCCATGACCTGAATAACTGATCATTTACTCATTGGTGTTTTCTATTGATTAAAAATAACCTAGGCTATTAGGTTTACGAAATATAAATTACATTTCAACGTCAGAAATGATCTTTCCACAGGAAGCGGTCGCCATGGCACCTGCATAACAGATGACGACAGTTATGGTTTCTATTTGAAAAGCTTACTGGGACAGGATGTATGTTGTGAAGAGGAAATGGAGGTCAGGTAAAACGGGTAACAATGTTCTTCTTCGTCAAAGGCTGGATTTAAAATGCAGGCCCCCTCCTTTTTTGTTTTCATAGACTCTAGTAGGAGGCGTTTACACAGAAGAGAAATGGGGTTGCGTGTCAAGAAATAAGATTTAGCCACTGTTTAAGTAAACAATATTAGATAAATACTAGGAATACATCCATTTTCTATCACTTTGTCGGGGTTGTGTCATGGGGGCAGCATTTTTCGCTGGGACATTCAGAATCAGAATGCCCTTTATTGTCATTGTACTCGTTGTGCAACGAGGTTAGAGAGCTCCCCACTCCAGCTCAATACAACAATAATTCAATTAAATATATAAAAAGATTAATTAAAGATTAAATAATTAAACTGGAAATAAACACAAAATTGGAAAAATAAAAATACATTATGTCGCTGTTCTGCAAGGTAAGGGTAGGTGTGTGTGAGAGTTCAGCATGGAGATGGCTCTCGGGAAGAAACTGTTTTTCAGTCTGTTAGTCTTTGTCTTGATGCACCTGTAGCGCCTGCCAGAGGGCAACAGGTCGAACAGGTGTGAGCTCGTAGGAGGAGTAGTGTCTTTAATGATATTGAGAGCTCTGCTGGTGTAGATGTCCAACAGGGAGGGGAGAGGGTAGCCAATGACCCTCTGCGCTGTTTTGACTGTTCTCTGGAGCCTCGCTCTGTCTGCCGTACCAGGTGGAGACACACAGTACATCAGCAGGCTCTCAATGGACGAGTGGTAGAAGGCCAGCAGCAGCTTCTTGTCCATGCCATTCCCTCGCAACAAGTCTTCTGGGTGGGATCTCAAAGAGTTCCCAGGGTAGCCGGGACTCTCCCCAGCTTGTTCTGGGTCATCCCCAGGACTTACCTGGAACACCTCAACATGGAGGCATTCCGGAAGCATCCTAATCAGATGCCTGCTTCTTTCACTTAAAGCAGCTCTGCTCGCCTTTTAACTGGAGCTCAGAAGACGGATCAAATAACCAAATAATAATCTTGACCTCTCGTCACTGGCTCCCAGTGCACTTTAGAGTTCCCTTTAAGGTACTTCAGTTCGTCTTCAAGTCTTTAAATGGCCTCGCCCAGCGTACCTCTCTGAGCTCCTCCACCCCTACGCACCTGCCCGCTGCCTCAGGTCTGTGGACCACATGCTGCTGGAGGTACAGAGGAATAAGCGCAGCCTCAGGGGGGATCGTGCCTTTTCTGTTGCTAGTCCTTCCCTATGGAATGAGCTTCCATTAAATGTTAGGTAAGCCTCTTCTCTGTCCACTTTTAAATGTCATTTGAAGACACATTTTTATTCTTAAGCTTTTGACTCAACATGAAACTGTCGATGTTCTGCTGGTATCTATTGTTTGTCTTTAATTTGCGTGCTAATTTCCCGCTAATTTATATAACACCATATGGAAAGTGCTTTGTTACAGCTCCTGCTGTTGTGAAAGGCGCTATATAAAGTTGTTTTGTATTGTATTGTATTTCAGCCACGATCAACAGCTCGGCACCATATATGTGGTTAAGCATTTAGATCAATAGGGGAAATCAAGAGTTACAGCTCAGCTCCTTCTTCACCACAACAAACCGATAGAATCTTTATCATTGCAGACGCTCCACCAATCCAGCTGTCACCCTGCCCCTCCATTTTTCCCTTGCTCGTTCAGACCTCAAGATACCTGAAACACTTGGGGAAGGACCTCGTTCCCAATAAAAAGGGCCTTGAAGGCCTTCAGATGCCCACGGTCTACAAATATTAATTACCCCCCTGATCTTAACCCCAGGGAGGTCAAGAATTTTTTTTTAAAAGATCTGAAGAAAAATTTGTAAACTTGGTAAATTAGCTTAAAAACAACAATCTCATGCAATTTCTCCTGTGCGTGGATATTGAGGTACTGAGTGTAAAGAGCGGAAGTTATGTTTCAGAGAGCCTAATTGTTTCTAGTCGGAATTTGCTCCAGGTGCTCTTGAGACCCACGTCCAAGCTTGGTTCCAGAGAGAGGCCGGTGACTGTTGGAATTTTAACTACAAACGTACCAAAAGTTTACCAAAATGTTCGAATTAGTTATCTGACTCCATTAAATTAACCAAACACGACCTACATTCATCCAACAATTGTGCGTGCTCGTTTTGAGAGAGAAATGACCAGAAAGCCAGCCGGCAATTCCACACGGGGGCGGATTTATTCCTAACAGGAGATCTAATACAAATCTGGGGCTCGGGTCCCTATCACCCCAGTCCTGCGCATCTCTGTACCCAACAGAAGACGACGACCTAACCGAGTTGCCCAGGATCATTTATACATTTACACAAACAAAGCAAAGACATCCTACTGCTCTCCTATTGGCTATGTGTCATCTGCAACTATCTTTAGCTTTCTCTTAGTGGACGTCTTCTGCCCGCAGGATGACGTGTCGGCTCGTCCAATCTCACACAACAGCGCCTTGATGTCTGGAAGGTTCTGCGTCAGCACACCCCGTTATCAGAAGTGCGGCTCATCCTGTACAAAACATCTGCCACATATGCATTTCACACAGCCTGCCCTGAACTTTTATTGTACATTGAGTTAAAGCACAGTCAGTAAATATCTTTATTGCATTAAACTGAATACATGTAACTTGTAGTCAATCGTATAAAATCTTTTATAGTCAAATGTATAAAATCCTTTATGACTCAAGGCAAGATTCTGAGTCGTGCTTTGTCTGATCTCTTACCAATGATCTGTGTCTGTGTGGGTGACCCTGGCAGGGACATAAATCTCCAGAAAACTTGGGTCTTGTTGTACCAAAGGTTTACCAAAATGTTTGAATTAGTTATCTGACTCCATTAATCAAACACGACCTACATTCATCCAACAATTGTGCGCGCTCGTTTTGAGAGAGAAATGACCAGGAAGCCGGCAATTCCACACGGGAGCAGATTTATTCCTAACAGGAGATCTAGTACAAAAGCCCTCTCAGCACAGTTCTGCGCGCCTCTGTACCCAACAGAAAACGACGACCCCCCTGAGTTGCCCAGGATCATTTATACATTTCAACAAAAGAAAGCAAAGACATCCTACTACTCTCCTAGTTGCTATGTGTCATTTGCAACTAGCTTTCTCTTATTGGATATCTCCACCCCGCAGGATAGCGTGTCGGCTCTTCCCATGGGCGCGCGCCAAGGCAGTTGTTTGTGCGCTCCACTGCCCATGAACCACTGGATCTGTTATTCCGCTTTCACGGTCGACCGTCTGACCATCTCACACAACAGCGCCTCGATGTCTTTGATGTCTGGAACGTTCTGTGTTAGCACACCCAGTTCTCAGACGTGCGGCTCTCCTGCACAAAACATCTGCCACCCATGCACTTCACACAGCCTGCCCTGACCTTCCACCGCACATTGAATCAAAGCACAATCAGCAAATATCTTTATTGCATTAAACTGAATACATGTAACTTGTAGTCAATCGTATAAAATCCTTTATAGTCAAATGTATAAAATCCTTTAATACGTGTAAACTGCGAGTGCACACGTGAATCATGTTTATGTATTCTGATGTCTGCTTTGAGTGGGGTATGTGTGTGCTCGTGTGTGTGCGCGTGCGTGCGTCTGTGCGTGGGCATGCATGTGTGTATGTGTGCGTGAGACCCCGAAGCAGCTCTGTGGCTGCCACTCACAGGTATACACTTCCTCCCTGAGCCAAAGTTGCACAAAACAAGCCTCATGCTGTTTTGCACCATCAGAGTCATCATGGTCACCTGACTAACTGAAAGTGATGATGATGATGAATGCAACACATAAGCGTTTGACAGATCGGCTGTAACCCATCATGAGAATGTGAATAATTAAGATACTCTAGTGTATTTTTATATCCACTATTATGAACATTTTAGTAATTCTCTTAAAATAACTATGAGGGAATTAGAGACTAAAGAAGCCTTTGTGTTGAAATTCCAATGTAAATGAGATACTGCCCGGGAGGACAAAAGGCTTGACCAGTATCTAGGTGTGAAGCACTCGAGGTGATAGTAGCAGTCAGAATGGGACCAGAAGGCCACTACGAAGAGCAACCACATCTGCTCTCACCATAGGGGGCCTTGGGGGCAAAATCGAAGACTTGTACAATGAGAATGCATTTGCAACAAGGTAAAATTAGATATTCATGTCCTGTGTGGCCATTCCCTATAAGAAGGGAAGGCCGGATAGAGGGGAGACCCTTTCCCTTTTTCTTTTTGGGGAGACTTCTTTTGACATCAGCATGTGACGAGAATAAAATCTCTTTCTAACCAAAATGGCTGTGTCAGAGAAGTTTTTTTCCATCACCAATTCTGCCACGCTCGGCGACCTGTCCAGAGGGAAGCTGAGCCAGACCCACACTTCAACAACAAAATATACCACAATACTCCAATTTGTGTCTGCTCAAAAGACACACAAATAATATTTGGAAAACACCGGAATAAATCCTGTACAGCAGTGAGACCGAATAAAATTATAAATTATCTAAATCGTGGAGTGCTTTCTGTGAGCCAATGATCCCAAGACTAAAGGATTTTATACGATTGACTACAAGTTATATGTATTCAGTTTAATGCAATAAAGATATTTACTGATTGTGCTTTAATTCAATGTACAATAAAAGGTCAGGGCAGGCTGTGTGAAGTGCATGGGTGGCAAATGTTTTGTGCAGGAGAGCCGCACGTCTGAGAACTGGGTGTGCTGACACAGAACTTTACAGACATCAAAGACATCGAGGCGCTGTTGTGTGAGATGGTCATACGGTCGACCGTGAAAGCGGAATAACAGATCCAGTGGTTCATGGGCAGTGGAGCGCACAAACAACTGCCTTGGCGCGCGCCCATGGGA
Source organism: Idiotropiscis lumnitzeri (assembly GCF_059441095.1). Classification (NCBI taxonomy): domain Eukaryota; kingdom Metazoa; phylum Chordata; class Actinopteri; order Syngnathiformes; family Syngnathidae; genus Idiotropiscis; species Idiotropiscis lumnitzeri. The sequence continues at coordinate 5,606,064 of NC_142406.1, forward strand.
AGAGCCGACACGCTATCCTGCGGGGTGAAGATATCCAGTAAGAGAAAGCTAAAGTTAGTTGCAGATGACACATAGCAAATAGGAGAGTAGTTGGATGTCTTTGCTTTGTTTTGTTGAAATGTATAAATGATCCTGGGCAACTCGGGGGGGTTGTCATCTTCTGTTGGGTACAGAGGCGCGCAGAACTGTGCTGAGAGGGCTTTTGTACTAGATCTCCTGTTAGGAATAAATCTGCTTCCGTTTGAAATCGCCGGCTTCCTGGTCATTTCTCTCTCAGAACGAGCGCGCATAATTGTTGGATGAATGTAGGTCGTGTTTGGTTAATGGAGTCAGATAATCGTTAAAATTCCAACAGTATACAATACAAAAATTGAGAATTTTGTAAAAAATTAACTTGGAATAAACCAGCATTGCCTTATGTTTTTAGTACAAACACAAAAACAATGTAATGAAACTGGCCTGTACAAAGTTATTGCTGCAGTGTAAAGGTCCTTAGGTACATTTGAGGGGAACTTTATTCAAGTTGTTTTGCCTTGGCATAAGAATGTGTACAAGAACACAAAACCACACACTCACACGTTTGTTTTATAACTATACCTTTTGTATTTTAACCTATTTGGACCTTATATGAGATTGACTCTAAAGAGGTTTCCTCACCCTGCAAAGCATTTTCAACCCACCAAGCTGACGACCTAACCTGGTTGCCTCTGCCAGATAGGATGGTCAGATAGGTGGGCCAAATTATTATTATTGTAATGACAAACTGTCAATTGACTTTCATGTTTGCGGTCATCTTTTTCAGCGTGGGACCGACATGATTGAGTATCTTAATGAGGAAAACGTAGACCACCAATAACCAAAGCAGAGCCAACACATGTGACAATTACCCAGATGTCAAAGTTATTCATGAGAATTTAATCAATAAATCACATCTATGTCATGACCAAAAAATAGCATTTTGTGTCAATTTTTCACTTGTACTGTGACCACAAATGAAAAAAAGTAAATGAATAAATAAAATCCGGTCATGTAAACACGTTTATTTAATTCACGCATTTTCATTTTGGGAAACATGCATAACTTAAACGTGCACAAAGGCCATAATTAAAAATGAACAAAAAAACTGATTGTGAACCATAATTCAATATAATTTAATGCTCAGTGGCAACAACAAGAAAAAGAAACCTGTGAAACATCAATGTTGCTCGTAAGCTTATTGCATACAAAATGCGAAGGACAAAAGCCTTTTCAACAAGTATTTAAATTTAATTTTAAAGAGTCCAATGAATGAGTCAATGCATGGATAGTGTTGGAGTCGAGTCACCGTGGAAATGAGAAGTAGTTAGTAAATCACCCTTTAAAAGCCAAACTTACTCCAATGCGTGTTCGTTTTTTTGTGCTCAAGAAGAAAAGGGTCAAATAAAGACTCAACAACTGATTTGAGTTCCGATATTTAGTTTCTTCAATTTCTGGAGTTCAGGAAATAGTACAAAGACAGATATCTGGGCAGCTTTTTCTTAATCTCACGAGAAAACTGCACTCGGGCGAGCACAGTCGAAAAATGCGCGCCATCTTTTAGCCCAGCTTCAGTTTTTATAGAAGTTTTTTATGTCAAGGGTAATGTAGGTTGAATCGGTTGCATCAGTCGTCCTAGCTCCCTCCCACGGCACGTGTCCACGTCCAAGGGAAGGTCCTCCCCAGGTTAGTCATCGTCCGAGTAGTTGATGGTGGTTGATTCCCGTCTGGTCCCGTAGACTGGCACGCCAAGGCTGGCCTTCTCCGGCGGGCCGTCCCTCCGTCTCTCTCCGCTGGCATTCTTCTGTAATCTTGTCGGTGTGCATGTGTGCGCGTGTATGTGCAAGTGTATGTGTGTGTATGTGCGTGTGTAGGTGCAGGTGTATGTATATGACTGTGTGTGTATGCGTATGTGCATGTGCTCCGATCTCCAATTGTTCTGTCTTTCGGAATGTGTTTTTCTTATGATAGCGTCTGTGTGAGTCCTCCAGTGCCCAATTTGGTATGTTTGCATCGCTACAGCCAATGTGGAGAACGTGCTTTGTCGTATTTGTCCATGAAGTGCTGTGAATGTGAGGGCAGCTCATGGAAATGCTATGTGCGCAAATCTATTCTCACTACTGAGAATTTCAATAAAAATCACACATTTAAACTAAGTACTATAAATTTAGCATATGAGAATAATATAATAAATCAGTAAACATCAGGACTACAATCCCAGTCATTCTTGTGACCCGTGCTTCTAGTTTCATTTGATAAATGCTTCTTGTTTCATCGATGTTTAAAATATTCAGTCAATATGAACCTGCTAACTTTAATTATCGACATTCAGTCCCGTATGTGTTTACAATAATGCCAGTAATCGTAATAGAATCCTTCAATAGGAAGGTACTTTTTATTAATTTGCCTTGCGTCTTTAACTCTTATTTGTAAATGCTTTGAAATGTTGTTCTAATTACGTGAAGCACATTGAATTACCCCCTCAATTAAATACTCTACATAAATCAAGCAGTCTTGCCTTGCCTTTGCTAAGCAAAACAAGACAAGAATGGAGAATGGACTTTCTCAACATTGTGGTGCTTTTTCTGACATGTCAAACTAGACAAGTCAAATTTTAAGCCTTTATTTGTTCCTAAACTCAAGAGTGCCGGCATCCTCTTTAAAATCAACTAATGAACGACTCAATTTGCATTATCCTTAAAGTTACCAATTAATTTGTCCACATTATCAACACGTATCGGTTTGATTCAATTTACATAGCTTGTTTGTTGAACATTAGATGATGCGTCAATGTGATGTTTTAAAAAAAAAAACAAGCAGACACGCACGGGACAAAAGTGATGACAAAATAATATTTTTATTCAAATAGAAATGACTAAAAATTAACTAAGAAGGAGTGGTATGAGACCTGCCACAATAAAACACAGACAGGACTGGGGGCTTACCACAACAGCGGTCAACAAAAAGTGGGAGATACAAACCTACACAGCACCTGTGAATTACAAAAATTAGTGAGCAAAAGGACCGCCACCAGGGGACCGCTGCTGCACCGGTAACCTCAGCGCCTGTCAAACAACCAAAAAGAAACACAATAAAAAGCATGCAATTGAGACAGACTTCATACCACGAACAGAACAAACCCACACCACAATAAGTCAAAGCAAAACAACAAAATACACACAACTAACAAAATAACATGTATAAAACAATCCAGTGTCGCCTTGCATGGGCCAGCATAGGCAGCAATTTGGCCAATGGCATAGGCCAGGTCCAGCCCCTCAAGTCGGGTTGGCCCTTGCGGCGACGCGGCAAACACAACCCACGGTCACAAGTCTGTTAAAATGACATTAAAATAATCTTTAAAAGAGAGAGCCAAGACAGCAGTGTGGCCCAGAACAGCGACGAGTAGCACCAACACTGGAATAAAGCACATATAATCAATTAGGATTTAAATAAAATCAACTGTATCATATTAAATCATCCTACCGGAGAGATGGACACTCAGTTCGCAAAGGTTGGCTGGAAGGAGAACCTGCAACCCTGCGCTGCACTTGATAGCTGGGAGAAATTAATTATTAACTTCCTCAGTGTCATGATCCGTTTCTGTCATGCCATGTTGTTTTTGTTTTCTCAGCTGAGTGGGGGCGTTTCCTCCAGCGCTCGTTCCTGGTTCATGTCGTCATGGCTGGAGAGACGCGCCCACCAGCCACGCACCTGTCACTCGTCAACCCACTGATTATGTCACTATTTCAGCCTCCTACGCTGACTACTCAGCGTCGGAATATTCTCCTTCATTGCTCATGTTCATGATCCAAGTGGTGAATTATAGACGTCTCGGTATTGTATTCTGCATATGTTTTTTTTGTTCGTGTATCTCCGTTTTCAGTTAAGGTTTTTCTCGTTTTGGTTCTCGTTCGCCCCAATTGTTTTTTTCTTGCCCTTCTGCGGTAAGCGATTTATGTTTATTGTGTTCCTTATCTTCTGCAAGCACTTTTTGTTCCGTCGTCAGTTTCCTGGTGTGAGTTTTTCCACCAGCGATTTTCGTTTGATCTTTGTCGGTGTTGCGTTTTTGATATAGATGTATAGTGTTACTGTGTTTTCATTTGTAAAAATAAATACCTTTGTTAAAATTATATCTCTCTGTGTCTGCGCTTAAAGTGTCCCGCTACTGTTTTCCAGTGGTCCCTGGAAAATGTCCTAACACTCAGCTATTAACTAAAGGCGGACAGCCAGTGCCTTACCTGTTTGAAGCGCGCCGCCCGCACACAGACACTAAGGAACAGTCCCGTATTGAGTCACACCACACAGCAATAACAGCGCGGATGGGTTACCACGCAGCACACGAGAAGAGATGGGCCGAGAGTATTGAAACATGCACACCTTTAAGTTACTTCACACCGTGCTCACAGACGCCACGTCAGCGTACATCCCGTCTGCCAGCTCTGTGAAGGAGGAAGAGGAAGCAAGAGGCAGATGGGCTCCACCCAGGGCTATGAATGGGCGCGCGCTAATGAACTTAGCCACAACGCCCCTTGTGATAGGGTGTTGGGCTCCATTTTGCCGCAATTAGTTCTGCCACCAAGTCTCATTGTGTTATGCATGTCCAAACACTAGCTCTGTGTGTCGAACAGCTTTTGTCCGGTCTTCTAGTGAATGATGTGTTCGGGACAGCAAACGGAATAGAGTGTGTACAAGAACCCAATGTCCCAACTTCATTGGAATCGGGTTTAAGTAAGTTGTTCCTCTACTCGGGGGAAGTGTGATGAGTTCTGGAAAAGGAAATGTTCTTGTCATGAGACTGTGGCGCATGTGTCACTGTGGTCCACAAGACACAGTAGTAAACTGCGGAGTGCTCAAGTGACACATCCTCGATGCGCAGGTGCACTTGCTTCCTGTCACTTCCCACGTTTGACGACATTCCGGGCATGACGTGTCGCGGTTTGCCGTTTCCAGTGATGGAAAGCAAGAAGTGTGGCGCTTTTCCAGGAAGTTGTTGGTACCAAAAGAAATGATCAAGACTAGTAGCCTTTGTGTAATTATATGCCAGTGTCACCTGTCTGCCTTTTGATGCGAACACTTCACTTGTGACTGCCTTCAGCTCATCACCGCTGGTGCCTGAAGGATGAGACAAAACAAGTTTCGGCATGGGCTGTGACGAAAATACAATATTGATATGTATTGCGATAGTTGGGTGAGTGATATCAATAGAAAATGGTATCGATAAATTATCTATCCAAAAAAAAACAAAAAAACAACAGAGCAAATTCGACCTATCACTGCCCTACTCGTCACAAACTCCCTCCCATTGAGGAAATACAACCCGAGGCTTACACATGCGCCACTGAGCTAGCGTGACTCAAAACAAACAAAAAACGGGTGGCTGAGGTGGACGGCCGACTTGAGGAAACGCTCGCTTAATAGTTAAGCCGATGACAAGCACCCCCTCCCGGACACGCACGGGACGAAACGGCCCGGAGCTCTAGTACACGAGACCTCCGTCGCATGCAGCACACGTGTGTTCCGTCTGAAGGGAGGCCGGCGTGCGTTATACATTTTAAAATAAAACAAATCGGAATTCAGCCCTTTTCCCTGTTTTATTTTCAATAGTTGTTGTAAATTCCCCATTACTGCTCTGTTTATACAGGTATTGGTTTGCTGTTTAATTTGCGTATTTAACAACAGGTATGTTTTCGGGCAGCTAATGGGTCCTTGTATTCACGTTAATTTATGTCGGGCATATTGTTGGACAGCTAAGCGGTCCTAAGAGAGACGTATCGTGTCCGTTAGCTGCGGATGCGCGATGGCTACACTTTTCGTCGTTGTGTATGCACCAAAATGAAAGTGAGTTATTGAGCTCTGTTGAATTGATTGGAGTGCTATTAAAGCTAGGTTGTTCTCTATCCCCGCTCTTTGATTCAAGTGACTGTTTGGATGAGGCGCTCCGGTGAACCCCCTTAAATTCACATACAGTCCCAGCTCTCCGCAACAATCGTAAAATATATATACCAATATATATACCGATATAGTTTTCAGCCGTATCGCCCAGCCCTAATTTCGGCCTTCAATTACATGACTGAGTGACTCTTCGCCTCGCCCAGCAGCACTCACCTGCCACAGTGATGACGAGCAGCGACCATGCTGACAGCAACATGCTGAATGAATTTCTGTCAACTCTGCGACTTCTTCTGCATCAAGCTGAACTTAAGCGCCTCCCTTACTCACTGCCTCAGACACTTCTTCATGCCAACAGTTGTGAAAGAAAGGGTAACCGTCAAGAGATGAATGATTAGTATAAGGCTGTCATCTCGTGGTGAATCTTATGAATGCAACGTCTTAAAAGCAGGCGAGTGCCACCCGTGGTGGCCTGAATTGCTCAGTGATCGCTACCTCCACCTTTTCCTTCTGGTTGGCCTTACAAAACACCACTAGCAGCTTCACCATGACAACCATCAAGTACATAAACAAGTAGTAAATACCAGGTAAGCAAACTTTATTTACATAGAACCTTTCTTTGATTAAAATAACAGAACTTGATGTGATACAGTACGTAAAAAAGACTAAGTAGCTAAAGTACTCAAAATATCAAAACAACAGAACAGCTGAATGAATGAGTAATTGGTTTATATGAGACCAGCTGTGACGGAGCAGCTCCGTCAATAAGGACAGCACAGCACAGCATGGTCCCGGGGACGCAATTGCGCACACGCATGCACCGCACATTCCCATACTGATGCATTCAATTCCATCCCGTGAAATACATACGCACCCACCTGGCACCACTTCAATACCACGTCAGTCACAGTTTTAATAGAGCGACCGAGGGTGCACACTTGGTAGTTTTATTGTGAATGGAAGCATACATGGACACACCCGCGCGCACGTTCAATTGAACGCTCACCAGTCACGAGACGCGGCAGACAACAGACACGACATGACACTACATCGAGGAAGACCAAACAGCGGGGGAGCTTCCGCGTTTCTTAAATATGTTTGTTTCGCGCGACAATTATGTCAGCTGATGCCCATGGGGAGGGGCGAATCGTATATATAGTAAGTAGCTTGGAAAGATATAGAATGAGCGGTGCTCCAGCGAAGGTAGTACTGGAGAGCGAGACAGTGACGCATTTTGCAACGTAGCTGATATGGTAGTTGTGGTTGAACTCCATTCAGTGGTTTTGTAAATATATAGATAGACACCCTTATTTTCGTAAATTACTCTATTGTCACTTTTTTGGGGGGGTTTTGGACTTTTGGGAGACTTTTCACTGTGTTGCACTTTGGAAGGGCTGCACAATAAACATCACTGTTGCACATATTCTGGCTACGCCATTTGTTTTGGAGGAGGTCGAAAAGGAACCTGCGACAGTTACCATATATTGTAGGGTAAAGTAAATTCCATGTCACTGAAAACGTGATAAAAACAGGGGACGGTGACCATATGTCCAGCTCATATCTTGTCAAAAGTCGCATTTTTATTCGGTGAAGTAATCAAACACTGAGTGACACCAGGGTGACATGTTGACAAAATAGCTTATTATACATTGCTGAAATTCCAATTGGCGTCAATGAGTATTGAGGGTATGATTAATTGACAATGTTACTACAGAATGAAATACCAAGAAAACATCAAAACACTGGACAGCACCCGCGGTTCGATCCCATGCTGGGTTTGAGAAGAGGCGAATTCTGCGGTAGAATTGTTTCTTGTCGAAGTAACCACTGAGCTACGCCAGTGCGATTAAAGCCCGCTTCAAACTAGATAATTATACTTCAATCTGGTTGCATGTAGCAAAAAATGGCAGACTGTTGACAACAATACTAAATTGTACGGAAGAGGATTAGGGCCATGAATGAAAAAAGAGGTTGAAAGGATTCTGACTTTAGTCTCAGTATTTTGACTTGTCAGACTTTAATCACAGAATTCTGAGAATAAAGTCAGAATCCTTCCTACCTTTTTTTCATTCGTGGCCCTAATCCTCTTCTGTAAAGTTGAATATTTCATTTGGAAACACATTTTAAAAATAGGCAAATAACTGTTTTTTGATTTTCATGATGATAACAAAACGACAACATTGAAATACAGCTTGATATTCTAGTTTGTTGTCTGGACCGACAAAGGAAAAAAATTAATTACAAAACGAAAATAGAATAAAGCACGAGAAACAAAACAATAGTTGTTTTAGGTTCCCAGAAGTTCCCGGAAGTAGATAATTATACAACAATTTGGTTGCATGTAGCATAAAACATGGCAGACTGTTGACAGCTATACTAAGAATGTATGTGTCTCTTTTGGTCCTTGAATATTTCATTTGGAAAATAGGCAAACAACTATTTTTTTTATTTTCATTTTGATATCAAAACAACAACATTGAAATACAACTTGATATTCTAGTTTGTTGTCTGGACCGACAAAGGACGCATGAGAAACAAATCAAAATACGACTCCTACAGTTGTTTTAGCTTCCCGGAAGTTGTCACCGACAACATTTCTCCTACTGACCAGAAGATGGCGACAGCGGCCCGTGTGGGTGGCGGGGGTCATCCAACGCCTGGAAGGTGAGATACGTTTTGGTCACATCTGCTCCACTACAAAATTAAACGAAGAAACGCATTTTTTCTAAAAATGAATAAATATTTTGTGTGTATGCAAGATGTGTTTATTTGTTTGTGCAGCCCGTCCCTAAATTGCAGTCTGCAGACCGATGAATGATGATGATGATGATTATTATTATGTGTCATGTCATGTCATGTCATTATCCACACCGCTTATCCTGTACAGGGTCGCGGGAGGGTGCTGGAGCCTATCCCAGCTGACTACGGGCGAAAGGCACACTACACCCTGAACTGGTCGCCAGCTAGTTACAGGGAAGACAGAGACACCGTCACTGAGTGGGAACTGAACCCACGCTGCCCGCACACAACTCGGGCGAGTGTACCACTACACCATCAGTGACCTATTATTATTATTATTATTATTATTATTATTATTATTATTATTATTATTATTATTATTATTATTATTATTATTATTATTATTATTATTATTATTATTATTATTATTATTATTATTATTCATCAGAAGGGTACCAGCCATTTTCTCCAAGTATAATTAGCACTGTTCTTCTGGCATTTATTGTAAATGTGTTTCTGTGTTTTAGTTTGCGTTCTAATTTTCTGCTGATTTATATTACACCATATAGAAAGCGCTTATTTGCAGCTCCAATTGTTGTGAAATGCGCTATATAAATAAAAAGTTATTGTATTTGTGGAAAAGGCTTGAGCATTACAGTATATACCGCCACCTGCTGGTTAGAAATTGAAAATGAAACCATTTTTAGATTTTCCTTCGTCGTTCCAGACAGCAAACGAGAAAATCAAGTTGTTTTTCAATTTTGGTGTTTCGATATTAGAGCAAAACTCGAAAAAAGGGTTATTTCTCCATTTTTTGTGTCGGTTTTCAAACGTAATATTTAATGACCAAAAGAGACACGGACCGGACACCACACACCTTAACAAAAATGTTACCATATATTGTAGGGTAAAGTAAATTCCATGTCACTGAAAACGTGATTAAAACACGGGACGGTGACCATATGTCCAGCCCATATCTTGTCAAAAGTCGCATTTTTATTCGGTGAAGTAATCAACCACTGAGTGACACCAGGGTGATGTGTTGACAAAATAGCTTATTATACATTGCTGAAATTCCAATTGGCGTCAATGAGTATTGAGGGTATGATTAATCGACAATGTTACTACAGAATGAAATACCAAGAAAACATCAAAACACTGGACAGCACCCGCGGTTCGATCCCATGCTGGGTTTGAGAAGAGGCGAATTCTGCGATAGAATTGTTTCTTGTCGAAGTAACCACTGAGCTACGCCAGTGCGATTAAAGCCCGCTTCAAACTAGATAATTATACTTCAATCTGGTTGCATGTAGCAAAAAATGGCAGACTGTTGACAACAATACTAAATTGTACGGAAGAGGATTAGGGCCATGAATGAAAAAAAAGAGGTTGAAAGGATCAGACTTTAATCACAGAATTCTGAGAATAAAGTCAGAATCTTTCCTAACCTTTTTTTTTTCATTCATTTCAGCGCGAGGAGGAGTGCGCGCGCGCGTCACACTTGGCCGGGAGAGGAGCGCCTTCCCCGGGCACAGGCAGGGCCGAGTGGCCCCTAAATGCAGCCGAATGGAAGCGGCGCGAGGAGGAGGGCGGGCGTGCGTCACACTTGCAAATGCGTGTCTGGAGACTTGAGTTAGGCTCCGGAGCTCCACATTAAGACCAAAAGGGGACCCTCGTAATCTGAAGGTGGAGCAGACAGATGACCCGATGCAGTCCGGTTGGGTTGGTGCAGTGAGTGTTCACTAAATAAAAAATTAATGAGTCAATTTTATAAAATGGTGTTTACTGAATGCAATAAAGGGAAGTATAGTTAAAGTGGCAATTAGCAGGTGTGGAGAAGCTTCATTCATTTTTTTTTAGCTTCACTGGTTATATCATTTGTTCTTATTTTATTAGTTCCACTTTATTACCATTTATTCCAATTTAAATAATGTCAAATAAATGGTACGTGACCATGGGTGGATAGCAGTGAAAGCCCCCCCCCCATGTTATTGGTGTATACAGTGAACCCCCGGTTATCGCGGTTAATGGGGACCGAGACCACCCGCGAAAACTGAAAATCCGCGAAGTAGCGTCGCACCTAAAAAAAAAAATAAATAAAAAATACCCCGGTTTTCGCGGTTAATGGGGACTGAGACCACCCGCGAAACTGAAAATCCGCGAAGTAGCGTCGCACCTTCAAAAAAAAAATAAATAAATAAATAAATTATATATAGCGGCGCACCTTCAAAAATGCTTAAAAAATATATATTAAAAAAAAATATACGGGTAGAGAGAGAGAGAGTGAACACACTAGAACACTGTTCTACCAAACAATTTACTTACGAACAACCAATCAAAAACAAAACAAACATACAAAAACAAGCAAACACGAACATAATTAGTCCGTCGTTTTGCGCAGGGGCATGAAGAGCTTTACTGCTCCTCTTCGGTTTACTAGATGCACCAAGGGATAAAGAGCGTTTGGGAGGCATCACGAATGGCTCCACAAAACTTTTACACTTAAAAAATTACTGCGAGACAAAGACTAACTAACCGCGATCTATGGCCAGAAGCGTATTGTACATACGTATACGAGATGAGCGTGGACTGATGGGCATCGGGAGAAGCTTGGGCTACTGTAGTGAATTGACCAATTGCCCGTGGTGCTTACCGTATTGTATGTGCATTTCTTTGCGTTTTAAAATTTTGCAAAATGATGCAATTATATACCCCCCTGTATACAGTACACCATATAGAATACGGGTAGAGAGAGAGAGAGTGAAATTCATGTTATAACAATAAAACAAATTATTATTAAAACTTATTATTTTTTTATTCCCCAGCCATTATTTTTGTATTTATTCAATTACTTCTTTTTGTATTTATTTAATTACTTCGACTTTTACCTGCTGGTACGCCGTCCGGTGTGCCCTGTGAATGTTATGATCCTCCAGCAGAGCTGGAGGATTGAGCAGGACTCTCCAAACGCAGACACGGGAAAAAAGGTGGTGATACAAAGATATTTATTATAATCACAATATAGTCAGTGTAATCAGCGCGTCTCGCAGCACGAGACGATCGCTGGAGGAACGCACACACAGCTGAAAAAACAAAAACACACGCGGCATGACAGGCACGGATCATGACAGTGAAATGAAAGGTGGCATTCTTCATTTATTTATTTATTTATTCATTCATAACTGACAGCCTCGCGCTCCGCCGGTGCCCGGAGAAGGTGCTCCTCTTCGGCTTACTGTGACGCGAGCATGCCCTCCTCCTCGGGAGCTTCCATTCAGTTAAACTTAGGGGCCGTTTGGCACCGCCCGTGCCCGGGGAAGCTGCTCATCTACGGCTTAACTGCCACGCACGCCGGCCGGAGCTCTGATACGGTCCGAACCGCGCGAAACGTCGCCACCAATCGTGTCCGTCGCCACCAATCGTGTCCGGGGGAACCTGCTCTTCTTCGTCCACTCTCCTCTTTGGCGCACGCCGGCCGTCTAACCGCTTCAGCGCCCCCTTGTGCCGCTCGGCGAAACTACAATGCCCCCGAATATTTTTTAGACCCGCGAAGCACTGAACCCGCGAAAGGTGAACCGCGAAGTAGCGGGGGTTCACTGTATATTGGTGGTACTTAGTGCCCCCATGTGGTCCGAATGTGTAGCTACGGAGCCACACACAAGTCTCCTGACACGCATTTGCAAATCAGCACACGCATTTGCGAGTCGTCCGCGGCAGGACTGTAGCAAACGTCACATGTAAGAACACAGCCAATCAAAAGGTCCCGTTTTTACATCTACGGATTGTTGTCCGCATTTAACCATGTGTATGCGCCAACAAATCGTTGTACACATTTGCTGATATTTGCAATTTATCTGTGACTTCAATCATGCATTTGTAGATTGTTGTTAAACATTTGTGACTGTGGTTATAGTAACAGATTCTTGTTACGTATTTTTGGATTGAAGTATTTGCCACAATAAAGACCACATGTGTAACGGAGTAAAATATATACATTGTTAAATGATGGCGGAAGTGACGCAATGGCACACAATGTGGCACCCGCATCCCGTGTAGCGTCAGTTAGAGCTACGAGGATTGCAGAGTGGTAAATCGCATCTCGTTGCTCGTCCAACAAATGCACATTATTATTATTATTATGATTTGGTTCATTTATGTTGCTGTGGTGCGCTCAAGTAGTTCAGTTGATTGTCATGAGCCCACATCGATTCTTGTACTGTTGTAAAAGTAACATTTTGTCAATTTCTGTTAAATTTATTTGTAAACACGTGTGTTGTGCAGATTATCTTGAGATGGTTGCGACTTCACTCTTGCTCTTGCCACATTGTGTTGCAGGTAATGTGATTTTCTTTTCTGTTTTATTGTATCTTGTTTTTATTGTCGTGTTTTTCATTTATTTGACTGTATTTGCGCGAGCCTGCAGTTAAGCGCTGCCGCCATTTGCGATGTGACGTCGTCACGTTCTGCTTCGTGTCTGCGACGTGCGATGCATTCAGGGTCACTCTGTAAATGAGAGTGAATATCTTCTTTTTCTTTTCCTTACTGTAAATAGTCATAGAATTGTATTGCCAGGAAGGTTGGATGTAATTGTATTCTAGTTAAAACACTATCCGATCACACTTGTAACAAGTACTTTGTTTGGTTTTATAGAGTCAGATTTAATTTGTTTGTGTTGTCAGTGAGTTAGAGCTACGAGGATTGCAGAGTGATTATCTCAAGATGGTTGCGACTTCACTCTTGCTCTTGCCACATTGTGTTGCAGAATTAAATTAAAGAAACAATTCTAAAATCCACCTGAGTGTCCGTGGTGTATCGGAGCGACAGCGACGTGGTGCTGCAAATCGCCACGTGAGGAGTGGCCCGTCACACATGTATAAAATGCAAAATTTTGAAAGCAGTTGTTGCTTACGGCCATAACACCCTGAGAACGCCCGTTCTCGGAAGCTAAGCAGGGTCGGGCCTGGTTAGTACTTGGATGGGAGACCGCCTGGGAATACCAGGTGCTGTAAGCTTATATACATATATATATATATTTTCGCATGCATAAGAATAGAATAGAATAGAATAGAAATCCCTTTATTGTCATTGTACTCAAGTGTGCAACGAGATTAGAGGCGCACTTATAAGTCCCAAGTCTGCCCCAAAACAAACAAAGCGCCTTGTAAGTCGACACGCCCATTATATGGACAAAGTATCACTCACGACCATCAAGCCTTTTAATGAGTGGCCTGTTCAGAGTGCATGTTAGCACACCCTGCTGGACAAAGTGAGGGTTGTCTGTGCTTCTTATTGACCGTGACTATACACTATGACTATGGTGTTTGGGTGATGGTGTAGGAGAAAGCTGGACAAAGGGCAGCTGTCCACAATGTTGTAGTCTGTCTTATCATTTATGTTATTGCAAGCAAGAAACGTCCCAGGTTTAGACAACAGACAAAAAGTCCAAAGCATAACAGCACATCTCTTTAAACAGCCATGCAAATCTCTCTAAACAGCTATGGGATTGTGGGTCTGAGTGGCTCCCAGAATCCATTGCTTGGAATTGGCTAAGGCTGAGTGGCTTTTGTGTTATTTTCATTTCTTTTGGGTATATTGATGGCATGAGAGATACATGTTTTGTGTTAATCTTATTTCTATGTTTCATTGTTTGCTTGTATGCTGAGTTTTTTTTATTTTTTTTTATTTGAAACCGTGACTCTAAGGAGTGTGGTGAACAGTCAAGTCCCTCCCCTGACGTTGCCTAGTAGGCTATTGCCAATGCACCTATTATTGGCTAGAGTCATTGTTAATGACAGTAATTGTCAATGGTGTCATGGCATCTACCATAGAAATGGAGTGAATGCTCATGCTATTGAGACAGAGTGAGACGCCATCGGCTGTATCAGCGTGGTCAGCCGAGCTATTGCTATGCTCACAGCAGCTGAGTTGTCAGGTGGCGCGCCCAGTATATCTTTCAAAGACAGAAATAGCACCCTCAACGGCGTGTCTTTTGGGTGCGAAAATATGGTGTATATATATATATATATATATTTATATATATATAGGTGCGAAGTAGTGGCACACCTTCAAAAATGCTTAAAAAAATATATATACATATATATAGTAGAGAGAGAGAAAATGACTGACGGGAGCCTTCGCGAACGCTATTTGAATTCCGTTACAGCTTCAAAACTCACTTTGTGAGTGACATTCAACTTCATGTCTTCCAAAAAAAAAAATCTTTGCACCATTCAGAGAGATTTCTGACAACTCTGACTCGGAACCAGAGTGGTGCTTGTAAGCTACACTTTTAATATCAAATCCATTTCAGAGTATTGCATGTGCGAATCTCTCAGCATGACAAATTTTGAGACAAAAAAAAAAAGTTGACCGCATGCCGTCATATCAGACAAAAGGTCAGCCAAAAAGCTAAAGTTCATTGAAAAAAAAAAAAAATAGACCAAATATGTGAATTTAGTTTTTTATTTTTGATCACAATGTTACGGCCCTGGGCTAGGGCCCACGTACAAGGCCACGCCCTTGTTGTATTGCAGTAACTCTTCCACCCTTTCGTTTGTAAAGCCAATGGACTTGTGCCTCATCACTGGCCTGACTTCCTGCTCGTTCCCCATTGGTGGACTGCTTTCCCGCTCGTTCCCCGTTGGTGGACTTCGTTCCTGCTCGTTCCCCGTTGGTGGACTTCGTTCCTGCTCGTTACTCATGGACGTCCCAATCAACGAGCTCCACCTGTGCAGCTGGGACCAATAAAGGGACCTCTTCACGGCTGTCGCGTCGTCCAGGAGAACCAAGCCGGGACAATTCAACGACATTTCCTCACTGCTATGTTCTGAAAACAAACTCACAAGTCAAATTTAAGTTGACCTGCGCAGAGGACCGAAAAGTTCCACAAGCAACTCCTGTTTGGCAAAAAGATTTTCTTGGCAGACCGAAAGAATACGTTTGAAAGCTCAAGACAAAATCATGTTGACTTCTTCCAAATGTTGCTTTTGGCAAGCACGTTCTATAAGACGCTTTTGTTGCTTTTGTCCAATTCAAGGAATCCAAAAGTTTGGCAATAAAATGAGTCCGTCATGAAGCAAAGCTTGAGGGGGGGGGGAAAATTAAATAAAAAAGGTCAATCACGCCATTTAAGATGTTGGAAAATTAAAGGGCAGCAAAATGTGCAAGCTTCTTTTTAGAGCGTCGTGAATGTTTGTGGCTGCTTATCGGGCCGTCGGAATATTCTCCTTCATTGCTCATGTTCATGATCGAGGTGGTGAATTATAGACGTCTTGGTATTGTATTCTGCATATGTTTTTTTTGTTCGTGTATCTCTGTTTTCAGTTAAGGTTTTTCTCGTTTTGGTTCTCGTTCGCCCCAATTGTTTTTTTCTTGCCCTTCTGCGGTAAGCGATTTATGTTTATTGTGTTCCTTACCTTCTACAAGCGCTTTTTGTTCCGTCGTCAGTTTCCTGGTGTGAGTTTTTCCACCAGCGATTTTCGTTTGATCTTTGTCTGTGTTGTGTTTTTGATTATTGATATAGATATATAGTGTTACTGTGTTTTCATTTGTAAAAATAAATACCTTTGTTAAAATTATATCTCTCTGTGTCTGCGCTTAAAGTGTCCCGCTACTGTTTTCCAGTGGTCCCTGGAAAATGTCCTAACACTCAGCTATTAACTAAAGGCGGACAGCCAGTGCCTTACCTGTTTGAAGCGCGCCGCCCGCACACAGACACTAAGGAACAGTCCCGTATTGAGTCACACCACACAGCAATAACAGCGCGGATGGGTTACCACGCAGCACACGAGAAGAGATGGGCCGAGAGTATTGAAACATGCACACCTTTAAGTTACTTCACACCGTGCTCACAGACGCCACGTCAGCGTACATCCCGTCTGCCAGCTCTGTGAAGGAGGAAGAGGAAGCAAGAGGCAGATGGGCTCCACCCAGGGCTATGAATGGGTGGGCGCTAATGAACTTAGCCACAACGCCCCTTGTGATAGGGTGTTGGGCTCCATTTTGCCGCAATTAGTTCTGCCACCAAGTCTCATTGTGTTATGCATGTCCAAACACTAGCTCTGTGTGTCGAACAGCTTTTGTCCGGTCTTCTAGTGAATGATGTGTTCGGGACAGCAAACGGAATAGAGTGTGTACAAGAACCCAATGTCCCAACTTCATTGGAATCGGGTTTAAGTAAGTTGTTCCTCTAATCGGGGGAAGTGTGATGAGTTCTGGAGAAGGAAATGTTCTTGTCATGAGAATGTGGCGCATGTGTCACTGTGGTCCACAAGACACAGTAGTAAACTGCGGAGTGCTCAAGTGACACATCCTCGATGCGCAGGTGCACTTGCTTCCTGTCACTTCCCACGTTTGACGACATTCCGGGCAAGACGTGTCGCGGTTTGCCGTTTCCAGTGATGGAAAGCAAGAAGTGTGGCGCTTTTCCAGGAAGTTGTTGGTACCAAAAGAAATGATCAAGACTAGTAGCCTTTGTGTAATTATATGCCAGTGTCACCTGTCTGCCTTTTGATGCGAACACTTCACTTGTGACTGCCTTCAGCTCATCACCGCTGGTGCCTGAAGGATGAGACAAAACAAGTTTCGGCATGGGCTGTGACGAAAATACAATATTGATATGTATTGCGATAGTTGGGTGAGTGATATCAATAGAAAATGGTATCGATAAATTATCTATCCAAAAAACACCAAAAAACAACAGAGCAAATTCGACCTATCACTGCCCTACTCGTCACAAACTCCCTCCCATTGAGGAAATACAACCCGAGGCTTACACATGCGCCACTGAGCTAGCGTGACTCAAAACAAACAAAAAACGGGTGGCTGAGGTGGACGGCCGACTTGAGGAAACGCTCGCTTAATAGTTAAGCCGATGACAAGCACCCCCTCCCGGACACGCACGGGACGAAACGGCCCGGAGCTCTAGTACACGAGACCTCCGTCGCATGCAGCACACGTGTGTTCCGTCTGAAGGGAGGCCGGCGTGCGTTATACATTTTAAAATAAAACAAATCGGAATTCAGCCCTTTTCCCTGTTTTATTTTCAATAGTTGTTGTAAATTCCCCATTACTGCTCTGTTTATACAGGTATTGGTTTGCTGTTTAATTTGCGTATTTAACAACAGGTATGTTTTCGGGCAGCTAATGGGTCCTTGTATTCACGTTAATTTATGTCGGGCATATTGTTGGACAGCTAAGCGGTCCTAAGAGAGACGTATCGTGTCCGTTAGCTGCGGATGCGCGATGGCTACACTTTTCGTCGTTGTGTATGCACCAAAATGAAAGTGAGTTATTGAGCTCTGTTGAATTGATTGGAGTGCTATTAAAGCTAGGTTGTTCTCTATCCCCGCTCTTTGATTCAAGTGACTGTTTGGATGAGGCGCTCCGGTGAACCCCCTTAAATTCACATACAGTCCCAGCTCTCCGCAACAATCGTAAAATATATATACCAATATATATACCGATATAGTTTTCAGCCGTATCGCCCAGCCCTAATTTCGGCCTTCAATTACATGACTGAGTGACTCTTCGCCTCGCCCAGCAGCACTCACCTGCCACAGTGATGACGAGCAGCGACCATGCTGACAGCAACATGCTGAATGAATTTCTGTCAACTCTGCGACTTCTTCTGCATCAAGCTGAACTTAAGCGCCTCCCTTACTCACTGCCTCAGACACTTCTTCATGCCAACAGTTGTGAAAGAAAGGGTAACCGTCAAGAGATGAATGATTAGTATAAGGCTGTCATCTCGTGGTGAATCTTATGAATGCAACGTCTTAAAAGCAGGCGAGTGCCACCCGTGGTGGCCTGAATTGCTCAGTGATCGCTACCTCCACCTTTTCCTTCTGGTTGGCCTTACAAAACACCACTAGCAGCTTCACCATGACAACCATCAAGTACATAAACAAGTAGTAAATACCAGGTAAGCAAACTTTATTTACATAGAACCTTTCTTTGATTAAAATAACAGAACTTGATGTGATACAGTACGTAAAAAAGACTAAGTAGCTAAAGTACTCAAAATATCAAAACAACAGAACAGCTGAATGAATGAGTAATTGGTTTATATGAGACCAGCTGTGACGGAGCAGCTCCGTCAATAAGGACAGCACAGCACAGCATGGTCCCGGAAGCGCAATTGCGCACACGCATGCACCGCACATTCCCATACTGATGCATTCAATTCCATCCCGTGAAATACATACGCACCCACCTGGCACCACTTCAATACCACGTCAGTCACAGTTTTAATAGAGCGACCGAGGGTGCACACTTGGTAGTTTTATTGTGAATGGAAGCATACATGGACACACCCGCACGCACGCACGCTCAATTGAACACTCACCAGTAGTGATGGGTCCAACGACACCGAGGCGTCGATGCGCGAGCCGAGCTTCCAGGGCAAACCCCGTGTCGGTGCGCGTACTGCTTTGAGAAAGTCACGTGACCACTCCCAGAAACGTGTCGACAAAGCGGTCGCGCGCCAAACTGTGTTCATAAGGAAGCGCATCTGTCAACAGGATGGACGCTCAAAACAAGCATCGAGTTATTGGCGCGTTACTTTGCGTTAAAGATCCGCAAGATGGAAGACGTCACTGTTGATGCGCACTCAGAGGTGCAGCGCTATATGTCAGCAGGACTCGTTGCACGTACGGATGACTCGCTCTTATACTGGAAGTCCATGGAGGCAACGTTCCCTCACCTATTTATATTAGCCACACAGGCGTTGTGCACACCGGCCTCTTCAGTGCCTTGTGAGAGGATCTTCTCAAAGGCGGGGGAAATTGCCTAAAAAAAAAGAAATAGACTGAATAACAAAACGCTGGAGAAACAAATTTTTTTAATAAAAATCTTTAATTACAATGAGTGCATTGTCATTCACAACACTTTTACTTGGGCATTCAGACAGATGTTCTCTTAATTAATCAACTGCGTCTTGAATATCAAAGATTTTTTTTATGAAATTGCGTGTATGTAAAAATAATGTGAAAGCAAATGCCTAATCAGAATCAGAAATCCCTTTGTCATTGTACTAAAGTGTGCAACAAGATTAGAGAGCTCCCCTCTCCAGTGCAATACAACAATAATTCAGTTAAATATATAAATTAGATAAATAAGAGAATAATTAGTGCGATGCAAAGTAATACGAAATAGGATATATAAAAACACATCACGTCGCTAATCAATGGAATTGGATAAAATTAGTTTGACAGATCAGTGTCAGATGACCCTGTCAAATGTTTCCTGCAAGTCCACCAGGTGTCAGTATTCAGCAACACAGTGTCAACACATTGTGTCACTGTGTCGAAACGATACAGGATGCCTCATCTACCCATCACTAATGGACACACACGCACGCACGTTCAATTGAACACTCACCAGTCACGAGACGCGGCAGAAAACAGACACGACATAGAGGAAGACCAAACAGCGGGGGAGCTTCCGCGTTTCTTAAATATGTTTGTTTCGCGCGACAATTATGTCAGCTGATGCCCAAGGGGAGGGGCGAATCGTATATATAGTAAGTAGCTTGGAAAGATATAGAGATGAGAGGTGCTGCAGTGCAGGTAGTACTGGAGAGCGAGACAGTGACGCATTTTGTAAAGTAGCTGATATGGTAGTTATGGTTGAACTCCATTCAGTGGTTTTGTAAATATATAGATAGACACCCTTTATTTTTGTAAATTACTATATTGTCACTTTTTGGGTTTTTGGACTTTTGGGGGACTTTTCACTGTGTTGCACTTTGGAAGGGCTGCACAATAAACATCACTGTTGCACATATTCTGGCTACGCCATTTGTTTTGGAGGAGGTCGAAAAGGAACCCGCGACATATGGTGTCAGAAGTGAGATGGCTAGCCGGAAAAAGACAACCCTCCTTCCAAGACAGCGCACAAGACTGTCATCCCCGCAATCCCAATCACCTGGGTCGTCTTCATCAGAGATGGATGAAGAGTCAAAGCAATCTGCAGCTGCCCCAGTTGCCACAGCGGTTCCACAACCAGGAGAGGAACTGATGGCGATAATGAGAGTCTTTTTGGCAGCACAAAATAGGAGAGAAGAGATCCTGTTGGCAGAAATGAAGGGCCTGAGAGCTTCTCTTTCTCATGGCGACTACAACCCTCAACAAGCACTCACTCCACCTCCACAACGTGGTGCAACATCAAGCACAGATACTGCCAGCAGTCCCAGGCTACCTCTGCCAACACCTGCACCTCGTCAGTTGCAGCAGATGGCACCACAAGATTCATCTTCGTTTCAGCTGCCAGGTGTTAGCAGCCAACCTGAGCAGTCAAGGCCAGACTTTAGGTGTTACTCAGATCCCAAAATACCCCAATATCAAATGGGGGAGGACATTGAAAATTATCTACTGCGTTTCGAGCGCATGGCCAGGACCTGGAAATGGCCTGAGAGTGAGTGGGCGTGCCGACTTGTTCCATTGTTGTCTGGGAAGGCACTGGAGGCCTATACTGCAATGGATGAAGAAAGGGCCCACTGCTACCACACCCTAAAAGCAGCACTGCTGACAAAGTTTGATATCTCGCCAGAGACTTATCGGCAGCAGTTCAGATCCACGACAGTACCCCCTGATGAAAACCCCACCGAGACCTACCACCGCCTGAAGGGGCTCTACCGACGCTGGATTCGACCAGAGCAGCGAAGCAAGGAGGAAGTCGGCGAGGCGATCATCCAGGAGCAGCTACTTCGTGTTCTTCCAGCAGAGGTGAGGACCTAGGTGAAGGAGCATGAGCCAACTGAGGGACTCCACGCTGCCAAGCTGGCCCTGCAGTACCTCAACGCACGCAGAGGAGGACCTCCTACACGACCCGGCAACACACACCGACCAGCTAATCCCCAACCTCAGCATAGACTAACCTGGAGAGAGCCCAGCCAGAGGTTACCAGGTAGCTCCAACTCAGCCCCACACCCACCTGGAATCGGTAAGGACTTTCTTTGTTTCTACTGTCAGCAACCAGGCCACAAGGCTTCAGTGTGCCCTGTTCGAAAAACTAAATTGGCTGGTGCCTGCTATGTTCCCCGCCCCGAGGGGGCAACCAAACAAAAGAGACTACAGCGTATTAAGACAGTGACTATTATGGACCAACTTCATGTCGTTAATTAGACAGGATATTGTGCCGATAACCTGTGTGAACTATGGGAAGCAGGAAGACATTCTATGTGTACATGGGGATAAGCACCCTTATCCCACAGCTGAGCTCAGTGTAACAATTGATGAGCAGCCATATATGTTGACTGTCGGGGTGGTGGAGAAACTGCCAGTAGCAGCCATTTTGGGATTGGACTTGCCAGTTCTCCTGGACTTGCTGCAAGAAAAACAACCACTAAAAACAGTTTGTGAGCAAAAAGACTATGTAAATTTATCAGGTCCAGTACTTACACGAGCACAGGTCAAAGCGGGTGTCCCATCCAGCCCCGACCTTAGGAGTGATCCAGGTAATAGTGATACTCAAAGGCCCGGTAACAAGTATCCCGGTGTTCAACCGCTCCCAGACTTTGACAATAGTCTGTTGGACGGTGGGACAAAGGGGCCCAGGAAGTCACGGCGCCAGCGCCGCTTTGAGAAAAAGTTAATGTCGGCAGAGCCTCAACTAGAAGACTCTTTAGAAAATCCAATATGGTCAATTCCAAAAAACATGTCGGTACTTCAGAGGGAGGATGAGTCATTAAAACCCCTGTTTGATAAAGTGACTGAGGGGACAATGGGAGGTTGTGTCGGGAAGGAGCAATTTGGGATCGAGAATGGGGTCTTGTATGCTACGGATAAAGATAACAAACGCCTGGTTGTCCCTACTAGCTGTAGGTCACTTATCATGCACCTAGCACACACACTTCCATGGTCAGGACACCTCGGTCGCAATAAAACATATTTGCGAATCAGTTCACGTTTTTACTGGCCATCCATGTACACAGACATACAACATTATTGCGCCACATGCCCCACATGCCAAAAAACCTGCTCTATCCGCAGGTGTGATCGAGCATTTTTGCAGCCGCTCCCGATAATCTCAACTCCATTCCGCAGGATTGCTATGGACATTGTGGGTCCTTTCACAAAAAGCAGTGGTGGACATGAATACATCCTCGTAGTGTGTGACTACGCCACACGTTTCCCAGAGGCATTTCCATTGCGCACAATCACTGCTCCGGCAGTACTTTGTGCCTTGGTGCAACTCTTTTCAAAGAGTTGGCATACCAGATGAGATTCTAACAGACCAGGGAACCAATTTTACTTCAAGATTAATGCAACTGTTCAACAAACAACTGGGCATCTCCGCCATCAAAACCACTCCATACCACCCACAGACTGATGGACTAGTGGAAAGGTTCAATCAGACCTTAAAGAAGATGCTCCAGAAATTTGTGGATGATACTGGAAAAGACTGGGACCGGTGGCTACCATTTTTGCTGTTTGCCTATCGCGAAGTTCCTCAGGCATCAACAGGTTTCTCTCCCTTTGAACTCTTGTATGGTTGGGAGGTTCAGGGGCCATTGGACTTGCTCCGAAAGGCCTGGGAGGCACCTTCCACCACGTCAAGTGATCGGGGGGTGGTGAAATTTGTGCTGGAAATGAGGGAGAGACTGGCCAGGTACCAGGAGGAGGCAGAGGTCAACCTGCGGGAGGCCCAGAAAAGCCAGAAGACCTGGTATGACCAGCAAGCTCGCCACCGGGAGTTTAAACCCGGCCAAAAAGTATTGCTGCTTCTCCCCACAAGCAACAACAAGCTTTTAGTAAAGTGGCAGGGGCCATATGAGGTCACCCGGAAGATGGGTCCAGTGATCTATGAGATTTTCCATCCGGAGAAGAAAAAAAATAAACAGACTTACCAAGTGAACCACCTCAAAGAGTGGAAGGAGCGTTCAAACCAGGCTCCAAAGGAGGTCCTACTCGCGCGGAAGGTGGAGGAGGACAACGACCACGATGATGATGAAGAGGCAGAGCTGGAGTCCTCGACGACGACAGATGCGCCTGCACTGGCACATCTGAAACCCAAGCAAGTCACAGAGATGTGCTTAATTTTCAAAACGGTGCCTTCTCTTTTTTCCGCCAGCCCAGGGAAGACGACGGTGGTAGAACACGTCATTCGTCTGAAAGAAGGACAACCAATTCGTCAGCGCCCCTACCGAGTTCCCCAACACTTGGTGGAGAGACTGGCCAAGGAGCTAGAGGAAATGCTGAAGCTTGGAGTCATTGAGCCTTCCAAGTCGGAGTGGTGCAGTCCGGTGGTTATCATCCCCAAGAAAGATGGTTCCCTCCGCATCTGCATTGACTTCCGGAAGCTCAATGCGATCTCCCAGTTTGACGCTTATCCAATGCCCAGAATTGAGGACTCGCTCGAGAAGATTGGAGCAGCTAAATTTATTACCACACTCGACCTGTGCAAAGGATACTGGCAAGTTCCTCTGGAGGAGTCAAGTCGTCCTTACACAGCGTTTCAAACGCCAGCTAGACTGTTCCAGTTCACTGTCATGCCATTCGGCCTGCATGGAGCACCCGCGACCTTCCAAAGACTGATGGACAACGTGCTCCGAGGATGTGACAAGTTCAGTGCGGCGTACCTTGATGATGTGGTGATTTACAGCAAAACCTGGGAAGAACATCTCCAACACTTGTCTGTGGTGCTGGGAAAACTCCAGGAGGCGGGATTAACACTGAATCCCTCAAAGTGTGAATGGGCCCGGCAGGAGACAAGATACTTGGGGTACCAGTTGGGACGAGGAGAGGTGCGCCCTCAAATGGATAAAGTGGATGCTATCCAGAACTGTCCCCGACCTCGAACCAAGAAGGAAGTTCGGTCCTTCCTTGGACTTGTTGGCTGGTACAGGAGATTCATACCACAGTTTGCAACAATTGCCGCTCCCCTCACCGACCTAACATGTAAGGACAAAAAGAATCCTTTCGAATGGTCTGAGGACTGTGAAACAGTCTTCAACAAGCTGAAAAAGCACCTTTGTTCAGCTCCCATTCTCAAGAGTCCTGATTTTGAGAAAAGATTCTTAGTGCAGGTGGATGCATCTGCTATCGACCTTGGTGCCGTTCTGGCCCATGGGGAACCAGGACAAGAACATCCGATCCTCTACCTGAGCCGCAAACTTCAGCCACGGGAAACCAGGTATTCCACAGTGGAGAAAGAGGGTTTGGCCATAAAGTGGGCCTTGGAGAGCTTGCGCTACTACCTGATTGGACGTGAGTTTGACCTGGAAACTGACCACAGAGCCCTCACATGGATCAACAGCATGAGAGACAACAACAGTTGCCTTACCAGGTGGTATATTTCACTGCAACCCTTCAAGTTTACCATCCGGCATCAGGCGGGCAAAACGAATGTGGTGGCAGACTACCTGTCAAGATTGCCGCACATCGTCAATCTCCGGGAGGAGGGGGATGATGTTGTTACGGCCCTGGGCTAGGGCCCACCTACAAGGCCACGCCCTTTGGGTATTGCAGTAACTCTTCCACCCTTTCGTTTGTAAAGTCAATGGACTTGTGCCTCATCGCTGGACTGCTTTCCCGCTCGTTCCCTATTGGTGGACTGCTTTCCCGTTCGTTCGTTCCCCGTTGGTGGACTGCTTTCCCGTTCATTCCCCGTTGGTGGACTGCTTGCCTGCTCGTTACGCATGGACGTCCCAATCAACGAGCTCCACCTGTGCAGCTGGGACCAATAAAAGAACCTCGGTCCAGCTGCTCAGGGCGGCTGGAACTTTAGAGTTCAGTTCGCCTCGCTTGCGCTCGCTGTGTCTCTTGTTGGACTTTTGTAAATTTTGGAGACATTTGCTTTTGTTATTTGTACACATTTGTGAACTTGGGTTAATACTGTTTGGTTCAGATCATTTGTTTAAACCATACCTCTTTGCTTTACTAAGAATAAATTGTAAACTCTTTCCACACCATTTAACAGCTTGGTTTATGTTACTTCCCTCCTTCCCTAGCAGAGCTGGTCGTAACATATGTGAAGGAGCAGCTCCGTCAATTGAACACTCACCAGTCACGAGACGCGGCAGACAACAGACACGACATGACACTACATAGAGGAAGACCAAACAGCGGGGGAGCTTCCGCGTTTCTTAAATATGTTTGTTTCACGCGACAATTATGTCAGCTGATGCCCAAGGGGAGGGGCGAATTGTATATATAGTAAGTAGCTTGGAAAGATATAGAATGAGCGGTGCTCCAGCGAAGGTAGTACTGGAGAGCGAGACAGTGACGCATTTTGCAACGTAGCTGATATGGTCGTTGTGGTTGAACTCCATTCAGTGGTTTTGTAAATATATAGATAGACACCCTTATTTTCGTAAATTACTCTATTGTCACTTTTCTGGGGGGGTTTTGGACTTTTGGGGGACTTTTCACTGTGTTGCACTTTGGAAGGGCTGCACAATAAACATCACTGTTGCACATATTCTGGCTACGCCATTTGTTTTGGAGGAGATCGAAAAGGAACCTGCGACAGTTACCATATATTGTAGGGTAAAGTAAATTCCATGTCACTGAAAACGTGATAAAAACACGGGACGGTGACCATATGTCCAGCTCATATCTTGTCAAAAGTCGCATTTTTATTCGGTAAAGTAATCAACCACTGAGTGACACCAGGGTGACATGTTGACAAAATAGCTTATTATACATTGCTGAAATTCCAATTGGCGTCAATGAGTATTGAGGGTATGATTAATTGACAATGTTACTACAGAATGAAATACCAAGAAAACATCAAAACACTGGACAGCACCCGCGGTTCGATCCCATGCTGGGTTTGAGAAGAGGCGAATTCTGCGATAGAATTGTTTCTTGTCGAAGTAACCACTGAGCTACGCCAGTGCGATTAAAGCCTGCTTCAAACTAGATAATTATACTTCAATCTGGTTGCATGTAGCAAAAAATGGCAATACTAAATTGTACGGAAGAGGATTAGGGCCATGAATGAAAAAAAAGAGGTTGAAAGGATCAGACTTTAATCACAGAATTCTGAGAATA
The DNA here is from genome assembly GCF_059441095.1 of Idiotropiscis lumnitzeri. Lineage (NCBI taxonomy): Eukaryota > Metazoa > Chordata > Actinopteri > Syngnathiformes > Syngnathidae > Idiotropiscis > Idiotropiscis lumnitzeri. The sequence goes on from NC_142406.1 coordinate 5,632,706, forward strand.
AAGTCAGAATCTTTCCTAACCTTTTTTTTTTCATTCATTTCAGCGCGAGGAGGAGGGCGCGCGCGCGCCACACTTGGCCGGGAGAGGAGCGCCTTCCCCGGGCACAGGCAGGGCCGAGTGGCCCCTAAATGCAGCCGAATGGAAGCGGCGCGAGGAGGAGGGCGGGCGTGCGTCACACTTGCAAATGCGTGTCTGGAGACTTGAGTTAGGCTCCGGAGCTACACATTAAGACCAAAAGGGGACCCTCGTAATCTAAAGGTGGAGCAGACAGATGACCCGATGCAGTCCGGTTGGGTTGGTGCAGTGAGTGTTCACTAAATAAAAAATTAATGAGTCAATTTTAAAAAATGGTGTTTACTGAATGCAATAAAGGGAAGTATAGTTAAAGTGGCAATTAGCAGGTGTGGAGAAGCTTCATTCATTTTTTTTAGCTTCACTGGTTATATCATTTGTTCTTATTTTATTAGTTCCACTTTATTACCATTTATATAATGTCAAATAAATGGTACGTGACCATGGGTGGATAGCAGTGAAAGCCCCCCCCATGTTATTGGTGTATACAGAGAACCCCCGGTTATCGCGGTTAATGGGGACCGAGACCACCCGCGAAAACTGAAAATCCGCGAAGTAGCGTCGCACCTAAAAAAAAAATAAATAAAAAATACCCCGGTTTTCGCGGTTAATGGGGACTGAGACCACCCGCGAAACTGAAAACCTGCGAAGTAGCGTCGCACCTTCAAAAAAAAAAAAAATAAATAAATAAATTATATATAGCGGCGCACCTTCAAAAATGCTTAAAAAAATATATATTAAAAAAAAATATACGGGTAGAGAGAGAGAGAGTGAACACACTAGAACACTGTTCTACCAAACAATTTACTTACGAACAACCAATCAAAAACAAAACAAACATACAAAAACAAGCAAACACGAACATAATTAGTCCGTCGTTTTGCGCAGGGGCATGAAGAGCTTTACTGCTCCTCTTCGGTTTACTAGATGCACCAAGGGATAAAGAGCGTTTGGGAGGCATCACGAATGGCTCCACAAAACTTTTACACTTAAAAAATTACTGCGAGACAAAGACTAACTAACCGCGATCTATGGCCAGAAGCGTATTGTACATACGTATACGAGATGAGCGTGGATTGATGGGCATCGGGAGAAGCTTGGGCTACTGTAGTGAATTGGCCAATTGACCAATTGCCCGTGGTGCTTACCGTATTGTATGTGCATTTCTTTGCGTTTTAAAATTTTGCAAAATTATGCAATTATATACCCCCCTGTATACAGTACACCATATAGAATACGAGTAGAGAGAGAGAGAGTGAAATTCATGTTATAACAAAAAAACAAATTATTATTAAAACTTATTATTTTTTTTATTCCCCAGCCATTATTTTTGTATTTATTCAATTACTTCTTTTTGTATTTATTTAATTACTTCGACTTTTACCTGCTGGTACGCCGTCCGGTGTGCCCTGTGAATGTTATGATCCTCCAGCAGAGCTGGAGGATTGAGCAGGACTCTCCAAACGCAGACACGGGAAAAAAGGTGGTGATACAAAGATATTTATTATAATCACAATATAGTCAGTGTAATCAGCGCGTCTCGCAGCACGAGACGATCGCTGGAGGAACGCACACACAGCTGAAAAAACAAAAACACACGCGGCATGACAGGCACGGATCATGACAGTGAAATGAAAGGTGGCATTCTTCATTTATTTATTTATTTATTCATTCATAACTGACAGCCTCGCGCTCCGCCGGTGCCCGGAGAAGGTGCTCCTCTTCGGCTTACTGTGACGCGAGCATGCCCTCCTCCTCGGGAGCTTCCATTCAGTTAAACTTAGGGGCCGTTTGGCACCACCCGTGCCCGGGGAAGCTGCTCATCTACGGCTTAACTGCCACGCACGCCGGCCGGAGCTCTGATACGGTCCGAACCGCGCGAAACGTCGCCACCAATCGTGTCCGTCGCCACCAATCGTGTCCGGGGGAACCTGCTCTTCTTCGACCACTCTCTTCTTCGTCCACTCTCCTCTTCGGCGCACGCCGGCCGTCTAACCGCTTCAGCGCCCCCTTGTGCCGCTCGGCGAAACTACAATGCCCCCGAATATTTTTTAGACCCGCGAAGCACTGAACCCGCGAAAGGTGAACCGCGAAGTAGCGGGGGTTCACTGTATATTGGTGGTACTTAGTGCCCCCATGTGGTCCGAATGTGTAGCTACGGAGCCACACACAAGTCTCCTGACACGCATTTGCAAATCAGCACACGCATTTGCGAGTAGTCCGCGGCAGGACTGTAGCAAACGTCACATGTAAGAACACAGCCAATCAAAAGGTCCCGTTTTTACATCTACGGATTGTTGTCCGCATTTAACCATGTGTATGCGCCAACAAATCGTTGTACACATTTGCTGATATTTGCAATTTATCTGTGACTTCAATCATGCATTTGTAGATTGTTGTTAAACATTTGTGACTGTGGTTATAGTAACAGATTCTTGTTACGTATTTTTGGATTGAAGTATTTGCCACAATAAAGACCACATGTGTAACGGAGTAAAATATATACATTGTTAAATGATGGCGGAAGTGACGCAATGGCACACAATGTGGGACCCGCATCCCGCGTAGCATCAGTTAGAGCAGGGGTGCTCACACTTTTTCAGCATGCGAGCTACTTTCAAAATGACCGAGTCAAAATGATCTACCCACTACAAAAATGCAAAACATCTATTTATTTTCAAATGTATTAAGGATTATTTGTACGTACAATGTATGTTGATGTACCTTACATAACCAAATGAGCCAATATTGCAAAACACACATAATTAACTATTAACATTTTTTAAATTAACTGAGTTTACTTTGATGACTTGCACTGAATTGAATCAGCCAGGGATGCATAGTCCGGACAGTAGCTGCTGATAGCCAGCCTCAAACACACTTCCAAATGTTCATCAGTCATGGTGGAACGGTATTTGGACTTAAATCCTCGGCCATGGCATCACAGCGACGTGTAACTGTATGTCTTGACAACTGCAGAGCTTTGATTGAAGATAATATCTCTGCCTTATTTTTAAAGTCCCGGAACAATGAGTCAGCTGCTTCAACGAATGCCTCATTTACCATCTCTCCGTCTTGGAAGGACTTCTTGTTTTTAACAAAGGCGTGACACACCCGGAACGATGCTTCGGTGGCCGCCTTCGCTTTTGAAGTATGTTGTGTGAAAAATGACTGCTGTCTTGTCAACTGGGATTTTAGTTCATTCACCTTTCTCTTTCTTAGCTCGCTTTTCGGCGGGAAGTCGTTTTCGTATCTTTCATGAACAGTCCGAAAATGCCGCTCCACATTTCCCTTCTTTGGTACTGCGATGATAGAATGGCATATGAGGCAAACGCACTTCGAAAATGACATTGTGGAAAAAAAAGTCCACCTCCCATTCCGTATGGAAGTGATATGTTTTTGCCTTTTTACTTGGTCCAGCTCCTTCACTCATTTTAGTGACCATAAACTTTAGCGAGGGCTTAAAATCTGACACAATTCGCCGACTAGCTTAGCACTTTGCGTCGTTGTTTACGCATGAGCGGTGACCTAAAGGTCAAAGTTCAGTTGTTATCTGACTGGTTGTCCTGTATGTCAATCAAGTAACGGGGATGGATGATAGGCTGACATCGTAAGTTCTGCTGCACTTAGAGCCGTTGTTTGATTTGATTGGTCACCAGAATGGCAACATTCAGTTGTCATCTGAATGGCTGCCTTGTATATTAATCAAGTGACGGCATTGATGCTAGGATGATATTTTTTTATTGTCACGCCGCGATCGACCAGTACCACCTCCGCGATCGACCGGTAGATCGCGATCGACTTAATGAGCACCCCTGAGTTAGAGCTACGAGGATTGCAGAGTGGTAAATCGCATCTCGTTGCTCGTCCAACAAATGCACATTATTATTATTATTATGATTTGGTTCGTTTATGTTGCTGTGGTGCGCTCAAGTAGTTCAGTTGATTGTCATGAGCCCACATCGATTCTTGTACTGTTGTAAAAGTAACATTTTGTCAATTTCTGTTAAATTTATTTGTAAACACGTGTGTTGTGCATATCTTGAGATGGTTGCGACTTCACTCTTGCTCTTGCCACATTGTGTTGCAGGTAATGTGATTTTCTTTTCTGTTTTATTGTATCTTGTTTTTATTGTCGTGTTTTTCATTTATTTGAGTGTATTTGCGCGAGCCTGCAGTTAAGCGCTGCCGCCATTTGCGATGTGACGTCGTCACGTTCTGCTACGTGTCTGCTACGTGCGATGCATTCAGGGTCACTCTGTAAATGAGAGTGAATATCCTCTTTTTCTTTTTCTTACTGTAAATAGTCATAGAATTGTATTGCCAGGAAGGTTGGATGTAATTGTATTCTAGTTAAAACACTATACGATCACACTTGTAACAAGTACTTTGTTTGGTTTTATAGAGTCAGATTTAATTTGTTTGTGTTGTCAGTGAGTTAGAGCTACGAGGATTGCAGAGTGATTATCTCAAGATGGTTGCGACTTCACTCTTGCTCTTGCCACATTGTGTTGCAGAATTAAATTAAAGAAACAATTCTAAAATCCACCTGAGTGTCCGTGGTGTATCGGAGCGACAGCGACGTGGTGCTACAAATCGCCACGTGAGGAGTGGCCCGTCACACATGTATAAAATGCAAAATTTTGAAAGCAGTTGTTGCTTACGGCCATAACACCCTGAGAACGCCCGTTCTCGTCCGATCTCGGAAGCTAAGCAGGGTCGGGCATAGGTTAGTACTTGGATGGGAGACCGCCTGGGAATACAAGGTGCTGTAAGCTTATATACATATATATATATATATATATTCGCAGGCATAAGGGGCACTTATAAGTCCCAAGTCTTCCCCAAAACAAACAAAGCGCCTTGTAAGTCAACACGCCCATTATATGGACAAAGTATCACTCACGACCATCAACCCTTTTAATGAGTGGCCTGTTCAGAGTGCATGTTAGCACACCCTGCTGGACAAAGTGAGGGTTGTCTGTGCTTCTTATTGACCGTGACTATACACTATGACTATGGTGTTTGGGTGATGGTGTAGGAGAAAGCTGGACAAAGGGCAGCTGTCCACAGTGTTGTAGTCTGTCTTATCATTTATGTTATTGCAAGCAAGAAACGTCCCAGGTTTAGACAACAGACAAAAAGTCCAAAGCATAACAGCACATCTCTTTAAACAGCCATGCAAATCTCTCTAAACAGCTATGGGATTGTGGGTCTGAGTGGCTCCCAGAATCCATTGCTTGGAATTGGCTAAGGCTGAGTGGCTTTTGTGTTATTTTCATTTCTTTTGGGTATATTGATGGCATGAGAGATACATGTTTTGTGTTAATCTTATTTCTATGTTTCATTGTTTGCTGAGTTTTTTTAAAAAATTTTTTATTTGAAACCGTGACTCTAAGGAGTGTGGTGAACAGTCAAGTCCCTCCCCTGACGTTGCCTAGTAGGCTATTGCCAATGCACCTATTATTGGCTAGAGTCATTGTTAATGACAGTAATTGTCAATGGTGTCATGGCATCTACCATAGAAATGGAGTGAATGCTCATGCTATTGAGACGTAGTGAGACAGCTATTGGCTGTATCACCGTGGACAGCCAAGCTATTGCTATGCTCACAGCAGCTGAGTTGTCAGGCAGTGCGCCCAGTATATGTTTCAAAGACAGAAATAGCACCCTCAACAGGTGTTGCGCCCTTTGACACTGTGTGTCTTTTGGGTGCGAAAATATGGTATATATATATATATATATATATATATATATAGGTGCGAAGTAGTGGCACACCTTCAAAAATGCTTAAAAAAATATCTATACATATATATAGTAGAGAGAGAGAAAATGACTGACGGGAGCCTTCGCAAACGCTATTTGAATTCCGTTACAGCTTCAAAACTCACTTTGTGAGTGACATTCAACTTCATGTCTTCCAAAAAAAAAAATAAAAAAAATCTTTGCACCATTCAGAGAGATTTCTGACAACTCTGACTCGGAACCAGAGTGGTGCTTGTAAGCTACACTTTTAATATCAAATCCATTTCAGAGTATTGCATGTGCGAATCTCTCAGCATGACAAATTTTGAGACAAAAAAAAAAAGTTGAACGCATGCCGTCATATCAGACAAAAGGTCAGCCAAAAAGCTAAAGTTCATTGGAAAAAAAAATAAATAGACAAAATATGTGAATTTAGTTTTTTATTTTTGATCACAATGTTACGGCCCTGGGCTACGGCCCACGTACAAGGCCACGCCCTTGTTGTATTGCAGTAACTCTTCCACCCTTTCGTTTGTAAAGCCAATGGACTTGTGCCTCATCACTGGCCTGACTTCCTGCTCGTTCCCCATTGGTGGACTGCTTTCCCGCTCGTTCCCCGTTGGTGGACTTCGTTCCTGCTCGTTCCCCGTTGGTGGACTTCGTTCCTGCTCGTTACTCATGGACGTCCCAATCAACGAGCTCCACCTGTGCAGCTGGGACCAATAAAGGGACCTCGGTCCAGCTGCTCAGGGCGGCTGGAACTTTAGAGTTCGGTTCGCCGCGCTTGCGCTCATTGTGTTGCTTGGTTGGACTTTGTGAATTTTTATTTGTACTCATTTGTTAATACCGTTTGGTTAAGATCATTTGTTTAAAACCTACCTCTTTGCTTTCCTAAAAATAAATTGTAAACTCTTTCCACACCATTTAACAGCTTGGTTTATGTTACTTCCCTCCTTCCCGAGCAGAGCTGGGCGTAACATATTGGGGGCTCGTCCGGGATCCTTTTCCAATTTATACACCATTTCCCGGCATTGGATTCAGGGAAGAGTTGCAATTTTTTTTTTTTTGTGTATGTAATTTGGCTCGTTAGTGCCGTTAGGTAAAGATGGCAACGTTTAGCGTCTTAGATTTTGTTGCAAATCCATCAATGCAGGTCCTGGAGATGTGCAAGAAATCTCAGTTACTCAGTATTGTTGAACATTTTAAGTTGCAGGTTCCGAAACAACTCCGAAAGGATGACCTCCGCATGCACATTCGGGATAGGTTGGTGGAAATAGGCCTGCTGGTTTTGCCAGTTGAAAACCTCTCTCCAAAGCACAATCCATGGTTTGTGACACCTCCTAGGGACGGAAAGAGACACCTCCTGGGTCTCTCCAGAACTGAGGGTGCGGCGTCCGAGGGCGATGAACGGCCTGATCAACCGTACAGTCACTCGCGTGGAGACCCCCTCTTGACTCCTCGTTCTCCTGGGTCGGCTAGTGAGGCGAAACTAAAAGTTCATCTAGCTCGCCTCAAGTTGGAAGCGGAGGAAAGGGAGAGTGCCCGCAAAGCCCATGTGGAACTGGAGGTGCGTAAAATGGAGATTGAGGCAGACAAAGCTGTCAAACTCAAGCGGCTGGAGCTTGAAGCTCAGCGAAACCTGTCGAGCCCTGGCCTTGGGGCAGGCCTGTCTTCCACCTTCCAGACCCTCATCCCCGTTGATGTAAGTAAATGCATTCCTCTTATGCCGAAATTCCAAGAGAATGAGATTGATGCATATTTCTCAGCATTTGAGAGAATCGCGATGGCTTTACAGTGGCCACGTGATATTTGGCCAATTCTCTTACAATCTGAAATGTCTGGAAAAGCACAGGAAGTAATTGCGGCCTTGCCCCTTGAAGAAAGTTTATGTTACGATACCGTCAAAACTGCCCTCTTGCGTGCTTACCAATTAGTGCCGGAGGCATACAGGCAAAAATTTCGGAATCTTAGAAAAGCCCCAAACCGCACTTATGTAGAATTTGCTCGGGAGAAGGGAACTCTTTTTGATAAATGGTGTGCATCTGTGCAAGCTGCAACATTTTCCGCTGTTAGGGAACTCATGTTGTTGGAGGACTTTAAGAAAAATCTCCCAGAACGTGTGGTTGTCTACTTAAATGAGCAAAAAGTGACCAGTCTTTCTGGAGCTGCTGTTTTAGCTGATGAATTTGCATTAACCCACAGAAATGTCTTTACCAATCCTGTAAAAAGTTCCCATGTACCCCCACCTATGAGCACTTCGCCTCCTAAACTCACCAATGAAGACCGAGAGTGTTTTTAATGCCATAAAACTGGACATATCATCTCAGTCTGCCCTGTGTTAAAACAGAAATCGGATCGGTCTGCACCCCAAACCAAAGGCGTTGGTTTAATTCAATCGGATACAGTTGGTTTGAACCCAGACGATAAACAACCATTTGACCCCTGTTTTAAGCCATTTGTTTTTGAGGGAGTAGCCTCCCTTTCGGGTGAACCCTCTGATCAGGAGGCCTTCCAGGCAATAAGCTCTCCACTTCAAGCACATCTCGCAGAGCAGAAGATACAGTTCCGATTTAATCCTCCAGCATCCCCGCACTTCGGCGGAACATGGGAGAGAGAGGTGAGGTCGATTAAAGCTTCCCTGAGAGTCGTCCTGAAAGAACAAGTGACTCCGGAGCCAGTTCTCCGCACACTACTCGTCGAGGTAGAAGGTATCCTGAATGCCAAGCCACTTGGATATGTTTCAACGGATCTCGCTGATCCAGACCCCATAACACCGAATATGTTGCTCATGGGACGCAGAGATTCATCCTTCCACAAGCCATCTACGACAGTGAAGACCTTCTTGGGCGACGTCGGTGGCGACACAGCCAGGTGCTTGCTGACAACTTTTCATACATACTTGTTTCCAATCAGTATGTTACCAACGATACAAGTCAGGACATGTACCCCTTGGGCCGCCTATATTTGGACAGCCGGATGACGTCATTTATCCCGCCCCCTGTCTCAATCCAGTATAACTAAAGCCCAAACCACACTCCAGACAGACAAGCCAAATATTTCCAGCTGAAGAGCCATACCTACACCTCATGAAAATAAAGATGCTCAGAACAAGACGCCTCATGGCCCTGAGCACCACCACCCCGAGAAGGGTGTCACCCATCAGGGCACCTGAACGGGTCGAAAACAACATTGCAGAACTCTCTTCAGGTAAACGATGCAACTAATTATGAGTTACATTTCTATAATCCATATCTAAATAATATTTAATAAAAGTATCTTTGTATTGCAGATAGCGGTATGGACGAACCCACACTCGATCATGATCTGACTATGGTTGAAAAAGCTGTCGATGTAGAGACCGTTACAACTTCAGACAGGAGCCGTGCTGACACCCCTACAAATGTAGGAGAGGACCAGGTTGAGATGCCTGGTCCATCACACGCGAACCAGGCTGTGCCATCGTACTCTACATGGTTTGACGTCCTGGGAACCTGACCTACTACCGTCCCATCCTCGCACAACACCTGCGAGCCGTCATATCGAGGATGGATTCGTCCTGATACTCCGCCTTCGACCCCTCCGATGACCCCCATATCATCTGCTGAATCTTCACAAAACGATGAGGTACAACGACCCAGTTGGTCCGAACAAGCGCTATAAAACATCGAGTATGACTCCTCTAAGGTTCATACGATGACCGAACCAAACCCCAGCCCTGCATCTATTCCCGAGGGTGATGTACAACATATGTCATGGGATGATCCTCCGAAGGGATGGGTTGATATGGATGTTGTAATAGTCATTAAAGCAGCGATTCTTTATATTCTCAATCGCTTTTTGCTAAGGTATCAGAAAAGACAGGGTTGTTTGTTTGTTGTAAATAATAAAAAAAGCCCAGGTTGCGATGGTCTAACGGCAGAGTTCTTTAAGGCTTTTATGAAAAAGCTGTCACCTATTTTGCTTAATTTGCTTCATCACATGGAAAAAAAAGATCTGGTCCCTTCATCATTTTGCGAAGGTACTGTTACGTTCATACACAAAAAAGGTGCGTCTGAACAATTGAGCAACTATAGACCGATTAGTGTTTTGAACACTGACTATAAAATCTTAGCCAAAGTTTTAGCAGCTCGTCTCAAGAAAGTAATAGGTACCATCATCTCCGAAACGCAGTCATATAGCATTCCGACAAGGGATATTTCAGACACTATTTTAAATATAAAGTATTTAACTAAACACATGGCTGCCTCGTGTGGAATTCATGGGTAGCCTCGATTTCGAAAAAGCCTTTGATAGGGTGGAGCACTCTTTTTTATGGAAGGTGCTTGACAAATTTGGATTTGGGTCTTCTTTTACCAATTGGATAAAACGCCTGTACGCAAACGCAGCCAGTAAAATCAAAGTGAACGGACTACTGACAGGACCTGTTAAATTGGGAAGGTCAGTGAGACAGGGGTGCCCCCTGTCCTCACTACTCTTTAGCCTTGTTGTAGAACCACTAGCGGCCCTCCTCAAACAAAATAACAGCATAAAAGGCATTTGGACACCGAGTGGACGCGAAGTTAAGATTCTACAGTATGCGGACGATACGAACCTGTTTGTCAGAGACGTGGAGAGTCTAAGTGTAGCTCTTAACGAGCTCAACATTTTCTGCCAAGCCTCGGGTGATAAAGTCAATTTTGATAAGTCCACCATGGCCGTTTTTGGTACCACCAGCGCTGTGCCAAAGACCTGGGGTTTTAAAGAGGCCACGCTCAGCCAAAAAATTCTTGGTGTTTGGATTGGGGAGAACACTTCTCATTGTGATGAACAGCAATGGGAAACAGTTTTACCGCAAGTAAAATCCACTTTAGATATGTGGAAATTCAGGAATTTAACTCTGAAAGGGAAAACTTTGGTCATCAACAACCTGTGCATTTCAAAGTTAATTCACTCACTGACTGTCACTCACATGTCTGCGAATGTTTTAAATAGATTAAATTTAACATTTAATTATTTCTTGTGGAAGAGGGAAAGAGGTTTCATTGGGCACTATAGCTTGATCGGTGTACCAAGAAGGCTGCACTACGTTTAAAGCTGCTCAGAAAGTTTTTAAATCCTGCCTTCTCTGCTCCCTGGAAGGACTTTCTTATGCCAATTTTAGAAGGTTTAGGCCGCTACGGCATTTTTAATCTCTGCCAGATGTTGCCTCGCACGATGTTCCCCCCTCTGGACCCCTTTGAAATGGAAATCTTAGAGGCGTGGTGGGCATTGCGGCCATGGGTTAGGACAGAGCCAATGTCACTGCATCAACTGCAGAACATTCCACTGAGGTTCAACCCCGACCTCCTGGGCGGTGAGCCAGGGAGTGGGGAAAGGATGTTAAGTGGGGTTTTAGAAAGTGCACACATCAGAATAATAGGTGATTTATTAGACCAGAAAGGGAATTTTAACATTGAACGCATTCGCACCTTGTTTCGGTTCCACAAAGTTCCCTTTTGAAGGGCCACTGTGTTACGCTCAGTTGAAAAAAATCAGAGACTCCGTGCATTGCCACTGGGGGCACCTTCTGGGGCGGATGTCACAGAGCGAAGACGCCACCACTGCGTCAGATCTAAATTATGTGCTGACCCATGGGGCTCAACTGACTAGACTGGCAGAGTGCACAACTAAACTATTCTATAAGGTGTTGCTAACCAAATTACTTTAAAAGCCCCCTGCAGAAAACGCGTGGCGTCAGGCATACCCCGCCCTGGCTTCCTCGTCCATCTGGGCTGACATGTTCAACTGGTATACTCCACCCAAGGTAAGTAACACTGATTTTAAAATAAGACACAGGATAATCTTTCCATGTACAACGCTGCATGCTTTTCTACCAAGTGCCTATGACAGAACATGTCCAGTGTGCAGAGAGGAACCTGAGGACTTCCACCATCTCATCCTCCAATGCGGAGTCGTGCGACAATTCAGATCCAGACTAGAGGATCTCATTGCCAGGAGGCTGGGGGTGAGACTCCCCTCGCCGATAGCCTGTGGTGGCGGTGACCAGAATTCCATGCTTCTCCTGTTCGGTGTCATCCCTTCGCCATTGAAAGGCCTGAATGTCAAAGCTCTCAAACTGCTCTTGGCCATCGCACGTCATGCCATCGTCATCACCAGAAACATCCATCTGCATGAAAAAAGGAAAGGCGATCACTGGTCCATCTTCAAATCTTTGGTTATCTCACATCTCACCCATCTTCATGCACATCGACCCCAACGTTTTGTAGGCGACTTGGCGGCGAACAACGGACTAGTTTCTGTGTCTGCTGCCAACAGTCTGGACTTTCATTTTTAATATGCATCTTTTGTTACGACCATGAAATCCTTGGATATCCCTATTGATGTTTGTTCACGAATGTTGGAATTTTGAATCAGACCTCTTTTTGTACAGTTAATTTTACAATAAAATATAAAAAAAAAAAAAAAAAGAACGCCCGATCTCGTCCGATCTCGGAAGCTAAGCAGGGTCGGGCCTGGTTAGTACTTGGATGGGAGACCGCCTGGGAATACCAGGTGCTGCAGGCTTTTGCACCGCAAAAAAAAAAAAAAAAACTTTGACAAATGTCAGCAAGTATGCGAGCTGCTTTTTAATAAATTTCCACATATTCGCCTGACAGGCTGAGAGCACAAAATGCCAACATTCAGCGTCCCCTGCCTTTGGGTGTTGCTACAGTCTCGCCGTGGATGACTCGCAAATGCGTGTGGCAATTTGCAAATGCGTGTCTGGAGACTTGAGTGTGGCTCCGGAGCTACACATTAAGACCAAAAGGGGACCCTTGTAGTCTACAGGTGTAGCAGACAGATGACCTGATGCAGTCCGGTTGGGTTGGTGCAGTGAGTGTTTACTAAATAAAAGGTTAATGAATCAATTTAAAAAAATGGTGTTTACTGAATGCAATAAAGGGAAGTATAGTTAATGTGGCAATTAGCAGGTGTGGAGAAGCTTCATTAATTTTTTTTAGCTTCACAGGTTATATCATTGGTTCTTATTTTAATAGTTCCACTTTATTCTTCCATTTATTCCAATTTAATTTAAATAATGTCAAATAAATGGTACGTGACCATGGGTGGATAGCAGTGAACGCCCCCTCATGTTATTGGTGTATATATTGGTGGTACGGGGCTGGTATAATATTAGTGCCCTCATGTGGTCCGAATGTGTAGCTATGGAGCCACACACAAGTCTCCTGAACGCATTTGCAAATCAGCACACGCATTTGCGAGTCGTCCGCGGCAGGACTTGTCACGATCCGTGTCTGTCATGCCATGTGCTTTTGTTTTGACAGCTGTGGGGGCGTTCCCTCAGCGATCGTCTCGGGCCAGGTCGTCAGCAGCTGCGGGACGCGCCCACCAGCTCCACACCGGACTCCTATTCACTCACTGATTGCACACAGTATTTAAGACACTTACACTGACTCCCCAGCGTCGGATCGTTATCCCACATCGCTCACGTTCATGTCCCATGCTCTTGATCGCACTCTTGTTAATAGTTCTCTTGCTACTGCGTGTTTTGAGTTGTTTTTTCCCGCCAGCTACTGCTCGGTGCGTTTTCTGTTCTTTGCTTCCCGATTGGAATCCTCTTACCCTTGTGCGGTAAGCTATTTGCGTTTTGGTTTCTTTCCCTTGCCTTTTGCAAGCGCTTTTCGTTCCTCCTTACTGCCTTTGCTCCCTGGTGTGATTTTCCGCCAGCGCCCTTGTTTATCCCTTGTTCGATAGTTAAGTTCCATAGTCGCTATAGCTGATAGCCCCGGTTGATTCACGATTGCATATTGGAGATTGTCTATTTGATTATTAATAAATATCTTTGTATCACCCATTTATCCGTGTCTGCGCTTGGAGAGTCCTGCTCAATCCACCAGCACTGCTGGTGGATCATAACAGAACGATTCGACCATGGACTCTGCGGACACGGAGAAAATTCTCGAAGCGCTGGCCAGCCAAGGACATCTGGTGGGGCAACAAGGCACCGACCTCGCGAACCTTCGCGACGCGGTCGGCATGCTGGCCCACCGTTGCGAAAACTTGGACGCCCGCGTAAATAGCCTCTACTCGCATGGCGCGCCGACGGTCGATCCGACCGCAGCCGCGATCGGAATGCCACCCCCGGGGTTCTCAGCACGGGAGCCCAGTCTGCCTCACCCCAGCCGGTATGGGGGGGAGCCGGGTCTCTGCGGCCCGTTTATTCACCACTGCCGGTTAATTTTTGACCAACAGCCGCAGACGTACGCGCACGAGAGTACAAAGATAGCATTCATGATGAGTCTCTTGACTGGCCCAGCGAGTGCATGGGCCATGGCCATGAGCAATGCCCGTCCGGAAATCCGGTCCTCGTTCCCCGCGTTTTTGGCCGAATTCCAACGCGTGTTTCACCACCCCATTCGGGGAAAGGAGGCTGGAATGGAATTACTGGACTGCACCCAGGGGAATCGGTCGGTGGCCGATTACTCCATCGCCTTCCGCATTCGCGCGGCAGAGAGCGGCTTCAACGACTGCGCTCTACGGACCGTGTTCCGCAGGGGGCTGAACTCCTCCCTGAAGGACGAGCTGGCCGTCCGCGAGGACGCCGCGTCACTGGAAGAGCTCATCAGCCTGGCATAACGACTCGACAACCGCCTGCGGGAGCGACGTCGAGAGAGAGCGGCCGAGCAGCGAGTTTTCGAGCCAGCGCCCCCCCGGCGCTGGGAGCCCCCGCCGGTCGACGAACCCATGCAGCTAGGAGCCAATCGCTTGGATGACGACGAACGCCAGCGACGGCGCCGATCGGGAGCGTGCTTCTACTGTGGATTACAAGGTCATCGAGTGGCCGCCTGCCCGGGACGACGGTCACGCCGGACTTCCACCCCGCTCCGCGGGGACCAATGTGAGTCGGCAGCTGCTGCCTCCGGCGATCCCCCTCATTCCGGGGGGGCGACCCCCAGCTCAGAGACGCATGGATTACTTTGCCGAGACTCTAAGAGCGTCACGAGACTGGTGGTCGAGGGGGAGGTAATGGGCCTGACGGCCAGCATCCGTGTCCGGGCATTGATCGACTCTGGGGCCGACGACTGCTTTATCGACTCCGGCTTAGTGGAAAAACTAGGTTGCACGGTCTCTGAGCTCGGCAGGTCCGAGCGGGTTTGCGATCTCGACGGGCGTCTCCTGGCCGATATCAGACGGGTAACGCAGCCACTAACCCTTAAGCTATCAGGAAATCATATCGAGACACGCTCGTTTTTTGTTATGCCGTCCAGGGCGGCGCCCATCGTCCTCGGTGTCCCCTGGTTGCAGGCACACAAGCCCCTGATCGACTGGGGACGGATGGCCATTCAAAACTGGAGCCCGTTCTGCCATGCCCAGTGCCTCCGTTCGGCGGAGGAGGGTCTCCGGATTCCGCCCGCGCCGGCCGAAAACATTAACTTGACTAACGTTCCCGCGATTTTCCACGACCTCCGAGCTGCATTCAGCAAGGAGAGGGCGAAGTCGTTGCCGCCGCACCGCCCGTACGATTGCGCCATAGACCTCGTTCCGAACGGTCCGCTGCCGTCCGCGCGCCTGTATAAGGTCTCCCAGCCAGAGCAAGCCACCATGAAAGAGTACATCACCGAGTCTCTGGCCGCCGGGCTAATCAGACCTTCCACGTCCCCGGTAGGGGCAGGACTTTTCTTCGTTGAGAAAAAAGATAAAACCCTACGGCCCTGCGTAGATTACAAGGCCTTAAACGAGATCACGGTCAAGAATCGCTACCCGCTCCCCCTTCTAGACTCCGCTTTCGCCCCTTTGCAGCAAGCCGTTATATTCACCAAGTTGGATCTTCGCAGCGCGTACCACCTCGTGCGAATCCGCGCGGGGGACGAGTGGAAAACGGCGTTTAAGACCCCGCTGGGGCATTTCAAATACCTGGTCATGCCGTTCGGGTTGTCCAATGCTCCCGCCTTATTCCAGGCCTTTATTAACGATGTCCTGCGGGACTTGCTTAATGTAACCTGTTTCATATACTTAGATGATATCTTGATCTTCTCGCGCACCGCGGAAGAGCACCAGTTACACGTTCGGGCCGTCTTGCAGCGCCTCCTAGAGAACCGGTTGTATGTGAAAGCCGAGAAGTGCGAGTTCCACCGGAATTCAATACAGTTTTTGGGGTTCATCATAGAGGACGGGCAGATCAAGGCTGACCTGTCCAAGACGCGCGCCGTAGTGGACTGGCCGCCGCCGGCAAACCGTAAACAACTACAAAGATTTTTGGGTTTCGCAAACTTTTATCGGAGATTCATTAAGAACTACAGCCGCCAGGCGCTTCCCCTCACTCGCCTTACTTCCACCAAGACCAAGTTCGCTTGGGACGACCAGGCCGAGACCGCGTTCCAGAGACTAAAACAAGCATTCACGAACCCCCCAGTACTGCGTCATCCTAATACCGAATTTCCTTTTGTTGTAGAGGTGGACGCGTCCGACTCAGGAGTGGGGGCGGTCCTTTCCCAGCGCTCTCCAGTCGACCAGAGACTCCACCCCTGCGCCTTCTTCTCCCGCCGACTCAGCGCCGCCGAGGCTAACTACGACGTGGGAAACCGAGAACTGTTGGCGGTGGTGCTAGCCCTGCAGGAGTGGCGACACTGGTTGGAGGGCACTACCACACCATTCCTGGTCTACACCGATCACAAGAACCTTTCCTACATAAGCACCATAAAGAGACTTAACCCCCGCCTGGCGCGCTGGTCCCTCATCTTGAGCCGCTACAACTACACGCTGACGTATCGACAGGGGTCAAAGAACACCAAGCCCGACGCCCTATCACGCATCCACGACCCGGTAGCCGAGGAAGGGGGGCCGGATAGCGTGGTGCCCAGAGACCGCCTGGTGGCTTCCCTGCAGTGGGAAGTGGAACAGCAGATTCGGGGGGCCCAGGAAGAGGCCGACCAACCCCCCGGTTGCCCAAAGGGACGGTTGTACGTGCCGGTTTCGCACCGCGCGGAGGTATTGAAATGGGGACACGCATCGAAGGTGGCTTGCCACCCAGGGGTGCGCCGAACGCATGGTCTCATCGCCCAACGTTTTTGGTGGCCGGCCCTGGGGAAAGACGTCACGGAATACGTCCAGGCCTGTCCCGCGTGTGCATCCAGCAAGGCGTCGCATCAGCCCCCGGCGGGGCAGCTGCGTCCATTGCCCATCCCTTCCCGGCCGTGGTCGCACATCGCGATGGACTTCGTCACGGGCCTCCCGGCTTCCAGGGGCAACACCGTCGTCCTGACTGTCGTTGACCGCTTCTCAAAGTCCGCCCACTTCATCGCCTTGCCGAAGCTGCCCTCCGCCTTGGAGACTGCCGACCTGCTAGTCTCGCACGTGTTCAGGCTTCATGGCATCCCCGAGGACATAGTGTCGGACTGAGGCCCCCAGTTCATCTCCACGGTGTGGAAACGCTTTTGCCAGTCCCTGGGTGCCACCTCGAGCCTGTCATCCGGCTACCACCCCCAGTCAAACGGACAATCAGAACGCACCAACCAAGGCCTGGAAGCAGCCCTCCGTTGTGTCTGCCTTGATCGACCATCCTCTTGGGCCGACCATCTCCCATGGGTGGAGTACGCACACAACACCCTGATCTCATCTGCCACCGATCGTTCCCCCTTCATGACAGCCTACGCCTACCAGCCCCCGCTCTTCCCTACTCAGGCGGGGGCGGAAGAAGTTCCCTCCGTCCAGCGCCACCTCAAGAGGGCACACCACGTCTGGAAGGAGGCCAGGGCAGCCCTTACCCGCACGGCCGAGCGCAACCGGCGCATAGCGGACCGCCGTCGGCGTCCAGCCCCATCATACCAAGTGAGGGACAGGGTGTGGCTGTCCACTCGCGACCTCAACCTGGCGGGCTCGTCACGAAAGCTGGGCCCGCGCTTCGTGGGTCCATTTGAGGTCGAGTCCATCCTAAACCCCGTCTCAGTCAGGCTCAAGCTTCCCCCCACAATGAGGATTCATCCCGTGTTCCACGTCTCCCTCATCAAGCCGGCCCTCTCCAGCCCTCTGGCCCCCAAAATATTTTAATTTAATTCATAATCATTCAATTTCATTCAGTATCATTCAAAATTGTTCAATGTTATTCAGTTTTATTTATTTTTTTTTAAATTTCATTCAGATTCATTCATTGTCATTCAGTATCATTCGGAATTGTTCAATGTTATTCTGTTTAATTTCATTCAGATTCATTCATTGTAATTCACAATCATTGATTTTCATTTATTATCATTCATAGTTCTTCAATGTTATTCAGTTTCATTCAAAATATTTTTATTTAATTCATATTCATTCAATTTCATTCAGTATGATTGAAAATTGTTCAATGTTATTCAGTTTTATTTAATTTTTTAAATTTCATTTAGATTCACTCATTGTCATTCAGTATCATTCAGTTGTTCAATGTTATTCAGTTTCATTTAATTTTTTAAATTTCATTCAGATTCATTCAATGTCATTCAGTATCATTCATTTTTTTTTAAATTTCATTCAGGATCATTCAGAATTGTTCAATGTTAATCAGTTTCGTTTCTTTTTTTAAATTTCATTCAGAATTGTTCATTGCCATTCAGTATCATTCAGAATTGTTCAATGTTATTCTGTTTCATTTAATTTTTTTTATTTCATTCAGATTCATTCATTGTAATTCACAATCATTGATTTTCATTTATTATCATTCATAGTTCTTCAATGTTATTCAGTTTCATTCAAAATATTTTTATTTAATTCATATTCATTCAGTATCATTGAAAATTGTTCAATGTTATTCAGTTTTATTTAATTTTCTTTACTTCATTTAGATTCACTCATTGTCATTCAGATTCATTCAATGTCATTCAGTATCATTCTTTTTTTTTATTTCATTCAGGATCATTCAGAATTGTTCAATGTTAATCAGTTTCGTTTCTTTTTTTAAATTTCATTCAGAATCATTCATTGTCATTCAGTATCATTCAAAATCATTCATTTCCATTTAGTATCATTCATAGTTCTTCAATGTTGTTCAGTTTTATTCAAAATTATTTAATTTAATTCATAATCATTCAATTTCATTCCGAATCATTCATTGTTATTCAGTATCATTCAGAATTGTTCAATGTTATTCAGTTTCGTTTAAATTATTTTTTTATTTCATTCAGAATCATTCATTGTCATTCAGTATCATTCAATTTTTTTAAATTTCATTAAGAATCATTCATTGCCATTCAGTATCTTTCACAATCATTAATTCCAATTCAGTAATTATAGTTCTTTAATATTATTTAGTTTCATTCACAAATGATTTAATTCATAATCATTCATTGTCATTCGGAATTTTTAAATGTTATTCAGTTTCATTCAAAATATTTTAATTTAATTCATAATCATTCAATTTCATTCAGTATCATTGAAAATTGTTCAATGTTATTCAGTTTTATTTAATTTTTTTAAATTTCATTTAGATTCATTCATTGTCATTCAGTATCATTCAGTTTTTCAATGTTATTCAGTTTCTTCAATGTTATTCAGTTTCATTCAAAATATTTTAATTTAATTCATAATCATTCAATTTCATTCAGTATCATTGAAAATTGTTCAATGTTATTCAGTTTTATTTAATTTTTTTAAATTTCATTTAGATTCATTCATTGTAATTCAGTATCATTCAGTTTTTCAATGTTATTCAGTTTCTTCAATGTTATTTAGTTTCATTGAAAATATTTTAATTTAATTCATAATCATTCAATTTCATTCAGTATCATTCAAAATTGTTCAATGTTATTCAGTTTTATTTATTTTTTTTTAAATTTCATTCAGATTCATTCATTGTCATTCAGTATCATTCAGAATTGTTCAATGTTATTCTGTTTCATTAAAAAAAATTTATTTCATTCAGATTCATTCATTGTAATTCACAATCATTGATTTTCATTTATTATCATTCATAGTTCTTCAATGTTATTCAGTTTCATTCAAAATATTTTAATTTAATTCATAATCATTCAATTTCATTCATTATCATTGAAAATTGTTCAATGTTATTCAGTTTTATTTAATTTTTCTTATTTCATTTAGATTCATTCATTGTCATTCAGTATCATTCAGTTGTTCAATGTTATTCAGTTTCATTTAATTTTTTAAATTTCATTCAGATTCATTCAATGCCATTCAGTATCATTCATTTTTTTAAATTTCATTCAGGATCATTCAGAATTGTTCAATGTTAATCAGTTTCGTTTCTTTTTTTTAATTTCATTCAGAATCATTCATTGTCATTCAGTATCATTCAAAATCATTAATTTTCATTCAGTATCATTCATATGTATTCAATGTTATTCAGTTTCATTCAAAATTATTTAATTTAATTCATAATCATTCAATGACATTCATTATTATTCACAATCATTCATTTTCATTCAGTATCATTCATTTTTCTTCAATGTTATTCAGTTCCATTCAAAATGATTTAATTTAATTCATAATCATTCAATGTCATTCAGTATCATTCAGAATTGTTCAATGTTGTTCAGTTTCGTTTAATTTTTTTTAAATTTCATTCAGAATCATTCATTGTCATTTCGTATCATTGAGAGTTGTTCAATGTTATTCAAATTATTTAAAGTCATTCAGTGTTCAATTTTATTCAATATGATTCAAAACATTCAATAATATTCATTTTGATTTCAATTTCATTCACTATGATTCAACTTCGTTCAATATTATTCACTTTGATTTATGCTTGCTTCCTTCCTTATTATTGCCACTATTCGTTGATCCATGTGTGCAGCAATTCATCGGCAGGTAATAAAAAATTTAAAAAAAGACTAATTATATTTGTTCAGTGCTTTGACTTTCATATTCACAACAGTCAATACAATTGCATTTCTTTTTTATGTGTGATTGTGGCATACATTCATATTCAATATTATTGTATTTGGAATTGTATTGTTTTCACAGATATTTTGTTTTGATTCCGGGTGCAAGCCATGTTAAGATGGTAATAGTTTCATGTTATTGCTTATTTGTACATTAGTTGCAATGGCTAGCTCAGACCACTAGAGGACAGCGTTCGCTGCTTGCGTGTGTGTGGCAAAAGGGGACCAGCGCATTCTAGAGCGAAGAAGAGCCACACGTAAGCTGGAAACAGCAGTACAGTGCGAACGTTGTGAATAAATGTTAATATTTTGTGTTTCAGGTAAGACAATCGAGATCAAATACCATCTATTGATGTGTGAATGTGTTTATTGAGAGTAAGTGTGATAGATTGAAATTAAGTGTTTTACTGACGTTTTGTTGTTCGAGATGTAACTTTGTAATTGAAGTAGACGAACAGGTTGCCGTTGAAATAGCGAGAGGCATTGTGTATATGATACAGATGTGAAGTATTTTTGCATTGTGTGCATGTGTATATTGAGGTTTATTGATTGAAATATTGGTTAAATCATTTATATTAGTCGCGCATTCTAGAGCGAAGAAGAGCCACACGTAAGCTGAAAACAGCAGTACAGTGCGAACGTTGTGAATAAATGTTAATATTTTGTGTTTCAGCAACCCAAAATAAAACCCTTCAAAAATTAAATGTGTAGCAACAGATTGATAAAGACAAGTCATTCTGCACCCCGTTACATGATCTTCCACTTCATTTGTCCTTCACAGGGAGGTGCTGGAGCCGATGCCAGCTAAACGTGGGCGAAAATCAGACTACACCCTGAACTAGTCACCAGCTAGCTTCAGAGAACACGCAGACATGTTACTGAGCAGAACCGATGAGCCCGTATACAAGTCTGGCGCGTTAACCGCAACAACATCAGTCCGGGAGGAAGGATACAACCTCTACGTGGTCTCCCGGACGAGTCGGCGGTCCCCCGTCGACGACGAATGTATCCTGCCGGCACCCATATCACCCCACGACTCGGTCCGAAGGACCGGTCAGGGAGAGGGTGCCGCCACTATCTCCTGCCACCTTTTGGCTATGGCTCCTGCGGTGCCCCCGACTCATTCCCCTCCGGCAGAGGATTTTCGGCGACGCACCTCCCCCTCACAACGGCCTCTCCACCGAGCCGCAGAAGGTGATTGCGCTAGCTGGGCGAACCTTGGGAGGTTCCGCCCAGGCGCCAGCCCAACAACAACAACAACAACAACAACAAAATCAGTGACTCCATATTGAGCCATCGTAAAAAAACTTTACTTTGTAAAACCCTGACCAGCATTTTTGCGTTTTTTGACATTATGGACCAAGTGAGTAACTAAACCTTTTATTGAGGAGAAATTGCTCTTTTTAAATAAAAAAAAAATTGCAAATAAATGCCTGAACGTGTCCTTTTGTTATTTCTGGTCACAAGCACTCTCATCATAACATTGATGCACACACACTCTTCTCGAGCTCCCCCAAGACTCCTCCCCCACCCAACTACAATCTTCTTCTGCAGCGTTATCTTGGCGGGTCTCTTACACCACTGCCACCTCCTGGTTGCTTTTTATTACGTGATTACAATGCAGACAAGGCTGATTCTCAGTCAGAAGTGCATCAGACCCTTCTGCAACACTGTCGTAAAATAGAGACAAAAAGACGCACTTATATGTCTTGTGGCGCCAATGCTTTCAAAGACGTACTTGTATATATGTTGATAGAAAGGGTTAAGATACATATTTTTCATTCACAATACGTCTTCGGAACCGTAAAGCGCCACTGAGTCGCGACAGATGGTCACGTGATATGAGAAGAGGCGTTTGGAAATACTATACTCTAGTAATGCTCGGACTCTCTATGTAGTACTATATATAGTGTGGGGCTATATCATAAATGGGCGGTTAAGGATGATGGATGATCATTATGGAACAACCAAAATTTATTATTACAAATGTAAATTTAAAAGTCAAACGACGCCTCCAACACAAAGGAAAAAAAACACCTCTTTCCAATGACCCATGACTGCAGCAGACCATCTTACTCTACCTCCGGTTCAGAGTTCACTCTTCCTCGCTCGACCCGACGTAAGAATACTTGTTTGTCTTCTTCGGTGTGATATATTCATTTTAAGTGTTCAATTTATACTGCTCCAATCTACCATAAACGCTAACGATCGCGTGCGCCTATCACGTGGCGGCCATTTTATTGTAAAATTATCATTTCAACATTGTACTATGTGGTTTTTGTGTGCAAACTATGCCACGTGTTAACAACGTCCACCGCCATCTTATTCTGTCGAAACATGTTGGGCGCCATTATCTCGCTTTTTTGTATTAGATGCACTTTAGTTATAATTGTGAATGTTCAATTTATACTACTCCTACCTACCATAAACTCTAACGATTGTGTACGCTAATAAATTAGCTATGATGTTACTGGAAAATCATTTCAACATTGTGTACGTGTTGACCACGAACCATTATGACCAGACGCCATCTTATTCTGTCGTAACGTGTCAGACACCCGTTTTATCGCTTTCGTGTATTAAATACATCCTAGTTAGCTTGCCATAGAAACACCTACACAGTATCGCTGTGTTCAGTGGAATGTGGAGTAAAGATGTACAGCTAACTGGCATACTGAAAAGTGGCTTCCCATACGTACTATAGAAGCTAATATGCAGGGCTTAGTTTCGTGAAGCTCCGCCGACATTTTACACATGATCAACATATTTGGCGGTTATCGTCGGCAACATAGCATAATAAAGTCATTTTTAAAAGTTTTGGGAAAACAAACAACAACTACATTCTCAGAACACACATTGGTGTTTGTAACTGGTATTTTAACAAAAACGTAAAATAAATTGGCGAAGGAGTGATTGGAAATAAATTGACCCAATGAAAAATACAAATGTGTATTTTCTAAAAAATACTAAAGTATGATGTATCAATGTGTCTTGTTTAGAAATAAAAAATAAAAAAAACGTTTTGTTTCTTTTTCCATATATATTGAATATGACTTTGGCCAGGGGTCCACAAACATTTTTCCTGTGGGTTCCAAGTAACTTTTCCTCTGATGGGGGACTCAGCAATAGGATGACAATCACAGGGATGCCTAAATTTAAACATTTGTTTTCCAGAAAGCTACGCATAATCTATCATTTCTACCCTATAAATTAAATAAAAAATCATGAACTTCTGTTCTTTTATTTCTCAACTTTTGCTCTTTCCGATGACCCGTGAACGCAGCAGACGATCTTACTCTGCCTCCGGTTCAGAGTTCGCTCTTCCTCGCTCGACCCGATGTAAGAATACTTGTTTGTCTTCTTCAGTGTGATCTATTCATTTTAAGTGCTCAATTTATACTGCTCCAATCTACCATAAACGCTAACGATCGTGTGCGCTTATCACTTAGCTGCCATTTTATTGTAGATTTATCATTTCTACATTTTATTATGTGGTTTTTGTGTGCTAACTATGCCATGTGTTAACAACGTCCACCGCCATCTTATTCTGTCGAAACATGTTAGGCCCCATTATCTATCTTTTTCTCACTTTTGTTTTCCAGAAAGCTACGCATAATCTATAATTTCTACCCTATAAATTAAATAAAATATCATGACCTTCTGTTCTTTTATTTCTCAACTTTTGCTGTTTGTTAAATTTACTATTAGTTACTCAAAGGTCTGTTCTTAAGCAGTATATTTGTATAATTTAAATATTTTGTGTTGAGGGCGTTATTTTTTAGAACCTCAAGAAAATAATGCTGCATTTACTTAAAGCATGATAAAGAACATTGATTGGGCTTATGTAATGTTGTTTTCTTTGGGAAAAAAATATGACAAACACAACATTGCATTTTAAGGGCAAGCAAGCAACATATTTTTAATCTAAACAGTATACATAAAACATATCCTGTATGTATTCATGTATATGCTATTAACTAAGTATCAGGTGGATATGTGAGTATGTCTTTGGACTCACTGTTTTAGTTCCAGTTTAACGTGTTGCCTCAATGTTGGCTTCGGATACAGAGCCACACCTGTTCTAAGGGGGCAGATCTGGTCAGGATCACTGACCTCACAAAGGGCAGCCGCCGCAGCTGGGGAGATCGATGGGAACGTCCACTCCATTGCAGCCTGCGCTTCCCACCATGGAGCGGGCAGGGGGGCTGCCTGACAAGAGCAGCCAGTGGGGTCGAGCTGCCGTGGCACACATCCGTCCTACTTTGTTTGTGCTTTTTCTGCGCAGCTAACTACAAAATGCAATTGAACACAGATATTCTAAAATGTAAAGGATAGGGTGGAATAGAATCTCATGTTCTATGCATGTATTAGTCTTGGCATGGCCAGACTGACAAAAAAATCATGACGCGTCTCTGGCATTTTTCACCGTCCGTGCCTGGCAAAATGTGTAGGCAGGTTGAACCTGGGCTGCGATTTGGGAACCCCTTATTTCGGCAATTATGCCCTGTGGCCGGCAGTATTTTGTTGATATTTACTCAAGGAGCCATGGATTGCTAGTGTTCTCTAAAAAGTACTCATTGTGATGCTGAAACATCCTAATGCCCCCCCCACCCTTTTTATTATGTAAATAATATGTGTGCTCATTCATACCTGATAGTGATGCTGAACTGTACCAATGCGGTTTTTTTTTCCTTCTATGATGTAAACAATCTGTGCTCATCCATACCAGAGGTACATCTGAGCGAATGTGTTGAAATGCATGTGAAACTTTCCAAATCTTTAAAGTCATGTAGAGCTAGTGTTCTGGTTAAAGTGAAAGGAAAGAAGTCTCTAAAAGTTGGGGCTACGCAATATTGGAAAAAGGTGGTATGGATTTTGAAGATTGTGATATTGATACTCTTTCTATATTTAACATTTATGTGCATATAATTGGCCTTGAGTAGTATATGAGAAAGCACACACATTATGACGTGACTTTCTTTATAGTTTCTGGTAATGCTTTTCATTTTGAAAAATGCGGCTGTGCCATCATTAATGTTAACTTTATTTTATAAATTATAATTCATGTTGCAGTTTGGTAGTAGAGGGTCAACGGTTACAGCACCGTAATAAGATCAGGACTAGAGGTTTCAGTTGACGCGTTATACTATAGCCAAATGTTTTGAGTGATTTGTGAAATACTTGTAAAATAACCACAACGCTTTAAAGTTGCCCCCTGGCACTCACAGCTGTACTTGTCTGTATTCTTCCGACTCGTTAGCCTCTTGTGTACAAGTGTTGGGAATTAAAAATGAGTGCAAAAAGACTTGAAGCAATATACCTAATCTGTCCAATGTAGAGTTTTATAAATTATACTCATGTCAAACTGTCTGTAAATGGTCTTAACACTTGTGCTCTTTTTCTGCAGGAAAACTACCAGACCCCTCATCGCCCTTCTCTGTGTCTGCTCCAACTTTTGTCCCTGCCTTCTTTCTATCTAACCCTATTGAGATTCAGACTATGCCACGAAAAGGGAAGAAATCACAGGCTCTCAAGTTGAGCTGGGAGAAACGTGCCAAAGGGCAGAGCTCCCAAGCACCTCTTGCACAGCCTTATGATATTAAATCCTTTATAGTCAAATGTATAAAAGTGCCCACAGTGCCATTGCACAATTCGAGGACAAGACTGACGACCGTGCGCAAGCACACTTTCAGAGGGACTTTTTTCAGAGTGACGACGGTTATAAGTTGGACGACCGTGCGCAAGCACACTTTCAGAGGGACTTTTTTCATATTGAATACAATGATACAGAGATCAATGATACAAAGATGGAAAGTGATGATACAAAGATGGAAAGTGATGATACAAAGATGGAAAGTGATGATACAAACAGTGCGAAAGATAATACCCGTGCGAAAGATGATACCAGTGCGAAAGATGATACCAAGGGTGAGAATGATGATTCACAGATGGAGAATGCTGACAAGGTTTATTCACCGATTGAGAATGCTGACGACAAAGCTGATTCACCGATTGCAAATGTTGATGACACAGGTGATTCGCAGATTGAGAAAGATGATTTTCATGCAGAGTCACTAATTGAGAATGTTTTCCGTGCTGATTCACACATTGAGAAAGATGATTTTCATGCAGATTCACACATTGAGACTGTTTTCCATTCTGATTCACAAATTGAGAATGATTTCCTTGCTGATTCACAATTTGAGAGCGGTGAGACGACTGATCAACATCTGCAAGAAATCCGGTCTGGTGTGCAACAAGCGTCTGTAACATATGTGTTGGCATCGCACAGCCAAAATGATCCAAGGTATGGCGAATCCAGAAACAGTCAATGTGTTGCTAATTCTGTTACATTTCTGGCTTTCCTGCAAGAGTTGAATAACCTGATGAGCTCTGACCTGGATGCTGTTCTCTGTCGCGGCAATGAACTGTACACACGTACCGTGGCTGTATTGAGAACCGAAGGACGCTTCGTGAACAATTTTTTGACAGCAGATGAGCTTCCAGCGATAGTAAATGGTTTTAGTAAACAACATGTGTTAATACAGAGTCAATCGCTGTGTGGTTTGTTCACTTCCTTCTGTGGTGATCCGCTGTATCTGAACCTTTGTGACAGACTTCAGTGCTTGACATCAGAGGTCAATTATGCTCTTCTAATTATGAATTTACTGTGCATTTCTGTTTTCCGAGATAACCAAGGCAGGTTCGGCTACTTCGATCCCCACTCCAGAGGACGTGATGGCCTTCATGCTGACAATGGCACAGCTGTCATGGCGATTTTCACTTTTTTGAATGACCTGACGGCTAAATTGATGCTTGCTTACACTAGGCTTCATGTGCTCACGCGATACTCCGTACGAGCTTGTACCCGCTCGTTTTGAGCCCGTTGATGTTCCTGCAGATGTCCATGAGATGGCGCCATGTGCATTTGTACCTCCTGTGCGTTCGGCCATTGACGATACCGGAAGCGACGAAGTTGGTGAGACTATCTCATGTTTGGAGATGAGCGAGTCTATGTCACATGATGGTGAACAACGCCACGGCCATGAATTGCGAGATGACGACAGTGAAATGGTTATTGCCACAACAGGTAATCAGCTGCGACATGTGTAAAAAATTCAGAAATCAAGTCGCAGAAAATTTCAAAGACGAATGAAGGCACCGGAAAAGATGATTGATAAATCTGAAGGTAGTAGTGCAAAACGGGAACTGAAGAGATTAAATAAGAACCTGAAACTAAAGGAAAAATACTGTCAAACTGCAGAGCTAAGACAAAGAAAAAGATGTTACAATGCAACTCGTTATGCACAAGACTTTCAGTTTCGTGTAAAACAAAAGTCCAATTATACACGCCATTACATGACTGATCGTGACTTTAGGATGAAAAAACGTTTAAGTTTTTCACATTGTTATCAGACAGATGACACTTTTAAGATGAGACAGCGCTCCTACATTACGCAACGTTATCGTGATGATCTTGGGTTTAAAACAAGACAGCGCTCATACATGACGCACCGTTATTCAAACAACCCTGAATTCAGAGCAAAGGATAAGGAAATCATGAGACGTGTTGTCAGGTTCGCCAATTTGACATATAGGGTTCATAGCTGAAAGAAGAGAGGCACCCAGCTCAAGTGGATACAGAGAGGTCAATAAAGTTTATTTGGCAACTTCATCTCCCTTCTGTTCATCGATGTTTTTCATACATTCCCTTTTATAACATCGAGGAATCAGATTACACTTCGAGAAATCAGATTACACTCAAGGGTGGTACAGTTCGTCTTCTCAAAAGCTGGTTTAGTCCGGTTTATCATTGGCGTGCCGTCGTGGGTCGCAGCTGACTTTGACGTCAACATCTTTTATCAGGACCCAGCACGATGTTGCTTGCTTCAGACTTCGATGCCAACTTATCAGGGCTCCTCACGATGTTGTTTACTTCATCCTCACTTCTGAAGAAGTGCCACCGCCCTGCCAATTGCAGACACCTCTCTGCAGTAGAGGTGTTTTCCTGTATCACCACTCAAACTGTAAACACTCAAGCATAGTCCACTCCACTAATTTGCAACATGATATGTGCACCATGTATTGAAATAAAGCTGCGTCATGGCAAATGTATAATAACCTCTAAATATTATTCTAACACGTGTAATGAAAAGAAAATACGATTTATTGAGGACAAATACACTGCGCCGAGCAAATAAGATTTTGCAAAAATACATAGTCATTAGCCAACTATGTAGTGAGAGAAGTGACTGTGAAATCATGAAAGCTGTTGAGCTATTCAAAACCCAAATTAAGAATGGACCCACGTTTGTCTGCACCGTTTGCCACAGAGCATTATTTCCTAACCAGGTTCGCTCTTGTCCGTGTCGTGTTTATAAGAAACATAAACATATTGCAGAACAATGCCTCACAGCAAAGTTTGTTCATATATGTAATCTCCAATGTAAGGCCTCATGCAGAGTACCAGCTGAAAGAAAAAGAGAGTGGATATGTCATACTTGCTATGATCATCTCAAAGACGGTAAAATGCCAGAACTTGCTGTGGCGAACAATCTCGCACTTGTAGATATTCCAAATGAACTGTGTGGTTTGAACATACTGGAGAGACACCTCATTTCCAAATGTATATCGTTTGCCAAAATTGTCCCTCTTCCGGAAGGTCAACAACGTGCCATTCGAGGGAATGTTGTGTGTGTGCCATCAGAAGTACAAGAGACGGTCAATGCCCTGCCGAGACTAAGAAGTCGGTCACAGATGTTGAGAGTGAAACTGAAGAGACGACTTTCCTACAAAGGCCATCAGCTCTTTCAAACTGTGACTTGGTCGAACCTGGTAAGTGCTCTGGTAAAACTGAAACAAATTCATCCGCAGTACAGAGACATTACCATTCGCGATGATGCTGACCTTTGCGACCCAACCCTCACTGATGATGAGAGTAGCTCTGATGATGATGAAATGCATGAAAGTGACTACAATGCGGAAGATCTGGTGGCGATAAACCAATTTGAGAGTGATGCACTTTGTGAAATAAACTGTGAGTCACAAAATGTTAAAAGTCTCAATCAGCAGCCACAACCAAATGCTGGAAATGCAGATGAAGGCGATGAACCAAATGGCGGCGTCATCCTTGAATCTTGTCTCCAACCAAATGACGTGTCAGAGGAGATTCTGAGTTTCACAGAGGGAATTTACTCTGTTGCTCCTGCTGAAAGAAATAACCCGGTAAGCTTTTTCAAGACTCCTAAACTTGAGGCCATGGCATTTCCGGTTCAGTTTCCAACAGGGCAAAACACGCTTGATGAAGAGAGACAAATCAAACTCACACCAAGCAAATATTTCAAGACACGGCTGTGTTGCGTGGATGAACGTTTTGCAAGAGATGCAACCTACTTGTTCTTCGCTCAGTTTGTTACAGAAATCTACCAGGCGACGTCAAGCATGAGAATTCAGCTCCGCAAAGGTAAACCTTTTACCAGAGATGGTCGCAGAATAAACTGCCATGTTACAGGATAAGCGTGAAGTTGAAAAACTGGTGCGCAGCAAAGACGCGGTCCGCTTCATGACGCCTTTGAGAGGCACGCCAGCCTATTGGGAAAGAACCACTAAAGATCTTTTTGCCATGATCCGACAGCTGGGCACACCCACGTTCTTTTTAACTTTTATCATTATTCAGTACGAGCAAATTTCAGATAAATCATATCCAAATAATGAAATAAATCAGTAAGTAAAGCAAAATGGGGTGAGATTTAAATGATTAAAAGGTGTCATAGATTACAGTTGGTACGAGATTTTGAGATGGGATTTGGAATGAAGATGGTTTTGCATGTGAACAAGAAAGTGAGTGGCAGAAGAGCTTTGGGAGGAGTGGGAGAGAATGGGAATTAAGGAAGTTGAACAGTTTGTGGAAGGTCAAGGAAAGTGAAGTCGAGGGTCAAAGAAAGTGAAGTCGAGGGTCAAAGAAAGTGAAGTCGAGGGTCAAAGAAAGTGAAGTCGAGGGTCAAAGAAAGTGGAGTCGAGGGTCAAAGAAAGTGGAGTCGGGGGTCAAAGAAAGTGAAGTCGAGGGAGGGGAGAGAGTTGTTGGATTTTTTACGTTTTTGTTAACATTTCAATCATCCTTGTCATTGGCATGGGATGAGGACGGAACATTGACAAGGTGAGTAAAACATCATTAAACATATCTTTTCTTGTAAAGACAGTAAATGTAATTTTATTCTCCTCTACCTTTAACAGGTCTTTGTTCTGCAGAAAATCAAGTCTTGTCAAATTTATTTTGATAGCCCCGACTCACAGCGACTTCTCAAAGGGCTTGACGTGCCCACAATTGACAAATATTAACGACATCCCCTGATCTTAAATCCCAAGAGGGCAACTTAAAAAAAAAAAAACCTTAGACACAGCACAACACAGGTATGTGTGTACTGATCTTTTGTACATACATTGTACATTATTGTACATTACTTAAATGTAAAGTGATTTTAGAATATAAAATGATTATCATATTTGAATGGATTGGGAGTCATAGCCAAGCCTGTCTCAGCCCTTTGCAGCCTCACGTAAATTTCGACTCACTGATCCTGCGTCTGTCTGCCTTTTCTCTACCAAAAGACAAAAGACAGGCGCCCAAACACGTACCACAAGGACTGACTCCAAAACCAGCGTGACAACCATGCAGGACTTCTCTTCCTTCTTCTGTAAGTGGCCGAGAAGAACTTTGTCAGGAAACATTGCCCATAATTTGACATATTTCTCAGCTTCTGTTTTGACACCTCTTTTATTTTTCGTGTTAGAACGTTCTTCACGTTGCCTGCGGCGCCACTTGCTGCAATAGTCAAGACGCGGAAGAGATGGAAGTTTAGTCACCTCAGTTCAAGCACTCGATGAGACCAATTTATTCATTGAAAGGAAAAGGTAAATAACTCAATATTAAACATATCTTTCTCTTTAAATTCAGTAAATGTTGTAA
The DNA here is from genome assembly GCF_059441095.1 of Idiotropiscis lumnitzeri. NCBI lineage: Eukaryota > Metazoa > Chordata > Actinopteri > Syngnathiformes > Syngnathidae > Idiotropiscis > Idiotropiscis lumnitzeri. The sequence goes on from NC_142406.1 coordinate 5,664,341, forward strand.
TTTTACTTTGCTTCACTTTATTAATTACTGTCCTCCCTCCCTCTCCTTTTTAAGGGCTTTTCTCCTTACTTTTCACGAATCCATCCCTCTGCCCCAAAAAAAAAAAAAATGGGTCGCAAGGGTAACCGTGTGGGAGAGAGTCTAAACAGCAGAGGCCTTCTAATTCCTGCTTGGGCTTCAAGTCTTGGAGGCGCCAAAACACGTACATCAAGTAACGTTGGCTGCAAAACCAGGGTGGCAACCGTGCAGGACTTCACTTCTTTCTTGTGTAAGTGGCCGTCAAAAACTTTGTCAGGAAACATTCTACACAATTAAAGATTTCATTATCAGCATTTGTCCTCACCACTTCCTTTATTTATTTTTTTTTTTTTTGTAGACATTCTTCCCGTTGCCTGCGGGTCCACCTGCTCCATTTGTCCAGACAAAGAAGGTGGATGGAAGCTCACTCACCCTGGTACAAGCGCTCGATGAGATGTGGCCGTGTTAGCCTGATGAAGGAAGGACTTGCTGACACGTTTAGAAAGACCATGGCAACATGTTTTCCTAAGGATCATGTCAAGTCTGTTTTCTGTTCTCTTCAGACCATTCTATTTCTTGAGAGTAAAAAGTAAGTATCTTATTATTAAACATATCTTTCTTTGTAAAGTCAGTAAATATTGTAATTTTACTCCACTGCCCTTTGACAGGTTCTTTCTTCTGGAGAACGAGTAGTTTATCCCAGAATGGAGGTAGCAGGCAGAGGTGGGCACCAATTTTTGTTGGATCGTCTTCCATCCGCATACTGGACACCCGTCCCTCCATCCTTATTCATAAAAATAATTGGCCTCTGTCCCCGTCCTTTTAAAGGGCTTCACTCCTTACTTTTCACCAGTCCGCCCCCCTAAAAAAAAAGGGGGGAAAAAATGGGCTGCAAGGGTAACCGTGTGGGAGAGAGCCTCAACAGCAGAGGCTTTCTAATTCCTGCTTGGGCTTCAAGTCTTGGAGGCACCAAAACACGTACATCATGTAACACTGACTGCGAAACCAGGGTGGCAACCGTGCGGGACTCTGCTTCTTTCTTGCGTAAGTGACCGAAAAGAACCTAGTCAGGAAACATTGTGCACTATTTAAAATTTCTTTCACAGCATTTGTCCTCACCACTTCCTTTATTTATGTATTTTGTTCCTAGACATTCTTCCCGCTGCCAGCCCACCTGCTCTCTTCAACCAGACAAAGAAGAGATGGAAGCTCAGTCACCCTGCTACAGAGTCTCGATGTGATGTGGCCATGCTTGCCTGGTGAAGGAAGGACTTGCTGACACATTCAGAAGATCCATGGCAACATGTTCTCCTCAGGATCAAGTCAAGTCTGTTCTCTATCCACTTCAGACCATTTCTATTTCTTGAAAAGAAAAGGCGAGTAGCTCATCATTAAACACATCTTTTTTTGTAAAGCCAATAACTGTTATAACATTACTGTTCTTTTCTTTTAACAGGTTTGTCATTCTGGAGAAAGAGCAGTTCAACCCAGAATGGAGGTAACCGGTATGTGAGTTTGTGCCTGTCATTGATCTATTGTCTACTGCATGAGTGTGACATATTAATTAATTGTAAAGTGATTTTAGAAATGAAAATGATCATGATTTTTTAATATATTGTGAGCCATGGACAAGCCTGTCTCAGAACTTTGCAGCATCACATAAATTTCCGCTTGCTGATCCTATATTTTTCCTTTCTCTCCCCAAAGATTTGGAGAATGGGCGCCAAAACATGTACATCATGGGACACTGACTCTGTGCAGGACTTCTCTTCTTTCTTGTGTGAGGGGTTGAGTAGGAATTTGTCAGGAAACACTTTGTCAGCGTTTGTCCTCACCGCCTCCTTTATTTTTTCTGGTTAGAACATTCTTCATGTTGCTGCAGCTTCACATGCTCACATTTGACCAAACCAGGAAGAGATGGAAGCTCAGTCACCCTGGTACAAGCCCTCGATGAGATGTGGCCATGCTTGCCTGATGTCGGAAGGACTTGCGGACACGTTTAGAAGGTCCATGGCATCAAATATGTTTTCTGTTCTCTTCACACCGTTTTTTATTTTTTGAAAAGTCAAGTGTTCTAAAACAATCCCTGTACAGTTCTCTGTAGAGCTAGATTATAAACATTACAGTGCTGCCATTATTAGTTATGATGATTACTACACAGATTGCTGTATGAAATAATTTTAAAAATCTTTAGTGGATGCAACAGCTGTGTGCATATTTATTTGATTAGTGTTCTTGGAGTGAGATCAACCTCCATTTGTTGTTGATTATGCAAACATTTTCCATAAAAAATGGAAATAAAAATGATCTGCTCCAGGATCAAACCATTGTCAGTGCGACCGGCAAGGTAACACCTTTACATTCTTTACTGTCATCTAGGTGAATTGGTGTTAACTTCAAATTATTTTGTAAGATAAAATTCCCCACTCTGGCTGATGACGCCATAAAGCTGTGGATCACATCACAGACCAATCACAGCAGTTTGTGTTCTCTCCTTTAGCTGTGGTTTGAAAGTTTTGGCTAACATTGTTTGACCTTAAGAGATTATTTTTCATTATTTCTTTACATTTGCTTTGATACATCTGTTTGGTTACTAATTCATGTTTTTCTTCATTTTGATCATGATGAAATTCTGTCTTTCCACTGTATGATAACTCAACCGAGGCATTCTAATGGTGTACTTTTCCTCTGTGCTCACTGCTGCTCACCTTAGAAAAATAAAAACTTTTGATGTCATTTCAACCTAACTGCTAGGCAAACAAAGTTCAATGGGTTTCATTTTTAAAATAGCAGTTATTTATTGATCAAAATTCTTACTGTGTTTTGAAACTATTTCCCAACCATCACAAATGTGTACCGCCAGTGGTACGATGCGTCTTCCTTTTTGCATTCATTTTTTATTTATTTTTTTCTAATTCTAAATGCTTTTCTATAGATTTAAAAAGATAAGACCCTAACCCCAAACTTACATATGCTGTTTTCCCTTCTGCAGAAATGTATTGGTAAACGTTTTAGACTTTATATATATTTTCAGTTTGTCATTGACGGTTGTCGTGGTTAAGTGTGAATGCTGCCAGCATATGAATGCGTACTTTACAATGCAAGATGGCAGTTATTGTACAGTGGAAACACTCATGTCACGCTTTGGGCCCATACTTTTCTCATCTGCCAAAATGAAAACATTTTATTCTATTGTCAAATATTCTTATCGGGGAAGTCAAGTCCATATAATTCTTAACAGTATGTTGCTCCCCAATAATTTAAAAACTATATTTTGATTAATATTGCATTTGTGGAATCTGGATCAGGCGCAAAATCCACCCATTTTCTTTTTTTTTTTTTTCCCCAGGGGGCTGCCGTTTTGCCACTCACTTTCGTGTGAAATCAATTGTCTCCCCAGCCCCCCCAGATAAAAACATGTGATTTTTTTTCTGCTTTCCCTATAAGGTGTCTAACTCAAATGTGTTTCCCCCCCATTGTGCTTTGTGCTCATGTATTTATGATCAATGACGTGTATTGTTCTGTAAGAGTAATCCGACAAAAAGGTTGAATCAAAACAGCAACATCACACATACTAGATCCTAAGGTCAGTCATACCACTTCATTGTGTTCATCATTATTGCATACATTGCACTGGGAAGGATAACACAACCTTTGACAAGAATCAACACCATCAGCGTCAACCTGTTCCTGACACAGGTCACCATCCTGTCCTGCCTCAAATATGTTCTTGCACCGGTGCATAGCAAAAAAAGAAAATAAAATAAGATAAACCTAGTTGACAACCATCTTGTTACCCGACCTCCACTTACCCCAGCCCTGAAGTTAATCATCAAAATGTATCAAATACATATTTCTGACCATTTTTGTGACATGCTGTCACATATGTATCAGGAGGTTTGACTGGCAACATCTGAAAATAATCCACAAGAAATCACTGAAAATAAATGCAGGAGCACCTCCCAGCATGCACAAAGAAAGTAAACCACAGTAGTTTGGCTCCAACTGACTTTGATTCAACCTATTGTTAAAATACTTTTTTTGTGGGTAATGCTAACTTCATTTTTTGTGCATCTTTTCTCTCTGTATTCTTGTTTATCATTAATAATTTATCATTAATAAATGTATTATTGAACTTGCAAAACTTTAGCTGATTTTGTATTGTGTATTATACCTTGATGTGGTGTTTTTTTTTTTTTCAAAAGTAATTATTTTTTGGGGGGGGGGGCTCTTTGAGCAGTTGGAGATTATAAATACTGGTCAAGGCAGACTGCCGCCTACATCAAGTCTGGAGTCTGCTCTGATTAATTTATTAATTTGTGTTTCATGCTATTATATGAAATAAATCCAACAGGACATGGTGTGTGTATGCAAAAAAAGTTGCAGTTTCGACAAAAGATGGGTCATTGCGTGTTTAAGAATGCTTTTTACTCAGCAAACATATTTTCTCCCCTGGATATATGCCCCTCTGCTTTGCATTTTCCTTTTCATTTAATTTTAACTTGAACTTTTTTTCCTTTGTAACATAGAAATAATTATATTTAAAATGTCATCACATCAAATAGAAATTGATAAAAAAGTAGATTATATATTCTGTTTTACATAACATAGTTATGTGTCGTTTATACCTTAAAAAAAATCCATTATTTCATTGTTTCTTGCTGTCGGTATGTTAAGGGCGTTTGGGCTGATCACCGTGACGCAGGTGGCCATTTTTCATTCTACAGTTGACTGACCAAGAGGTAGGATGATTTATTCGTTTCGACATTCAGAAAACTCCTTTTTAACTTTTTGTATTCCACAGTGTTCTCTGTAAAACACCAATATCTATTTATTGGTATGTAATTATTAGTATTTAATTGTCTCTTAATCAGGTAGAAAACCGAATATGCCAATTTGGTTAACTTTAGCTGTGCTGTACATGTTGACTGTAATTGATATGTCAGAGTCACAAATTTTGATTTGGGTCGTAAGGTCGAAATTACATTCACATTCTTTCACATTTGGATCAACAAATGGCCTTTGTTGAATATCTAATTGTGAATATTCATTTTTAATTTAGCATTCATCCTTCATTAAGGGTTGCTAGCTAGGTGCGCACATGGCGATCAATAAGCCTTACACGTCACACAGTCACGTATAATGAATGAACACTTATTTAAATATTCACTTTTCCGTGCGATCTTTAGTTTATTTGCGCACCTTTATTTATTTTTGGTCATAAGTCGTCCTAAATGATTGTTAGTCACCACCCCTCCAAAAAGAGACACCGTGGGAAAATGAATGTGTGAATCTCATTCATTTTCCCACGGTTTCACGGTGGGGTGGGAGGGAAGAGGAGGGGAAGGGAGCGACCTCTTACGGTTCGGAAACTCGGGGAGTGTTCAAATTTGCTGTTGAAGTTTTTCAGTATGGCCCAAAAGGATGCGGTGCGCAAAGTGCGTCAGGGAGAACACGTGGAAGCAGTTCAAATAAGAGCTGCAGATTGCTTTATAACATATAGGGTAGGGATCGCTAAATCATGGGAGGGTTGCGTGCACCTGTTCTTCGAAGACACACACTTCTCAAGTCGTGTTAGTCGGAGCGAATTTCCCAACGCACCCAGAGAGCGAGAGTATTTTATTATTTTTTTTGCCAAGATGCCGTCGCGTATGGACGCAGCGGCTCAGGGCTCTCCCCAACAGTCTCGACTCTCGCTGCACACTGTACAATGACAATAAAGGGATTTTATGAGTTCTGACTGAAAGTGCCCAAATTCAGTGAATATACCATGAAATGTTTCATCTAATTTGTAATTAATTACTTGTTTCATCCTTTACACATGTAATTAAATAAATCCGATGAATAAATGCAATATTAAATATTTAGATAAAAGTGTCATTAATTAAATGTTTCATTTATTAACTAAATATGGAATTAAATAATTCAATGTGTGATTAATTAATTAAATTACCAATGAATATATGTATACATTTCTATATGTAATTATTTCTAAATGAAACATTTAATTAATTTTTTTAATAATAATTAGTTTTGACAAAAGATGCGTCATTGCAAGTTTAAGAATGCTTTTTACTAAGAAAACATATTTTAGCCCTCGGATATATGCACCTTTGCTTTGCTTTTTCCTTTTCATTTAATTTTAACTTGATTTTTTCCCCCAATGTAACAAAAGAAAAATATATTTAAAATGTCATCACATCAAAAAGGAATTGGCAAAAAAATAGTAGGATATATATCCAGTCTTACAAAACAGTCAAGTGCCATTTGTAGTTGGGAAACATAAAAAAAAAAAAAATCCATTATTTCATTCATGGTTTATTGTCGTCGGAATGTCGAGGGCGTTAGGGCTGATAACCGTGACGTAGGTGGCCATTTTTTCATTCTACAGTTGACTGACCACGAGGTAGGATGATACATTGGTTTAGACATACAGAAACCTCATTTTCAACCTTTTGTACACTATAGTGTATGTTTAAGCCTATTCCCCGTATAATACAATTATTACATGTATTTATTTATTTATTATTCTGTACTTAATAGTGTGTAATTGTCCCTTTATCAGGTGGAAAATCTAAAGTGCCAATTTGGTTACCTTTAGTTGTGCTGTACATGTTGACTAATTGATATGTCAGAGTCCAAAAATTTTATTTTGGTCGTAGATCTTAAATTAAATCCACTTTCTTTCACATTTGCCTCAACAAATGGTCTTTGTTGATTATCTAATTCTGAATATTCAATATTCAATTTAGCATTAATCCTTCATTAAGTATTGCTAGCTAGGTGCGCACATGGGGATCGATAACTCTAACACGACACACAGTCACGTAAAATGAATGAGCACTTATTTTAATATTCCATGCGATCTTTTGTTAATTTGCGCAAGTTTAAGTTTTTATTCTGTTTTTGTTTTGGGTGATAAGTCGTCCTAAGTCATTGTTAGCCCCCCTAACCCTCGCCCCTCCCTTCCCTGGACACCGTGGGAGAATGAATGAGATGCACACGTTCCTTTCCCAGTCGGGTGGGAGGGGAGTGTTGAACGCAATGTACGGTGTTTCCTCCTCTTGGAGCAGGGGTTACTTACAAAAAAAAATCCCCAGAGAGCGCATTGCTTCTCTCATGTGGTTCGGAACCTCGGAGCACAGACTTTGGGCATTATGAGCGATCGAGTAGCATAATTCCTAAAATTATCAACTGCACGCGGTTAAAGGCCCTCGCGGTCCGCCTCGTACAAGTTTAAGTAATAATTTATAGTGTTTAAAAAAAATAGATAAATGAATAAAGATCTGGGCTTCGTGCATGGTCTGTCTATAACAGGGTCGCCATTATGGTACGACCTTCCAAAACTGTATTTCCAGTGAGGATGCAAAAGGCATGCATATTAACAATTTGTTGTTCATATCTTGAATCACTTTTTTATAATTTATTTATTTTTTATGCATGGCACCTTGTTTCGTGGAATGTCTTTTACATTAAATCTGTTGAAAAAACTCGGTCGTTAACAATAAATTGTTGTTGAATTAAAATATTATCTAAGTTCACAATCTTTGGCACCAGCTCAAATTAAACAATAAGTCAAATTCACTGTTGAATCTGTTGAAACAGAAAGGGTAAATGAATTACAATTTCTGGGTCTTGTTATTGAGAAGTGCCAACAGAAAATGTTAAGTGTATAATATGTGCAACTATTGGTATGCTTTATAAAACTAAGGATCTCCTAAAAAATTAATCGCAAATTATACTGTTCATTATTACTGCCCTCCGTTACTTATTGTGCGAAGATATGGTGAAATACATAGACAACAAATGCTTAGCCTATCTTCAAGAAAAAAAGAGCCATACCAACATATCATCTTTGCAAATGATCTAGAACCAACCAATCCATCATTTGTCAAATTAAACAATGAAATTCTACGGCTTTGTCAAATGTAAAACAACACAAGTGATGTAATAAGCATACAATAACCATCTTTGCCCCAGTATTCGGAAGCGGTTCAAAATCAGAGAGGATGTTGATTAAACAGCTAAATTCCATCTCTCTTCATGTTTGTGAGAGTGAGACACTTCAATTAGAGTATCGCCAAATGGTATCGGCACATTATTTGTTCGTATTTGTCGATACCAGTGTTTTAATGGTGTATCGTATTGATACTGATACTAGTAGTGGTATCGGTACAATTCTATTAATTAGCTACGTAAGCTCCAACCGCAAGCCAGTAAGTGTTGCTGAACCACTTTAGTAAACTCCACTATCTGCAATAGCAGCTGCACATTTCTGACCTGTTGATTCTGTGTGTTCATCACTCACACCTGGTGGATGGTTAAAATCTTTGCAAGCAGCCTCAGCTGACATTTTATTCAATTACAAATACAATAAGTTCTGCATTGTTGTGGGGAGTTTTGTAGCAGATGTGGTATGACTTAACCTGTGTCAATTTTTAAAATACCTTTGATATGTAGACAGTAAAAAAATGTGAACGTGTGTCAAGTGCGATATTTTTATGACAACTAAATATGAGATTAATGATTAAATCATTTGAAAGTTCCATGGTTAACTACCAGGGATGTAAAGAACATCAGAAATCTATTTTATATCGATATAAACCGCTCAAAATATCCACCGATAAGAAATAAAATAATAATTGTTTCAAAACTTTCTCTTTCAGGATGACGACAAATCTCCTTATTGCAAAAGTGGTGGCCAAGAAGCTCCAGGTCCGGGCCAAAAATTGGTCCCTCACACCAAATGGCACCTTGGCCATGAATGGGGCCTACAATAATTTCACTGTTGCCCTCTGTGACGGGGCAAAACATTACACCGTGTGTCTCTTTGACACACTGGCGGCCCTAGTCACAGAGGGCAACAGCTATGTCTTTGCGCATTTTGGATTTGGGGCGGGTCAAGACTCTTTTCTGCTTACCCGCCCCAAATCCAAAATATATGTGGGCCCCGTCGTCACCATCGATGCTGATATGGAGGCTGCGGCACGTGCGTTGGTATTCCCGGTCTCAACCTCATCATCTCCTCTGGAGGTCGCACAAATGGCTCCTGGGGAGATGGTGACCGTGGATGGGCACATAACCGACGTAAGTATATTTCACACATACACACGCACATGCACGCACACTTGCATGTGCATACACTTGTGAACACCCACACACACACACACATAGGCGCTCCAGAGGTAAGATGTGGGGAAAATATATTAACATTCCCTCAGAATAAACATTGCCTTCCAACCAGGGACAGTTTGGAGATATTTTTTCTTTTCTGGGGCTAAAGGGGGTTGCTTGGTTCAGATAGGGGCCTGAGAAAATATTTTTTAAATATATTTTAGAATATCACATAAATCACTTAAGTGGGGCCACACAGATTTCTGTTGGGGCTCATGGGTAGTTTCACGGGCGTCACGGTGGACAACTGGTTAGCACAATGGCCTCACCGTGCAGAGGTCGTGTGTTCGATTCCGGCTCCGGCCTTCCTGTGAGGAGTTTGCAAGTTCTCCCGTACCTATGTGGCCTTGCTCCGGGTACTTCGGTTTCCTCCCACATTCCAAAAACATGCATGGCAGGTTGATTGAACACTCTAAATTGCCCTGAGGAATGGGTGTGTGCGTGGATGATGGTTGATGGTTGTTTGTCTATGTGTGCCGTGTGATTGGCTGGCAACCAGTTCAGGGTGTACCCCACCTACTGCCCGATGATAGCTGGGATAGGCTCCAGCAGCCCCCGTGACCCTTGTGAGGACAAGCGGTACTGATAATGGATGGATGGATGAGTAGTTTCAAAGTAGCAGTACAACTCTGCATATTCTATAGTTTCTGGTTCCATTAAAAACTCACTAAACATTTACACGCTTGCGCTAAACATCAATGCATATTGTGTTTGTGGATGGCTGCAGCACCACACAAGTGCACAGAGACATGGCAGAAATTAAAAAAAAAAAGATAAATATCAAATCGAATCGTGCTTGAATGAATTGTTAATTCTCGACCAGAATGACATTGATGCATATAACATGTGTTCCCTTGCATTAAGCATTGCAATATAACCCAGTTTTCTTTCTGTTGTTCTTCCGTGTCAGCCTCTGTCAGTTCTGTTCGCACACGCATCATTTGCGCAAACATACAAATGTTTTTTTAGCTTTTTTTCTATTTGGTCCACATTAGATACGTCCAATTCGCATGGTGCGGCTACGTGGGGCCCCGCCTGTGCCCATGCGCAATGTGACCATAAAAAAAGTAAGTACATCATTTATAGTTTTCCTTTTTATGCATTTCAATTATACACCCTGAATATGCATTTTTCTAACTATTGCAGAACGATGTGGAGGTCAAGATAGGCATTTGGCGGGAGGCCAATTTGGTACATCTAGAGGTTGGCAATGGATATATTTTCACCCACTTAAAGGCCAAGATGAATCATTTCGGGTTGACCCTCAGCACGACCCAATTTACAGAAATTGCAGTGAGTAAATTATTGCCTCTCGGTCAATGGTACTCAAAAGGTCGCTACATATCTGTGGTGCCCGTACTAAGGCCCTTTTTACTATCAACCCAGAACAGCTGTTCCCAACCCTTATATAGACTTTTTAATTCATAACTTAAAGAGATGAGTTTAATGTATCCATCCTAATGTATTTGTTTGTTTTTCACAGAGCTGTTTGGTTTTATCATTTGTTCAAATTTATTGATAAAATGGAAATTGAATTAGATTTCCGTTTCTACTTAGTACTTTTGTTGTTTTAAACACATTTGCATTTGAGAATATATGACTGTTACTAAGACTGGGTGTCCATAAAATAATTTTACAAATCTAAGATTTCTACAAAGGCACTTGAGCCATAGCCAGATTTGTTTTCTTGTAATCATTTGTTGTCAGTTTTGATTTTGTGCTCTTATACTTCATTTAATACAACTCTACATGGGCACCATTAGAGGCACCAAGTGCATGAAGACGATTCCCCGATGTCTTGTCATGTTCGCTGTAGCATGTAACATCAGGCGTCTCCTGTAAAATGGATTGTCGGATGACAAACAGGTACCCAGGCTCCTGACAGATGATGAATGACGGACCGGCAAACTTAAGTAAAATGCCCACCTCTGCAAACTGCCCAAAATAATGAATTCTTAACATTTTAAAATGACGTGATGGACACCCTGTATATTACTATGTAACATAATTGTTATTGTTGCATACAGGGAAGATGGAAACAGTTTAAAAAATGAAGGCTGCATTCATAAATTAATTGTAGGAGTGTGTTTGCTGCCTCTCAAAACAGACTGACCATTAGTAGTTGTGGTGTCAAGATTAACTAATCAATTCAAATTAAACAACAACTATGCAAGTCAACAAGTAATCATCTCGAGCCATTGTTTAATTTAAAATTGTCCAAATCATCTGAATTCAGCCTACTAACAGTAATTATTCTCTGATTTCTGGAGTCCTTCATGAAAGCAGTAAGCAGTAGGTTAAGTAATACTCAGCCAAGTACAAAGTGCTGGATACAAGATTGTACTTAGTTATTTCCTGTCTTTGGTAAAAGTGGTTTCTAAATCACTAAAACTATTTTTCATCAACAGGGCTGCAACTCCACCATAACATTAAATATACTCGGATTTAATGTTATGAACGACAACGTTGAGGTAATGGACCTCAACGGGGACCCGACCTCCATTCCAGTCAATGTCTGGAAGGAATGCTTTGAGGAGCCACCAGCTATCCCGCCAGCAGGGCTGGCTATTGAGGCTACTATGACAAATGGCATGATAACACACATTCACATATAATACACCCTTGCACACACACCCCCGCACGCCCCCACACACGCACACACACACACACTTCACATTAAATAAAAAGAAAACAATTGTCATTTTTTGAGTGTCACTTTATTTTAAATGTTATTAATGTGTCATGTATTTCTTTTGCGTAAAAATGAAAAGTTTGAGGAATCATTTTGAGGCTAACCCTATTTTCATGGGTTTCAGCTTTGATTCTTGACGAATAGTGAATAATACAGTTCAGTGCTTATTTAATTGACTCCATTAGCAAACAATCTAACATTATCAATCATTACTACACAAAACGTAACGTTTAATATGTTCATATCAGTGGCGGGCCGTCAAGGTCTTCTCTGCTGGCCTAACATAATCAAGAAAAAATGATTTTATTCTCCACATTGATGTCATGTTTGAGCCAAGCGTTGTCTTTTTAGGTGTGAGTATTTATCCAATCAGAATTACGCTAGATATCTTTTGCTCAACTGCAAGTCATTGCATTTGGGTAGCTGAAGAATTTGGTCTGTTTCACATTTAATGAATGGACAAGGTATTTTATTTTAACTCATAGTGACTTCTGTGTCAAATACAAATTTTCTGGGTTCAGCTGGTGAGTACAACAAAGTAATTAAAGCCATTCCTGCCACCTTTAAAGCAATGACTCAACAACTGGTGGTGTATCAGAATGTGTCGGACATGAGCCCTCTGTCTGTGGAGGGATTCAATTTTGATAGTAATCAATTTTCCAATAAATTTATTGGAACGGTCGGTTTTCACTCAAAGATGCTATCCTTACCTTGAAAAAAAAAAATATGTTCTACGTGTTTTCAGTCCTGCTGAGGCAAAAAAAATTAAGGAAACAGTATTTATCATATCCAATCCCTCAAAAAGCTGAAGATCCTTGGCTGACATGACGAATAATAATGCCCAGAGATTGTTTAGTTTAATGGAACATTTTGCCCTTCTAGATTGAGATCCGCACATTGTTCTTACCTGTTTTTTGTTTTATATATTTATTTATTTTATTTTTATTTCTTTCTTTTTATTGTTTTGCTTTCCTAACTCACGTTGTTCAACAAAGCAGCTTTATTCAATATGTGCCTTAATTTTTGGTATATTTCAACATTAAAATAAAAAAATTATAATTATAATAGTTGTGCGTCTTTTGTCAAAGTTAATGAGATATAAGTTTTAATATTGCGATAGCCAATTAGATCACCAGTTGGTTACAGTGAGCCTTCTTGGTGGCCTTCCGCTGAAGATGATGAAGCGTCTTGTGATCGAATACTTACTGGTGAGGAGGAAGCGCTATGCCGAATCAACATAACTGGCGACCATTCGAAAATCTAAAATATATTCTTGTTTTTTAAAACCATGGTGGCTGAAGGTGGGAAAAGTGTGGGTTAATTGAAGATACACTTGTGAGGACTTTTTCAAGACGGACCTTTCAAGAGAAGCTATATCGTCCAACACTCGCTCAGTGCCGTGTAAGTGTGTTTCTTGATATTGTTTATCCACCCGTGGTGGAATAAATGATGGTATGATGAGGGGGATTTATTCAAGTAGGACTTCACTGAAGGCCCAGGTGTGAAATGCACGGCCCTCCACTGGTTCATATAATATTTGAAACTCAATTAACAGTTACATGTGCTATTTCAATATAAAACAATTCTCAACTAAAAAAGGACAATCTGAATTCTTTTTTTATTGCACAGGGAAGCCATCTCCCGGTATTTTACTTTTCAGTCTTCATGGGGAAACAGCGTTAAACAATTTTCATTCAACTTTATTCACTTTGATTTCATATCATTCAATTTTATTCACTATGATTCTAATTCATTCAACTTCATTCAATATTTCTGTGTCATTTAGTATTTTTCAAAAACATTCAGTGTCATTCAAAATCATTCAATGTTATTCAGTATCATTCAGTTGTTCAATGTTATTTACTTCAATTTAAAATGATTTAAAGTCATTCAGTTTTCATATTATTCACTTTGATTTAATATCATTCAACTTTATTCACTTTGATTTTATATCATTCAATTCCATTAATCACTGCCTTTCCCCATTTTCATTCAATGTCATTTACTATAATTCAACATTATTCATTATTTTTTAACATTATTCAACATTTTTCAACATTATTCAATATTTTTTTTCTATTTAATCCATACTTGGAGATTCTTGGTTCGATTCTCGCTCGGTTGAATATTTTCCACCATCATTCAAGATCCTTCCACCTTCCATGAATCACTGCCTTTCCCCATTTTCATTTGATGTCATTCACTATTATTCAATATTTTTCAACATTTTTCTATATTTTTCAACATTATTCAATATTTTTTCTATTTAAATCATGATGATTCAATATAATTCACTATTATTCACTGTCATTCAAATCATTCAATTTCATGCACTATGGTTCAAATTCATTCAACATTTCAGAGTCATTCAATATTATTCAAAAACATTCAGCTTCATTCCAAATAATTCCACAAAAAATATTCCAGCCTTTCGCCTTCACACGCAATTTCTTCAGGAATTGCATTCTCTAGTTACTAATGTTTTCAATAATTTGAAGGCTCAAAATGTTCGAAAATAGCAACAGTACGTTTGATAAAGTGCAAGTGCATGAAGATGTGGAAGAATCATCTGAGGAAAAAAAGAAGAAAATCCTCTGGTGAAAGATTCGTTATTCTACTTTTTTCTTCCTCGCCTTTTTTCGGTGCATAACTACGACCACAGTTTTCATCCGATTTTCACCGTTCCAACTTCGTTCTATTCCAAAAATTCACACAAAGCGTGCTTCCATTTTTCATGTCTTCACCTATTTCCCATAATTCACCATTTCATGTTATTAACCCCCAAAAATTCCATTCATTTCCAATGGTAGATTGAACATTTCACTATTAAATGCTTCATATTTGATATTTAACTCATTCAAGTCATTCATTTCACATTGTCGTATCCCCTCTCACACTTTCACCTCATTCACCCTTCAAAAATTCATCCATTTATACATTCCCAATTGCACACTTTCTACACACTACAGCTTCCCCATTTTTCATCATCTCACTGTTCCAACTTCAATCCATTCTTAAAATTCACGCCATTCAGGCTTCATTTAATGTGTGTGTGTGTTGCAAGTGGGAATGTCGAATTTTCATGACCTACACAAGTTCAACACATTTAAATAAGTCATAAATGTAGCATATGAGAATAGTAAACACAATCACGTCTTTACTGTGCGAACTACTACTAGTTTCATTTGGGAAATTTATTTTGTTTAATAAATCCAGTGACAAACATGATGTGAGGGTTTTAGTATGGAGGTTGAGTGGGAGGAGGACCCAGATACAGTGAAGTGAGGCAGGAGTAACTTAATGTAAATTAAATGTAAAGAAAACAAAACACACAAGGTATGGGGAAAAAACTCAAATATCAAACGCACAAAACAACAGGGATAAAAAAAACACAAAGACTTGTCTTATTTCGACAAGGCGCGACAGGCAGGACAACTAACTGGGACACTGAACCAAAGAGAACTGAAAGCAAACAAGGAACTAAATACAAACAAAGTAACGAGACAACAAGGAACACCTGGACAAGACACAAAGGGCTGGAGGGAGCTGATTGCTTCATGCAACGGAATGGGGCGACAAGCACAGCTGGACACAATCAGGTTGAACAAGAGACACACACCAAACACAAGGAAAAACATAAAACTAAATACTAAACCAAAAACAACATACATACACCATGACATATGAACCTGTAATTAATTGGCATTCTGCTACCACGACATATTCCAATCCTTCATAACCTAAGCACTCACTTGTGTTCAGAAAGCCATAAATCCTCCGAATTGGGGTACTTCTGGACCACACTAAGTCAAACTTTTTCAATGCGATTTCTTGAATTAATTCAACGCGATGATGTACAAGCTGGGAGGATCGCCGGGGATGATCGTGATCGGACTGCCACTTGTGGGGTTGTCCTGCCCATTATGTGGGATGAGTATATGTGGAGTGTGGCCACTGGCGAAACACTTTGTATCTAGACATGTGACGAAAAGACTGGTATTTAAATGTCAGAAATGTGACAGGAGATCCAGCAACTGCCACTCCATTGCTTGTCACGTCCCAAAGTATAATACGAAAAGGCCGGATGATCAGGGAAAAGAATTCCAGTGTGGAGAATGCAGTAAAGTCTTCGGGAAGAAGTTGGGAGTCACACAGCACACCAGAATAGTCCATCCAGAAAAGTGGAATGAGAGATTGAAGACTCGGATGATTAGTATTTTATGCATCGTCATACCTCGTTACGCTTTCCAAGGGCACTAATAAACGGTTGTCTTTGCCTGGGACAGACGTTGATATACTGAGCGCTCCACCGGTAACATATAAGGACACGATTCGTGGCGTCGCGACCCGGTGTACTGTCAAAATGTCCTACCCATCTAGACGTCCTACCAATGCCTAGTGCGCGCGCATGCGCATAACGCGGATTGTTATTTCGCGGGAAGCGAGTTGCTTTTTGTCCTACCCATAGTGATTTCGCGGGGAAGTTAGTTGCGTTTTGTCCTACCGATAGTGATTTCGCTGGAAGTTTGCAGCATTTTTTCCTACATCTGCATTGTGCGGTGAAAAGCAGTGAGTACTTAATGTTTTCATTTTCATTTGAGTCTTATTTGACGTATTCATTGTCTCAAAATACTTTCGGCGTGTGTTTCAGTTGCCTACATTTCTCACGCAGTTGATGTATACCATACTCGTTTGATATCGCCAGTAAATGTTCTCTTTGTAGTAATTCTGTGTTTCATTGTTGGTGGTTTTACTTAATTAGAAAGAAAACAAAAACAATGATCCAGTAAAAATGACCGAATATAGCCACTTAAAGTTAGTACTTCCAAACCTTATACAGATATGGCCTGACTGAGTATGCAGTTATGTATGTGCTCCTTAATGTTTCCTACTTTGCTTGTTAATTCATGTCAACTGTATCAGAAGGAAAATAGTTTGCAACTGTCATTGTAGTTATGGAGGAGAAGTGGGACGAAGTTTACAATCTTCTTCTTGCTGGAACATACCCACCTGGGTATGATAAAAGCAAGAAGCAAAACCTAAGAAGGTATGCCTCAAAATTCACTCTAAGAGGTCAGTATTTTCATTGTAACCAATCCCACGTGTAGCTCAGATCATTAGCAATTTAAAGTTATTAAGATTCTTATTTTTTCCTGATATCGACGGTGAACTCTTCTTTTGCTCCAGGAGAGCAATTAAAACTCAAGAGGACTACAGGAGGCTCTTCGAAGAGTTTCACTCTTCTCCTATTGGAGGGCACACTGGCACCCTTAAACCACGCACACAAGGTATGGGGAAAAAACTCAAATATCAAACGCACAAAACAACAGGGATCAAAAAAACACAAAGACTTGTCTTATTTCGACAAGGCGCGACAGGCAGGACAACTAACTGGGACACTGAACCAAAGAGAACTGAAAGCAAACAAGGAACTAAATACAAACAAAGTAACGAGACAACAAGGAACACCTGGACAAGACACAAAGGGCTGGAGGGAGCTGATTGCTTCATGCAACGGAATGGGGCGACAAGCACAGCTGGACACAATCAGGTTGAACAAGAGACACACGCCAAACACAAGGAAAAACATAAAACTAAAGACTAAACCAAAAACAACATACATACACCATGACATATGAACCTGTAATTAATTGGCATTCTGCTACCACGACATATTCCAATCCTTCATAACCTAAGCACTCACTTGTGTTCAGAAAGCCATAAATCCTCCGAATTGGGGTACTTCTGGACCACACTAAGTCAAACTTTTTCAATGCGATTTCTTGAATTAATTCAACGCGATGATGTACAAGCTGGGAGGATCGCCGGGGATGATCGTGATCGGACTGCCACTTGTGGGGTTGTCCTGCCCATTATGTGGGATGAGTATATGTGGAGTGTGGCCACTGGCGAAACACTTTGTATCTAGACATGTGACGAAAAGACTGGTATTTAAATGTCAGAAATGTGACAGGAGATCCAGCAACTGCCACTCCATTGCTTGTCACGTCCCAAAGTATAATACGAAAAGGCCGGATGATAAGGGAAAAGAATTCCAGTGTGGAGAATGCAGTAAAGTCTTCGGGAAGAAGTTGGGAGTCACACAGCACACCAGAATGGTCCATCCAGAAAAGTGGAATGAGAGATTGAAGACTCGGATGATGGCGAAAAAGGAGAAGATCAAAGGTTCGAGACTGTGTATAGCCGAGGAGGTGGCGACGCTATGTGAGATGATCCGGAAAGGAGGGGCATCAGTCTCCACCTTTGAGAAGGTCGCTGTTGAAGTTGGAAATGGAAAATTGGCAGAGCAGGTGAGGAACAAATGGAGGAGCCTGCATAGGGGCGCGGCAAGCGATGGCCCGGATGCCCAAGTGCCCACGGTGATATGTGAAAGACACAAACAGAAAAGTGATGCGGAGATGGTGCCCCCATATGAAATGGTTGCCAGGACACGTGAGAGGCTGGAGAAGGCGGGCAGGGGGAAAGTGGGTGATGAGTTCAGGGCCATTGCTGCTTTGGTTTAGGATGTAGACCAGGAGCTTGGGCTGGTTGAATCCTCCGCATTGGAATTGGTTAGCCTAATAGGTGGGAAGTGTGAGGTTCGGAAGAGACGATGAGAAAGAAGATCTCCCGAAGGGGCAAGCGCTGGCTGCCAAAGAAGTCCTCTTCTGAAAGGGATTTGAACAAGAAAGTGCAAGATTTGTACATGAAAGACAAGTCTAAGTTGACAGACTTCATACTGGAAGGTGGCGAAATGAGAGACTGCAAAATCCCTATGGAGACGGAGTATGAGGACTTCAGAAAGAGGTTGGAAACGGAGAAGCCTTTTGAAGGACTTGGGAGATTCAGCTCTGGAGAGAGAGCGGATTACGATAGCCTCTACCAACCCATCCTGTCAGGCCAAGTCAAGACCGACTTAGCCAAAATGAAGAATAGCTCAGCGACGGTCCCGGACAGGATCAGCAAGAGGGCCTTGCTAGGCTGGGACCGAAGTGGGAGGCAACTGGCAAGGCTGTTCACCACATGGTTGGTCCAGGGTGTAATACCTAAGGCGGTGAAGGAGTGGCGGACTAGGCTGCTCTCAAAAACCACTGATGTGAATAAACTGAACCTCCTAAATGCATGGAGGCCGGTGACTATTGGCTCGCTAGTGTTGCGGCTGTTTGGTCTAATTTTTGCGAAACGACTAATGAAAGCGTGCCCAGTCAATGTTAGACAAGTCAATGCTGTAGCGGCCCCTTGGACTTGAAATAATGGCGCAGAGTTTCAACTGGTGTCGAGAAACCTTTATTGCTGAACAACGGTCACGCATACTGCACCGTGAAAACTATAGAGCATAAAAAACACAAACTGTAACAGTAGTTTCCAAAATAATTCACATTTTTAGTACATTTAGTATTTTATGCATCGTCATACCTCGTTACGCTTTCCAAGGGCGCTAATAAACGGTTGTCTTTGCCTGGGACAGACGTTGATATACTGAGCGCTCCACCGGTAACATATAAGGACACGATTCGTGGCGTCGTGACCCGGTGTACTGTCAAAATGTCCTACCCATCTAGACGTCCTACCAATGCCTAGTGCGCGCGCATGCGCATAACGCGGATTGTTATTTCGCGGGAAGCGAGTTGCTTTTTGTCCTACCCATAGTGATTTCGCGGGGAAGTTAGTTGCGTTTTGTCCTACCGATAGTGATTTCGCTGGAAGTTTGCAGTATTTTTTCCTACATCGGCATTGTGCGGTGAAAAGCAGTGAGTACTTAATGTTTTCATTTTCATTTGAGTCTTATTTGACGTATTCATTGTCTCAAAATACTTTCGGCGTGTGTTTCAGTTGCCTACATTTCTCACGCAGTTTATGTACACCATACTCGTTTGATATCGCCAGTAAATGTTCTCTTTGTAGTAATTCTGTGTTTCATTGTTGGTGGTTTTACTTAATGAGAAAGAAAACAAAAACAATGATCCAGTAAAAATGACCGAATATAGCCACTTAAAGTTAGTGCTTCCAAACCTTATACAGATATGGCCTGACTGAGTATGCAGTTATGTATGTGCTCCTTAATGTTTCCTACTTTGCTTGTTAATTCATGTCAACTGTATCAGAAGGAAAATAGTTTGCAACTGTTATTGTAGTTATGGAGGAGAAGTGGGACGAAGTTTACAATCTTCTTCTTGCTGGAACATACCCACCTGGGTATGATAAAAGCAAGAAGCAAAACCTAAGAAGGTATGCCTCAAAATTCACTCTAAAAGGTCAGTATTTTCATTGTAACCAATCCCACGTGTAGCTCAGATCATTAGCAATTTAAAGTTATTAAGATTCTTATTTTTTCCTGATATAGACGGTGAACTCTTCTTTTGCTCCAGGAGAGCAATTAAAACTCAAGAGGAGTACAGGAGGCTCTTCGAAGAGTTTCACTCTTCTCCTATTGGAGGGCACACTGGCACCCTTAAACCACGCAGTGCCTTATGTTGCCGATTTTATTGGCACGGCATGACTGTCGACATTGAGAAATGGGTATGTGGTACTATACCTTTCTGATTTGTTTGAGCAACATTTGAACATGCATAAACACAGATTTACTGCAAAATAGATTTTGTCTTTGTGTATAGATTTTCGTGTTTGTATATCTGTCTTTGCTATGAATCTTTCCTAAGATCCAGGAATGTGACAAGTGCCAAAAAGTTGGCAAACCTCTCACTGTTGCGCTCCCACTGCAGTGTATTAAGGTGAGTTGTAATCGTCTTCAACAATAGTGTCAATGTAAACATTTCCAAAAATTATTTGTATATGTATGTATAGCTGTATATATGTATATTTATTTATTTTATCAGGTGTCAGGTGTCTGGGAGCTCGTTGGCATCGATCTTACTGGACCACTTCCAAAGACTGCCAGTGGGTTCCAGTACATCCTGACTGCAACAGACTATTTTTCTAAATGGGTCGAGGCATACCCATTGGGAACGAAATCTGCTGCTGAAGTTGGTCTGAATATTTGCAAAATAATATACAGACATGGGTGCCCTGCAAGAATCCTGTCAGACCAAGGCAGAGAGTTCGTCAATGAAGTAAGTCTATTAATGAAAAATGCTCATGTTTGGCAAATTATTTTAGGATCTGCTTCAGTGATCATAAAGGAACACACCAACATTAAATGCTTATCCTTTGTGAGTGATTGTTGTACATACAGTTTGTCAACCAGGTTTGTGTTTCATGTGTGTATGAGTGATTTATTTACAAATTAGTTTCAATTGTCTTGAAGCTCAACACCAGGCTCTGTGAACTCCTGAAGGTAGAAAGGGTAGTCACAGCAGCATATCATCTGCAGACCAATGGTCTTGATGAAAAGACCAATGACAACATAAAAAGGTATGCTTTTCAGTTCATATCGCAAATATCTGTGCCTTTTACAATTTCACATGTTTTGTTTCACTATATCTGCTTTTAGAGCCCTGAGGAAATTGGTTAATGCGCAGCAGAATGACTGGGACTTATACTTGGATGCCACCCTGTTCTCGTTGCGATCCAAAGTACACACCACCACCAAATATTCACCGTTTCACCTGATGTATGGGAGGGAAGCACGATTTCCAGCTGAAGTTCCTGCTGAATTGCCAGTGAGTCATTTGAGTCCTTTCTCAACTGTCGCAGAGATGTAATTATCAGTTACACATATATTTTTTTAAGTTAGCAGATACTGTAAGTGTTATATTATTATAAAAGTTGTTGCTTTTGTTCTTTTCTATTCTGATATACACATAGCCCTAGTCTATTTTATTTTCATGTACTTGCTTAAATTACTCATAGTATTAGACAATAAATGAAAGTCTCATGCTGTGCTTCAGCTAATTCTCATTTTATGATTGTTAAAAAAATTACAGATTTCCACCATCATACTCCCAGAGGAAGGTTATTATGGTGAGCTCAATCATTCTCAAAAAGTTGCTTGTGAGGAAGTCTGTGGAGGAAAATGTAAAAAAGAGTCAAGAAAAGCAGATGGAAGCATATGCTAAAAGGGTCCACAAGAAATACAGAGATGTGCTGTACAAGGCTGGTGACGAAGTCCTTCTCCTAAATATGCAAAAGCGTGGGAGAAAAGGTGGAAGGCTACAGCCAGATTTCAATGGTCCCTATATTATCAAAAGCATATGTGGCAAACGCATGACATTGCAGAATGCTGATGGGAAGATTTTAAAGACTCAGTACGACATTGTCCATATAAAACCATATAAAAGACCTGATGTGAAAGGCTATGCCTCAACACAAAGCCCAGTTCAAGATGAACCAACCAGAATCTCAGTAATTCAATTTGCGCCCCGAACTGTTCCCCCTAGTTGAGAGGTACAGTCACCGGTTAAAGTCCCATCTGAGAATCCGCCCTTTGCACTTCTGCACACAAGACAAAGGTGACCTTTTTTAAGAAAAATTGTTCTTGACCATTCGGTCGTCTGTTGCTGGTTTGGGCATCATACCTGGTTAACTGTTGCATGACTAGGTTTTGCCAGTAAAAGTTGGCCGATGTTTGACCTTGAAGAGTTATTGTTTGGTGAATGGGAGTTTTAAAGGTTGTCTGTGGTCCATAAAATAAGTCATGGAATGCTTTGTGACGTTCAGCTTTCGCCTGTTGGGTTTGAGTTCAGTTTTAGCCCGTTGGCCTTGAGTTCCCCTTTGGTCTGTTGGGCTTGAACTATTTTGACAATTTCATCTAAAGTGTAATTTCTAACTTAATCATAACTTTATTTTAGTACACAGGCTCTGGACCGCAAATGACGATGGTCGTGTGGAGGCAGTAGTCGGTACATTCAAAGTTTATGATACATCATTCAGAACGCTTCATGGAACCAAATGGCTGGCAGATGAAGTAAAAGCTCCTATTGTTTTTATCACAGTTGATCGTAATTGTATTTTTGCAGTATGATGCATATACATTCCTTTGCTCTCAATTTAGGTCATTGATGCATACCTGCACTGCCTCATTATGGAACACAAGGCAAGTAAAAAAATACGAATTTATTATATTACATAGAACCTTTTTACGTGTAATGGACATTTATGCACACACACACACATACATATACATATATATATATACATACATACATATGTATATATGTGTGTGTGTATATATGTATATATATATATATGTGTGTATATATGTATGTGTGTACATATATGTGTATGTATATGTGTATATATGGATATATAAATATGCATATATATGTATATATAATATATATATGCATATATATGTATATATAATATATATATGTGTGTATATATATATATATATAAATATAAACTATTTTTCTTAAATGGATACAATTTTATTGCATCTATAAAATTAAATAAGAATGTCCACAAAATCATGTATTGCAGTTTGCCGAAAACTTCATATTGTTTGGTGAGATAAAGGGGGTGCTGACCGCAGCAGAAGCTGTTGAGCAGGCTCGAAGACAGATAGCTTGTACCCTGCTAGAACATCAGGGTAAGTTTGGGACAGCTTTTATAGTTTATAGCTAGTTTTGTAACCACAACATGAATTACACAAATCACGTATTTACACCGATTAACAAAATGCCCTTGCGGTTTTTGTAGGCAACGCGGAAGACTACTGTGTGGTGTGCTCCATGATAGAGAGTGATGGAGAGTTCAGCATGATTGAAATTGTATATATATATATGATTGATTTCAAATTTTCATATGCATTGTTTTTATGTGTGCTTGTTTTTTACTTTTTAGGTGCAGTGTCATAAATGTACCAGGTGGGCCCATTTTCAATGTGCCCAATTTGTCCCCCAAGATGACCAGTCACACAGTGACTATTGTTGTAATAAATGTAAATATTTGTGGACAAAACACTGTGGAGTTTGTTCTTCCATCTACTGTCTTCTCCCAATTGTTTAATTAATCCCATTAAACTGTCAGAACGTCCTACCTGTATATATGCGTAAATATATCCATAAATTAAACTGTCAGAACGTCCTACCTGTATATATGTGTAAATATCCTGCATAAATTAAACTGTCAGAACGTCCTACCTGTATATAAGCGTAAATATATCCATAAATTAAACTGTCAGAACGTCCTACCTGTATATATGTGTAAATATACTCCATAAATTAAACTGTCAGAACGTCCTACCTTTATATATGTGTAAATATACTCCATAAATTAAACTGTCAGAACGTCCTACCTGTATATAAGCGTAAATATACTGCATAAAATATCTGAAAGCGCACGGTGTAGTACTTTGGCTGTCAAATTCGCTTCCGGTAGATTTGTCAGAACAGGCTGTCGAATCAGCCTACGGTAGGACAATTCGAGCGGGTAGGACATTTTGTCAGAACACCAGAAGTTAAATAAAGAAAACGAAGAAGAAATGACCCCCCAAAACAAACACGGAAATGCCACTAGGTGGCACTGCAGGTCCACAACCTCCCATCCACACACATAAACGAAACAACAGCAATGCACCTTATTGGGCATTTACAAATGCTTCAAGAGGTTGTGGTGAAAACCTCTTGATATTGAACAAGATAATTGAAGGAGCAAGGTTGAGTGGTGATGCTGTGGCAGTGGTCTTTATCGATTTTGCGAAGGCCTTTGACTCCGTGCCTCATGAACATATCCTGTGTGCTCTGAGGCAGAAGGGAGTGGACAATCATGTTGTGGAGTTAATCCAGAACTCCTATGTGGACTGCTCGACCAGAATAGGTTGTGGGAGGGCCACATCCCTGCCTATTAAAATGAAGGTTGGAGTAAAGCAAGGTGACCCCTTGTCCCCACTGCTCTTAAATCTTGCTATGGATCCTCTCATCCATACACTGGAGGTGGCTGGTTCTGGGCTGGCTTGAGGTGAGCATATAATAATAATAATTTGCCCTTTATTAGTCCCACAATGGGGAAATTCGAGATTCGAACCCAGGCCTCCTGGGGAGACTGGGTCCTGAACGCGGCGCCTTAGACCACTCGGCCATCCTGCTCACCACGCTGGCATTCGCCGATGACTTGGTTCTGGTGAGTGGCTCGAGAGATGGCATGGAGGGAAATATAAAGATATTGGAAGAGTTTTGCGGTACAACTAGCCTAAATGTCCAACCCAAGAAGTGCTATGGGTTTTGGATGCAAGGTGGAATCATAGGAACAGAGGATACATGGGTATTGCCTCTCCAGCATCTCACACCTGTCAGAATGAAGTGCTTTGAGAGACAGGTTCTCCAGCACATCAGAGACTGCCTTCCTCCCACACTGGACCCCTATCAGTTTGCATATCGACCTAAGATCCACTGAGGACGCCATCGACACTGCTCTGCATGTGGTGCTGGGCCACCTGGGACAACACCAGAGCTATGCCAGGATGCTCTTTGTGGACTACAGCTCGGCATTCAATACGATGATCCCAGAGATCCTCATCACCAAACTGGATATTCTTGGCCTCCCAGCCCTAACACACACCTGGATTAAGGACTTTCTGACCAACAGACCCCAGACTGTGATGCTCGGCCCCTACACATCCTCCACCCGAACGCTGAGCACCAGTTCCCCTCAAGAATGCGTGCTGAGCCCTCTCCTGTACGCTCTCTACACCTATGACTGCAGCCCGACCCACGGAAACAACACCATCGTCAAATTTGCTGACGATATGACAGTGGTCGGCCTGATCTCAAAAGGTGACGAGACATCTTACAAGGAGGATGTCCAGAGACTAACGGCTTGGTGTGAGGACAATAAACTACAGCTCAACACTGCAAAAACAAAGGAGATCGTCATCGACTTCAGGAGGAACAAGACTGTGCCACCCCCCCTCTAATCAAAGGCGTGTGTGTGGAGAGGGTCCACACATTCAAGTTCCTGGGAGTACAGCTCTCCGATGACCTTTCCTGGACACACAACACCACAGCAGTGATAAAGAAGGTCCACCAGCGTCTGCACTTCCTGAGGGTCCTCAGGAAATTCAACCTGGACAAGAAGCTAGTCTTCAAAATAGCCAAAAAATTAGAGGCTGAACAACTCATTAGGTATTTGAACAACAGTCCATATTCCCTACATGAAATGCAGTTTGGCTTCAGAAAAAAACACTCTACGGAGACGGTCATTTGCTATCTATTGGAAAACTTTAAATCAAAATTAGATGCAGGTGGTGTGATGGGAGCAGTGTTTCTTGAAAGCATTTGAGACTGTAAATCATAGCATTTTAATGACTAAACTGTCATCCTTTAATTTCTCCTTCGACTTGATGAAATGGATTGAATCATACCTTAAAAACAGAAAACAGTGTGTTAAAATACACAACATTACATCTGCAACATTAGATAATTAATTTGGTGTACCTCAAGGGTTGGTTTTGGGACCGCTGCTGTTTAGCTTGTTCAAAAACGACCTTCCACAACATTGTCCATCTTTTGTTACTTGTCAGAAGTACGCTGACAATGCAGTTTTTATGTACATGCAAAAACAAAATATCAAGCTGCACAATATTTATCAGCAGCCATGTCTGATGTGTCAAATTGGCTAGAACGTTCTTTATGTATCAAAGACTGTCTGTATGTTCTTTTCAATTAGGAGGTGTACTGATACAAATCCAAACATATGTGCAAGGAACGAAAATTGAGGTTGTACAAGAGTTTAAATATCTAGGAATCATGTTGGACTCGCAGTTACAGTTTTGACAACAAATAAAAAGATTAATGAATCACATGAAACTTAATCTCTCTAACTTCAGATATATGAGGAATAATTTAACTCTTGATTCATCAAAACCTTTTTTAAATGCCATGATAATGTCACATATCACTTATTGTTTAACTAGTTGGGCAATGGCATGTAAATCCACACTAAAGCCTGTTAAAATTGCACACAGTCCTTGAAAATCTTGGATAAAAAGCCGAACACATACCACCACTGTCAAATTCTGAAGAAATATGAACTCCTGAGCTGGGAACATGCACTAAAATATTCTGATTGTATCCTTGTGTATAAAATTCTCCATGGTTTGGCTCCACCTCCACCTAATAAATATGTGCTGAAGAATATGAACAGGTCAGGGTCTAGAGGTGACTGTATAGTTCCATTCAAAAAAGTACCTTTGGCCAGTCAGTGTTCTCATACAGAGCATCTCACACCTGGAACACAATACCAAATGCCATACGAGACATACCCACTCTCACTTCCTTTGGTAAACACCTAAAAACCTGGCTTCTTGAGAATCAAGTCTGTAATCACATTTCTTCTCAGTTTATATGATTACCATTGAGTAGCAAACCCTCTGTTTGTAATTTATGTTTATGAATATGTCTTTGGAATTGTCTGTCGCGCTGTAATCTGTTTTTTTTTCTTTCTAGTGTGTACACAAACATCCGCGTACTAACTGAAGTGCAATAAGATTTTACTACTTGAGACATCAGCTGACTCGTAGCATTTTAACAGTTAAGCACTTTTGCACTACAACACATTAACAAGTATGGAAGATAGTACTGCAGCACTTTACAACTCATACTCATACTTGGTTGCATTCAATGTATTTATATGTCTATTCGTGTGCTTCTTGCAACTGTACTGTATTTTAAAGTTATGTTATGTTTTCTATTGTATAGTCTAACATCAACCTGCAACAGGGACAGCGGATGCAAATTAGCGATTGGCTATAATCTGGCATATTTAAGCGAAACTGTTTGATTAATATCCACTGTCTCTGCACACTTTAAAAAAATAAATACAAATACAAAGCTGATTTTTACATTTCCGTTTACAGCCCAGCGGCATGCAAACAAATGTTCACTAAAGGTATCAAGGATTTTGGGGAAACGTAAAAAAACATTCGGTGATGGGGAAGTTGTGAAGGAGTGCTTAAATGCGGTTGCTTGCACAAACATTATTTAAAGGAAAACAGAACCCAGATGTGTGAAATAATCTACCAAACCTCCACGACCGAGATTCCCACGTTGCCGTCGTGTGGAGGCTTGAGCGGCTCCCTGGAGTGCAGCTAGCACTCTGGGGGGCTGACTAAGAGGAATCTCACCCTGGTGGTCGAACCAAGCGTTAAAACTTGCTCTCGACTACACACCTCAAAAATGGCATGGCTTTCAGGGATGAGACAGGAGGTGTGAAAACCACACAAAACTACTACTACATCTACCAAATCCCAATGGCCCTGACTCCGTTCCAACCCAGATTTAAATCACTGGCAGGGCAGTCACAAACTCATTTTTCTCATTAAGAGAAGTTAAAAAAATGTTCAAAAGAAAAGGTGGTGTCAAAGCTCATTTTGAATTAGTTTTTCATGAGGACAGCCATTTTTATTGATTGTGTACTCAACATGTTGACCTGCTTTACTTGGATAATTAGGCTTATCGGTTTTTTTTAGGCTGATAACTCTTTCATTAAAGAATAAAAGGTAAGAAATATTAACTCAATGCTTAGCACTTGATATATTTCTGCAGGAGATATTTTCCTGTTTTTTCTGGAAGTGGCACCCTTAAGTTTCTTGAGCCACATTTTCTTGAATGTGAAATAAACGCCTTATATTTGTTTGACTGGCAAAGGTGTTGAATGGGAACATTGTTATATATTTAGTATATGAGTGCACTCTGTTGAAAATAACTAAATATTGAAACTATATAAAAATTTGAACATAGGCTAGACATTAAGGGAAGTTGGACTTTGGTTCGGACCTTTTAATTGGAAGAAATTTTAGTCGTGGACCTCTGTGACTTTTAATTGAATACCTCTGGTGTAGTGGTAAACTCACCTGAGTTGTGTGCGGGCAGCGTGGGTTCAGTTCCCACTCAGTGACGGTGTCTATGTCTGCACTGTGACTGGCTGGCGACCAGTTCAGGTTGTTGCGTGTCTTTCGCCCCTAGTCAGCTGGGATAGGCTCCAGCGCCCTCCCGTAACCCTGTACAGGATAAGCGGTGTGGATAATGACATGACATGACATCACTAAAGCGCACGCGCAATGTGCGCTCCATTTTTGGCACACCAGTGAATGACTCTACATAACTTTTTTCGATGATTGATCCCAAGGCAATGTGCAATTGTGTCCGACTTCCTAAGGTGTAGAAGCTTTGGAACAGGCATTAATCACCACTTATAGTACAGATTTAAGGAAATGAAACTTAACACCACCTACAATAAATACAAATATCAATGGGTAGTTTGGGCGACAGGAATGTATTGAATTCACCCCATTCAATTCTGATTCTGATTCAATAAATGGAGTCCATTTATTGTCAGTTGACATGATCGTGATCAATAGGAACAACTGTCTGCTGAAATATTCGCATCCAAGACAACACCAAATTAATAGTAAATTGAACAGACCGTTCCACCGATTTCTCTTTGACGCGGACTCAATTCAGCAGTACAGCAAAAGCGACATCATATTTCTGCCTCATGAAGTCAGTGTGATGATTTTGAAATTGTCACACCAGTGGTTGAGACTAGAGCGATCATATACGCGCAAAGGTTTGGACTGTCTCACTGGAGGGAGATGATAGAAATCGCCAACAGACAACTCATACATCCCACCAATAGGTAAATTGATGCCTTTGATTTGTTTCAATCTGGCGTTCACATATGCAAAAAGGTCTTTCAACAACATGAAAATTTTATCAAAATTTTATCGCCGATTGACAGCGCTGCTCTGACTTTGTCCAGTTTATTGCCCAGGCCATGATATGGGGGTTTCAAACTGTCCCAGAAATGTAGAAAGGTGCTGTGGCGGCTGCGAGAATAATTGTTGGCTTGGAAATGTCTGCTCCCTCAGCCGGTCGTTGTAGTCTGTGCAATATTTTCGTCGACTCTGCGTGGATACATTTTTAAAAATGTGATTTACCATTTCCAACACCACCATTTATGTAGTAGAAGAACTGCTGTGGCTTTAACACTAGAATGCCTGGGATTTTCTTACTCGCCCTTCCATGACTGAAGGGTGGCCGAATGGCTGTGAGGCTTTGAATTAACAAGTCAACAGCCTACAGTTAGCTTTCTTTTGTAAATGCAGCCATTACCTGCCAGATTAGCGGTGCTCACTGCTCAGACACACGGTCCCCCGCGAGCTCCCTCCATCTTTTCAGCTGAATGGCAATTCATGAGGTTTCATGGATAGATACGTTGACCAACAGAAGACTATTTGCTGGGCAAGTCTGCAACTCCACATTGTGTGATGTATAAGCATCAGCAAGTGATTATTTCACACAAAATAATGTCGAAATAGTCAGCAGGCCTCTTCTTTCTTAATACTCTGCAGGTTAGGCCCAACAGAAAATGTGAAGGGATACCCACAAAATTTGACATCAGAGAATGCCTACTCTCATAATGGAGGGCAATTGTTAAACTATGTGATAGGATGAGAAATCCTATTTCTTCTGAGGACAATATTCAAGTTGCCTTGTGCCGGACATTTCTAAGAGACTGAATAATTTTGCTTCCAACAAACAACAAAAGCAGTCACTGCCTGAGTGACTAAAAGTTTATGTTTTTATCTGATCGTATTTTTAATTTTAATGCGGTTTCAAATGTTTGACAAAGTGCTTTGTTACAACTGCAGCTGTAAGGAAAATGTTTTGTCACTAAAGATGCATTGTATTGGATTTATTTGAGTGTTTATTTGCAGTTTGTATGGTGGCCGAGAAAGGTCACAACAATTGCAAAAGTCAAAACACAACTACAGATATACACGCTATTGCAAAACCCACAACAGAAATACAAAAAGCTACAACATTTGAGCCGTAGCGCTATTGCAAAACTACAACACAACGGAAGTGCCGAGGTAACGGAAGTGAGTGAAACTCTTGCGGGATGGGAAAAGATGCAAAGTTGGAATAGTAATGTTCAACCTTAACAATTGTAATGTAAGCCTTGCGTCCACACAATATTATTATCCGCGGAATATTAAGAATAATGAAACAAATTAGACGGGAAGGTTGTGCGAGAATGAAAGAAGCAGACGGAGAAGACAGGGAAGATGAGATCCGTGCGTAACGATCACGAAACACGTTGCTCAGAGTAGACATGTTGTAACAATAAAGCAGATAAAAAAAATTAATGTCTGACATAATGTCTTTTGAAGACGCTTCAATACTTGATAAAGCGCGATAAATAATTTTTCCAACTTTGCTTATCAAAACCGCAATGGAGCGCCTCGGCCTTGTTTTAGTTAAACATTAACTCAACATTAGCAACGTCTATTTTGTGGCTGGCAAGTGCTAACTGTCCTCTCGAACACGTTGAACCCGTCGTCCGTACAAACCACTGGAGCATCACAAATAAACGATTTTCAAAACACAGCATAAATTATTATTATTATTGATACAGTGACACAAGCTCCAAAAATGAAACAACTTTACTTTTATCACGATTCCAACTTTGTGTCTATTTCCATCCCGCGGGAGTTTCGGTCACTTCCGTTGCCTCAGTATTTCCGTTGTGTTGTAGCTTTTGCATTTCCATTGTGGTTTTACAAAAGCGGGTATTTCAATGTTCGTGTTTTGACTTTAAAAGAAATAAATGATTAAAAATTTAATTTCAAGATAGATAGAGTTTGTAAAAGTGTGGAGTTGTCTCAGACTTGCATATGGATGGACAAACAATGCCGCTGGCTTGCCGTGAAGAGAAGTGAAGCCACCGGCGGTCATCTTAAATTGGTACTCGCTATGCCCGCCTAACTTGCATACGTTGGTTCCTCTGGTGTTTTCACGTCATTTACTTTGTCTGAGGCAAAAATGCCACATACGATGACACCAATAATTCTAGAAGTCCTCCATGTGCATTTCATAGATAAGCAGATTTCAACTGCCAAGTCAGCACGATGCGGCAGGTACAGCTTGAGCAAGGCGCAGTAAAATTCCTCAGGATTTTTATTCTATGAGAAATTGCAGTATTTGATGACAGCAGGTTTTCCTGTCCTTTTCTGCACACAACCCATGATGTTCAGCAGAGGAAAAACATTTTGGCCTTTTCTTTATTTGCCCTAAAGTCTAGGGCAAAAAAGAAATTGTCTAGGGCCTAGACAATTCTGCATGTTAATGCAAAATCAGCCATGCACATTTCTTCAAAGTCTTTGAGGTCTGCATTTATATTTGTCAGACAAGCCAGACATCCTCACTTCAACAGACTCCTCCTTTTTGTCCTTGAGGTGTGAGAGAGGAAAATTTAGGGTTAGGGTTAACCTAATCCAAAGAGAGTATTGTGACTTGCTAAACATTTTACAAAGTTTTCAGAGTCGCAAAACAGCCAAGATCCCAGCTCAACCTTAACAACTTCCTGTCACACATTTTCCCCCCAGTGCCTTGTGTGCTTTGTTTTCTTGACATTTAATTTGCATGGAGTTACTCCTGCCTCATCTCAATGTATATGGTTCCTCCTCCCACTCCAACTCCATACCAAAACCCTGACATAATATTTGTGACTGCATTTATTAAACAAAATACATTTCTCAAATGAAACTAGTAGTAGTTTGCATAGTGCAGCACTAATCCTGCTTTCAGACTGCAGATGAGTGCTTAAGTTTACTAAACTTGGTGTAACGGTTGGGTGGAACTGTAATGGTGAGAAAAGGACCCAAGAGCAATCTGAATATGAGAAGGGGTTTATTTTTGGGGAAGGAAGTGAAGGCAGCGGGTCCAGAGTTCAGCAGGCCAGGCGGTGGAGTGGTGGACGCGGTCCGGTCTTCAAGGGCAGGAGGTGGTGATACGGGGCTTGGCCGGACAGGCAGAAGGCTTGAGGAAGCACACAACAACACGGGGATTAATGCGAGCACAAGAACAGAGGTAACACAGTGCAAATTTATATCTGTCTGATTGCCCTAATAAGCCGCACTTGCTATTGTCAAGTTCAAGCCAGTGTTTCATTTGGGTCAATGAAACAGACTCAGTTGTCATGTCTCATTTTCTTGAGCACTGGCAATTTGTGAGATCATTATTGCCTCGCCAAACAGGCGGCTTCCTGAGGTGTACAAGTTTTGATAATGGCAGTCATCACCACTTAAACACTAGAACGCCTATTATTATAATTGAATTTAAAAACTTCTAACAGTAGTACGCAAAATGACCAGAACTACCCAACATGAATCACATACTGGATTCAGAACAAGAGAAAGTGGTTAGGTTTGATTACGTTTGGAGACAAACTGGCATATTGTGCTCTGTTGAAGTCAAGAAATCGCATTGAAAAAGTTTGACTTAGTGTGGTCCAGAAGTACCCCAATTCGGAGTACTTGTGGCTTTCTGAACACAAGTGAGTGCTTCGGTTACAAAGGATTGTAATATGTGGTGGTCGCAGAATGCCAATTAATTACAGGTTCATATGTCATATTGTTTTTGGTTAAGTTTTTTTGTTTCATGTTTTTCCTTGTGTTTGGTGTGTGTCTCTTGTTAAACCTGATTGTGTCCAGCTGTGCTTGTCGCCCCATTCCCTTGCGTGAACCAATCAGCTTCCTCCAACCCTTTGTGTCTTGTCCAGGTGTTCCTTGTTGTCTCGTTACTTTGTTTGTATTTAGTTCCTTGTATGATTTCAGTTCTCTTGGGTTCAGTGTCCCTGTTAGTTGTCCTGCCTGTCGCGCCTTGTCGAAATAAGACTAGTCTTTGTTTTTTTTTTATCCCTGTTGTTTTGTAGGTTTGATATTTTAGTTTTTTCCCCATACCTTGTGTGTAGTGATGGGTAGATGAGGCATCCTGTCTCGTTTCGACACAGTGACACATTGGCCGTGTCCAAATTAACAGGCTGCGACCTCCGAAGGCCAGTTCGCAGGCTGGGTCCTCGAAGCCTAAGAAGGCTCCTCCTCATGTAGCCTTATATGGACCGCATAACCCGTGGTGAATTTGGACAGGCTCGATAGCTACGTACAAATAATTAGGCTGCGTCCTTCGATGTCCAATATGGCGAACAGAAGACGTCACTTCCGGTGCGACAAGAACGCTTACGCCGGTGTCAGAATTCACGCGGCCTCCGAGTACTAGCCTTATAATCTGTCCTCGTTTCCATGGAAACTCCATGGAAACGGGCCCTGAGTGAAGGCTACGAGCATGCAACCTTCGCAGCCTTAAAAGCCTCGCTCTTCTTCTACGCCGTTCTACACTCGCAAGATGCAAACTACCGAAGCCACGTGTTCCGCCTCATCGGAGTGCACTTTCAGATGTAAGTATAAGTTATTTATATGCAATATTAAAACATCACTCATGAGAAATATTGGGCAGCAATGTTTGGATATTTAGCTCCAGATTAAGATAAATTTTATTAGTTGCGATATCGGCCAAATATAACTAAGGTAGCTCTAAGAACTATTGCATAGGAGATACGGCTGAAACATTTGAATTGTCTTATTTCTGCATGTTAGCATTATTTTATTTAATCTTTCCCTTATGTTTTAGGGAGCAAGGAGATGACCGCGCGGCTGATCAAGCTGCGCGGGGAGTACGACAGCCTCTTTACGGGGGCCAAGTTCTCCGCAGCCACAGCATGGAGGTAAAAATACAATTACTATCGGGAAAAATATTTGACGGGTTATTGTCTTATTTCCATCCATTTAAACTCAAAATATCAAAAGGGAAACGCATAAGAATGGCGAGACCCACTTTTGCAATTTTAGTTTCCATTCATCAGCCATTTGTGTTTGAATTAGATTTGCGCTAACACGCAGCTGTTTATGCTAGCACAGAATGTGCCCTGTATAAATTCCATGTACCTCCTGCAATGTGCTCCCCAATTACTGATATTAATGAATAATATACGAATCACCCTCCACATTAACATGATAAAACGCACTGAAACGGTCATGAACTAATGTACTGAAGTACATAAATCTGCATGTTACCCATAACACCAGGATTTCTGACTAATATTTGCATCTTTTTTACCCATTTTTTCTTCCTTTATTTTTGCATGCATTTTTATTTATTTAATACAGGACCATCGTGGAAAAGCTCGAGCTGCAGGGCAAAGTGACGCCCCTGCAGGCAAAAAAAAATGGGATAATTTAAAAATGAAGTATAAAGTATGGAAGTCCACATTTCTTTTTCTTGTGTGTGAAAATGAAGATATAATTGTTTTATCTTTTTGCTTCTTTACATATAAAGGATTGCAAAAACCCAGGCACTGGCGAAGGGGTGGCAGGGAGGGCTACTGCCGATACTTGGCCCTGGTTTGACCTTATGGATGGAGTGCTCGGACAGAGACCGTCCATCACCCCCCCTGTCCTAATTGCCTCCATCCCTGAGGAAAGACCAGGGCCAAGTCAGGCCAGCCCGGAAGAACTCCCAGGGCCAAGTCGGGCCAGGGTGACGCAAGAGGAGGAGGAGGAGGAGGAAGAAGTCGTGGTCGTAGAAGAGGAAGAAGAGCGAGGCCAACAGCCGGAGCAACGACTGAGAGGGAGAAAGCGAAGGAGAGAGGATGAATTGATTGAACTATACAGATGTGATTTAGCAATGCGGAGACAGGAATTGGAGAGACAGAGGTTGGCAGAGGAGGGAGACTTTTTTTTACTTTGATGGAAAAGATGATAGATCAAAATAAAAAATGAGTGAAATATGCTTGGTGTTCAAGACTGAAATTTAGATAACATTCATTAAAAAGTAAACAAAAACCGGGGTACTTTCAAAACAGATTAACTAGTTCGTATCCCAGTCACATCTTGAGATCAGCTTCTTCAGACAAAAGTGAAAAAGCCCAGGTTTGTGAAAGACCAAAACATTTACAATAATATGAAGACTCCACCATGTCTGTTTTGCTTACAAACTTAATTTATTGAAAAACTGGTGGACAAACAAGGCATAAATTAAGTACATTATAATTCACAGTAACTATTCACAGAAAATAAAAAAGCATTTCCCAGTTCAGAACTGTTGCAGGATAAACCTGAGTGTGTCAGTGCTGTTTTGCCAATTTTCGCCTGAGCAGGGACTCATTTGGAGCATGGATGGAACCCTTGTTCCAGGACCCATGACATGGATGGGGCACGAGCAAGAGTCCTGATCTTCCTCTCGTGACTTGAAGTGGGGCATCATACCGGTTACAGTGTCCACTACATCATCCATTACGTGGGGGTTTGCAGGGATGGTCGGGGCAATAGATGGCTGCCATGTCACTACAAAAGATGGGATAGATTTATTAACCATTCATTACATTGTATTTGAATCTATTTTTCCATCTTCCGATATTTTGCCGTGTTTGTGTGGCTGTGCTGTTTGATGATTCAGTTAAAGATTATTTTGTGGCATATTTGATGGGATGATTGCTCAAATACCATTGTGCAGTTAAAAGTATTTAAATACCTAAATATACTCGTGGTCCTCTGGTACCTCCTCCAGGGCAGACACCTGAGCAGACAGGTGGTCCCTCCACTGCACTCCAGCGACTGTGTCAGCCACCTCTTCCACAGCAGAATCCTCTTCCCCTTCGTCCTCCGAGGCCATGAGGTCTCCCACCCCAAGGCAGATGTTGTGGAGGACGGCACAGGCAGCGATGACCTAAAAGAAATAAAAAGGAAATGCTGTATATTGGCTATATTTGATAGTTATTGCACTGAACAGGACATAATTTGATCCTGAATAAAGAGCAACATATTGAAAGTATAAGTATCAATTATACATTTTTTTTTTTATTTACTTACATGTGGTGCAAAGGTGTGGTGCACCTCCAGGGCGTGGAAAAAGATGGCCCGGAATCTCACCTTCATCATTCCAAAGGCACGCTCAATAATTGAGCGTGCCTTGGAATGATGAACGTTGAAGCGCCGGGCCCCCACGCCCTGCACCGGCCGCTTGTAAGGAGTGATGAGGGGGAGTGGTCGCTGGAGGCACGGATACCCTCCATCTGCCAAGATGAAGTGCCCTGGAGGAGGATACAGCCCTCTTTGGTAAAGAGGGCTGTGCCGGAGGACCCTGGAGTCGTGGACTGATCCAGGCCAACCCACGTATATGTCCAGAAAGCGACCCTGATGGTCACACACAGCTTGTATGATTATGCTGCTGAAAAGCTTGCGGTTCTTGTAGTCATGACCATCAGGGCCACTTGGAGGCTTGATTCGGACATGACAACCATCTATTGCTCCAGCAGCTCTTGCAAATGCATGGTGCTTCGCCAGCCCTGCAAATCCCTGGGTCACTGCCTGAAGGTCTCCTGCAGTGTTGGGGAAGTGGATGACTCTGTGGCGAAGAGCCACCACTTCCCCAGTGACCCGGTGGATGATGTAGTGGACAGTGGACCGCGGCATCCCAAATGCTCGTGCCACCACCCGATATGATGCCCCACTCGCCAGCCAGAAGAGAAAGACAAGGACCTCTATCTCGACACCCCATCCATGTCGTCGGTCTTGGTCCAGGAGGTTCAGCAACACTCTGAATGAGTCCCTGCTCAGGCGAAAGTCAGATTGGAGATCCTCTCCATTGAAAAAACGATCCAACACTGGCACACCCAGGTTTATCCTGCAGTATGGACTTCTTGGCTGTTAATGTTTTGAATAAAAAAAAAAAAAAACATGAACGCATTAATTATTGTACTTGTTTCGTTTGCTTGCAACATTCCTACAGTATCACCAACTTAATTTTAATAACTCTGGCCCTAAACTCTCTAGTGGTATTCTGGTATTTTGCCATATGTACAAACTAATCACGGGGACAATAAAGCCGTCACAAGTATCTAAATTCATAAAAACTCTTTCAGAATGTATATAATTATATCATTTCCATTCGATATTTGTTCTATTATGAAGTTAACACATGTACTACTGAAGTTGTACTACTGATGTTTTTAGTTCATCTGTAACAATCACGTTATAACCCTATTGACCTGTCAATGTTGGTAATAGTGTGAAAATGCTGATAGACGGATTAAGAACTTACTTAATTCCTTCGATAAAGGACAACTCTGCGATGGGAAAGCGTGATCCTCCTCTCCTCAAGAACAAAATGGAAATAAACTAAAAAGTGAAATAAAATGAAGAAAAGTTCGGGTTTCATCGTTTAAAATGAAATAATACAAATGTTTTGCAAAGCCGATGCCTTCGGTCTGGCGCTCGTCGCTGATTATCCATTGATTATCCAAGCCGTTTATAAATCCACCGCAAATACTTATCACCTGCGTCGAACAGAGGAGCAAAGTATATGGGGGCGTAACGTAAATGTTGCGTCAAGCGGCCTTGGCTCCATGGAAACGAAGACCAATTCCAAGGCTGGATTCGAAGGTCGCACGTGACAGCCGTGAATTTGGACACCACGCGCGGTTGTGTCGCGCCGAAAGTGACGTCATGCGGCCGAAAAAGCAGCCTTCGGAGGTTGCAGCCTGTTAATTTGGACACGGCCCTTGTGTGTAGTGATGGGTAGATGAGGCATCCTGTCTCGTTTCGACACAGTGACACAATGTATTGACACTATGTTGACACTGTGTTGCTGAATACTGACACCTGGTGGACTTGCAGGAAACATTTGACAGGGTCATCTGACACTGATCTGTCAAACTAATTTTATCCAATTCCATTGATTAGCGACGTGATGTGTTTTTATATATCCTATTTCGTATTACTTTCCATCGCACTAATTATTCTCTTATTTATCTAATTTATATATTTAACTGAATTATTGTTGTATTGCACTGGAGAGGGGAGCTCTCTAATCTCGTTGCACACTTGAGTACAATGACAAAGGGATTTCTGATTCTGATTAGGCATTTGCTTTCACATTATTTTTACATACACGCAATTTCATAAAAAAAATCTTTAATATTCGAGACGCAGTTGATAAATTAAGAGAACATCTGTCTGAATGCCCAAGTAAAAGTGTTGTGAATGACAATGGACTCATTGTAATTAAAGATTTTTATTAAAAAAAATTAGTTTCTCCAGCGTTTTGTTATTCAGTCTGTTTCTTTTTTTGAGGCAATTTCCACCGCCTTTGAGAAGATCCTCTCACAAGGCACTGAAGAGGTCGGTGTGCACAACGCC
Organism: Idiotropiscis lumnitzeri; assembly: GCF_059441095.1. Classification (NCBI taxonomy): domain Eukaryota; kingdom Metazoa; phylum Chordata; class Actinopteri; order Syngnathiformes; family Syngnathidae; genus Idiotropiscis; species Idiotropiscis lumnitzeri. Next base: position 5,703,160 of record NC_142406.1, read on the forward strand.
TGTGTGGCTAATATAAATAGGTGAGGGAACGTTGCCTCCATGGACTTCCAGTATAAGAGCGGGTCTTCCGTACGTGCAACGTGTCCTGCTGACATATAGCGCAGCACCTCTGAGTGCGCATCAACAGTGACGTCTTCCATCTTGCGGATATTTAATGCAAAGTAACGCGCCAATAACTCGATGCTTGTTTTGAGCGTCCATCCTGTTGACAGATGCGCTTCCTTATGAACACAGTTTGGCGCGCGACAACTGTGTCGACACGATTCTGGTAGTGGTCACGTGACTTTCTCAAAGTGGTACGCGCACCGACACGGGGTTTGCCCTGGAAGCTCGGCGCGCGCATCGACGCCTCAGTGTCGCTGGACCCATCACTACTTGTGTGCTTTGTTTTCTTTACATTTAATTTCCATGAAGTTACTCCTGCCTCACTTCACTGTATCTGGGTCCTCCTCCCACTCAACCTCCATCCCAAAACCCTGACATCATGTTTGCTACTGCATTAATTAAACAAAATACATTTATCAAATTAAACTAGTAGTAGTTTGCACAGGAATGACACATGATTGTGTTTACTGATTATGATAGTATTCTTATATGCTAGATATACGCGACTTATTTAAATGTGTTGAACTTGTGTATGTCATTAAAATTCTACTTTCCCACTTGCAGCACACACACATTGAATGTTCAGAAACAAAATTTTGCAAAGCACACACATACTCAGTCTGCATATACAACTGATGACAATTCATATTCTCCCAAAGATACAACAAAATCAAAAAAGCACATGTGCCACGCAGACAGTAGAGCCAAAGATGCAATGAATTTGACACTGAAGAGATCACAAGAACACCATTGCGAAAAACACATTTGAAGAAGCCACAACTTGTGATCTGAACACAAACACAATTACAAAAGAATGAATGAAAAAAAAGAGGAAAAAAAGGCTATGTATTGAGGAAATGGGGAGGCAGTGGACACAGTATGTAGAATTAGTAAAACTGTGAACACGACAAGCACTGTCGCTTTCCATTAAATGTTATGCGAGCCGCCTCTCTGTCCACTTTTAAAACTCATTTGAAGATACATTTTTTTGGGGCTTATAAATCAACATGAGAATGTTGCTGTGCTGCAGTTTTTCTCATATCTACTTTATATGTGTTAATGTGATATAATTTGAGTTCTATACAGACAATCCCATTGCATTGTATTATATTGTATTATAAGGCCTTATAGAAGACCTCAAATTTAAGAACCAATGGGAATGATGAAGCTACTTTAGCTGACTGTAAGAGAAAAATGTTAGAATACAAAGTGTGAAGAAGAAACATTTGTAAGAAACATTTGAAGTTTTATTGACAACGCTCACAGCGGTAAGGATGGCAGGAAAGTCAGCTTTGGTTCATTTGACGCGTTCTAAAAAGGTCATTTCGGTTGAAAACTCCTACAAAGGAGATGAGAAAAGTCTGATAATAAGATGGTCTTATTTCATAAGACACCTGACTAAGTAGAACGTATATTTTAGCTGAAATGTCGCAGAAGTGGTTAAACGTAGCTGTTCCATGTTCGATGGATGTACAATGGTATTCTGATATTTCTGTTATGTTATATGTGGGGATGACCCAGAGTTACATAAGCAAACTCTGATGTGATCGTACAATACCAAAATTGCGAATCCCAATTACAAATGAAAAGGCATTTGCAAACACCAAGCAGATAACTGAAAAAGGTAATGAGACGTATTTGTGGAGGACATGTTTTAGATTTGCGTTGGAACTCTCTAATTAGTACTCAAGTGGGTAACTATTGGTCCACAGAAAAAAGTTGCGAGGGATGGTATGTACTTTCATGAAAGGATAGCACTTCGAAAACAAGATTTCCAAATTACGCAAACAAAATTGTGTTGTTGACATTATGAATAATGCTAATCTTGATAATACATGGATGGATTGGGTGTTTCCTGTGACTAGAGTGGATGATCAACATGTTTTCTATAAAAAAAAAATAGCTCTTGAAAATTTCAATTGTATAAATGTTGCTGACAGACCAGAGCGGTTAGGAACTTTATCAACACCACTGTGTCTGGTTTTGACAGTGGTTGAAATAAACTTCAATCCACAACCAAGAGGGGAAATCTGATGGTGGTGTGGATATGATAGATTGTTCTGCCTTTCAGGCAAAGTTTATTTGTTTATGACGACTTTTATTTTGAAAGGCATGCTTTTATTTTGGCGGATGTAACCTAAATCAGGAAGTGTTAATGGCTCAACTACGTGTGGGAGGGAAATATAGAGTTGTTGAAAGAGAGATGGCTTTTGTTGGAATTTAGCTCTAAATTAATGTTAGAATTTAATCTTAAACCAATGTAACCTCAGATTAGTAATCTGACTCCAATTTGCGACCTTACCCAACTCTCACTCATCCAACAATATGCGCGCTCGTTCTGCAATAGAAAGGTATCAGGAAGCCGGCATTTTCACGCACGAGTGCATTTATTCCCAATACACAGATTTATTACATAATCGCCTGGGTCTCGGATCCCTCTCAATACAACTCTACACCTCTCCTGCCATCCACAGAACTCTACTCTACTTTTTCCGTGTTCCCCAGTAGTGACTATACAATATGTAAATGACACACAGACAAAAGCATCCTGGCATGATTCTATTGGCTATGTGTATCCTGCAGTTAACTTTAGCTTGCTCTTATTGGTCTTTCTTCTCCCGCCGAATCCCGTGGCTCCTCCTGCGTGCGATCCCCGATGGCCGCCCCTTCATCCACTGCTCCCGGAGTCATCTCGTCTCGCTCAGCACCGTCTGCTTCTAAAACATTCCATTCTTGCACACCCCTGCAACCAGTTTCGCTCCACCAGTCACACTCTCAGCATTTTACAGTATCACATTTTCATACACTGGATGCAGCAACATCTAATGAACTATGTTAAGCTCAAACTCTTATATTTCTTTAATAGTCAAATGTATGAAATCCTTTAAGTGTAACCGAAGTTTGGACCATGCTAATGACAAGACCCTCAGGAGAGGAATGCAGGAAGATTGGATCAAGTCTGCAACAAAGGAGGTGTGAACGAGACACCTCTGAAACAATGGACTTCCATGCCGGGACCACAAAAGTGGCTCCTAGCAGTCTACCCTTTGCTCTGTTTAGATTGACTGCCATAATTACATTATCCTTTACTTTGAATCCAACTGCGATCCAGCAGAAGCTATTTACTCCAACAGAAGCAACGCTTGTATGTAACATGTCACATTGTTGTTTGTTTGAATCTAAAGTTAACATTTGAGGGCTTTTGGTTGTATGCCAGTGAATTGCTGTCGAATTATTGGTAGCTTCTGGAGAGTGCCATTCCACAAAATGTACTTGATTGATGGGAAATTGTATGTTTTATATTGTTTGTGTATAAACTTTGTGAACAGTCCACTGTCATGCCAGGGCATCGGTGACGCTAAAAAAAGGGAAAGCAGGGTGGCACGGCCAAAATAATTCAATATACATTGAAGCTATTGGTGGACTAAGTAAGTGTAAATTCGTAGCTCAAGTAACAAACAGCAAGATTTGAGTCCTCGAACGAGGAACGCAGACAGGTCAATTGCATCCATCACAATGTGCACAAAATTGGGTAATTGGACGCAAAAAGGGTTTGAAACTGTGCATGAAAGGCTATCAGCCAATCCCTTATGGCATTCAGGATAGCTGTTGATATGTCGTTGGATGAGAGAGGTGGTGTGCTCTGTTCGGTGAACAATGTTGCACATTTATTCTCAACAACACAACGGCGGGTGGTAGTCAGACCAGGGCTATAGAAGGTCTTCAGACTCTTAATGGTAAAATGAAAGGACAATCTGGTTTTGACGCCACCATTTGAAGTTCCTGGACGAATGCCTTTGGACAACACAAAGCCCTGGTGTCCTTGATTTGGTATCAACCGCTGTTTTTGCAGCATTCTTGATCTTGTGAGGATGCTGTTGAATTCCGTGTCTGCGTTCTCTCATTAACAGATTGATAATCAAAGCAATATTGCCCATGGACAACCGGTTGACTCAATTGTATCCTTTGCTTGGCCCTGATTATGAAGGTAATGGCAATGATGAAAATAATGACATGGTTTATGACTTACTTGAATTGTTCCCTGACCCTGGGAACTGCAAATAATTAACATTGCCTCTGAGGGTAAATGTATTTGTTTTCATAAATATGATCCTACAGTCGAAAATCTCACTGATGTGAGAATATGAGTAAATATGTGATAAACAGGAGGGAAATGTTAGGGTGAATATTTCCGCATGGGCTGTAGCACCAGACTTAGCTGCTTTCTTGGGTGGTGGGGGCTCCTCTTCGGTTTCTTCATCATCGTCGTTGTCATGCTCATCATCTCCAGACTCCTTATTGGCATTTACCATGCCTGCCTTTTTTGTTTTAGCAGCTGCCGACGCAGGTGTGACAAACGCATCAAACAACTACAACAAATAAAGAGTCAAAACGTAAACGAAAAAAGTATGCCAATTACACAATATTTGAACATGCTACCCAGTAAGAGATAACGTAGGCATAACATCAAGGAAAGAATTTTTCAAACAATGCGGGCTTCCTCCTAACCCCAAACAATATCTGCTCCACCGCAGGTTTCTGTCCACCCTGAGCTCGCCTCAGGACACCTGCGTTACTGTTTGACAGGTGTCCCAGTCAAACTCCTCCCCTGCCACTCTCGCCAAAGCGCCCGGGATGCGCGCTTGGCGCCAGAAGCGAGAGCCCGCGCGGAGTTTGCCTTTCCGCCTCACCGGGTAAGTGAAAAAAATGATGAGTAGTGGTATTTCACCGGCGGTGGTGGCCCGAGGGCGGGGTCTCCCACTAATTCTACACCCCTAATGTGTCTTCATAATGCCAGACGCAAGTCAAGTTCATCAGGGTCTTCGTTCCCCGCTGATTCTGCCAAGCCTGCCACTAACCAGGCCATGACACCATTTACCTTCCCGCTCTCAACCCATTCGGCTCTAGTTTTCAGTGCCATTGTTGCAACTTAGAAGTGCGAAGGGATTTATATTTCATTCATGTGTTTAAAAACAAATAGTGTTTCAGTTTGGGTAACATCCTTATTTTGTCATGCCGGTATGTTTACATGTTCTGTAATAATATTAGGGTTGTTAGGACCCAGGGGTTTTCGAGTTGGAGTGGCGGCTGACATCATGAAGGAGAAGAGTTGGTTCGATCTAATATGCTTCACGAAAAACTTCAACTGAACAAAAAGAAGAAAAAAGAAATTGGCTCAATCAAAGAAGAGAGATGTGTCTTTATTTTGAGGCTGCAACATAATCTTTGGAAGCAGAGGATGGTGGTCTTCTGCTCTTGGCATTTTTGCGTATTCTTTTTCAAAAAGAAAGAAGTTGACGGACAACCTCTTCCTGGCTTGTTGTTGCCTTTTTAGGTGGTTAAAAAAAAAGCTTTTTCCTGTAGCTTTTCTTTTAAAAATCCAGAAAAGACCTGTAAATATGGCATACAATTATTCTTGTCGTGGTTCGTCGAACCGTGTGTGAGGGAAGGAGGACCCAAAAGCGACAGGGGAGTTTGAGACAGGGTTTATTGCGGAAGGAGGCTGGGCGGCAAGCCCGGAGGGAACCACCACCAGGCGGGCATCGGCGCGGCGAACGCCGGGAGGAGTCGACGTGCAGGCGTCGGAGTGGCAGTCACCGGGAGGCACGGATGGGTGCGCGTCGGAAGGGGATGCTCCGGGAGGCGAACTCGAGCGGGCGGAGTAGCGGGAGGCACGGCGGAGCGGAGAGCACTGGCGGGATGCGTGCCGGGCAGGATCTCGGAGGCGGTGGCGGGCTGAGCGGGTCCGGACGGGTTCAGGTCGGCTAGACGGGGAAACAGAGAGAGCAGGGGTCAAGCAGGCACGAGGGCACGAGAGCACGAGGAGTCGGGCGATCGGGGAGCGAAGCGTGACATGAGCCAGTACCACGTGAGGTGACGAGATAATCCGGCGTCGAGCTCCTGGCGTGGCTGGATCTTATACTGCCCGTTGATTGTAGTCAACGAGCCGCAGGTGCGCCGGAGCCGACGCCCACTTCCTCCGGAGGAGAGCCTGGCTGGAAGGGTCGCGCACCTGCAAGTAATCAGAGACTGCCAGGCCCTACTCCCCAACCCGAACCGTCACAATTCTCTTTATTTTATATTCCATTCAACATAAAACAACCTTCTTCAGAATATGTTAACAATCAAAATGATGGTGTTAACTTGACTGTATATAAATGTGCTTTGATAGCATATTTGTTACAGCTCCAACTGTTGTGAAATATGCTATATAAATAAAATAATATTTGTTTTGTGCAATAGATCAGTGATTGGGGTCAGGACCCAAAAGTGGGTTTTGGTCCCATTGTGACAGCTCCTGAAAAATGACATGCATTTGTATTTACAGTTTTTCCTAGAGTTTTAACAATAGAGAGCTGTAAAATGTTTCCACAGAATGTACAAAATAGGATTAACATCAGGAAATGTGACTCATTTGCGCTCTAGTCATTAATGTGTACAAAAATACAGTGCAGCTCAGCCTTAGGTTAGCAGAGATCATAACTAGCAGAAACTCAATTGAAACGGCAACGGTATAAATTCCTGTGAAAGTATTTTCAGAGGATACAATGATACAAAGAAACCATTGGTCATGAATCATGACTTCTATAAAAGTGCAACAATAAAAAGATGGGGGTCCCAAGGGTCAAAAGTATAGAGTCACTGATTTAAATGGTGTTGGTCTGAAAAGGAATGAGTGGATTTTTCCAAAAAATTTCAAAGTTTGAGGGATGTTGCTATAAAAACAGCCTGAACAAATGAATCAACCAGCCAAGATTGTCTTTGTCACTCACGAGGAGCAGTCTTCCGGACCTCTCAGTGAGAAGGCCCAGAGAAAAAGCTAAAGCTTCCTGCTCCCGTGTGTTTTTTATTGCATCACAGCAAAGCAATTTGAATATGCATCTCATACAGAATGGAAAACTTGAAGACTCAGACATTATCGCACCCGTCTAACAGTTTCAGCTTTCAAGACATCTTTTGGTTCACACTTCTGCTAAGTTTGAGCTGACCGGTTTCCTGTTCTAAACAGTTTGAGATGTGCATCTGTTTTGTGGCTTCCTGTCAGCGCAGGCACTTCTGTTAACACTGAATCACAAAGGTACATGTTCATTTGAACTTCAATTGACCTGTAAGCATAGTTTGAAACTTGATAATATGATAAACTAATTTCTTTGACACAAAGCCATTTAATGGTGACGTAATAAAATGCCGAAATTTGAAGTGTAATATAATTTGCGATTAATAGACAGAAATAGACATACGATTACATTAAAAAAAATTACATTGATGATTTTTTGGCCATATTATTGACGTTAATAGCATGTTTTTCAAATGAATTAACATTGAAAAATCTAAACATTCGAAACAATGTTCCTTGGAGTTTCAGGAAATATTCACAGGCTACTGCTGTTCTGCTTTCTGCCTGAATCACAATCAGGTACCTTGTCTGTTGAATGTGCCTGAACTGGGTGTGGAATTACTGCAGTCAAATGACCCTAGTACCCTACCGTGCCATTTACTGAGACATTGAGTGTTCAGGGCCAGTGTGACCAGTTCTTATCTGTTGGGCTGTCTGCTGAGGCCGCCCTGTTGGAGCTGATTGTGCTCCCTGTCCGACAGCAGCTTCTCCCTGGTTTATGTTGCCCTTTACACTGCTCGGCATCTGCACCAGATTTTGAGCAGTGGTGAGCACCTCTCTTAATTGGGCCTGAGTGAGAAAAATACAACTTCTGTTCTAGACATAAGTATTGTCATTATTGTACAATGCCTGCTAAATAACTTCTCTAATCACACACTTGGGTCAGCATCCACACCAAAGAACACACCAGCCTGGACCAATGCCAATCACACTTGTAGTCCTGCTCGAAAGTGATTGACTGCTGGACTCAGATTTATGACCGATAAGTATAACTGGTGGTGGCAATAATAGTCACAGTCCAGTTCTAGTCTTGAACTTGCACGGGCCATCTTCTGGCTGAGATTAATGAATAGTAGTATTCATAAATTGGTCGTTGAATTCTGATCAACTTTACGTCTCTTTCATTTCAGATTTTGCACGTCATTGCTAACCATGCGTATCGTCACTGTGCTGTGAGAAACATATATGTCCAATTTTGTCAAACTTTTTTTTAATATTATGTTAATGAGATGTCTGTAGCGCAGAAACACCATTAACATAAAAATGACTTCAATCCATTGCATGTGAAAAATGGAAAACACAATGGACATTTTTTTTTTACCGGCCAGCAATGACATATTTTACAACACAAGATGGAGCCTGGACTAATTGGGGCGAAGTGCAAAGTGGCTGCCATCTTGAACCAAGAGAGGAGAAAAAAAAAATTCTCAAACAAATTATATTGTTTTGCATTTTGCACCAAACCATTTATCCTTTCACGTCTAGCTGCCATTAGAATTAAAGATTGGAATTATTCGTTTGACTTGTTTTTTAAACATGACAGTGACAAGGCCTTATTTTTCCATTTTCTGGAGTGAATATAGCATTTACCTCGTAAAGTTATCATATTTACCAAATTTGATAAAGGAAGGGACTCATCATTGAATAAAATAAATTGTTCTTTTTTAAACAGAATAACATTCACAATATTGTTTTTGAGACGATCCCAAAAAATGTGATTGCGGCCAATTATGCACTTACATTTTGTACGCCAACGCTATGTGCTAATGCTAACACAGTAAAAATGCATCATTAGCTTGTGAGTCCAAAGCTATTACATATATTTATTATATAGCTATTATATATAATGACTGTATGAAATAATTATTAAGAAATTGTATAAACACGTTGCTGACTTTACCTGCGGTGAAGATGCGTCTCTTGAGCCGCTGGAAGCGCCGTCCGATCCGCTCGCGTTCGCCATCTTTGTTTTCTTCAATCTGCATGCGCGAGAGCAGGAATCGCGGCTTGATTAGCTTACTCTGGGACCTGCCTGAGGCGTTCGTGACGTCATCCTAATTTGCATGTTGTGCAGATTCGTACTCTCACAGGGTGATTCATATCCTCAGCTGGCAACTCATGCGAAGTGAAAATTCGTAGTTGTAGAAACGAGAGTTGTATTCACAAAACATTTCACACCCACAATTTTGATTTGTACTCTCCAAAAAAAAATTCAAACCCTCACAATTTTGATCCTTACTCACAAGAAAAAAATCAACTCCGATTTGTACTCACGGGGAAATAATTACGGATACGAATCGTTTCATTACACATGCCTTTTTGACAGCAACCTTACTCCATTTAATTTTAGGGCTTTATGTGTGGGTGAGAACATTTAGGCTCATCCTCCCTCCCTTTTTTTGAACATTCCAAAAAACTGTGCCTATTGAAACAATTTCAGCCAATGTTTATTCCGCTTTGTTGTGAAAAAGGATCCTTTGGAGTTCATCTATGATCGAACAGCAAGGGATCGAAAAAATTACTTTATAATTACATTCAAATGAATAATAAATGACTAGGCAATGTAATTTCTGGAGAAATTGCGTGTGAAAGCTGAGAAGCTGAAGAAATTTTGGTGGAAGGATGTGGAATGATATAGAATGATGTTGAATGATACTGAATGACATGAAATAATTTGAAATGGAACTGAATAAGATCGAACTTTGAATGATACTGAATGACAATGAATGGATAACTTGTTGTTGATTCACTTGTTTTTTAAATAAAGATGAATAAGCACTTGATTTTACCGCCTTATTTCACATTTCACTGGTCGCATAAGCACAAACATCGACAAAGTAACACGGAACAATTAATGTCAAAACACTCTTCAAATATATAATTTTTTTGTTTTCAAAGCATGATTTACACCTCACCATTTTATTGCATGCACCAAGCATGCTATACATTTTTCTGTCCATGGCGTAGTCAAGAAAAATGAATCATCTTGAAGCTCCTACATGTTGTCATGACCCGTTCGGTCATGTCATGTCTTTGTTTTTGTTCTCCCAGCTGAGTGGGGGCGTTTCCTCCAGCGCTCGTTCCCTTCCCTTGTCATCGGGGCATGAGAGACGCGCCCACCAGCCACACACCGGTTCCTCATCAGTCACGCAGCTGTGTCACATTGACTGTCAATCACCCGGACTACTTAAGTGCTTAGGACCGACAGCTTGTTGTCCGGACATTGCTTCCTTTTCCTGACTGTCACGGCCGATTCCTGCAATCGGTCTCGTTATCGTTCACGCGCCTAAGTTATTTGTCACTGTCTCTGTTTTCCTCGTCAAGTTTAGTTCTGTCCAGTCGCGTTCTTTGTCATCCTCATTGCTTTTCACTTCGTACGTTTGTTTCCCCGAATTCATTGGTTGCATTAATTAAAACTCCCCTTATGTTACATTTTGCCTGGCTTCCCTGCATTTTGGGCCCTTCTCTCTTCCTCCTTCACCTCGCTACAAGCGAGCCTGACACATGTGGTATTTCCCTGCATGGGTTGACTGCTATATGGGGCTTCATTTTGCCATCACTGGTTTCATGTAGTTTTAATTTTTTTAAGGGCATTTTTGTTTTATTTTTTCATTTTTAAAAATGTGTTTTGTCTATTTGAGTTTTTTAGTTCATCTTTGTTAACTAAAATAACCTTGTGCTGCACCTGCTATCGCAGCAACTGCTCACCATATTTTGGCTGCGGAATATGCCAATTTGTCAGAGAGAAGACTGTGACAAAGAATGGCCCAATCGCAATAAACACTCGACATCATACGTACCTCGTTGAAGTGTACACGTGGTGTCAGAGAGCACAGGTTACAAGGGTACCAATATTGCAAAATTGTGACTATGCGTGTGACGTAACCGACTTCCACCTCTGATGTCATCGAGAATGGCGGCACGTTTTTGTTTTGTAAATAACAATTCTTCAGTTTAAAGTGACATTCAAACTTAAGTAATGAAGAAGTAAAGTAAAAACTCGGGGACGGTCTTCCCACTGATAGGAGCTATGGTTCCATTTCAACCATTTGCGGCGCCTAATCGATCTGCGGCATACGCAACAGGTGGCCAAGTTGCACTTGGACAAAACACGTAAGTGACTTTAAAACAATCGATATTACACACATTCAACTGATAAATTATGTAATAATTCGATATATACACTTGAAGAGACTCATTCTTTCGTCACGGACGCAAGAATTACACCGAACATCGCCAGTTTCATGGTATTTCGGTCAAATCCTCAAGGAATTGTCGGCAATATGCTTCGGCTGCGCTCTCAAACACTTGTACGCCGTACATACATAATGAGAGTGTAGTGTGGGTATCGGGATTGGGCCACTCGCCTTTCACGAGACCCTGAAACACGCGCACGCACGAAGGTGACCATCCAACCCCCACAGCCATTTAATGAAATAAACCAAAATAATGTCAAACAACAACCAATTAAATAAAATCCCTCATACTTATATTCAAGCGACTGAAAACAACCCCACCTCACCAACTTTTATCCTCAAGAACATAATTCTCAGGTTGACCGACAGAAAAGGGAGAACCTCCATCACGTTCTTCTTTCGTGGTAGGCGGAAGACATCTGACGTTTTAAGGTGCTCGTCTGCCACCTGCTGTGCAGAACTATGTATTAAACAAGAAAATCAAATTGTTGAATGTTTTCCCATGAAGACTGAATTTTAAAATACCCAGAGATGGCTTACCTGTTTTACTGTGCATAAACATTTTTCCGATTGTCCTTTCTGTTGAGATAACTGTTTAATATTGAAGTTGCACACGTAACTGGTAATTGAGTTACAGATACTATATTAACATATTAAATGTTAAGTTTTGTACAGTAATGATTGATAATGGTGCATAGTTAGTTAATTGAGTCAATTAAATAAGCGCTGAACTGTATTATTCACTATCCATCAAAAATAAAAGCTGAAACCCATGAGACTAGGTGAAGCGCCAAAATCTATCCACAAACTTTCAAATTTTTAGGATATGAATTTTTATTTTTAATGATGTGGTGTGTGTGTGTGTGCATGCGTGTGTGGGGGTGTGTTTGTATTATTGTTGGAGTTGGACAATTTCTCCCTCTGACATAGTTATCTTGACAGACAGTCCATTATCACCAGGGGAGATGGTCGGGGGGTGAGGAAAAGTCTGTTCCCAGATGTTGAGGGGAATTTCGGTCAGCTGACCCGCTGCATCCACCACCTCCACCTTTGACTCCACCACCGAAAATCCAATTATCGCAATCGTTTTCTCGTAGTTACAGCTCTGTCGAAGAAAAACAGTTTTTGTGAATTGGAAACAACTTTTACCCAAGATCTCTTTTAGTAATGAATTAATAAGTATAAATCAGGATGGGGAACACCTGTTCTGGGTTGATATTAAAAAGGGCCTTAGTACGGGGACCACAAGTATGTAGCAACCTTTTGACTACCATTGATCTAGAGCAATGTATTTACTCACTTTGATTTCTGTGAATTGGGTTGTTTGGAGGGTCAACCCAAAATCGTTGTAGCGCACGATGAGGTGTGTGAAATTGTAGCTGCATCCCGATGCGATTTTGACCAAATTGGCCTCTTTCCAGAGTGCCACATTCACCTGCACACCGTCCTGCAATAGTTTAAAAATGCATATTCAGTGTGTATGAATGAAATGCAAAAACAGGAAAACTATAAATGATGTACTTACTTTTATTATGGTCACGTTGCGCATTGGCACAGGCCGGGCCCCACGCAGCCGCACCATGCGAATTGGACGCATCCAATGTGGACCAAATTGAAAAAAACCAAACATTTGAATCATGTATGTCTGTGCGCATGATGTGTGTGCAAACAGAACTGTGAAGCTGACACTGAAGAACAACAAAAAGAAAAGTGGGTACCCTCGCAATAGCACATTGCAATGATTGTGTCAGAATGAATGAGCTCCCATCTCTTTCCATTTTTAAAACCTGTTTGAAAACAGATTTTTCTTCTTTTGCTTTCGACTCAACATGAGACTGTCGCGATTCAGCTAAATGTGTAAATGTGTTTATGTGTTTTAATTTGTGTTCTAATTACCTGCTAATTTATTTGACGGCATATGGAAAGCGTTCTGTTACAGCTCCAGCTGTTGTCAAATGGGCTATTTAAATAAAATTGTATTGTATTATATCGCAATGCTTAATGCAAGGGAACACATGTTTTATATGGAGCAAGGGATGTAGGGTGATCGAGCCCCAACAGAAATCGGCGTAGTCCCAGTTAAGTGATATTCGAAAATATATTTAATAAATATTTTCGCAGCCCCTATCTGAATCAATCAAGCCCATCTTTAGCCTCAGGAGAGAGAAAAAAAATCCTGTAGCTGTCCCTGGTTGGAACGCAAGGTTAATTCTGAAGGAATGTTAATGTGTTCACAAGTGTATGTATGCGCATACGTGCATGTGTGTTTGTGTGTGTGCGTGTACATTTGTAAGTTTGTGTATGCATGCGTGCACTAAACTTACATCCACTATTTGCCCCTCCAAGGACACCATCCCTTCAGGGGGGGAATCCTTCACCTCCTGAGGAGATGATGTCACTGACGGTGGAAATAGGCGTAGCCTGGCCTGCTCCTCAAGTTCCGCAGTGACCTCTACTGCGGCGCCAACAAATATTTTGGAATTGGGCCGGGTGAGGAGTGTGTTCTCCTGCCCTGGCTGAAAGCCAAAATTTAGAAACACAAAACTGTTGCCCTCTGTGACTTGGGCAGACAAATTCTCAAATAAGACCATTTTGAATATGTTTGTCCCGTCACAGAGGGCAACAGTTTTGTTTAGATGTGTCCCAATGGCTTTGAGGGAGCCATCCAGGCTGAGGGACCAATTTTTGGCCCTAACAGCCTCCCGGATTGCAACTGCCTTCGCTTTGATAATATTTGATGCCTTTCTGAAAGTGTAAAAACAAAGAATTATTTTTTCTTTCCAGGTATACTTTAAGATATCAGTGTTGAAAGAGAATAGCAGAAACAGGGCATGTTGAATGTGATTCAATAATTAAAAAAAAAATTTTTAATTGCTGCCATGCTCGTCTCTGTGTGTTTGTGTGGTGCTGTAAGCCCTCTACGAACGCAATATGCATTGTTTAGCGCAAGTGTGTAAATGTTTCGTGCATTTTAAATTGAACCAAAAACTATACACTATGCCAATGGAACTATCCATGAATACTAAAATAAATACTTGTAAACAATTTCCACTTGTCTTGAGCAACAATCCATTTTTTTAATGTAGAAGGGACCGAAATCATATGAATAAAAGTGAGAAAATGTACTGTAGCATCTTCAAAAGACATGTCAGACCGCCATTAAATTCTAATTTTTATTCTTACAAAACCGAGAGAGAGAGAGAGAGAGAGAAATCTCGTGCGTGACGCATATCATAAAACTCGTACATAACTCAGCAAAACGCAACTGCTGCCACATCAACACGCATGAAGCATTTTTTCACAACCACGAGAGTCTAACATCGCGTGCAGTTGATCATTTTTGGAATCTCGTAACTTGGTCCCTCAAAATGCGCAAAGGTTGTGGCAGTGTCCTTAAAAAAAGCCATTCAGTGTCGGATGCATACTTAACTACAAAACAGTCCAAAGCCGCGGACCACGACATAATTAAACGGTGGGATATGAAGGTCATAAGAACATAAAAATAATTGGTATTTGTAATTCATTTTTGGTTGTTGTTGTCTGTTTTATATCCATTGCAAAGAGGTAGACCACTTATTTTGATGTTTCATTCCAAACACATTTCTGGAAGCTTATATTGAATAATGCAGTGGCGGGCCGTGCATTTAACACGTAGGCCTTTAGTGAAGTTCTACAGAGGATGAAAGTGCCAAGATTAAATAAAAAAAAATACACCATGATACAATAGTAATTAATTAATTAAATGTTTAATTCTGAAATAATTATAAATTCATATTTTTACATATAATGGTAATGTAATTAATTAATGACACATTGATTTATTTAATTTAATATTTACTTAATACATGAAACATTGAATTAATGTCACTTTTATCTAAATATTTAATGGTGCGTATATTTATTTATCTGATTTATTTAATTCCATATTTAATTAAATAATGCATCACTCCGACTAACACGACTTGAGAAGTGTGTGTCTTCGAAGAACAGGTGCACGCTACCCTCCCATTATTTAGCGATCCCTACCCTATGTTCTAAAGCAATCCGCAGCTCATGCTTGAACTCTTTCCACCTGTTCTCCCTGACGCAGTTTGCGCACCGCATCCCCAACAGGATCGGCTCCAGAGAGCATGCTCCGGAACTGCTTCTTTTGGGCCATACTGAAAAACTTCAACGGCAAATTTGAACACTCCCTGAGTTTCCGAACCATAAGAGTGAAGCAATGCGCTCTTGGAGTTTTTTTTATCTTCGAAGGAACCCCAGTCCCTGTTCCTGACCAGGAAACTCCGCGCATGCGCTCATCGCTCCGCTCCCCTCCGACCTCCACTGCGAAACCGTGGGAAAATGAATGAGATTCACACATTCATTTTCCCACGGTGTCTCTTTTGGAGGGGGGGGAGCTTACAATAACTTTGGACGACTTATGAGCAAAAATAAATAAATAAAGGTGCGCAAATAAACGAAAGATCACATGGAAAAGTGTTGAATATGGAATATTTAAATAAATGTTCATTCATTATACGTGACTGTGTGTTGTGTAAGAGTTATCGATCGCCATGTGCGCACTGAGCTAGCAACCCTTGATGAAGGAGGAATGCTAAATTAAAATGAATATTCAGAATTAGATATTCAACAAAGGCCATTTGTTGAGCCAAATGTGAAAGAATATGAATTTAATTTAGACCTACGACCAAAATCAAAATTTGCGACTCTGACATCAATTACAGTCAACATGTACAGCACAGCTAAAGTTAACCAAATTGGCATATTCGGTTTTCTACCTGATAAAGGGACAATTACATACTAATAATTACAGACTAATAAATGAATAATGGTGTTTTACAGAGAACACTGCAGAGTACAAAAATGAGTTTTCTGTATGTCTAAACTAATAATTCATCCTACCTCTTGGTCAGTCAACTGTAGAATGAAAAATGGCCACCTACGTCACGGTGATCAGCCCAAACGCCCTTGACATACTGACGACAATAAACAATTAATGAAATTATGGATTTTTTCTTTTTAAGGTATAAACGACACATAACTATATTTTGTAAGAGAATATATATCCTACTTTTTTGCCAATTTCTTTTTGATGAGATTACATTTTAAATATATTTATACAGACGACAATAAACAATTGGATGGATTTTTTTATGTTTTAAAACTATAAATGGCACTTGATTATGTTTTGTAAGACTGGATATGTATCCTACTATTTTTTTTTTGCCAATTCCTTTTTGATGTAAAATACATTTTTCTTTTGTTACATCGGGAAAAAAAGTTCAGTTCAGTCAGAAAATGAAAAATATATGCCAGGTATGCCAGCCTTGCACACCACTCATAGCTTGCAATCAGCATTGCGGAAGCGGATCCCTCATTTGTCAGAAACACTAAGTTCTTCTCGCAGCTCATACACACCGGCCCGCACCTTGCCGCGGGACAACCATCGGACGTCCGTATGAAACAGCGAGGCTTTATGCTCCGCTACCATTTCCTCAAAGCCGCAAATATGCGACTTTTCGCAAATTTTACCATGCGCACAACATCATCGAACACAGGAACGAGGTCTGCTGGTAAAGTTTTGAATACGAGGGGTTTGCAGTATAAAAAAACAGTGGGTAATGATCATAT
Organism: Idiotropiscis lumnitzeri; assembly: GCF_059441095.1. Lineage (NCBI taxonomy): Eukaryota > Metazoa > Chordata > Actinopteri > Syngnathiformes > Syngnathidae > Idiotropiscis > Idiotropiscis lumnitzeri. Next base: position 5,719,993 of record NC_142406.1, read on the forward strand.
CTGTTTTTTTTTCCCCTTCACTTACAGAGACTTTGGTGCACCTGACAATGGATCCAGCTCACGAATGCGTCACTAATTTGCTTGTCTCCAAGCACCAGGCAATTAGGTATCAGCTGCTGCTGTTGCCGATTACTGGTATGGAAGAGTACTACATGATTACTTTGCCAGGCGCGAGACCGCACAGGCACACAAATTGGATAATTTCCCACGGCACACCTGACAATATCTCTGTGCTCCCTTTTGTGATAAGAAACCATCCAGTCACTGCACCGTATCATTATGTGCCTCATAAATTTTATTTTATTTTATTTTTCCTCAAACTTTAAATGGGTAAGAGGCCCGGCTCGCTGGCGTGGAGCCGGGCGTGGAATGCGAGCCGCCCAGTTGCCCATTTTTGGTAAGCAGAACTGGCGCTGGGGGATGAACTGAACGCCGGGTTAGCGCGCCCGATGCTGACGCTCATCAGACCCCAGAAAAGGTGTTGGTCGATATAGACAGCAGGACGGTGGCCATGGAAGTCGGAACGCGCCAAGGAGTGCGTAACAACTCACCTGCCGAATTGGACTGTCCATCATCACCAGTGCAAAAAAAAAAACACGAACCAAAACACACCAGCAAGTGAGCAGCATTTGTTTTTAAGCGACACCATTTGGGAACTCCACACACATGCACGCTAACTGGCCACACCATGTCCACACTGGTGTGTCGCGGCACAGTTATGCTGCCTAGACAGAGTGTGTTAAGCATCTGCTTTCGAATATAGGGCATTGCAACCGTGCCTGTGGATGGCGATGTGGTGGTAACCTGGGTTCCTCCATATGAGCCCTCTCCCACAATTTAAAAGCTGAGGTATAAATTATGTCAGATTATTACTCACAATCAATTAAGTTCCTCTCTGAAGTCTTTAGTTGATGTTTTCTTCAGTGTAACTTTGCATCCAAAGATGTGGCGCTTCTCCCTGCTTTGCTCCCTGGGCACTGTGTGAGTAAATCTGTTTTGACAGAATTTCCGGATCTGAAATGTACATCCATCCGTTTTCCAATCCGCTTCTCCTCACGAGGGTCGCAGGTGTGCTGGAGCCTTTCCCAGCTGTCTTTGAGCAGTAGGCGGGGCGCATTCTGAACTGGTTGCAAGCCAGAGGGAGTTCCTACGCAGGCTGTGAAATAACATGCAAAGGGTCAATGGTGGGTGAATGAGGGCAATCAGTTGAAAACTACTTTTGAAACAAATATTCATGCTTCTCTCGATTTATAAATATGCAAATTACTATCACTGTAATTCGTATGATTTTTTTTTTTCAAATTGATTTGGGTCTTGAACCAAACTTTTTGCAACTCCAATTAATAAAACTCCTAAGACTGACGATTATGCAGTATTTTGATTCAATCCACCCTAGTGGCTTTGGAGATGGCCGCTACCTTGAAGTCTTCAGGTTTTTAACAGAAATATGATTACTGGTTCATTTTGTTGATATCTAAGTCTGGGTCTAAGAGCCGTAAAGGTCTACTACTGGATTTAAACCAGTTTCCATGTTTACGTTTAAAGTAGTGTGCTTTCAAATTTGACTCTTTATCCCTTGCATGTTTGTTTAATAAAAAAATATTTGACCATGTAATCCTGCTATGAGAACCAAAGACCGTAGATGCTTGCTTGCATGTCTTGTTTTTTGGTGGGGAAGCTCGGCAGTTATGTTTGGACTGTTAGTTTATGTTTTTTGTTTTTCTTTTTTCTGCTTGCGTTGTTCATGTTCATATGTTCCTTACATACAGTAAGTCGCTACTAGAAATTCCTGTTACTCCTTGACACTTTTTAGCTAAGGTAAGTGTTCACAGGTAAGTTAAGCAATTTTTTTTTAGCAATGCTCTTAGGGAGTAAGGTTCATGTTTCATGGTAGAGATTCAGATTCAGCATTACCTGAACAAGGTTCGATAACTTTTCAACATGTGAATTGCAACTTCCATCTCCCAAAGCTTTTCAGTAACCTTGCACGTGCTGTGTCCAGTGGCAGCGCATTGATGACCACATACCTGACTGACCAGGTAAAACGTGCGACTGGAACACAAATCTATTAATTTTCAAAGCGCAGCTCACACTTTTACTTAGGCCTTTTTAGTCAACCTGCTTTTTCTGTTACGATTTGATTAAAAGCTCCAATGTGACACTAATTGCTGAAAATTGCACTTTTATATGATCAAAGTTTAAAACATGGAGCGTATATGAGAAGATCTCAGGTTATGTGAATCAATGATGACATTTCCTTCTGCCCCTATAGAGTGCACCTCACTGAAGGATTGTATTACGATTACTGGCATTAATTTAAACACTTACGGGACAGAACGTCGATTATTTAATTTAGCAGGTTCATATTTGCTGAATATGTTAAACATTGATTAAACAAGAAGCATTTATAAATAGAAACTAGAAGCACAGGTCACAAGAATGACTGGGATTGTAGTCCTGATGTTTACTGATTTATTATATTATTCGCATATGCTAAATTTATTCTACTTAGTTTTAATGTGTGAACTTTGTTGAAATTTTCAGTCGTGAGACAAACTTGCACATATCACATTTCCATAACCTGCACTCACATTCACAGCAATTCATGGACAAATACGACAAAGCACATTCCCCACATTGGCTGTAGAGATGCAAACATACCGAATTTGGTACTGGAGGTGTCACAGGGACGCTATCGTAAAAAGGCATTCCAAAAGACATAACAATTTGAGATTGGAGCACACACACACGCACATACAAACGCACACATGCACACCGACAAGATTACAGGGAAATGCCAGCACGAGAGACAAAGAGACTGCCCGCCGGAGAATTCCAGCCTTGGCGGGCCAGTCTTGGGGAGCAGACGTGAATCAACCTTCCAGACGATAACTAAGCTGGAGAGGATCTTCCCTTGGACGTGGACCCGTGCCGTGGGAGGGAGCGAAGACGACCGATTCAACCTACGTTATCCTTGACATAAAAAAACTCCAATAAAATCTGAAACTGGGCTGAAAGATGCGCGCCATTTTTCGACTGTGCTCGCCCGAGTACAGTTTCTCGTGAGATTAAGAAAAAGCTGCCCAGATATCTGTCTTTGTACTATTTCCTGAACTCCAGAAATCGAAGAAACTAAATATCGGAGCTTTAATCAGTTGTTGGGTCTTTATTTGAACCTTTTCTTCTTGAGTACAAAAAAACGAACACGCATTGGAGTAAGTTTGGCTTTTAAGGTTCATTTACCAACTACTTTTTATTTTCCTCGGTGACTCAACTCCAACAATACGTATATAGTAGAGGTGTCAGAAAAACGCGTTATTAATGGGATTAATCCAGCCCACTTTTAACGCTGTCAATTTTTTTAACATCTTGTTCTAATAAAAAATGTAGTCCTATGACGTAGCGCTGACGCTTATGAGACCGGAAAAAAACATCAAGCACGCGAAATTTAGGACACACCTGCATGGGCTTCCTGTGTGGAGTTTTTGCCAGTTTATAGAACTAAAAGCATCATGGTGAGTGGTAAAAATGACGCAAATTAAATTCTGAATGGCAAGTTTTATTTAAAAAAAAAAGTTACCTCAATGGTGTCGTTGATAAGAGCAAAGTCATTTGTGTGTATTGCCATCGTGAACTGAACTCCCATCACAGCACATCCAGTTTAAAATACCATTTGATGGCCAAGCACACCCCTGATGCCAATTCTCCAGCCCCTTGTCAAACCCAGGCATCCATGGATAATTTGCGACAGAAACCGATGGATGGGTCAATTTAAAAGAGACTCACCGAAGCCATCGTTAAGTGGGTGGCCACTGCCTGTTCGGATCGTGGAGGACGAAGGTCTGGCTGAAATACTTCGCATTGCATCCAACGACTGCACTTACAAATTGTCCTCGAGATACACCATTGCAACCCGCATTCAAGACTTGCAGGAAGCGGAGAAGGCGGAAGCAGTCGCACTCGGTACCCTCGGTATGACAGCCCATTATTTTGACCCATTTCATTTGCACTTTGTTGGCATTTTATATTTCTTATATGACTCCAATTTGATCCCTTAGAAAGGCTGTTGAGATGCTGTTTTGAGTCAAATACTATGATTTGTTTTTTCAATTAAAAAAATTAAGTATTTGCATAAAAACAAAAAAATCAATTTAAAGGTATTGCAATTCAATAAAATATTGAATTATATACATAATGTACAAAAAAATGGGAGGGATTTTTTTTACAACGAATATAGGGATTTTTTTTTACAATGAATAAAATGTGCGATTAACTACGAGTTAATTATGAAAAATGCGATGAATTATAATTAAATATTTTAATCGCTTGACAGCACTAGTATACAGTACAAAATATAACAATTGAAATGCTTTTTAGTCAGTTAAATATTTTTTACAAAGTTTGAACCACGTAGTAGTTTAATATTAACATCCTATTTGGATGGGAAAGCTATAACACAGCCATGTCACGGCTCACTTCACCAAGTAGACGCTATTCCACTGCTCGACGCTCGGTGTAGGTACTAGATAGGGACGGATTGCTAGACGGGAGAGGCGGTCAAGATGATGGCGTCCTGGGCGGTGGATGCGTAGCGAGCTCCGAAACTATTCTGTATCACGTTAAAAAAAGGCGGATAAACCAGACTCGAGATATGTTATATTGCTATGTGAACCAAAAAAATAGCAGCTAACGTGGTTGTTAGTGTGAATTCGTCAAGGAGAAAAAGTTGCTAATTGACTGACTGCTAAATAGCAACTTTCGGGCCTTGATATCCACCAATAGATTGTGGCAGTGATGTCAGGAAAAAGATAGTAAACGTATCGACAAGAATATGTCTCTGTTGAGCCAGGAAATTGAAACATTTGATGGCTTGTGCGCACCGCTCTCCGAGTCACCACTCAGCAGTCCATCTGGGAAAAAACAATGTACGAAAGCAAAGGAGCACGAAGAGGTCTGCAGTGCGAATAAAATGGACTCTGAGCCCGTGAACCTCTCAAATGCTGACATTCTGAAAGCTGTCGTTGAACTGACGGCGCGTTTCACTGCTCTTGAGCTGAATTTGTCTCAAAATACAAAAGTCATCAATGAGATATGGGAGCACATGAACGGAATCGAGATAAGGGTAGAGAAGAATGAAGAAGACATGAGGAGCAACAAAATAAAGTTGGACACCGCTGGAGAACAAGTCTCAGGGGCTGCGGAGACAGAGTGAGGATGCGGAGCGCTACAGCCGGAGATGGAATCTACGCCTGTATGGGATGAAGGAGACGGTCACAGAGAATATTCGAAAAGAAGTATGCCGGCTCCTTGCAACACTTGCACCAGAAGATAAGGAGAAACTGGGCTTTCTTGTTGACATAGTTCACAGAGTTGGAGTCAGGCGCGAGGATGAAACTCGGCCCGTCGTCATTCAATCTACTATGAGATCTTTCAAAGACAAACTGTGGAGAACATCACGAGATCACAAGATCTTGAAAGAGAAGAAACTTATTGTCAAGGAGGATCTGACGCTCAGTCACAAGTTGCAACGAAACAAGCTTTGACCACTGGAGGAGGCTGCTAGGAGACAGAGGAAGCGGGCTGGCTTTTGTGGTCCCGACGCGTACATCGAGGGGAAGAAGGTGACGACGACCGACTGATGAAGATGTGTACCCAACTGGTTTCTTATCAAAGGTTCTCTCGTTAACAAGTTACACTGGTGATGATGTTTAACAGATCCTGGTTTACAATACAATTTTTTTTTTTTTACAAGGTACTCGTAGTTGAAGCTCGAGCTACTGTTGGTTAGCGCATTTTTTTTTTTTTTATCTCTATTGGTGGAATTTATCTTTATATCAATGTTAGAATTTAACTTTAACCCAATGTAAACTCAAATTAGTAATCTGACTCCAATTTGCGACCTTACCCAACTCTCACTCATCCAACAATATGCGCGCTCGTTCTGCAATAGAAAGGTATCAGGAAGCCGGCATTTTCACGCACAAGTGGGTTTATTCCCAATACACAGATTTCTACATGGCACCTGGATCTCGGTTCCTCTCAATACAACTCTACACCTCTCTTGCCACCAGCGAATGTGTTCTACCTCCGAGTTGCCCAGTAATGATTCATACTATACAACATGCAAATGGCACAGAGACAAAGGCATCCTGGCATGATTCTATTGGCTATGTGTATTGCAGTTAACTTTAGCTCGCTCTCATTGGTCTTTCTCCTCCCGCCGAATCCCGTGGCTCCTCCTGCGTGCGATCCCCCGATGGCCGCTCCTTCCCGGAGTCATCTCGTCTCGCTCAGCACCTTCTGCTTCTAAAACATTCCATTCTTGCACAACCCCCGCAACCAGTTTCGCTTCACCAGTCACACTCTCAGCATTTTACAATATCACATTTTCATACATTGGATGCACCAACATCTAATGAACTATGTTAAGCTCAAACTCTTATATTTCTTTAATAGTCAAATGTATGAAATCCTTTAAGTGTGACCGAAGTTTAGACCATGCTAATGACCAGACCCTCAGGAGAGGAATGCAGGAAGATTGGATCACAGCTGCACCACAGGAGGTGTGAACGAGACCCCTCTGAAACAATGGACTTCCATGCCAGGATCACAAAAGTGGCTCCGAGCAGTCTAACCTTTGTTCAGTTTTAAATTGACTGCCATTTACATTATCCTTTAACAAGGAAAGCAGACACTAAGCACAAGTCAATGCGCGATTGTTTAAGCGTGCCCAGTACTATTTGTTTGCGCGAGAAAGCCCTCCCCCTGAGGTTTAGGGTTCTCCAGATTTCTGACATATTATTATTATTGATCAAGTTAAGTAGACAATTTCTGCTCACATCATTTTTGTAGGTGTTGTTGACACTAATATCCAATTTACTCAGGGCGACATTAAAGTCTCCAATCATGATTGTTCTATTGTTGACAAAAGAAAACACATGTAAGAAAAAGTCTCGTCTTTTTAGCTCCAGATTTGGGGGATTTGGAGGTTGATGAGTCGGAGAGGCAATGAGCCATTAAAGTCTACCACTATAAATCTACCCCCCGGGTCAACATGCACCAGGTTGGGGTGGCCCAGTGCACAGGTCATAGACAGGATTGCTACGCCACAAGACCTGGGGGAGCTGAGGGCTACATGTACAGAGCCCCGTACCATGCGACGAATCTTGTCAACATGCTCTTGGCTCCACAAGGTCTCTTGCAGACAAAGAACATCCCACTTTGTGTTATGTAAAATGTTGTCAATTTTGAGGTTGCTCCGCAGCCCACAGGCATTAGCTGACGCAAGGAAAACAGTCATTTTAAAGATAGGAGGGGAAAAGGCTTATCACTTTGACTTCTTCGATTTTCCTTTTCCTCAAGCCTTCAGATTGCCTCTTTTTGGGTTCCGCTGTGCTGTGTTCCATTTTGTCATCAGACAATCTACAACTATTCTGCCATGTGGCATTGCGGCGTCAGTTGGGGAAAATGATGACCCCTCAGGCTGACCAACATTCCTATCCACCGCAGATATCTCGCTCTCTCCCGTATCTCCAGTGCACGACGCATTTAGGGAGGTCGGCAGGGAAAAATTGATACTGCTGATCCTTTCTGGATGTTGTTTCTTCTCCAGCTTAGGGATACAACTTTCCATAGTTGCCCCCCCCCCTCTCAGGGGCAGAGAGTGGAATCTGCCCAACACTCACGCCCTTCAAAGGTTCGGCCCCGGTCGACATGGGATCAAGGGTAGGGCGATGCGCCCCCCCCCCGCCTCGTTCGTGAGTAGAGCTAGGATTTTGACCTATAACTCCCTCCACTACAGGCACCCTTGTCCCACACAGCACTGTATCAGAGCTCTTCTCACTATTCTCAAACAGGTGAGCTTTTGAAAGGTTTATTTCTGGCAGGCGGACAACCGGCTTTGCAATAGTGGGACTGTCTTCCATTTCTATCGGTGCGCTCACAGAAACATCCTCGCCACAAACACAAAGGACAGGGTATTGTCTGCACACACCACAACGACGAAGGTGAGTCTCATTACATTCCCTGGCATAATGCCCCTGCTTGCCACATTTCCTGCACAAGAATTCCGGACAATCCCTGTACACATGTTCCGGGGACAGGCAACCTCTACACACTTTGACCTGTCGATAATGGATCACCCTGAAATATTCAGGCCCTGAGGCAGTGATGAAGCGAGCAGAATATGGTAAAAATTTTACAGTGTCAGTAAATCTTACTTTAACAAAACGGGTCCCGTCAGCTCCATCGGTGCCCGGCCACATTTTCCTCCGTACATTGGAGGTCGCCGATACGCCCCAGGACTGAAGTTTATCATATATTTCGGAGTCTTCAATATAAGCCGGCAGATGTAAAAAGGATACGACCATTTCGTCGGTTGTTATCTCCCTACCATGTATTCGCGCCGCGCCCATCCGAGCCATCAAGTAGCTTCTTCTTCGCTTGAATAGAGCTAACTGTTACTTCAAATTTGTCAGAGGAAATCCTCCGACAGGCCCTTATTGTCACGATCCGTGTCTGTTTGTTTTTCAGCAAGTGGGCGTTCCCTCCGCGCTCGTCCCGTCGCACGTCATCGGGCAGGGAGAGACGCGCCTCAAGCCGTGCAGCTGAAACTGATCAAGTCATGATTACAGACTACTTAAGCCACCGCCGAGGATCAGTCGGCGTCGGATGATTATCCTGCGATGCTCACGTTCATGCTTCACGTTCTTGATTTTGCCTTTCTTGTTCCGTGTATTGATTGTTGCGTTATCTGTATTTTCTGCCTCAGCTACTTTTCGGCTCGCTTTATGTTCTCGTGTTCGCTATTTGGATTTCCCTTATCCATTCGTGGTAAGCCATTCTTGTTTTCTTGTATTCCTTGCTATGCAAGCGCTTTAAGTTTAATCATCGTTTTTCTTTCCTGGTGTGACTGCGTCCACCAGCGTTTTCCGTTATTGTTCCCCGTGACGGTTGTAACTATTGATATCTACCTCTATTTAGATTCCCCCCTAATTCATACTCCAGTATTTGTGTGGATTGATTACTCTTCGACGGTCCCAATAAACACCTTGTCGGAACCTCTTTCCGTTGTCAGCGTTTTGAGAGTCCACCCTCCGCTTACGGCCTCGGCCGGACAGCGACCTTGTCAGAATCATCCGACCATGGACTCTGCTGACCGCGAAAAGATTTTTACGGCCGTGGCCAGTCAAGGACGCTTAGTGGGTCAGCAGGGGACCGAGCTCGCCTCCCTGCGCGAAGCGGTCGGCATGCTGTCCCAACGCTTAGAAAGCTACAACGCTCGTTTAAACCCCCTATTTGCTCCCGGTTCGGACCTGGCCGCTTCTGCGTCCGGAACGGCGTATCCGGGGTTCCCTGTTAGAGAACCCAGCCTGCCCCACCCCGCCCGTTATGGCGGGGAGCCCGGCCTCTGCGGGCCCTTCATACATCACTGCCGGCTGATTTTCGATCAGCAGCCCTTCACCTACTCCCATGATAGCTCTAAGGTCGCGTTCATGATGAGCCTCCTGACTGGTCAAGCCAGCGCGTGGGCCATGGCCGTGAGCACCGCTCGTCCGGAAATTCGGTCGTCGTTTGCCGGTTTCCTTACGGAGTTCCAGCGGGTGTTCCACCACCCGGTCAGGGGAAAAGAGGCGGGTGCCGAGCTCTTGGACTGCACCCAGGGTTCCCGATCGGTCGCGGATTATTCCATCGCCTTCCGCATCAAAGCAGCTGAGAGCGGCTTCGATGACTGCGCCCTGCGAACCGTCTTCAGTAGAGGTCTGAGCTTCGCCTTGAAGGATGAGCTGGCCGTGCGAGAGGACGCCCAGTCGTTGGAAGAGCTCATCACCTTGGCGATCCGGCTGGACAACCGTATTCGAGAGCGTCGTCGAGAGAGGGTAGCCGAGCAGCGCTGGACCGAGCCAGCCGCCTCCCGGGTTCCCGAGCCTCCTTCCGGCGACGAGCCCATGCAGCTGGGAGCGGGTCGCCTAGATCCCCTTGAGCGGGAGCGATGGCGCAGATCGGGAGCCTGTTCCTACTGCGGTCTCCAGGGCCATCGAGTGGATTCATGCCCTAGATGATCCGCCCGTCGCAACTCACCGCCTGGCCGCGTCGACCACTGTGAGTCCGCGGTCAATTCCCCCGCGGTCACCCATCCCGGACAGGAGCAGCCCGGCGTCGGGGTTCCAGGACATGAGGACGGTAATCCCCGGAGCGCGTTGAGACTGGAGGTCGAGGGGGAGATCTCGGGCCCGACCACTTCCGTCCGTATCCGCGCGTTGATTGACTCAGTGGCGGACGATTGTTTCATCGATGCCGGGGTAGTGGCCAAACTCGGTTGCGCGGTCATGTAGCTGGACAAAGCCGAACCGCTGTACGACCTCGACGGGCGCTTGCTGGCGGACATTCGACGGTTGACTGAACCCCTGTCCCTCAAGATTTCAGGGAACCACATCGAGCAGCGTTCCTTTTTTGTTATGCCGTCAAGGTCAGCTCTGGTTGTTCTCGAGATACCCTGGCTAAGGGCACACAATCCGGTCATAGATTGGGAACGCTTATCGATCCAAAACTGGGGTGTTTTTTGCTATGCTCACTGTTTGCGGTCTGCCAAAGAAGGGTTAAAGGTTAGGATCACCCCCGTTAAAGAGGCGAACCTGGAGAACGTACCGCAAGTCTATCACGACCTTCGAGCGTTTTTTTGTAAAGAACGCGCCAAGTCCTTGCCACCTCACCGTCCCTACGATTGCGCCATTGACTTGCTGCCGAACGCAGCGCTCCCGTCGGCCCGGTTGTACAAGGTCTCCAAGCCCGAACAAGCGGCCATGAAGGAGTATATCACTGAGTGCTTGGCCGCGGGATTGATTAGACCTTCCAAGTCTCCGGTTGGCGCGGGGCTGTTTTTTGTGGAGAAGAAAGACAAGACTCTCCGGCCATGCGTAGGTTACAAGGGGTTGAATGAGATTACGGTGAAGAATCGTTACCCGTTGCCACTGCTAGACTCTGCGTTCGCTCCTCTGCAATCGGCCACCATCTTCACTAAGCTGGACCTCCGTAGCGCTTATCACCTGGTTCGTATTAGGGAGGGTGACGAGTGGAAGACCGCATTTAAGACTCCTCTAGGCCATTTCGATTACCTAGTCATGCCCTTCGGTCTGTCTAATGCACCCGCGGTTTTCCAGGCCCTAATCAACGACGTGTTGAGGGACATGCTCAATGTTTATTGCTTCGTTTACCTCGATGACATACTCATTTTCTCACGCTCCGCTCAAGAACACCAGCAGCATGTTCGGGCCGTACTGCAGCGTCTCCTCGAAAACAAGCTCTATGTAAAGGCCGAGAAGTGCGATTTTCATAATACCTCAGTCCAGTTTCTCGGATTCGTGGTAGAAAACGGGCAACTCAGAGCCGATCCAGCCAAGACGCGTGCGGTGATAGAATGGCCGACGCCTACGACGCGTAAACAGCTGCAGCATTTTCTCGGGTTTGCCAACTTCTACCGGCACTTTATTCTACCGGAGCTTTATCAAGGACTATAGCCGTCAGGCACTGCCCCTCACTCGCCTTACGTCCACCAAGACCGCTTTACGTGGGATAGCCTCGCAGAAGCCGCGTTCAAGAACCTAAAGAGAGCCTTCACTAACCCGCCGGTTCTGCACCATCCTAATCCTGTCTTTCGTTGTAGAGGTGGACGCATCAGATTCAGGAGTGGGGGCCGTCTTGTCCCAGCGTTCCCCGGTCGACCGGAAGCTCCACCCCTGCGCCTTCTTCTCCCGCCGGCTCTCTCCGGCGGAAGCTAACTACGACGTGGGCAATCGGGAACTTTTGGCCGTGGTCTTGGCGCTCTAGGAGTGGCGCCACTGGCTGGAGGGCACCCCGGAGCCATTCACGGTTTTCACAGACCACAAGAACTTTTCCTTCATTCGATCCATGAAAAGACTAAATCCGCGGCAGGCGCGTTGGTCGCTCCTGCTAAGCCGCTTCAACTACACCTTGACTTATCGCCCAGGTTCATGAAACACCAAGTCCGATGCCTTGTCACGTATCCACGACTCCTGGGAGGAGGAGGAGGAAGGCCCGGCAAGCGTGGTGCCAAGTCATCGCGTGGTGGGGGGCCTGCAGTGGAGGATCGAGCAACAGATCCGAGAAGCGCAGGAGGAGACCGATGCTCCGGCCGGATGTCCAGAGGGACGACTGTACGTCCCGACCCAACATCGCGCGGAGGTGATTAAATGGGGACATGCATCCAAGCTGGCCTGCCACCCGGGCATTCGCCGCACCCTGGGACTGATCGGGCAACGCCTCTGGTGGCCATCCTTAAAGACTGACGTAACAGACTATATTCGGGCATGCTCCGCTTGCGCCACCAGCAAATCCTCTCACCAACCGCCGGCGGGACTCCTGCAGCCCCTACCGATTCCTGCACGTCCATGGTCCAATATCGCCTTGGATTTCGTCACCGGTCTTCCTGCATCACGAGGAAAGACCGGTTCTCCAAATCAGCGCACTTCATCCCCTTGTCCAAGCTTCCTTCCGCTCTGGAAACGGCCAACCTCCTGGTACAACACGTGTTGAGACTGCACGGGATTCCGGACAGCCTGGTGTCCGACCGTGGGCCGCAATTCATCTCACGGGTCTGGAAACGGTTTTGCCAGTCGCTGGGAGCTACGCCGAGCCTGTCTTCCGGGTACCATCCGCAGTCCAACGGTCAGTCGGAAAGGGCCAACCAGGACCTCGAAGCGGCTCTTCGGTGCGTTTGCAACAACCAGCCTTCGTCCTGGGTCGACCACCTACCTTGGGTAGAATACGCCCATCACACCCTGGTCTCATCTACCACCGGGCGGTCCCCCTTCATGACCGCCTATGGCTACCAACCGGCGCTGTTCCCTACCCAGGCAGGCGCGGAGGAGGTGCCGTCGGTCCAGCGCCACCTCAAGAGGGCCCACCAGGTATGGAGGGAGGCCAGGGCGGCTCTCTCCCGAACCGCGCAGCGCAACCAGCGAATCGCGGATCGCCGTCGATGACCGGCACCCGCTTACAAGACCGGGGGCCAAGTCTGGCTGTCCACTCGGGACCTCAACCTAGCGTCGTCATCCCGGAAACTGGGCCCAAGATTCGTGGGACCCTTTGAAGTGGAAGCTATCGTCAACCCCGTCTCCGTCCGCCTGAAGTTGCCCCCCACCATGAAAATACACCCGGTCTTCCATGTCTCCTTGATCAAGCCGGCTCCTACCTGCCACATGGTTCCTATTTCCACCCCACCACCACCTCCGGAGATCATCGACGGGGGCCCAGCGTACAAGGTACGAGAGATTTTGGACTCCAAGCGCAAGGGAAGGGGTTTCCAGTACCTGGTCGACTGGGAAGGCTATGGTCCGGAGGAGCGTCAGTGGGTTCCCCGCTCCTGGATCCTGTGTCCATCTCTGATCCGCGACTATCACAACGCTCAACCCTCCAAACCAGGTGGTCCGCCGAGAGGAATCCGTTAAGGGGGGGGGTACTGTCACGATCCGTGTCTGTTTGTTTTTCAGCGAGTGGGCGTTCCCTCCGCGCTCGTCCCGTCGCACGTAATTGGGCAGGGAGAGACGCGCCTCAAGCCGCGCAGCTGAAACTGATCAAGTCATGATTAGAATAGAATAGAATAGAATAGAAATCCCTTTATTGTCATTGTACTCAAGTGTGCAACGAGATTAGAGGGCTCCCCTCTCCAGTGCAATACAACAATAATACAGACAAATATATAAATTAGATAAATAAAGAAGACAGTGCAATGGAATTCAGTACTGAATAGGGCATATAGAAACACATCACAATGCTGTTTTGCGAGGTTAGGGTGGTCTCGTGTGTGTGTGAGAGTTCAGTATGGAGATGGCTCTCGGAAAGAAACTGTTTCTCAGTCTATTGGTCCTTGATTTGATGCATCTGTAGCGCCTGCCAGAGGGCAACAGGTCGAACAGGTGTGAGTTTGGGTGGGTATTGTCATTGACGATGTTGAGAGCCCTTCTGAGGCACCGGGCGGTGTAGATGTCCGACAGTGGGGGGAGAGGGCAGCCAATAATCCTTTGCGCTGTTTTGACTGTCCTCTGGAGCCTCACTCTGTCCGCCTCAGTGCAGCCGCTGTACCAGGTGGAGACACAGTACGTCAGCAGGCTCTCGATGGACGAGTGGTAGAAGGCCAGCAGCAGCTTCCTGTCCAGGTTGAATTTCCTGAGGACTCTCAGGAAGTGCAGACGTTGGCGGACCTTCTTTACCACTGCTGTGGTGTTGTGACTCCAAGAAACTCCAAGAATTACAGACTACTTAAGCCACCGCCGAGGATCAGTCGGCGTCGGATGATTATCCTGCGATGCTCACGTTCATGCTTCACGTTTTTGATTTATCCTTTCTTGTTCCGTGTATTGATTGTTGCGTTATCTGTATTTTCTGCCTCAGCTACTTTTCGGCTCGCTTTATGTTCTCGTGTTCGCTATTTGGATTTCCCTTATCCTTTCATGGTAAGCCATTCTCGTTGTCTTGTATTCCTTGCTATGCAAGCGCTTTAAGTTTAATCATCGTTTTTCTTTCCTGGTGTCAGGGTCGGCGAGGAGGGGGGTGGACCCAAAGAGCGAGGAAGCAGGAGAAGGGTAAACTAAGGGAGTTTATTAAATAAAGCTAACGAGGACAAACAACATGGCGTGGACAAACAAACGTGGCAGGGTGCAAAATGACTAAGACGAACTAAACGTGAATAAACAGAACAAAAGCCGAGGAACAAGACAGTGACAAAACCCAGGGACATGAGCGGGAGCGAGAGCAAGAACATGGCCGTGAAGGAGATCAGGGAGCGGTCGTGACAGTCCAAACGGAGTAATGTTCCGACAATGAGTTGTTGGGATGAGGTGTTTATATAGTCCAGTCATTAGGAGTGCGGATGGGCATCAGGTGTGTGAGGATTGACAGGGAACAGGTGCGTGGCTGGTGAGGACGAGACGGCTGAGAGGGAAACGCCCCTACACAGCTGACAAAACAATAACAAAAAGGCACATGGCAGGAAGGAGGGAAGAAAACAACAACAAAAACACAGACATGCCCGACACGGGTCATGACAGTACCCCCCCTTCAAGGGACGGATTCCAGACGTCCTAAACAAGGCCGAAAAAACGAAAACGAAGTCCAAAAATGAGGGTGGGCGGAAGGGGTCGGGAGGTGGGACCACCACCCGAGTTCGAGGCCGGTCTGGCGGATGTCCGGGAGGCCAGACCAGCGAGTCTTTTCGTGGCCCTTCAGGCGGCCGTCCGGGAGGCCAGACCCATAAGTCCAAGGGTGGCCATTCAGGCGGACGTCCGGGATGACCCGAACGCCGCATGGAGTCCGCTGACGAGGCTGAGACAAGAAGCGGCGGCGGGACGCCGGATGCAGCCGAGACCGGAGCTTGGAGTAGCGATGGGGCGGGCGCAGCCGAGGCAGGCACTTGGAGCGGCGGCTGGTCGTCGAGCCCCGCCGAGACAGGAACGTAGAGCGGCGGCTGGTCGTCGAACCCCGCCGAGACCGGAACGTGGAGCGGCGGCTGGTCGTCGAACCCCGCCGAGACAGGAACGTGGAGCGGCGGCTGGTCGTCGAACCCCGCCGAGACAGGAACGTGGAGCGGCGGCTGGTCGTCGAACCCCGCCGAGACAGGAACGTGGGACGGCGGCTGGTCGTCGAACCCCGCCGAGACAAGAACGTGGAGCGGCGGCTGGTCGTCGAACCCCGCCGAGACAGGAACGTGGGACGGCGGCTGGTCGTCGAGCCCCGCCGAGACAGGAACGTGGAGCGGCGGCTGGTCGTCGAGCCCCGCCGAGACCGGAACGTGGAGCGGCGGCTGGTCGTCGAGACCGGAACGTGGAGCGGCGGCTGGTCGTCGAGCCCCGCCGAGAGAGGAACGTGGAGCGGCGGCTGGTCGTCGAGCCCCGCCGAGACAGGAGCGTGACGCGGCGGTGGTTCATCGGCCACCGCCGAGGCAGGAACTTGGGACGGGCGCAGAGCGTGCGCCGTCGGGTCGAGGACTTGGGACGGACGCACGACGTGCTCCGCCGGAACGTGAACTTGGGACGAAGGCAAGGCGCCGGAACGGGGCTCAGCAGCTGGCGGGGAGCCGGTACGGGGCTCAGCAGCTGGCGGGGAGCCGGGCCGGGGCTCAGCAGCTGGCGGGGAGCCGGGCCGGGGCTCAGCAGCTGGCGAGGAGCCGGGCCGGGG
Organism: Idiotropiscis lumnitzeri; assembly: GCF_059441095.1. Classification (NCBI taxonomy): domain Eukaryota; kingdom Metazoa; phylum Chordata; class Actinopteri; order Syngnathiformes; family Syngnathidae; genus Idiotropiscis; species Idiotropiscis lumnitzeri. The sequence goes on from NC_142406.1 coordinate 5,736,184, forward strand.
CTCAGCAGCTGGCGAGGAGCCGGGACGGGGCTCAGCAACTGGCGAGGAGCCGGGACGGGGCTCAGCAGCTGGCGAGGAGCCGGGACGGGGCTCAGCAGCTGGCGAGGAGCCGGGCCGGGGCTTCGCAGCTAGGGAGGTGCCGGGACGGGGCTCAGCAGCTGACGGTGAGCCGGAGTGGGACTCTGGAGGTTGCAGCTGGTGAGGGACCGGCACTGGAGGCAGCAGCCGACGTGGAAGCGGCGTGGGTTGCTGCAGCTGACGTGGAAGCGGCGTGGGTTGCTGCAGCTGACGTGGAAGCGGCGTGGGTTGCTGCAGCTGACGTGGAAGCGGCGTGGGTTGCTGCAGCTGACGTGGAAGCGGCGTGGATCGCTGCAGCTGACGTGGAAGCGGCGTGGATCGCTGCAGCTGACGTGGAAGCGGCGTGGATCGCTGCAGCTGACGTGGAAGCGGCGTGGGTTTCTGCAGCTGACGTGGAAGCGGCGTGGGTTTCTGCAGCTGACGTGGAAGCGGCGTGGGTTTCTGCAGCTGACGTGGAAGCGGCGTAGATTGCTGCAGCTGACGTGGAAGCGGCGTGGGTTGCTGCAGCTGACGTGGAGGCGGCATGGTCTGCGCAGCTGGAGTGGGGGCGACGTGGGTTGCTGCAGTTGGCGTGGAGGCGGCATGGGTTGCTGCAGCTGACAAGGAGGCGACATGGGTTGCTGCAGCTGACGTGGAGGCGACATGGGTTGCTGCAGCTGACGTGGAGGCGACTGCGGGCCGGGCGCAGCATTCGGGCCGGGCGCAGCCGAGACGGGGAACCTGATCCCTATCAGCCTGCCGCCATAGGGAATCAGGGGAATGGGAGACACGAGGGACGGAGACTAAAGGTGCTGGTGAACGTGAGCTATGGGATGCCAAGGGGACGTGATCAGGTGCGGAAACCGACGGAGGATAAGGCATGCCTAGAAGACTGAAAATATTCTTGTAGAAGGATTCGTGGTCAAACTCTTTGTCTGTAATCAAGTGGGGCGGAATGACGGGTTGACTATCAATGCTAAGATCCTGGAACGCAAGGGGAGAAACAGACGTGGTAGGAGAGGCGGAACCTTCGGGAAGGGCACGGGGCTGGTCGGCAGGCTGATGAGGGCGGTTGTCCGAGTGGCGGCGTCCATGATGCCGCCATGAGCCCCTCGCTGGGTCCGGGTTTGGTCGGAACATTCTGTCAGGGTCGCCGGTCGGCGAGGAGGGGGGTGGACCCAAAGAGCGAGGAAGCAGGAGAAGGGTAAACTAAGGGAGTTTATTAAATAAAGCTAACGAGGACAAACAACATGGCGTGGACAAACAAACGTGGCAGGGTGCAAAATGACTAAGACGAACTAAACGTGAATAAACAGAACAAAAGCCGAGGAACAAGACAGTGACAAAACCCAGGGACATGAGCGGGAGCGGGAGCGAGAGCAAGAACATGGCCGTGAAGGAGATCAGGGAGCGGTCGTGACAGTCCAAACGGAGTAATGTTCCGACAATGAGTTGTTGGGATGAGGTGTTTATATAGTCCAGTCATTAGGAGTGCGGATGGGCATCAGGTGTGTGAGGGTTGACAGGGAACAGGTGCGTGGCTGGTGAGGACGAGACGGCTGAGAGGGAAACGCCCCTACACAGCTGACAAAACAATAACAAAAAGGCACATGGCAGGAAGGAGGGAAGAAAACAACAACAAAAACACAGACATGCCCGACACGGGTCATGACACCTGGTGTGACTGCGTCCACCAGCGTTTTCCGTTATTGTTCCCCGTGACGGTTGCAACTATTGATATCTACCTCTATTTAGATTCCCCCCTAATTCATACTCCAGTATTTGTGTGGATTGATTACTCTTTGACGGTCCCAATAAACACCTTGTCGGAACCTCTTTCCGCCGTTTTGAGAGTCCACCCTCCGCTTACGGCCTCGGCCGGACAGCGACCTTGTCACTTATCCACCCACACACTTCCTTAATTCCCCTAATTAACAATAAGGGAGTAATCTCATCACCATTGTCTATGTCCAGAAATACCGCAAGGTCTTAATCAAAAATTATGCTCTCAGCCACAACATTGCTCACCATTCCATCGCCGTCCAAACCTTGTCTCTTGGTACCCGCCAGCATGTCATCAGGCACTCGATTCAATGGCTGCTCCATGATTTGTCCAAATGAGTCCATTGAACCTGGATCCGGGAGAAAAAAAGGGGGGAATGGGATAGGGGAGAAGAAACAACAAAACCCCCCCTCCACAGCACGGAGGCTGGGAGGAGAAAAAAAAAAACTAAACAAAAACTCCCAAAAATTCAGAAAAGATCAACCAAGATTTACCACAAAAAAAAGACATAAACCAGGAGCATTGAGCTCTAACTGTCAGCTCTGCACACTCACGCAGAGTGACAATCAGGCACACCTGCAACCACTCAACCAACCTCACCTGGGCGTTCTCAGGGTAGTATGGCCGTAAGCAACAATTGCTTTCAAAATTTTGCATTTTATACATGTGGTCTTTATTGTGGCAAATACTTCAATCCAAAAATACGTAACAAGAATCTGTAACTATAACCACAGTCACAAAGGTGTAACAACAATCTACAAATGCATGATTGAAGTCTCAAATATATTACAAATATCAGCAAATGTGTACAATGATTTGTTGGCACATACACATGGTTAAATGCGGACAAAAATCCGTAGATGGGCGACCTGTAAAAACGGGACCTTTTGATTGGCTGTGTTCTTACAGGTGACGTTTGCAACAGTCCTGCCACGGACGACTCGCAAATGCGTGTGCTGACTTGCAAATGCGTGTCAGGAGACTTGTGTGTGGCTCCGTAGCTACACATTCGGACCACATGGGGGCACTAATATTATACCAGCCCAGTACCACCAATATATACACCAATAACATGGGGGGGCGTTCACTGCTATCCACCCATGGTCACGTACCATTTATTTGACATTATTTAAATTAAATTGGAATAAATGGAAGAATAAAGTGGAACTATTAAAATAAGAACCAATGATATAACCAGTGAAGCTAAAAAAAATGAATGAAGCTTCTCCACACCTGCTAATTGCCACTGGTCGGATAACGGCGGTCCTAAAAGCTGCTGGTACTATACCCGTGGTAAGCGATAGATTAATTATATTTAAAACAGACGGCCCTAGGGTCGTAAACAGTTCTTTAATTAGTTTGCCAGGAAGCGGATCGATCACACAAGTTGTCGGTTTTGCCGCATTAATCAATTTCAAGAGATATTTTTTTAAATTGACATAAGTTTGTCGGACAGTTATCAGCCCCAATGTCCCTATTAACAACATTTATCGCGGAATTCGACGGAATTTTAAGAACAGTGTCTTTAATCTCATCACGAATACACTCAATCTTCTGAGTAAAGAATTGCATGAAATCGTGAGCTGAATAGGAAGAGCTATCCGAGGTAGGTTGCTGTTGCGTTAGCATTGCTACGGTATCAAAAAAAATTTTAGGGTTGTTTTTATGTAAGACAATTAATCTAGAATAATAATTAGTTTTGGCAAGATCAAGCGCTTCTTTGTATATTAGTAAACTATCACACCATGCCTGACGGAAGACCTCAAGTTTGGTCGCACGCCATTTGCGCTCAAGCTTCCTACAAGATCGTTTCAGTATGCATGTTTCCTCTGTAAACCACGGAGTAAGCCTCTTTGGACGAGTTTTAGTTTTTAATGGTGCGACGGAGTCAAGCGCATTTAACAAAGCGACATTAAAGTTGTTTGTGAGATCATTAATCGTACCAATATAACTAGGAAACGAAGCAGTTGCTAAAGGGAGTAGCTCAGAGAGCGCAGCGGTGGTTGAGGAGCTAATGTTGCGGCTGCTATAGCTTTGATTATGGTCAGAACGATGACAATGAGCCAAGACTTCAAATTTGATAAAGTAATGGTCAGATATAGCACTAGTATATGGTAATACAATTATTTTTGAGGATGCTAAGCCTCGGGTTAACACCAAATCTAACGTGTTACCATTTATATGCGTTGCTTCATTTATTATTTGCGTGAAACCAAACATCAATTATTGTCCGAAACGCCACGGTAAGTGGTTCCAGCGGGAGATTCATATGAATGTTGAAGTCGCTCATGATAAGTATATTGTCCGCATGAGTTACTAAATCAGCTACAAATTCAGAAAATTCATCTAAAAAGCCTGAGTAAGAGCCAGGCGGACGGTAAAGAACGGTAAGATAAAACGGCAGCGCGGCTGTGGATCGCATAATGAGAACTTCAAATGTTTTAAAGGAATTGCTAGGACAAGGACTAAGTTTTAGATTAGATTCGGAAATGAGGGCTACACCCCCGCCTTTCTTTTGAGGGCGCGCAACATGCGAGCTCACGAAGTTTGGAGGCTGTCACGATCGCCTTATGGCAAGGAGGAGGTGGACCCAAAAGGCGAGGAGGCAGGGAAATGGATAACGTTAGGGGAATTTATTAAAGGGATTCAACAAGGAAAAACAACGGGGAAGGGAGCAAAATAACAAAGGTAACAAAACGTGACTAACAGAAAAAGAGGGCGAGGAACGAAAGCAGGGGCAAAACGCTGAGGGACGATGAGGGGCCGGCACTGGAGGCTGCAGCGGACGAGGAGCCGGCAGAATGGTTAGCACGATGGCCTCACAGTGAGAGACAGCATCGGGCGTGGGTTCAATCCCGGCTCCGGCCATCCTGTGTGGAGTTTGCATGTTCTCCCCGTGCCTGCGTGGGTTTCCTCCGGGTACTCCGGTTTCCTCCCACATTCTAAAAACATGCATGGCAGGCCGATTACAGGGACAACGGATGCAAATTAGCCATTGGCTATAATCTGGCATATTTACAGGAAACTGTTTGATTAATATGCACTGTCCCTGTATACTTTCAAAAACAAATACAAATAAAAAAAAATTCAACAAGGAAAAACAACGGGGAAGGGAGCAAAATAACAAAGGTAACAAAACGTGACAAACAGAAGAAGAGGGCGAGGAACGAAAGCAGGGGCAAAACGCTGAGGGACGTAAACGGGAGCGAGAATATGAACAAGCACATGGACGAGAACAAAACGCGGTCGTGATAGTCTGTAAATAGCGGCAATGACCCGACACGGAGTAGTCGGTATGGGGAGCTTAAATAGTCCGGTCATTAAGGGAACGGATGGGGATCAGGTGTGTGACGGTTAACGGGGAACAGGTGTGTGACTGGTGAGGACGAGTGCTGAGGGGGAACGCCCCCACTCAGCTGACAAAACAATAACACAAAAGCATGGAAAGGTAAAAATAATAACAAAACCCTGCCATGCCCGACGCGGATCATGACAGAGGCAAAGCCTCATTTAGCGGTAAAAACTGATTCGGTTTTAACCAGGTCTCGCAAAGACCAATCATGTTAAGATTATGGTCTCTAATAAGGTCATTAACTAACAAGGCTTTCGATGAAAGTGATCTAATATTTAAAAAACAGAGTTTCAGTAAAATAGGTCTATCTAAGTTATTCCGCGCAACAGGACTCCTGGTCATAATATTAAGGAGATTGCCTTGCCTAGGTCCCGGATTGTACCTCGAGCAACTATAAACGCGGCGAGAATTTCCGACGGTCGGAATCCGATAGTTATTTATCAGCTTTCGAGTGCTATTATTTTGAGAGAATTTTTATTCTATCACTACCTACAGGTTTTAGGTTGCTGTACAGGTTTTGTAAGACCTGCCAAGTATTCTCTGGAGTGACTTGATTAGGTTTCATTTTTATACTTGTATGATAACTTTCGTTGTAACTGTCGAGTTGTTCTTGTAATACGTCGATATAACGACGTGTGTTCTCGGCGGTGAAATATCTCCACATTCTGTTTTTTTAAAGTTCGATTCAACCTTTCGACCACCGAGGCTTTCAAATCACTGGCAGTTGCAAAATGATGAATATTGTGTTTTTTCATCAACCTTTGAAAATGCTTGTTGAAAAATTCCTTCCCCTCGTCTGCTTGTAATTTTTGAGGGATGCCGCTAACGAGCAAAACCGATTCAAAGGCTCGAACGACTTCTGGTCCCGTCTTGTTCATCAAGACACGCGCGTATGCACGCTTTGAAAACACATCGATGACCGTGAGTAAATATTTAAAACCGTCATTGTACTCCGCCAGAGCCTGCATGTCGCATAGATCGGCCTGAAATTGATTCATAGGTTTTGAAACAAACACTCTGTTCCTAGGGAAATTAATTCGAGCCGGTTTGTGCAAGGTGTATGCATCTTGTCAGAAAGACTTGGGGGGGAACCAAAGTTTCGTTCCGCATCGACGCAATACTAGGACGGGTTTCATAATAAGGTAACACTTCCGCTCCTCTCGCGGCACCCGTTGGTGTGCGTCTACTGATTAAAAATAAGTATTCCGGTCATGTTACGTATTGTTAACATATGTATTCCTAATATGTGTTAATTGTATCTCGTTTCGGCAACTTTCGCCGCGAGTATTGCCTCGTTTGTGTCGCCGCGGGTGGCGATGTGCTCCGGGAGTGAGTCTGTGCTAAAAATAGAACAGTGCCGTTACTGCACCCGGCGGGCGCTACTATCGCCGTGTTGTACTCGTCATCCTAGCGCTATTGTAGCCCTTGTTATGTCATTGTAATGTGAATGTTGATTTATCATCACTTTGGTCTATATTCATATTAATTCAGACATATTGTTTTCTTCTGTTTCAGACCACACACACACACACACACGCACACCCCCACGCATTCCTACACATATCTGTACACTTCCAATGATATGTGACTCCCCTTGTTGACATTAAAGATATTCCAGTTTCCTGATTCTCTGACCGGAATCAACGGTCCATACTGCCCGCTTCAGCCAGTGTAATTTCTAAGCTAATGTGGACAAGACTGCATTATAACAAGTGTTCCTTCGAGCCGGATTCGAGCAAAGCTAAAGCACTGTGGACCCTGCAGCGACTACGGAAGAGACATCGAGTCGGCCCAGCAGAGAATCCCGTCTGCCCCCTCATCTAATGGACTATGAAGTTGGCTATTCAGTCCCCGGATCACATCCTCCAATCACTTCATCCCGCTCCAGCGGCAGAATCAGAAGTACTTCGAGGAGATCCCATCGCTCTGTAACCAACACCCGTTCCTACTCAGGGAGGCACACAACCTATTCCGTTGGCCACTATCCACAAGATGGAGTCTCCCCAATCCAAGCGGCAATTCTGGACGAGAATACTAAACAACTTCAGCTGGTTAATCTTCAAAGACAGCTGGCTGAAGATGCGGAAGCTGAGCGCGAGCTCCAACAACTGCAAACTCAAGCCAAAGCAGCGCAACAGACACAAGAAGAAGCCGGGCGGCATGGTGGCCGAATGGTTAGCACGATGGCCTCACAGTGAGAGACAGCATCGGGCGTGGGTTCAATCCCGGCTCCGGCCATCCTGTGTGGAGTTTGCATGTTCTCCCCGTGCCTGCGTGGGTTTCCTCCGGGTACTCCGGTTTCCTCCCACATTCTAAAAACATCCATGGCAGGCCGATTACAGGCACAACGGATGCAAATTAGCCATTGGCTATAATCTGGCATATTTACAGGAAACTGTTTGATTAATATGCACTGTCCCTGTATACTTTCAAAAATAAAAACAAATACAAGCAAAGGAGGCCATTAGCATACGCCTCGAACAAAGCCGCAGACTACAACAATTAAGAGCGGATGTGGAAATGGCTAAACTGGTCACGTCAATGCTCAGCACGAACAGCACCATATCGATCACCTATCAGCCGATCCCACCAGCTAGTCCTGCACCAGGCAACCTTGCACCTCCTCACGCCAACTCATATCCAACAATGGGCAAACAACAATCCCCCAATCTAGTCGAAACAGCTGCTGCAGCACAACCGTGACCTACGGCAGCGCCAACAACGATCCATGATGGTGCGGCTGCTCTAATACAAAGTGAGCAACTTAATACGACTCACGGCCCGTCATTCCAGCAGACAGGCCAAGAATGGGAGCATCCTCGAGCTTCTTCCATTCCCATCCAGGCTCCTACCTCAGCACCTGCCCCCTATCCTGGTCTACAGCCACAACTCGGAGCAGATATGCTGATCGCTTCTGCCTTTGGCATCCCAAAGCCAACGCTGCCAGTGTTTGAGAGCGGTTGTGAGAGTGACTTTGCTCTGCTGAAGATGGCATTGGGCAGACTACTCAACAACCACACCCACCTGAGTGAGCAGTATAAGTATCAAGTATTACTAAGTCACTTGAAGCTACCTAGTGCTCTCCAACTCGCCAAGGCGTATATGCACCACACAAGCCCATATACAGCTACCCTCAACGCGCTACAAGATAAATACGGTCAACCGAGGCATCTCATCCAATCAGAGCTTGGTGCCATCCTGAACTCACCCGCACTCAAGATAAGTGATGCCAACAGTTTCGACTCCTTCGCTTTCTCCATCCAATCTCTTGTGGCCATGCTGAGGACTCTTGAAGGCTACAATGGCATTGAACTTATGTGCGGGTCGCACGTCGACAGACTGTTGAGTAAATTGCCGCCCTATTACCGTGACAGCTTCGTGGAGTATTGTCTCAATAGAGGAATTCTACAATCAGGTTTTGACCAAACCTACACGCTCCCTGATCTTGCTGCATGGCTCCACGTCAAATCACAAGCTAAACGCATCTCCAGCCGTGCCGCAGCCTTGTACCAGCCCGAGCCAAGCAAGACAGCTAAAACTACAAAGAAGTCTAGCTCAACTACTTATAAGGAGCAGTCCACATCCGTTTTAACTGTGAACGAAGAGTCCCTTCGTTCCAAGCCTGCAAAGCAGAAATCAGCTTCCAAGCCACAGCCCTACTGTCCTCACTGTGACAATAAGGATCATTCCCTGAACTCCTGTGACAATTTCAAGAAGCTCACCCCCACTCAGATCGGCCAATGGATCAAGGATGGAAACCGCTGCTGGAAATGCGGCCGCAGCCACCTCGCTGAGAACTGCAACCTCAAACGTCCTTGTAAGGTCTGCCAAGAACAACACCTCACAGTCCTCCATGATTCCATCCGTGAAACCTCCAATGCCGTCCTGGTGGTGAACCCAGCTTCCACAAAGGTCTATCTTGACCGCCCCAATCGTGCACAGCGAGTGATGCTAAAGGTGGTAAGAGTCCTCATTCATCATGGCAAGCAAGCGATGGAAGCATATGCAATCCTCGACGACGGTTCGGAGCGGACGATTGTTTTGTCTCAAGTTGTCCGGTCCCTCAAGCTACCAGGAGCGCCGGAGACCCTTCCCACTCAGACGAAACATCACAATGTAAAACAGCTGGAGGGCCTTACCGTCACATTTGAAGTGTCCCCTCTTGCCACTCCTAACAAGAAATACCTAGTCTCCAATGCATTCTCTGCTGACGGGCTATGCTTTGCTGAGCACAGCTACCCCATCGCTGCTCTACAAAGGGCATATAGGCACTTACGAGGCATCCCACTACAGGCTGTCGACTATGTGCACCCACTCATCCTCATCGGCTCCGATATGTGCCATCTCATCACCCCGGTGCAGCCGACCATCAGTGGTCCCCCAGAGGGTCCCGTTGCAGTCTGTACACGCCTTGGCTGGTGCCTCCAGGGTCCCATGACTCCAGTCCAGAGCCGTCACAGTCTAGCTCAGTGTCTGCATATCTCTACAGCGTCGGTAAATACAGAGTTACTGCATCATGTGCAGCGCCTCTGGCAACTGGACACTCTACCCTACTGTGAGAAGGCAGTTACGAGGTCTAAGCTTGACCAACAAGCACTCAATTTTCTCCAAACCGCTACAATCCGGGTCGACACAAGAGGAATTTCACGCTACGCTACGCCACTACTCCGTCGCTCTCCATCCATTCCACTTCATGCCCCGAAGGAAGCAGCACTACCAAGTCTTCGCAGCACTGAACGTAGACTTGCCAAAGACCCATCCAAAGCTGCCACCTATTGCGCTGAGATCCAAAAGCTGGAAGCTGAAGGCTATGTGGCGAAGATCACAGCTGAAGAAGCACGCAGGTCGGCGGAGTCCTGGTACATCCCGCACCACCTTGTACACCATAACGGCAAGGACCGTATTGTTTTTAATTGCTCCTTTCAATACAAAGGGCAAGTCTTAAACAAACAACTGCTCCCAGGCCCCACATTAGGTCCAACTTTGCTGGGAGAGCTTCTGAGGTTTCGCCAGCACAGCGTAGCTATCAGTGGCGATATTCGAAGTATGTTCCACCAGGTGCTCTTGCTCGCCTCTGACAAACCCATCTTGCGTTTCCTGTGGAGAAACATGCAAAGAGAGGAGGAACCTGAGATTTATGAGTGGCAAGTCCTGCCTTTTGGGACCACCTGCAGCCCCTGCTGCGCAACATACGCTCTGCAGCGACATGTGAAAGACTCCCAAGCCAACCAACAAGGACTTTCAGAAGTTGTGACACAAGCATTCTATGTTGACAACTGTCTTTACAGCATGCCTGATCCTGCACATGCCAAGGCTGTTATGGACGGATTATGCAACATCCTCGCCGAAGGTGGCTTCGAGATAAGACAGTGGGCGAGCAATCTGCCTTCAGTCATCGAACACTTGCCCACCAACGTAAGATCTGTCCGTAGCGATCTGTGGTTGTCCCGTGTTAGCCACGACCTGGACGAGCCTACACTGGGTCTACAGTGGAACCGTCTCGACGACACCATGGGCTATCGACACCGCTCACCAGAGCCTCTTCAGCCCACACTGAGAAACCTGTACAAAACTCTGGCAAGCCAATATGATCCGTTGGGCTTCATTGTACCTTTTATAACTAGAGCCAAGGTTCTCATCCAAGATCTCTGGAAGCAGGATCTGAGCTGGGACGACCCCACAGAACATGAACAGCTTAAAGGGCGGTGGCTTACCTGGGTCGACGAGCTCCCCAACCTCCTTCAAGTGCAGTTTCCCAGAGCTTACACGCCCCCCAGTGCTGATACCTCCACGGCTACCAGGCAGCTTCATGTCTTCTGCGACGCATCGGAGAGGGCCTACGGCTCGGTTGCTTACCTGCGAACAACTGACGACCAAGGTAATGTCCATATCGCCTTTGTGCTGGCCCGCTCAAGGGTCGCTCCCAAGAAATGCTTTTCTATGCCTCATCTTGAGCTCAGTGCAGCATTAACCGGAGCACAACTCGTCGAGCTGCTTGAGACCGAACTCACCATCCCTATCAACCGAGTGGTTTGCTGGTCTGACTCCACCACTGTACTCCACTGGTTGCAATCTGAGTCTTGCCGCTATAAAGTGTTTGTTGGAACGCGGGTAGCGGAAATCCAGACGCTGACCGACCCGGCAAACTGGCGGTATGTTGATTCACCTCGCAACCCGGCAGATCATATCACTAGAGGCCTCACATTAAAGGAGTTGTCGGGCCATCAGCAGTGAAGATTAGGACCTAACTTTGTGTCAGAACCTCCAGACCGGTGGCCAACTAGGCCTAACACCGCTGCCGCACCAGATAAAAGCGAGCTCAAGAAGAGTAGCTTCATCGGAGCAGTCGCCGAGCTACCTCGCCGCCAGCTAGCTGACCCTAGCCAGTTCTCAACATGGACAGAACTGGTCAAAGCTACTGTGCACTCCCGTCATGGGGCGGCTAACCTCGATGCTCAAATCAAGGCTTCAGACTTCACCAGCGCAGAGAGGGCCTTGTTAGTTCAAGCCCAAGCTGATTCCTTCCGAGCTGAAGTTAAGGCCCTTAAGGTGCTGCGCCCACTCCCTTCAGGAAGCAGACCCAGTTCCCTTGCGCCGGAGTATGAGCAAGAAACTGGCCTCGTCCGTGTTGGGGGGAGGCTTCGACGAGCTACGGATCTTGAAGCTGAAACCATCCATCCAATAAATATGGAACCAGGACACCCTTTCACAAAGTTACTCAATAAGGACTGTGATGAAAGGCTCCACCATCCCGGGGCAGAACGCATCCTGGCAGAACTACGGCGCCAATTGTGGATCCTAAGAGGGCGCGAAGCGATCCGCAAGCACCAATATGGCTACCGTGAGTGTCAGTTCTGGCGAGCTAAACCCCAGAGTCCAAGACTGGCCGATCTTCCACCCGCAAGGCTGAGGCTCTACAAACCTCCCTTCTATTCAGTTGGTGTTGACTGTTTTGGCCCATTCCTTATAAAGATAGGTCGTCGCCAAGAGAAAAGATGGGGCATTTTATTCAAATGCATGACCACAAGATGCCTCCACTTGGACCTTCTCGAGAGCTTAGACTCTGACGCCTTTTTGCTCTGCCTTCGCCGCTTTATAGCCCGCCGAGGGAGGCCATTTGAGATTCTTTGCGATAACGGCACAAACTTCACTGATGGTTGCCGCGAACTCCAGGAGGCCTTCCAGGCAATGAGCTCTCCACTTCAAGCACATCTCGCAGAGCAGAAGATACAGTTCCGATTTAATCCTCCAGCATCCCCGCACTTCGGCGGAACATGGGAGAGAGAGGTGAGGTCGATTAAAGCTTCCCTGAGAGTCGTCCTGAAAGAACAAGTGACTCCGGAGCCAGTTCTCCGCACACTACTCGTCGAGGTAGAAGGTATCCTGAATGCCAAGCCACTTGGATATGTTTCAACGGATATCGCTGATCCAGACCCCATAACACCGAATATGTTGCTCATGGGACGCAGAGATTCATCCATCCACAAGCCATCTACGACAGTGAAGACCTTCTTGGGCGACGTCGGTGGCGACACAGCCAGGTGCTTGCTGACAACTTTTCATACATACTTGTTTCAAATCAGTATGTTACCAACGATACAAGTCAGGACATGTACCCCTTGGGCCGCCTATATTTGGACAGCCGGATGACGTCATTTATCCCGCCCCCTGTCTCAATCCAGTATAACTAAAGCCCAAACCACGCTCCAGACAGACAAGCCAATTTTTTCCAGCTGAAGAGCCATACCTACACCTCATGAAAATAAAGATGCTCAGAACAAGACGCCTCATGGCCCTGAGCACCACCACCCCAAGAAGGGTGTCACCCATCAGGGCACCTGAACGGGTTGAAAACAACATTGCAGAACTCTCTTCAGGTAAACGATGCAACTAATTATGAGTTACATTTCTATAATACATATCTATATAATATTTAATAAAAGTATCTTTGTATTGCAGATAGCGGTATGGACGAACCCACACTCGATCATGATCTGACTATGGTTGAAAAAGCTGTCGATGTAGAGACCGTTACAACTTCAGACAGGAGCCGTGCTGACACCCCTACAAATGTAGGAGAGGACCAGGTTGAGATGCCTGGTCCATCACACGCGAACCAGGCTGTGCCATCGTACTCTACATGGTTTGACGTCCTGGGAACCTGACCTACTACCGTCCCATCCTCGCACAACACCTGCGAGCCGTCATATCGAGGATGGATTCGTCCTGATACTCCGCCTTCGACCCCTCCGATGACCCCCATATCATCTTCTGAATCTTCACAAAACGATGAGGTACAACGACCCTGTTGGTCCGATCAAGCGCTATAAAACATCGAGTATGACTCCTCTAAGGTTCATACTATGACCAAACCAAACCCCAGCCCTGCATCTATTCCCGAGGGTGATGTACAACATATGTCATGGGATGATCCTCCTAAGGGATGGGTTGATATGGATGTTGTAATAGTCATTAAAGCAGCGATTCTTTATATTCTCAATCGCTTTTTGCTAAGGTATCAGAAAAGACAGGGTTGTTTGTTTGTTGTAAATAATAACAAAAGCCCAGGTTGCGATGGTCTAACGGCAGAGTTCTTTAAGGCTTTTATGAAAAAGCTGTCACCTATTTTGCTTAATTTGCTTCATCACATGGAAAAAAAAGATCTGGTCCCTTCATCATTTTGCGAAGGTACTGTTACGTTCATACACAAAAAAGGTGCGTCTGAACAATTGAGCAACTATAGACCGATTAGTCTTTTGAACACTGACTATAAAATCTTAGCCAAAGTTTTAGCAGCTCGTCTCAAGAAAGTAATAGGTACCATCATCTCCGAAACGCAGTCATATAGCATTCCGACAAGGGATATTTCAGACACTATTTTAAATATAAAGTATTTAACTAAACACATGGCTGCCTCGTGCGGAATTCATGGGTAGCCTCGATTTCGAAAAAGCCTTTGATAGGGTGGAGCACTCTTTTTTATGGAAGGTGCTTGACAAATTTGGATTTGGGTCTTCTTTTACCAATTGGATAAAACGCCTGTACGCAAACGCAGCCAGTAAAATCAAAGTGAACGGACTACTGACAGGACCTGTTAAATTGGGAAGGTCAGTGAGACAGGGGTGCCCCCTGTCCTCACTACTCTTTAGCCTTGTTGTAGAACCACTAGCGGCCCTCCTCAAACAAAATAACAGCATAAAAGGCATTTGGACACCGAGTGGACGCGAAGTTAAGATTCTACAGTATGCGGACGATACGAACCTGTTTGTCAGAGACGTGGAGAGTCTAAGTGTAGCTCTTAACGAGCTCAACATTTTCTGCCAAGCCTCGGGTGCTAAAGTCAATTTTGATAAGTCCACCATGGCCGTTTTTGGTACCACCAGCGCTGTGCCAAAGACCTGGGGTTTTAAAGAGGCCACGCTCAGCCAAAAAATTCTTGGTGTTTGGATTGGGGAGAACACTTCTCATTGTGATGAACAGCAATGGGAAACAGTTTTACCGCAAGTAAAATCCACTTTAGATATGTGGAAATTCAGGAATTTAACTCTGAAAGGGAAAACTTTGGTCATCAACAACCTGTGCATTTCAAAGTTAATTCACTCACTGACTGTCACTCACATGTCTGCGAATGTTTTAAATAGATTAAATTTAACATTTAATTATTTCTTGTGGAAGAGGGAAAGAGGTTTCATTGGGCACTATAGCTTGATCGGTGTACCAAGAAGGCTGCACTACGTTTAAAGCTGCTCAGAAAGTTTTTAAATCCTGCCTTCTCTGCTCCCTGGAAGGACTTTCTTATGCCAATTTTAGAAGGTTTAGGCCGCTACGGCATTTTTAATCTCTGCCAGATGTTGCCTCGCACGATGTTCCCCCCTCTGGACCCCTTTGAAATGGAAATCTTAGAGGCGTGGTGGGCATTGCGGCCATGGGTTAGGACAGAGCCAATGTCACTGCATCAACTGCAGAACATTCCACTGAGGTTCAACCCCGACCTCCTGGGCGGTGAGCCAGGGAGTGGGGAAAGGATGTTAAGTGGGGTTTTAGAAAGTGCACACATCAGAATAATAGGTGATTTATTAGACCAGAAAGGGAATTTTAACATTGAACGCATTCGCACCTTGTTTCGGTTCCACAAAGTTCCCTTTTGAAGGGCCACTGTGTTACGCTCAGTTGAAAAAAATCAGAGACTCCGTGCATTGCCACTGGGGGCACCTTCTGGGGCGGATGTCACAGAGCGAAGACGCCACCACTGCGTCAGATCTAAATTATGTGCTGACCCATGGGGCTCAACTGACGAGACTGGCAGAGTGCACAACTAAACTATTCTATAAGGTGTTGCTAACCAAAGTACTTTAAAAGCCCCCTGCAGAAAACGCGTGGCGTCAGGCATACCCCGCCCTGGCTTCCTCGTCCATCTGGGCTGACATGTTCAACTGGTATACACCACCCAAGGTAAGTAACACTGATTTTAAAATAAGACACAGGATAATCTTTCCATGTACAACGCTGCATGCTTTTCTACCAAGTGCCTATGACAGAACATGTCCAGTGTGCAGAGAGGAACCTGAGGACTTCCACCATCTCATCCTCCAATGCCGAGTCGTGCGACAATTCAGATCCAGACTAGAGGATCTCATTGCCAGGAGGCTGGGGCTGAGACTCCCCTCGCCGATAGCCTGTGGTGGCGGTGACCAGAATTCCATGCTTCTCCTGTTCGGTGTCATCCCTTCGCCATTGAAAGGCCTGAATGTCAAAGCTCTCAAACTGCTCTTGGCCATCGCACGTCATGCCATCGTCATCACCAGAAACATCCATCTGCATGAAAAAAGGAAAGGCGATCACTGGTCCATCTTCAAATCTTTGGTTATCTCACATCTCACTCATCTTCATGCACATCGACCCCAACGTTTTGTAGGCGACTTGGCGGCGAACAACGGACTAGTTTCTGTGTCTGCTGCCAACAGTCTGGACTTTCATTTTTAATATGCATCTTTTGTTACGACCATGAAATCCTTGGATATCCCTTTTGATGTTTGTTCACGAATGTTGGAATTTTGAATCAGACCTCTTTTTGTACAGTTAATTTTACAATAAAATATTAAAAAAAAAAAAAAGAACGCCCGATCTCGTCCGATCTCGGAAGCTAAGCAGGGTCGGGCCTGGTTAGTACTTGGATGGGAGACCGCCAAGGAATACCAGGTGCTGTAAGCTTTTGCACCGCAAAAAAAAAAAAAAAACTTTGACAAATGTCAGCAAGTATGCGAGCTGCTTTTTAATGAATTTCCACATATTCGCCTCACAGGCTGAGAGCACAAAATGCCAACATTCAGCGTCCCCTGCCTTTGGGTGTTGCTACAGTCTCGCCGTGGACGACTCGCAAATGCGTGTGGCAGTTTGCAAATGCGTGTCTGGAGACTTGAGTTAGGCTCCGGAGCCTCACATTAAGACCAAAAGGGGACCCTCGTAGTCTACAGGTGTAGCAGACAGATGACCCGATGCAGTCCGGTTGGGTTGGTGCAGTGAGTGTTTACTAAATAAAAAGTTAATGAATTAATTTAAAAAAATGGTGTTTACTGAATGCAATAAAGGGAAGTATAGTTAATGTGGCAATTAGCAGGTGTGGTGAAGCTTCATTCATTTTTTTTAGCTTCACTGGTTATATCATTGGTTCTTATTTTATTAGTTCCACTTTATTCTTCCATTTATTCCAATTTAATTTAAATAATGTCAAATAAATGGTACATGACCATGGGTGGATAGCAGTGAACGCCCCCCCTTGTTATTGGTGTATATATTGGTGGAACGGGGCTGGTATAATATTAGTGCCCCCATGTAGTCCGAATGTGTAGCTATGGAGCCACACACAAGTCTCCTGACACGCATTTGCAAATCAGCACACGCATTTGCGAGTCGTCTGCGGCAGGACTTGTCACGATCCGTGTCTGTCATGCCATGTGATTTTGTTTTGACAGCTGTGGGGGCGTTCCCTCAGCGATCGTCTCGGGCCAGGTCGTCAGCAGCTGCGGGACGCGCCCACCAGCTCCACACCGGACTCCTATTCACTCACTGATTGCACACAGTATTTAAGACACTTACACTGACTCCCCAGCGTCGGATCGTTATCCCACATCGCTCACGTTCATGTCCCATGCTCTTGATCGCACTCTTGTTAATAGTTCTCTTGCTACTGCGTGTTTTGAGTTGTTTTTCCCGCCAGCTACTGCTCGGTGCGTTTTCTGTTCTTTGCTTCTCGATTGGAATCCTCTTACCCTTGTGCGGTAAGCTATTTGCGTTTTGGTTTCTTTCCCTTGCCTTTTGCAAGCGCTTTTCGTTCCTCCTTACTGCCTTTGCTCCCTGGTGTGATTTTCCGCCAGCGCCCTTGTTTATCCCTTGTTCGATAGTTAAGTTCCATCGTCGCTAGAGCTGATAGCCCCGGTTGATTCACGATTGCATATTGGAGATTGTCTATTTGATTATTAATAAATATCTTTGTATCACCCATTTAGCACTGCTGGTGGATCATAACAGAACGATCTGACCATGGATTCTGCGGACACGGAGAAAATTCTCGAAGCGCTGGCCAGCCAAGGACGTCTGGTGGGGCAACAAGGCACCGACCTCGCGAACCTTCGCGACGCGGTCGGCATGCTGGCCCACCGTTGCGAAACCTTCGACGCCCGCGTAAATAGCCTCTACTCGCATGGCGCGCCGACGGTCGATCCGACCGCAGCCGCGATCGGAATGCCACCTACGGGGTTCTCAGCACGGGAGCCCAGTCTGCCTCACCCCAGCCGGTATGGGGGGGAGCCGGGTCTCTGCGGCCCGTTTATTCACCACTGCCGGTTAATTTTTGACCAACAGCCGCAGACGTACGCGCACGAGAGTACAAAGATAGCATTCATGATGAGTCTCTTGACTGGCCCAGCGAGTGCATGGGCCATGGCAGTGAGCAATGCCCGTCCGGAAATCCGGTCCTCGTTCCCCGCGTTTTTGGCCGAATTCCAACGCGTGTTTCACCACCCCATTCGGGGAAAGGAGGCTGGAATGGAATTACTGGACTGCACCCAGGGGAATCGGTCGGTGGCCGATTACTCCATCGCCTTCCGCATTCGCGCGGCAGAGAGCGGCTTCGACGACTGCGCTCTACGGACCGTGTTCCGCAGGGGGCTGAACTCCTCCCTGAAGGACGAGCTGGCCGTCCGCGAGGACGCCGCGTCACTGGAAGAGCTCATCAGCCTGGCCATACGACTCGACAACCGCCTGCGGGAGCGACGTCGAGAGAGAGCGGCCGAGCAGCGAGTTTTCGAGCCAGCGCCCCCCCGGCGCTGGGAGCCCCCGCCGGTCGACGAACCCATGCAGCTAGGAGCCAATCGCTTGGATGACGACGAACGCCAGCGACGGCGCCGATCGGGAGCGTGCTTCTACTGTGGATTACAAGGTCATCGAGTGGCCGCCTGCCCGGGACGACGGTCACGCCGGACTTCCACCCCGCTCCGCGGGGACCAATGTGAGTCGGCAGCTGCTGCCTCCGGCGATCCCCCTCATTCCGGGGGGGCGACCCCCAGCTCAGAGACGCATGGATTACTTCGCCGAGACTCTAAGAGCGTCACGAGACTGGTGGTCGAGGAGGAGGTAATGGGCCTGACGGCCAGCATCCGCGTCCGGGCATTGATCGACTCTGGGGCCGACGACTGCTTTATCGACTCCGGCTTAGTGGAAAAACTAGGTTGCACGGTCTCTGAGCTCGGCAAGTCCGAGCGGGTTTGCGATCTCGACGGGCGTCTCCTGGCCGATATCAGACGGGTAACGCAGCCACTAACCCTTAAGCTATCAGGAAATCATATCGAGACACGCTCGTTTTTTGTTATGCCGTCCAGGGCGGCGCCCATCGTCCTCGGTGTCCCCTGGTTGCAGGCACACAAGCCCCTGATCGACTGGGGACGGATGGCCATTCAAAACTGGAGCCCGTTCTGCCATGCCCAGTGCCTCCGTTCGGCGGAGGAGGGTCTCCGGATTCCGCCCGCGCCGGCCAAAAACATTAACTTGACTAACGTTCCCGCGATTTTCCACGACCTCCGAGCTGCATTCAGCAAGGAGAGGGCGAAGTTGTTGCCGCCGCACCGCCCGTACGATTGCGCCATAGACCTCGTTCCGAACGGTCCGCTGCCATCCGCGCGCCTGTATAAGGTCTCCCAGCCAGAGCAAGCCACCATGAAAGAGTACATCACCGAGTCTCTGGCCGCCAGGCTAATCAGACCTTCCACGTCCCCGGTAGGGGCAGGACTTTTCTTCGTTGAGAAAAAAGATAAAACCCTACGGCCCTGCGTAGATTACAAGGCCTTAAACGAGATCACGGTCAAGAATCGCTACCCGCTCCCCCTTCTAGACTCCGCTTTCGCCCCTTTGCAGCAAGCCGTTATATTCACCAAGTTGGATCTTCGCAGCGCGTACCACCTCGTGCGAATCCGCGCGGGGGACGAGTGGAAAACGGCGTTTAAGACCCCGCTGGTGCATTTCGAATACCTGGTCATGCCGTTCGGGTTGTCCAATGCTCCCGCCGTATTCCAGGCCTTTATTAACGATGTCCTGCGGGACTTGCTTAATGTAACCTGTTTCATATACTTAGATGACATCTTGATCTTCTCGCGCACCGCGGAAGAGCACCAGTTACACGTTCGGGCCGTCTTGCAGCGCCTCCTAGAGAACCGGTTGTATGTGAAAGCCGAGAAGTGCGAGTTCCACCGGAATTCAATACAGTTTTTGGGGTTCATCATAGAGGACGGGCAGATCAAGGCTGACCCGTCCAAGACGCGCGCCGTAGTGGACTGGCCGCCGCCGGCAAACCGCAAACAACTACAAAGATTTTTGGGTTTCGCAAACTTTTATCGGAGATTCATTAAGAACGACAGCCGCCAGGCGCTTCCCCTCACTCGCCTTACTTCCACCAAGACCAAGTTCGCTTGGGACGACCAGGCCGAGACCGCGTTCCAGAGACTAAAACAAGCATTCACGAACCCCCCAGTACTGCGTCATCCTAATACCGAATTTCCTTTTGTTGTAGAGGTGGACACGTCCGACTCAGGAGTGGGGGCGGTCCTTTCCCAGCGCTCTCCAGTCGACCAGAGACTCCACCCCTGCGCCTTCTTCTCCCGCCGACTCAGCGCCGCCGAGGCTAACTACGACGTGGGAAACCGAGAACTGTTGGCGGTGGTGCTAGCCCTGCAGGAGTGGCGACACTGGTTGGAGGGCACTACCACACCATTCCTGGTCTACACCGATCACAAGAACCTTTCCTACATAAGCACCATAAAGAGACTTAACCCCCGCCTGGCGCGCTGGTCCCTCATCTTGAGCCGCTACAACTACACGCTGACGTATCGACCGGGGTCAAAGAACACCAAGCCCGACGCCCTATCACGCATCCACGACCCGGTAGCCGAGGAAGGGGGGCCGGATAGCGTGGTGCCCAGAGACCGCCTGGTGGCTTCCCTGCAGTGGGAAGTGGAACAGCAGATTCGGGGGGCCCAGGAAGAGGCCGACCAACCCCCCGGTTGCCCAAAGGGACGGTTGTACGTGCCGGTTTCGCACCGCGCGGAGGTATTGAAATGGGGACACGCATCGAAGGTGGCTTGCCACCCAGGGGTGCGCCGAACGCCAAGACCTGGAAGCAGCCCTCCGTTGTGTCTGCCTTGATCGACCATCCTCTTGGGCCGACCATCTCCCATGGGTGGAGTACGCACACAACACCCTGATCTCATCTGCCACCGATCGTTCCCCCTTCATGACAGCCTACGCCTACCAGCCCCCGCTCTTCCCTACTCAGACGGGGGCGGAAGAAGTTCCCTCCGTCCAGCGCCACCTCAAGAGGGCACACCACGTCTGGAAGGAGGCCAGGGCAGCCCTTACCCGCACGGCCGAGCGCAACCGGCGCATAGCGGACCGCCGTCGGCGTCCAGCCCCATCATACCAAGTGAGGGACAGGGTGTGGCTGTCCACTCGCGACCTCAACCTGGCGGGCTCGTCACGAAAGCTGGGCCCGCGCTTCGTGGGTCCATTTGAGGTCGAGTCCATCCTAAACCCCGTCTCAGTCAAGCTCAAGCTTCCCCCCACAATGAGGATTCATCCCGTGTTCCACGTCTCCCTCATCAAGCCGGCCCTCTCCAGCCCTCTGGCCCCCAAAATATTTTAATTTAATTCATAATCATTCAATTTCATTCAGTATCATTCAAAATTGTTCAATGTTATTCAGTTTTATTTATTTTTTTTTAAATTTCATTCAGATTCATTCATTGTCATTCAGTATCATTCGGAATTGTTCAATGTTATTCTGTTTCATTTCATTCAGATTCATTCATTGTAATTCACAATCATTGATTTTCATTTATTATCATTCATAGTTCTTCAATGTTATTCAGTTTCATTCAAAATATTTTTATTTAATTCATATTCATTCAATTTCATTCAGTATCATTGAAAATTGTTCAATGTTATTCAGTTTTATTTAATTTTTTTAATTTCATTTAGATTCACTCATTGTCATTCAGTATCATTCAGTTGTTCAATGTTATTCAGTTTCATTTAATTTTTTTAATTTCATTCAGATTCATTCAATGTCATTCAGTATCATAAATTTTTTTTTTAAATTTCATTCAGGATCATTCAGAATTGTTCAATGTTAATCAGTTTCGTTTCTTTTTTTAAATTTCATTCAGAATTGTTCATTGCCATTCAGTATAATTCAGAATTGTTCAATGTTATTCTGTTTCATTTAATTTTTTTTATTTCATTCAGATTCATTCATTGTAATTCACAATCATTGATTTTCATTTATTATCATTCATAGTTCTTCAATGTTATTCAGTTTCATTCAAATATTTTTATTTAATTCATATTCATTCAATTTCATTCAGTATCATTGAAAATTGTTCAATGTTATTCAGTTTTATTTAATTTTTTTTACTTCATTTAGATTCACTCATTGTCATTCAGATTCATTCAATGTCATTCAGTATCATTCTTTTTTTTTATTTCATTCAGGATCATTCAGAATTGTTCAATGTTAATCAGTTTCGTTTCTTTTTTTAAATTTCATTCAGAATCATTCATTGTCATTCAGTATCATTCAAAATCATTAATTTCCATTTAGTATCATTCATAGTTCTTCAATGTTATTCAGTTTTATTCAAAATTATTTAATTCATAATCATTCAATTTCATTCCGAATCATTCATTGTTATTCAGTATCATTCAGAATTGTTCAATGTTATTCAGTTTCGTTTAAATTATTTTTTAATTTCATTCAGAATCATTCATTGTCATTCAGTATCATTCAATTTTTTTTAATTTCATTAAGAATCATTCATTGCCATTCAGTATATTTCACAATCATTAATTCCAATTCAGTAATTATAGTTCTTTAATGTTATTTAGTTTCATTCACAAATGATTTAATTCATAATCATTCATTGTCATTCGGAATTTTTAAATGTTATTCAGTTTCATTCAAAATATTTTAATTTAATTCATAATCATTCAATTTCATTCAGTATCATTGAAAATTGTTCAATGTTATTCAGTTTTATTTAATTTTTTTAAATTTCATTTAGATTCATTCATTGTCATTCAGTATCATTCAGTTTTTCAATGTTATTCAGTTTCTTCAATGTTATTCAGTTTCATTGAAAATATTTTAATTTAATTCATAATCATTCAATTTCATTCAGTATCATTCAAAATTGTTCAATGTTATTCAGTTTTATTTTATTTTTTTAAATTTCATTCAGATTCATTCATTGTCATTCAGTATCATTCAGAATTGTTCAATGTTATTCTGTTTCATTAATTTTTTTTTATTTCATTCAGATTCATTCATAATCATTCCATTTCATTCAGTATCATTGAAAATTGTTCAATGTTATTCAGTTTTATTTAATTTTTCTTATTTCATTTAGATTCATTCATTGTCATTCAATATCATTCAGTTGTTCAATGTTATTCAGTTTCATTTAATTTTTTTAATTTCATTCAGATTCATTCAATGTCATTCAGTATCATTCATTTTTTTTTATTTCATTCAGGATCATTCAGAATTGTTCAATGTTAATCAGTTTCGTTTCTTTTTTTTAATTTCATTCAGAATCATTCATTGTCATTCAGTATCATTCAAAATCATTAATTTTCATTCAGTATCATTCATATTTATTCAATGTTATTCAGTTTCATTCAAAATTATTTAATTTAATTCATAATCATTCAATGACATTCATTATTATTCACAATCATTCATTTTCATTCAGTATCATTCATTTTTCTTCAATGTTATTCAGTTCCATTCAAAATGATTTAATTTAATTCATAATCATTCAATGTCATTCAGTATCATTCAGAATTGTTCAATGTTGTTCAGTTTCGTTTAATTTTTTTTAAATTTCATTCAGAATCATTCATTGTCATTTCGTATCATTCAGAGTTGTTCAATGTTATTCAAATTATTTAAAGTCATTCAGTGTTCAATTTTATTCAATATGATTCAAAACATTCAATAATATTCATTTTGATTTCAATTTCATTCACTATGATTCAACTTCGTTCAATATTATTCACTTTGATTTATGCTTGCTTCCTTCCTTATTATTGCCACTATTCGTTGATCCATGTGTGCAGCAATTCATCGGCAGGTAATAAAAAATTTAAAAAAAGACAAATTATATTTGTTCAGTGCTTTGACTTTCATATTCACAACAGTCAATACAATTGCATTTCTTTTTTATGTGTGATTGTGGCATACATTCATATTCAATATTATTGTATTTGGAATTGTATTGTTTTCACAGATATTTTGTTTTGATTCCTAGTGCAAGCCATGTTAAGATGGTAATAGTTTCATGTTTTTGCTTATTTGTACATTAGTTGCAATGGCTAGCTCTGACCACTAGAGGACAGCGTTCGCTGCTTGCGTGTGTGTGTGTGTGGCAAAAGGGGACCAGCGCATTCTAGAGCGAAGAAGAGCCACACGTAAGCTGGAAACAGCAGTACAGTGCGAACGTTGTGAATAAATGTTAATATTTTGTGTTTCAGGTAAGACAATCGAGATCAAATACCATCTATTGATGTGTGAATGTGTTTATTGAGAGTAAGTGCGATAGATTGAAATTAAGTGTTTTACTGACGTTTTGTTGTTCGAGATGTAACTTTGTAATTGAAGAAGACGAACAGGTTGCCGTTGAAATAGCGAGAGAGCGTCGTGTACAATGCTGTGAAATATGTTTGTATTGAGTACATGTGTAAGTTTGAGGCATTGTGTATATGATACAGATGTGAAGTATTTTTGCATTGTGTGCATGTGTAAGTATATTGAGGTTTATTGATTGAAATATTGGTTAAATCATTTATATTAGTCGCGCATTCTAGAGCGAAGAAGAGCCACACGTAAGCTGAAAACAGCAGTACAGTGCGAACGTTGTGAATAAATGTTAATATTTTGTGTTTCAGCAACCCAAAATAAAACCCTTCAAAAATTAAATGTGTAGCAACAGATTGATAAAGACAAGTCATTCTGCACCCGCTACATGATCTTCCACTTCATTTGTCCTTCACAGGGAGGTGCTGGAGCCGATGCCAGCTAAACGTGGGCGAAAATCAGACTACACCCTGAACCAGTCACCAGCTAGCTTCAGAGAACACGCAGACATGTTACTGAGCAGAACCGATGAGCCCGTATACAAGTCTGGCGCGTTAACCGCAACAACATCAGTACGATGGCCCTCGAGTGGCTCGTTCACTCAAACGCCCACACGAAGGTGACAATCTGCTCCGACAGTCAATCCCTTCTGCAGGCCATCTCGAGCCGCGCCGCAGACACCGCCCACATCCGGCAACTGCTGAATGCGCGCCCTGGCAAGACCTCTCTTCTTTGGATCCCGGGCCACTGCGGTCTGCCCGGCAACGAACTCGCAGACACCCGAGCCAAAGAGGCCGCCTCCAACCACTCCGAAGCCTTCCTTCCTGTATCGTTTCGCGCAGCCGCGACAACTATCAAACGCCGCATCCGTGACGACCCCCCTAAGCACGAGCGGACCGCAGACGCCTATGAAGGGTTCTCTTGGCGCGCAGACAGCTCCGCTGCTCAATCAAGGCAGGACGCCGTCCTCATTGCTCGGCTCCGTGCGGGCCACCACCCCAAGCTCCGGGCTTACGAGCACCTCCTTTGCCCTACAGCCGACCCCACATGTCCACTTTGTGGAGGGGAGCCGCCGACAGTCCAGCACTGGCTCCTGCGGTGCCCCCGACTCATCCCCCTCCGGCAGAAGATTTTTGGCGATGCACCTCCTCCTTACAATGTCCTCTCCACTGAGACGCAGAAGGTGATTGCGCTAGCTGGGCAATCCTTGCTCTGAGGTCCCGCCCAGGCGCAAGCCCAACAACAACAACAACAACATCAGTGACTCCATATTGAGCCATCGTAAAACCTTTACTTTGTAAAACCCTGACCAGCATTTTTGCGTTTTTTGACATTATGGACCAAGTGAGTAACTAAACCTTTTATTGAGGGGAAATTGCTCTTTTTAAATAAAAAAAAATGTGCAAATAAATGCCTGAACGTGTCCTTTTGTTATTTCTGGTCACAAGCACTCTCATCATAACATTGATGCACACATGTCCAACATAATTACTTTACAAAAGCAAAACTTTTTTAAGGCAAGAGATTGACGAGTTAATTTAAGACAGGATTCTTTTTAAAAAAAATAATTGAATAGCATCATACTTATTTTACCATTATTGCTGAGCAATACGGTTGCTTTGACTTTTTTCGTCCACTAGATGTCACTCATGTTGCTTTCACCAACGTCCCCAAGCTACTTTAGCACAATCTATGCTTGACCCGCCCAGTAAAGGTATTACTTTAATTATACTTATACTATATTATACTTATACTATACTATTATAATTATACTTGAATTATTTTTTTAATTGAAAGTACAACAAATAACACAAACACACTTTTATTAGTATCACCACGTGCTGAACATATTTGCATTTATTGCACCATGAAACGTCATCCTCTCATACAAAGCAACTCCATCCCCTTTGTCATGCTTATTGGAAGCTTTTATTTTAATTTTTTAGCCTAAAAGGATTCCTCGAGGGTAAATTGCTTTTATTTTCCATTGCTACTGTGATGTCTAATGCTCTCCAGTGTACACACTCTTCTCGAGCTCCCCCAAGACTCCTCCCCCACCCAACTACAATCTTCTTCTGCAGCGTTATCTTGGCGGGTCTCTTACACCACTGCCACCTCCTGGTTGCTTTTTATTACGTGATTACAATGCAGACAAGGCTGATTCTCAGTCAGAAGTGCATCAGACCCTTCTGCAACACTATGTCGTAAAATAGAGACAAAAAGACGCACTTATATGTCTTGTGTAGAGGGCGCCAATGCTTTCAAAGACGTACTTGTATATATGTTGATAGAAAGGGTTAAAATACACATTTTTCATTCACAATACGTCTTCGGAGCCATAAAGCGCCACTGAGTCGCGACAGATGGTCACGTGATATGAGAAGAGGCGTTTGGATATACTATACTCTAGTAATGCTCGGACTCTCTATGTAGTACTATATATAGTGTGGGGCTATATCATAAATGGGCGGTTAAGGATGATGGATGATCATTATGGAACAACCAAAATTTATTATTACAAATGTAAATTTAAAAGTCAAACGATGCCTCCAACACAAAGGAAAAAAAACACCTCTTTCCAATGACCCATGAATGCAGCAGGCGATCTTACTCTACCTCCGGTTCAGAGTTCACTCTTCCTCGCTCGACCCGACGTAAGAATACTTGTTTGTCTTCTTCGGTGTGATATATTCATTTTAAGTGTTCAATTTATACTGCTCCAATCTACCATAAACGCGTGCACCTATCACGTGGCGGCCATTTTATTGTAAAATTATTGTTTTTTGCGTGCAAACTATGCCACGTGTTAACAACGTCCACCGCCATCTTATTCTGTCAAAACATGTTGGGCGCCATTATCTCGCTTTTTTTGTATTAGATGCACTTTAGTTATAATTGTGAATGTTCAATTTATACTACTCCTACCTACCATAAACTCTAACGATTGTGTACGCTAATAAATTAGCTATGATGTTACTGGAAAATCATTTCAACGTTGTGTACGTGTTGACCACGAACCATTATGACCAGACGCCATCTTATTCTGTCGTAACGTGTCAGACACCCGTTTTATCGCTTTCGTGTATTAAATACATCCTAGTTAGCTTGCCATAGAAACACCTACACAGTATCGCTGTGTTCAGTGGAATGTGGAGTAAAGATGTACAGCTAACTGGCATACTGAAAAGTGGCTTCCCATACGTACTATAGAAGCTAATATGCAGGGCTTAGTTTCGTGAAGCTCCGCCGACATTTTACACATGATCAACATATTTGGCGGTTATCGTCGGCAACATAGCATAATAAAGTCATTTTTAAAAGTTTTGGGAAAACAAACAACAACTACATTCTCAGAACACACATTGGTGTTTGTAACTGGTATTTTAACAAAAACGTAAAATAAATTGGCGAAGAAGTGATTGGAAATAAATTGACCCAATGAAAAATACAAATGTGTATTTTCTAAAAAATACTAAAGTATGACGTATCAATGTGTCTTGTTTAGAAAAAAAAAAAAACATTTTGTTTCTTTCGTCATATATATTGAATATGACTTTGGCCAGGGGTCCACAAACGTTTTTCCTGTGGGTTCCAAGTAACTTTTCCTCTGATGGGGGACTCAGCAATAGGATGACAATCACAGGGATGGCTAAATTTAAACATTTGTTTTCCAGAAAGCTACGCATAATCTATAATTTCTACCCTATAAATTAAATAAAAAATCATGAATTTCTGTTCTTTTATTTCTAAACTTTTGCTCTTTCCGATGACCCGTGAACGCAGCAGACGATCTTACTCTGCCTCCGGTTCAGAGTTCGCTCTTCCTCGCTTGATCCGACGTAAATATACTTGTTTGTCTTCTTCGGTGTGATATAT
Organism: Idiotropiscis lumnitzeri; assembly: GCF_059441095.1. NCBI lineage: Eukaryota > Metazoa > Chordata > Actinopteri > Syngnathiformes > Syngnathidae > Idiotropiscis > Idiotropiscis lumnitzeri. The sequence goes on from NC_142406.1 coordinate 5,764,432, forward strand.
TCATTTTAAGTGCTCAATTTATACTGCTCCAATCTACCATAAACGCTAACGATCGTGTGCACTTATCACTTAGCTGCCATTTTATTGTAAATTTATCATTTCTACATTGTACTATGTGGTTTTTGTGTGCTAACTATGCCATGTGTTAACAACGTCCACCGCCATCTTATTCTGTTGAAACATGTTAGGCCCCATTATCTCGCTTTTTCTCACTTTTGTTTTCCAGAAAGCTAAGCATAATCTATAATTTCTACCCTATAAATTAAATAAAATAATCATGAACTTCTGTTCTTTTATTTCTCAACTTTTGCTGTTTGTTAAATTTACTATTAGTTACTCAAAGGTCTGTTCTTAAGCAGTATATTTGTATAATTTAAATATTTTGTGTTGAGGGTGTTATTTTTTAGAACCTCAAGAAAATAATGCTGCATTTACTTAAAGCATGAAAAAGAACATTGTTTGGGCTTATGTAATGTTGTTTTCTTTGGAAAAAAAAATATGACAAACACGACATTGCATTTTAAGGGCAAGCAAGCAACATATTTTTAATCTAAACAGTATACATAAATCATATCCTGTATGTGTATGTATTCATGTATATGCTATTAACTAAGTATCAGGTGGATATGTGTGTATGTCTTTGGACTCACTGTTTTAGTTCCAGTTTAACGTGTTGCCTCAATGTTGGCATCGGATACAGAGCCACACCTGTTCTAAGGGGGCAGATCTGGTCAGGATCACTGACCTCACAAAGGGCAGCCGCCGCAGCTGGGGAGATCGATGGGAACGTCCACTCCATTGCAGCCTGCGCTTCCCACCATGGAGCGGGCAGGGGGGGCTGCCTGACAAGAGCAGCCAGTGGGGTCGAGCTGCCGTGGCACACATCCGTCCTACTTTGTTTGTGCTTTTTCTGCGCAGCTAACTACGAAATGCAATTGAACACAGATATTCTAAAATGTAAAGGATTGGGTGGAATAGAATCTCATGTTCTATGCATGTATTAGTCTTGGCATGGCCAGACTGACAAAAAAATCATGACGCGTCTCTGGCATTTTTCACCGTCCGTGCCTGGCAAAATGTGGGCTGCAATTTGGGAACCCCTTATTTCGGCAATTATGTCCTGTGGCCGGCAGTATTTTGTTGATATTTACTCAAGGAGCCATGGATTGCTAGTGTTCTCTAAAAAGTACTCATTGTGATGCTGAAACATCCTAAGTCCCCCCCCCCACTTTTTTATTATGTAAATAAAATGTGTGCTCATTCATACCTGATAGTGATGCTGAACTGTATCAATGGGTTTTTCCCCTTATATGATGTAAACAATCTGTGTGCTCATCCATACGTGATAGTGATGCTGAACTGTATCAATGCGTTTTTTGTTCCTTCTATGATGTAAACAATCTGTGCTCATCCATACCTGAGGTACATCTGAGCGAATGTGTTGAAATGCATGTGAAACTTTCCAAATCTTTAAAGTCATGTAGAGCTAGTGTTCTGGTTAAAGTGAAAGGAAAGAAGTCTCTAAAAGTTGGGGCTACGCAATATTGGAAAAAGGTGGTATGGATTTTGAAGATTGTGATTGTGATATATTGATACTCTTTCTATATTTAACATTTATGTGCATATAATTGGCCTTGAGTAGTATATGAGAAAGCACACACATTATGACGTGACTTTCTTTATAGTTTTTGGTAATGCTTTTGATTTTGAAAAATGCGGCTGTGCCATCATTAATGTTCTTAACTTTATTTTATAAATTATAATTCATGTTGCTGTTTGGTAGTAGAGGGTTGTCAGGTTCGCCAATTTGACATATAGGGTTCATTGCTGAAAGGAGAGACACGCAGCCCAAGTGGAGACAGAAAGGTTAACAAAGTTTATTTGGCAACTTCATCTCCCTTCTGTTCCTCGATGTTTTTCATACATTCCCTTTTATAACATTGAGGAATCAGATTACACTTCGAGAAATCAGATTACATTCAAGGGTGGTACAGTTCGTCTTCTCAAAAGCTGGTTTAGTCCGGTTTATCATGAGCGTGCCGCCGTGGGTCGCATCTGACTTTGACGTCAGCATCTTTTATCAGGACCTAGCACGATGTTGCTTGCTTCAGACTTTGAGGCCAACTTCTTGATCAGGACTCATCACGACGTTGTTTACTTCATCCTCACTTCTGAAGAAGTGCCACCGCCCTGCCAATTGCAGGCACCTCTCTGCAGTAGAGATGTCCTCCTGTACTTCCACTCTGACTGTAAACACTCAAGCATAGTCCACTCCACTAATTTGCAACATGATATGTGCACCATGTATTGAAATAAAGTTGCGTCATGGCAAATGTATAATCACCTCCAAATATTATTCTAACATTCCCCCCTGTTTATTCTACATTTGCCCCAAAAATGATCATCAATGGAATTTCCAAAGATTTAATTCCATCAAATCATTAGCTTGATAGCAAATGTAAAACCCCCTATTTTTCTTTGTTTTACTTTAACGTATTTGAGAGTTTTGGATTAACGAATAGTATCTCCCAGGTAAATTCAGTCGTCGTCATCAACTTGGTCATCAGTGTCTCCTCCATCACCAGCACCTCTGTAATTAATCAAAGGATATATTTCCTGTAGTTTGGAATTTGTTGGAGCGAGAGCTGTTGAGATAAGTCGGAAAAGCAAAACGCGAATGCAGGGAATACAACAACATCCACACAGTACAAGGATTGAGGTGAACATTGTTATAGAAATCATTACAGAAAATACCATATTTTTATATTTACCAAACGTTTTGTTCCACCACTCATGCAGAGGTAGTCACACCTGAGTGTTCCTTCAGCTTATGCTTCAGGGTGCGCAAGCCTGCAATGGCTCTTGTGAGGGACCCTTCCGGAGAAGTGTTGTTAGGAATGAAAGTACAACATTGATCCCCAATCATGGCGCAAACCCCTCCTCTCTCTGCCAACAGCATGTCCACCGCGATGCGGTTTTGAAATGCCATGAGTGATGTTGCTGCCAATTGTTCTTTTGGACCAATTTTACGTCACCCGAGATGGAAGGACGACGAAGGACCAATTGTTCTTTAATAGCTATAAATCCTTCTTCAATGAAGTTCCCCAATCTTTGCACGTTATAGTGTATGTAATTTATTCGATCCACATTCTTATTCGGTGTAATCCAAAGAAGAATGGACTCGAACCCCGCTGCGATTTGATTTACCAACTCATACTCATCTGGTACGCCCCTTGGTTGGCCAATTGCATCCAAGTAAGTCATATCACCATCCCTCCAGGAAGCACTTCGTCTTTTCCTGGCGTAATAATAGGGGTATTCGTGGGCTTCAACTGCCTTCCGAATGTCCCCTGCTGTGGATGGAAAAATAGACACTGGTAAGAGAAGTGACACCAATGCACAAGTTCCAACTGCGTCCTTTAATAAATCAAATAATTTAGTACCCCCACACCACCACCACACATCGCTGCGTGGCAGTAGTGTACCTGCTTGGAGCACAGTTGTCTTACACCACTTGTGTTCCTGTGAGATTAACACAAGTAAAGTTAGCCACTGCCACATCGGTAGAAAAGATAGGCTTATCTTTCGTTGCCTTAATCGCAGCGTACACATCATTCCAAGCAATGCAGTCCGCATTAGGTGTTAATTTCATCATTACTTCTAAAAGGCATGTTGATGGAAGAGCTGTTGGAATTACTCATAGTAATGGTCTCGGACACATGCATGAAACACAGCTTTTAGTGCAACCAAAACTACACAACACAAAATCTCAATTTTTTATCCACGCGAAAATCATGTCAACCGAGAGACCCCTAATAGGGTAGGGTTGAGATGACTTTTTACAATGCACAAGGTGTATGTTGCTTGGGGAAACTGTCCTCGTTTTGGGCTTATGTTTCCCTGACAATTGTGTCGAGCACAGATCATACAGGCTCTTCAAAAAATCTTTTGAGAACAAATTAAACCCATATGTTGTATAAAATTGGTTTATCTGTCTTACCATACCATCCCTCCTGTTTGACATGTGTGACAACATGTGTCAATATTGCGAAAAATATTTTTTGGAAGAATTGTTTTTTTTTTTTTTTTTTTCTGAACTGACATATATGCCATGAGTCAAAGTAGCTCCTTTTTCTAGCCATAGATTTTCTCTTGCATAAGACTTTGTTGTTTCATGTCTGCAAGGATGTTGCCTCGCAGAACGTTATCTATCAGCGCACACACAGCCACACCTATGAATGGCTTGGTAGCTGCTTCTTTTGCTGTCTTATCTTTCCTAAAGTAATGTCATCAGTATCCACAGTATGTGCGGAACATTTAAATGTTGCAATTTGGTCTTGTTATTTTTATCTAGTTTCCGTCTTTGTGCCATTGTCATCCAAAATTCTGTATCTTCATATCCGTCTTTATTCACTTCTTTTTTTTTTTTTTTCTTTCTCTCCTCTCTTCGTTTTATTTTGTAAGTCGACTATTTTTTGTGTACTAAGCTGACCAGCGAATTTATATTTTGTTATCCATGAGTTTAAATGTTTTACTTTTTCCGGACATTGGCTTTCTATAAATTTCCAGTCCTTACACGTCAATTGTTGTTTCGGATCCTTTTTGCTAGCTTTTTTACTGTTTGATTTCCCCATGTTTCCCTAAGCTGTTCTCCAATCCCTGAACAGGCTGACAATTACTCTGTTTTAGGTAATTCCCAAGCTTCTGCTTCCCAGACAGTTGTCGGTTAAATTTCCTGTTCCAAAATGAGGTTGCAAGCCTCCATGCACACCTTTCCATTCACACGATTTTTTCCCCCTTCTTACTTTTTTCGCGTTTTCTCTTTCCCATATTTCTCTTCCCTTTTTTTCCCTCTTTTTTTTCCCTTTCAAACGCGCGTGGAGGATACACCCCTGTTATCCTCTATCAGTTTTATAGACTATCTCTGTCTCTTCACGTAACATTGACTAGTATTCTTACGGTTTTACACAGTTTTAAAGACTTACTCTGTCTAGTCCCCACAATATCCCCACGGAATTTAACTACTTATTTGCAGAGGAGTCCGCCCTCCTGTTAATGCAGAATTTAACTACGTACCCCTTCAAATGCCCACATTTATCACACTCATTCATCACATTCGGACTTCACACACTCACCCAAGATGAGCTGAACGTCTCTCTCCGCAGCCTCCCTTCAACTTTCAGCATCCAGTAGCAAAGTCGAGGACCAGGTCCAAAAAAAGAAAAAAAATCCTTATCTTGTCGTGGCCACGATTGTCCCCGGTCGTCGGCTTCGCCCCTGGACGCCTCCAGTATGTTGGGTTCACGGCTCTGAAGGACCAATTTTATGTCAGGTTTGCCAATTTGACATATAGGGTTCATAGCTGAAAGGAGAGACACGCAGCCCAAGTGGAGACAGAAAGGTTAACAAAGTTTATTTGGCAACTTCATCTCCCTTCTGTTCCTCGATGCTTTTCACACATTCCCTTTTATAACATCGGGGAATCAGATTACACTTCGAGAAATCAGATTACATTAAAGGGTGGTACAGTTCGTCTTCTCAAAAGCTGGTTTGGTCCGGTTTATCATTGGTGTGTCGTCGTGGGTCGCAGCTGACTTTGACGTCAGCATCTCTTATCAGGACCGAGCACGATGTTGCTTGCTTCAGACTTTGAGGCCAACTTCTTTATCAGGACTCATCACGACGTTGTTTACTTCATTCTCACTTCTGAAGAAGTGCCACCGTCCTGCCAATTGCAGGCACCTCTCTGCAGTAGAGATGTCCTCCTGTACTTCCACTCTGACTGTAAACACTCAAGCATAGTCCACTCCACTAATTTGCAACATGATATGTGCACCATGTATTGAAATAAAGTTGCGTCATGGCAAATGTATAATAACCTCCAAATATTATTCTAACACTAGCCATTCAGAAAAATTTAAGAATGAAACTTCGATGAATAAACGGTGATAAAGTTAAAAGAAAAACTCTCTATAGATGATCGCTTTTTAGCGGTAACAAGAATTACCCAATTAGGAAATAATTGGCTACTAGGATAAGCCTATCTTCTCTGCTGATGTAGCAGTAGCTAACTTTACTTGTATGAATTTTTCAGGAACACAAAATAGAGTGGAAAGCCTATCTCCAACATGGTGTAAGACAACTGTGCTCCAAGCAGGTACACTACTGCCACGCAGCAATGTGTGGTGGTGGTGCGGGGGTACTACGTTATTTGATTCTTTTAAAGACACAGTTGGAACTTGTGCATTGGTGTCACCTCCCTTACCAGTGTCTATTTTTCCATCCATAGCAGAGGATATTCAAAAAGCAGTTGATGCCCACGGATCCCGCTAATATTTCTCCAGGAAAAGACGAAGTGCTTCCTGGGATGGTGATGTGACCTATTTGGATGCAATTGGCCAACCAAGGGGCGTACCAGATGAGTATAAGTTGGTAAATCAAATCGGAGCGGGGTTTGAATGAACTACATACACGAAAACGTGCAAAGATTGGGGAATTTTACTGATTCATTCATTGATTTGTAGCTATTAAAGAACAATTGGCAGCCACCTCATTCAAGGCATTCCGAAACCGCATCGCGGTGGACATGCTGTTGGCAGAGAGGGGATGGGTTTGCGGCATGTTTGGGGACCATTGTTGTACTTTCATCCCTAACAAACACTTCTCCGGAAGGGTCCCTTACAAGAGCCATTGCAGGCTTGCGCACCCTGATCCATAAGATGAAGGAACACTCAGGTGTGACTAAAGATAAAGATAAAGATAAAGATGTCCTTTATTAGTCCCACAATGGGGAAATTTGAAGTGTTACAGCAGCAAAGATATAGATCACACAGAGTCGGCGGCGTAATGTAGCCGTTAATGTATAACATTAGCAGCAGACATTCATAAAAAGCATGCAAATATACACAGTATAAACGTATCTAAGTGTAAGGAAACACTCCTAATGCCTGTCCATTATACAGAGGGGGAACACTGTAATGATAAAAACTACTGAATGATTGAAAATACTGCAATGATAAAGATATTACACTGATAAAAGTACTGTAATGGTGAGAGTACTGAAATGACAGGAAAGTACTGCAATGATAGAAAATACTGCAATGATAAAGTACTGTAATGGTAAAAGTACTGCAATGATAAAAGTACTATAATGGTAGAAGTACTGCAACGATGGAAAAATACTGCAATGATGAAAGTATTGTAATAGTAAAAGTACCGCAATGGTAGGAAATACCGTAATTATAAAAGTACTGCAATGATAAAAGTACTGTAATAGTGAACATCCTGCAGTGGTAGAAATACTACAGTGATAGAAGTATTGTAATAAGAATACTGTAATGGTAAACAAAATACATCATTGGTCGATGTTTAAGTACACCCTTGGCTGAAAGTACAATAGTAGTGTATATTGCATCCTAGGACTGCACAATTGCACTAATGCCCTCCTGTTTGTGGGCCTGACCCAATGTTCTTGTTAAAAAGTCTGACAGCAGTCGGCAGGAAGGAGCGGCGAAATCTCTCTTTGGTACAGCGAGGGTGTAAAAGTCTGTCACTGAAGGAGCTGTAAAGTGTTCTCAGAGTGTCATTGAATGGGTGGGCTGGTTTGTCCAGCATTGATGACAGTTTTGCCGTCATCCTTCTGCCCCCCACTGAGTCCACAGAGTCCAGGGAGCAGCCCAGGACAGAGCTGGCCCTCCTCACCAGTTTGTCCAGTCTCTTTTTGTCTCGGCCCGAGATGCCTCCTGCCCAGGAGACCACTCCATAGAAGATGACTGATGAAACCACCGAGTCATAGAAGTTCCTGAGGAGTGTTCCCCGAACGCCAAAGGACCTCAGCCGCCTGAGTAGGAAGAGTCTGCTCTGACCCTTCCTATAGAGAGCGTCTGTGTTGTCGCTCCAGTCCAGTTTATTGTTCAGATGAACACCCAGGTACTTGTAAGTTGAGACCCTCTCAACGTCTGTTCCCTGGATATTCACTGGTGCAGGTGGAGAGTGCCGACGCTTGCGGAAATCCACCACCAGCTCTTTGGATTTCCCAGCGTTGATTTGGAGGCGGTTCTGCTGACACCAGTCCACGAACCCCTGCGTAACCCCTCTGTACTCCCGATCGTCATCGTCAGTGATGAGGCCGACAATCGCAGAGTCATCAGAGAACTTCTGCAGGTGACAGGTTGTGGAATTGTATTTGTAGTCCGAGGTGTAGAGGGTGAACAGGAAGGGAGCCAGCACAGTTCCCTGCGGTGCTCCCGTGCTGCAGAGGAGCACGTCAGACACACAGTCCTGTGTTCTCACGTACTGTGGCCGGTTTGTGAGGTAGTTGTGAATCCATGTGATGAGGTGGTGGGCCACTCCCGCCTGCTCCAGCTTGTCTCCCAATAAGGCGGGCTGGATGGTGTTGAAAGCACTGGAGAAATCAAAGAACATGATCCTCACCGTGCCCCCCGCCTTCTCCAGGTGGAAGAGTGAAGTGTGGAGCAGGTAGATGATGGCATCATCCACACTGATTCCAGGCTGGTATGCAAACTGGAGTGGGTCCATTGAGGAGCTGACCAGGGGGCGCAGATGGACGAGGACCAGTCTCTCCAGGGTCTTCATCAGATGAGACGTCAGCGCCACTGGTCTGAAGTTGTTGAGCTCCTTCGGATGGGGTGTCTTTGGAACCGGAACCAGGCAGGATGTTTTCCACAGCTGGGGGACTCTGCCCAGCTTCAAGCTCAGGTTGAACATGTGCTGGACGATTCCACACAGCTGGTCTGCGCAGGATTTGAGGAGCTGGGAGCTGATCCCATCTGGGCCTGCCGCCTTCCTCGCCTTCATTTTCCTCAGCTGGTTCTTCACCTGAGATGTTGTGAGGAACAAGGCTGAGCAGGAGGAAGTGGTGGTTGTCTGATGAGGCTGGGAACTGGAGCCTGTGGAGAGAGAGAGGGGCGAGAGAGGGGGAGAGAGGGTCTTGTTCGCAGTGGCAGGAGGGGTGGGTGGGGGCTGCATCAGGGAAGCCTGAGCGGGGTCAGACATTTGATCAAACCTATTGAAAAATAGGTTCAACTCATTTGCCCACTGAAGCCCCCCCCCCTTCTGGGTCTTACCTGCTTGTCCGTGGCCTGAGATGGTCTTCAGGCCCCTCCAGACATCCCTGGCATTGTTCCGCTGCAGTTGTTCTTCCATCCGCATCCTGTAGGACTTTTTCCCCTCTCGGATCCTCCTTCTCAGCTGACGCTGCACTCTCTTCAGCTCGTCCTTGTCGCCTGAAACAAAAGCCCTCTTTTTCTCCTTCAGGAGAGCTTTAATGTCCGGTGTGATCCAGGGTTTGTTGTTGGAGAAACATCTTACAGTCCTGGTGGGAATGGTGTTCTCCATGCAGAAGTTAATATAGTCTGTAACTGTGTCTGTTAGACCATTAATGTCCTCACCGTGAGCTTCGCTGAATACCTCCCACACAGTTGTGTTGAAACAGTCCTTCAAGGCCTCCTCGGCTTCTCCGGACCATCGCTGAACTGTGCGTGTCACAGCTGGCTGCCTGCGGACGAGAGGTTTGTACACAGGCAGGAGAGCAACCAAGTTGTGGTCAGCTTTGCCCAGCGGGGGGAGGGGCAGTGACGTGTACGCCTCCTTGGTGTTGGCATAGAAGAGGTCCAATATTTTATTGTCTCTGGTTTGGCATGTTACATATTGTGTGAATGAAGGCAGAGAGGAGGAAGGAGAAGCATGATTGAAGTCACCAGAGATAAGGAACAAGGCATTTGGGTGCTGTGTTTGTAGCCTGCTCACAGCTGCATTCAGTACATCACAGGCTGTCTCACCGTTAGCAGAGGGAGGCACGTACGCCGCCACCGCGATCACATGACTGAACTCTCGCGGGAAATAGACCGGACGCATGCTAACAGCTATCATCTCAATGTCCCGACTGCAAAGTTGATCCTTAACAGTTATATACCCAGGGTTACACCATCTATCATTAACAAACACAGCCAGCCCTCCCCCTTTTCTCTTACCGCTCTCCAGTGTCCTGTCCGCGCGTAGTATTTGGAAGCCGTCCAATTCCACGACGGCGTCCGGCGTTAGCTCTGTTAGCCACGACTCCGTGAACACCAGCAAGCTAGCCTCCCGGACAATCCTCTCGTGCCGGGTTAGCGCTGTTAGCTCGTCCATTTTGTTGGGGAGGGATCGAACATTCCTCATAATAACGGACGGGAGGACGGGGTGATATCGTCTCCTCCTTGCCTGGCGTTTAGCCCCCGCACGACATCCCCGTCTCTTCCTCCTCAGCTCGCGGGAAATATCGGGTCTCGCTCCGGGAGCCCACGCGGGGTTAGCACGGAGTGCTAACAGCTGATCTCTTGTGTACACGATCGATCCGTAGCTCCGAGTTTCGTCTCCGGACACGATCGCGCAAAAAACAGCCCCCAACAGCAGTAAAACCACCGCAAGTTGGATGTCCATTGCTGAGGTGAGGTAAAAATAAAATAAAAAAGGGTAAAGGGAAAAAACACACGAAAAAGGCTCAATAGTGAGCCACGCTGCTGTAAACAGGCAGCCACTCGCGCGGCGCCGGAACCGGAAGCCGCGCCGGAACCGTATTTAGTATTTAGTTTAATATTTTTCCTTGTGTTTGGTGTGTGTCTCTTGTTAAACCTGATTGTGTCCAGCTGTGCTTGGAGCCCCATTCCCTTGTGTGAAGCAATCAGCTCCCTCCAACCCTTTGTGTCTTGTCCAGGTGTTTCTTGTTGTCTCGTTACTTTGTTTGTACATAGTTCCTTGTTTGCTTTCAGTTCTCTTTGGTTCAGTGTCCCAGTTAGTTGTCCTGCCTGTCGCGCCTTGTCGAAATAAGACGAGTCCTAGTCCTTGTGTTTTTTTTAAATCCCTGTTGTTTTGTACGTTTGATATTTTAGTTTTTTCCCCATGCCTTGTGTGCTTTGTTTTCTTTACCTTTAATTTCCATGAAGTTACTCCTGCCTCACTTCACTGTATCTGGGTCCTCCTCTCACTCAACCTCCATACCAAAACCCTGACATTGTTTGTCACTGCATTTATTAAACAAAATACATTTACCAAATGAAACTAGTAGTAGTTTGCACAGTGAAGACATGTGATTGTGTTTACTATTCTCATATGCTAGATTTATGACTTATTTAAATGTGTTGAACTTGTGTAGGTTATGAAAATTCGGCATTCCCATTTGCAACACACATTAAACCAGAGAATGCAATTTCTGGAGAAATCGCGTGTGAAGGCTCCGGAGTTGAAGCCATCTGGGTGGAAGCATGTGGAATGAAATTGAATTATTTTTTAATCATAGAGAATGAAATTGAATGAGTTTGAATCGTAGAGAATAGAATTGAATGAGAATGTGGAATGATTGTGAATGATGGAAGGTGGGAGGATGTTGAATGATAGTAAATGATGTTGAATAACACTAAATGGAAATGGAAAAGAAGCCCGCATGGCGTTCTTTTTTGGAAGCGATTGGAGAAGTTGGAACGGTGAGAATCCGAAGAAAAATGTGGAAGGAGTAGCATGCGGGATAAAAGGAAATGGTGTGCAAGTGGTTAGCGTGCGTGTGCGTTGCGTGGGACCGCCCCCACGCGGGTGTATCCGTGGAAGGAGTGAGTATGAACGGGGTGATGAGTATGCGTGTGCATGCTGAATCTTGTTAAACCAGATTAAATAAAGAAATCAAGTTAAGACACAATATGGAAATAAAAAGTTTTATTTTTTTAAGCATTAAATAAATACAGTGGAACCTCGGTTCTCGAACGACTCTGAGGTCGAACAAATCGGAGTTCGAACAAAAAAAAAAGAGAAATTCTTGCTTCGCAGTTTGAACAAACCTCGGAGTTCGAACGCCGGTATGACGCGTGAGTGCGCACGCGAGGGTGGGGGCTGAGCGGCGTACGGGTCTAGATCGCTCTCTTTCTCTCTTTATGACCAACTGTTGTCGCGTGCGGACGTGCTGCGTTTTGCTCTCGCGTTTTATATCGGTGTACGAAGTGTTTTAGCCCCTAATCATGCCTCCAAAGAAAGTCAGTGCAAGCAGCAAAGGAATGGTTTCGGTGTTCGAACAATTCGCTTTTCGAACAGGGTTCAGGAACGGATTATGGTCGAGAACCGAGGTTCCACTGTAATTACAAAAAAAATCCCTCTTGGGAGATGAGGGGGTCCTCGGGGAATCGCTCCCTCCAGGTGGCGAGAGGGAGTGATTTTGTATTGTCGTCCCTGTCTATGACTTCCACCAGGTCCCCCCGAAGTCTGTAGCCCACCACCAGGAAGGGGGTATCTTCCAATTCCTGTGTAAAAGAACACTTTATGAACAGACGTAGGATGAACAGTTTTATTTTCATGACTTCTACTATCACACCCGAGAGCAACACAAACGTGCCCGTTTGACACTCGCTGTCGACTGAAAATAACAGGTGTTCAGGTAATCACGGTTCACCTTTCCAACGTAAAATTACGAAATTCAGAAAACGGGTGGTGAATAGATATTAAAGTCTGTCAATGGAAATATTTCAATCTAGTTGATTTTTTTCTACACATTTTGTATTAGCCGGCCTACTTACTTTGATCTCGGTGGAGTTGGTCGTTTGGAGGGAGAAGCCATAGGGTGAAGGCTTGCCCACAAGGTGGGTCACCTTCACCCTTTGGCCCACGTAAACGACCAAGAGATTCGCCTCCCTCCAACGCACCACCTTTGCCGACGCCCCGTCCTGGAATACAAAACGTACAATGAGAATTGCCCGCTGCAGCATATTTAGATTATAATAGTTGAGGTAAAACGCAAAATATTCACTTTTTGGAGGAGGATGACGCCCATGGGCACGAGCTGGCCTCGCACCCTCACCATCCTGATGGCTCGGATCTAAGGGAGAAACAAAAGGATTAAACAATTTTATCACGCACACACTGAGACGGTGCGAGTGGGATACATTACTTCAGTGATGACGCCTTCGATGTTTACCAGGACCCCGTCCTCCTGGGGAACGTCCCGGATGTGGACTGTCCTGGCAATCGGATGGATGAGGCGGGCGGCCTCCTCCCCCAACTCCCCGGACACCGTGACATAGGCACACCGGAATAATTCGGTGTCCGGGCGGGAGAGGAGGACCCGCTCATCCCTCCAAACAGCAGATTTTTTTATCAGGAAGCTCTGGCCCTCAGAAACCTCAGAGGCCAGAGCTTCAAAAAGGACCATTCGGCAGATGTTCCTTCCGTCGCTCAGGTCCATGTTACAGTTCTTAAACGCGGACCCAGCCGCCACCGTCCCGTCCTCTTTGAGGCTCCAATTTTTGTACGAGGTGGTGGCGCTCATGGCCACCACCTTCGCCTTCAGCGGTGAATATTTGTTCCATGCTGGAGAAACAGGGGAAAAAATTAAGGGAAAAAAATTAGACCTACACCACAATATCAGTTAGATAAAAAATATAGCAATATGGATAAAAAGTAAAAAGGTTGCTAACCAAACATTTTCGGTTCAAGTGGATAACGAAACAAAAATGTTTAGTAAAATAAACTTAAATTGGTTGTCTTGTGGGTTATTTGTTTGAGTCAACATGTTTGGTTCAATGAATAACCCATTTTTATTTTTACAATTCGATTTTGAAGTGATGAAATAAATAAATTTTTGTTACATTAGAAAACATTTTCAAGTTAAAATTAAATAAAGGCAGACGTGCATATATCCTAGGGTACGTCTAAACTAATTTACCATCCAACCTTGTCATCAGAATGAAAAACGCCAGCACCTACCGACGGCAATTAACAATTAATGGAATAAGAAATTAGGTTGTCATATTAAGTTTCAAACTATGCTTACAGGTCATTTGATTTGCAAGTGAACATTGTACCCTTGTTATCTGGTGTTAACAGAAGTGCCTGCACTGATAGGAAGAGACAAGCCAGACGCTCATTCCAGACTGATACGAAGTAAAAGTGTCTGAGGTCGAAGGACACAAACTGAAGTCACACTGACCGTTATGTGAGGGGTGTTTCCATTCTGTTTTGAGTTGCATATTTAAATTGCTTTGCTGCGATAATATATAAACGACACTTAAATAGGTGTTGTATTTTTTTGCTAATTCCTTTTTGAAGAGAGAGAGAGAGAGATTTTTTTTAAAATGTTAGTTACATCCAAAAAATACAGAATTTAAAATCTCTGTAATTTCTGGACTATAGGGCGCACACGTACATAAGCCGCAGAACTCTTTCCGGGAGGAAGGGGGGATAATAAAAAGCTGATATACAGGCCGCACCCTGCTGTACGCCGCAGTTTTCTATGTTGAAAAAAAAAGAGTTGTTTACTGCATGTACAGAACGATTTTGTACTGTGAATGCACATAAAGGTATATCAACAGATTGTGAAAACAGTGCCTTTTTAACACGGCAACAACAAGTATAACCGACCCAAGAGGAGGAAGAAAAAAAATCTAGATTCATTTAGCGTATTTTCGGCACTAGAGAGCGCTCCTACTGGTGAAAGAAAAATCCACAGAAAAGCTCCACCGTTAGCCGCATCAAAATCTAGGAAAAAAGTGGCGGCTTGTAGTCCGGAAAATATGCTAAATAAATTAAAGCGAAAATACCCTTCAGCAAGGTAGATGTGCAAGTATTCTAGGGAGAAAAATGCAGGAAAGTCTTCTAGTTGTCTACACCAATCAATCATCCTACCTTGTAGTCAGTCAACTTGAAAAGAAAAACGGCGAGCTTGTCACGTTTATATAGCCCTTGACGCATACCCACGGCTGACGGCAATTAACAATTAATGGAAAAATGTTTTTATGTTTTAAAGACACTTAAATATGCGTCATATTTTTTTGCCAATTCATTTTTTAGATTTTAATTATTTTTTATTAGTTTGCTGAAAAACTCAACATACTAGTTGTAGTTGCGCCCCCCGAGTACAATACAAGACAGTGCTACTTTATTCATAGAGCGCATTTCACAAGGAGTTATGTACTGCTGCTCCAAAAAATGACTTTTGAAAAACATCAGATTAAGGTATAATTTACAATACAAAATATCTTTCGCAACTTCAATCATATATTTACAAATGGTAAAACAAGAATACAAACAAGAGGGAAAAATACACACGCAAAAATATAAATAAAAGAAATGTCATTAACCACAAAAATACAGTATTTCAACAAAAGGTAGAATCAAAGTCAACGGGGCCAAAACCGTGTGGATTACTTTCTTTCCGCATCTTGGGACCGGCTGTTGCCTGGCAGTGGTTTCTTGAGGATTATTTGCAAATGTCGTCAGTCATACTTTGTCATACATTTGGGAAGTATGTTCAAAAAGTGAATCAGAAATCCCTTTATTGTCATTGTACTGAAGTGTGCAACGAGACCAGAGTGGGCAATTTTATCTCAAAAAGGAATTTGAAGTTAACATCATTTCACCTCAATGACAGTAAAGAATGTAAAGGTGTTACCTTGCCGGTTGCACTGACAATGGTTTGATCCTGTAGCAGATCATTTTTATTTCCATTTATTTTGGAAAATGTTTGCATAATGAACAACAAATGGAGGTTGATCATGCTCCAACAAGACTGTTGACTGCACAGATTAGATGTAAAATAAATAATTAAATAAATAAATAAATGGCTGTTGCAGCCACTAAAGTCTTCAAAAAATCTTTCACACTGCAACCTTTGTAAGAATCATCATCACTAATAGCATTTATTTCGACAATCTAGCTACACAGAGAACCGTACGGGGATTGTTTTACATGACTTGACTTTTCAAAAAATAGAAAATGGTTTGAAGAGAACAGAAAACAGGCCTGATTTGATCCTTGGGAGAACATGTCATGAGCCTTCGAAACAGGTCAGGAAGTCCTTCCGTCGTCGGGCAAGCAAAGCAGGTTTCATTGCGCTTTCTCACGAGGGCGACTGAGCTTCCGACTGTTCTTTGTCTCGACGAACAGAGCGTGTTGAGCCACAGGGGCCGTGGAGAACGTACTAACGGAAATAAATAAGTGGTGAGGCGCATATTCTACGAGTCTTTTTGGAGAGAAAAGGAAATTACAGGATGACCAACTTCCCTTTTCCTTTCAATCAATAGATACAGTCTGAAGAGAACAGAGAACAGGCTTAACTTGACTCTTAGGAGAACATTAGTGCCATGGACCTTCCAAACGCATCAGCAAGACCTTCCTTCATCAGCAAGCACAGCCACGTCTCATGGAGAGCTCATACTGGGGTGACCGAGCTTTCATCTCTTCCACGTCCAGACGCACGGAGGATGCGGAGCCGCGGGCCACGTGAAGAATGTTCTAACAAAAAAATAAAGTAGGTGGTGAGGACAAAAGCTGACAAAGTGTTAAATTACGGACGTTTCCTGCCAAAGTTCAATTCGGCGAGAAGGGAAAGACCGCACGGTTGCCACCCTGGTTTTGGATTCAGTGTTCCCTGACAAGTGTTTTGGCGCCTGTCCTCCAAATCTTTTGGTTGAGAGAAGAGCATAATACAGTATCAGCGAGTCAAAATTTAGGCGGTGCTGAGACAGGTTTTGCTGTGACTCACAATATATTAAAAAAATCATGATCATTTTTTTTTCTTAAATCGCTTCACAATTAATGAATATGTCACACTAATACAATAGAAAATAGATCAATGAGGGACACAAACTCACATACCCGTTACCTCCGATCTTTCTCCAGAATGAAGGACCTGTTAAAAGTATAGGACAGTAAAATTCTAACATTTGCTGGCTTTACAAAAAAGAAAGGAGCCGTTTAATGATGAGCTACCTACCTTTTCCCTTCAATAAATAGAAATGGTCCCAAGAGAATAGAGAACAGACTTTACTTGAGCCGAAGGAGAACACTAGTGCCGCGGACCTCGGAAACTCGGCAGCAAGTTCTTCCTTCGTCAGGCGAAAGCGGCCACGTCTCATCGAGAGCTCGTAGCAGGGTGACCGAGCTTCCATCTCTTCTTTGTCTGCACGGTTGCCACCCTGGTTTTCGGGGTCAGTGTTCCACGTTGTACTCTTTTGTGCGCCCGTTTGCCGAATCTGTTGGCGGAGAAAAGGCAGACACGGGACCGGTGAGTCAAAATCCTCCCAAGGATCTAGGTACAATAGTTAGGTACACACATACCCGTGACCTCCATTGCGGTGTGAGCAGCTAAGGTGTATTTTTTTTGCTTGTTTTTTCCCCTCGTCCTCCCAGGGGTTAGAAACAGGGGATGTTAATATTTGTCAATGAAGCCCGATGCCAATGAGGCCCTTTGAGACGTTGCTGTGGTTTTATTTTCTCCAGAACAAAGACCTGTTAAAAGCAGAAGAGAGTAAAATGACATTTACTGTCATTACAAAAAAAGATCTGTTTAACAATGGCTCACTTACCTTGTCAGTTTTCTGTTCTCATCCCATGCCAACGATCGGTACGTTTAAAATGTTAAAAAAAAGTTACAAATCTAACCACTCTCTCTTCCCTCGACGTCACTTTCGCCGACCCCTCCACTTGCCTTCCTGCGACCCTCCACCGACCGACTGTTGGACCTCGTTAATTCCCTCTCTCTCACTCCTCCCAATGCTCTTCTGCCACTCACCTTCTAGTTCACACGCTAAACCAGGGGTCCTCAATCCTGTTCCTCGAGGGCCGGTGTCCTGCAGGTTTTCCATCTCTCCCTGCTGCAACACAGCTGATTCAAATGATCAGATAATCAGCAAGGTCTGCAGAAGCTAGATAACGATCGCTCAGGTGTGTTTCACCAGGGAGAGGTGGAAAACGGGCAGGACACCGGCCCTCGAGGAACAGGATTGAAGACCCCTGCGCTAAACCAACTTCACTCCAAATCTCATCTCAAAATCTCAAACCAACTGGAACCCATGACAACTTTTAATCATTTAAATCTCACTCTGTATTGCTTTACTTACTGCCATATTTCATTATTTGGATATCATGTATCTGAGATTTACAAGCACTATATCACAATAAAAATTAAAAAATCCACCACCGTCTCTGCCCTTCATTCACTCTGTCGATGAGTCCGCAGTCCACCGCTCCCTCTCGCCGTTGTTTACTCTCACACATCCTTCTCAAGTCAACCGAACTTCTCACACTGATTTTTGGGCTTTTCTGTTTCAGTCTTACTTGTCCCAGTAAGATGTTTGAAATTTTCATTTGCAGCATTGATCGGCTCGCACCCAACTTTTCGCGGGCGTTGGACCGAAACCTCCGCCTTCACACAACGAGAAAATGCGATTCCCGAAGAAATTGCGTGTGAAGGCAGAAAAGCTGGATTTTTTGGGGGGGAATTATTTTGAATGACACTGAATGTTTTTGAAAAATCCTGAATGACACTGCAATGTTGAATGAATTTGAATCATAGTGAATGAAATTGAATGATTTTGAATCATCCATCCATCCATCCATTATCCGCCGCTTATCCGGGGTCGCGGAGGCAGCAGCTTCAGCAGGGAAGCCCAGACTTCCCGCTCCCCAGCCACATCTTCCAGCTCTGCCGGAGGGATGCCGAGGCGTTCCCAGGCCAGCTGGGAGACGTAGTCTCTCCAGCGTGTCCTGGGTCGTCCTCTGGGCCTCCTGCCGGTGGGACATGCCCGGAACACCTCCCCAGGGAGGCGTCCAGGAGGCATCCTAAACAGATGCCCGAGCCACCTCATCTGGCTCCTCTCTACGTGGAGGAACAGCGGCTCGACACTGAGTCCCTCCCGGATGGCCGAGCTTCTCACCCCTATTTTTAATCATTTTGAGTAAAATTGAATGATATTAAATAGAATAAAATTGAACGATATAAAATCAAAGTGGATGATATGAATACTGAATGACATTAAATAATTTTACATGGAAGTGAATAACATTGAATGATACTGAATTACAATGAATGATTGTGAATTACATTAAATAATTTTGAATGAAAGTGAATAATCTTGAATAATTTTGAATAATATTGAAAGGAATTGAATTAGATTTTATTATATTGAATGATATGAAACCATATTGAATCATAGTGAATATAATTGAATGATATTGAATTATATTGCATGAAATAGAATGATTGTGAATAATATTGAATCACAGTGAACAAAATTGAATGATTTTGAATTATAGTGAATATTAAATAAAGGAATATAAGAGTTTGAGCTTAACATAGTTCATTAGATGTTGCTGCATCCTGTGTATGAAAGTGTGAGACTATAAAGTGCTGAGCGTGTGGAGCGGAACAGAGTAGGGGGTGCAAGAATGTGCAGGAATGGAATGTTTTAGGACAGACGGTGCTGGCAGCAAGGAGGGGGCGGAGACGAGATGACTCAAGCACAACCAGGAGGAGCCACCACGTGATTCTTCAGGGGAAGAAAGACCAATAAGCTAAAGTTAACTGCAGGATACACATAGCCAATAGAATCATGCCAGGATGCCTTTGTCTTTGTATAATTTACATATTGTATAGTATGAATCACTACTGTGCAACTCGGAAAAAGTGCTGTTCGGTTGGTGGCAAGAGAGGTGTAGAGTTGTATTGAGAGGGATCCGAGACCCAGGCGCATATGTAGTAAATCTGTGTATTGGGAATAAATCCACTCGTGCGTGCAAATGCCGGCTTCCTGATACCTTTCTATTGCAGAACGAGCGCGCATATTGTTGGATGAGTGAGAGTTGGGTAAAGTCACAAATTGGAGTCAGATTGCTAATTTGAGTTTACATTGATTTAAAATTAAATTCTAACATTGATTTAATACTAGATTCCAACATAAATTATATTGAATCGTAGTGAATGTAATTGAGTGATTTTAAATCAAAGTGAATGAAATTGAGTGATTTAAAATTAGTGAATGAAATTGAGTGATTTTAAATTAAAGTGAACAATATTGAATGATATTGAATCATAGTGAATGGAATTGAATGATTCTGAATTAAAGTGAATGAAATTGAATGATTTCGAATCAAAGTGAAAAAAACTGAATGATATTGAATCATAGTGAATGAAATTGGATGGTTTTGAATCGTAGTGCATGATATTGAATGATTTTGAATGAATGTGAATTAAATTGAATGATTAAGAATGATAGTGAAGAATATTGAAAGATTTTGAATCAAAGTGAATAAAATTGAATGATATTAAATAAAAGTGAATAATGTGAATGATTTTGAATCATCGTGAATAAAATTGAATACTCATTCATATCTTGTCGCGGTAATGCCTGATCCAGGAGAGGGCGTCATCTGTGACATCTCGAAGATCCTCGTCGGAACAGTGAGGACCAGACGGACAGTGATGCAGGATGTGATCCATCGTCTCTTCTTCTCCGCATATACATCTTGCGTCTGTCGCTATGTTCCAGCGTAATAGATTGTTTTTAGTCTTGCCTACGCCAGACCTCGCGCGGCTGAGCGTTACCCAGTCCTTGCGGGTAAGTGTGCTTCCTACAGGAAGCTGCTCTCTCACTTCTGGAAGTGCGGGGTTAGGATGATCAGTGACAACTTCTTTCCATCTCTGTAGACGGAAAGTTGTAGCTTGAGTAGAATTGAGAGGTTGTTCTCTGATGAAACTCTTGCGGGATGTAAGTCGGCTAGGGATCTCATTGTGGTCGTGCAGAGGGTGGCGTTCGTCATGAGACTGCTTGTACCGCTCCGAGCGAGTGAGAGCTTCTCGTCGAATGGATGGAGGAGCAATTCCCGCTAGCCTATACAAGTGCTGCAATGGGGTTGCACGAAGGGCTCCAGTTATGGTTCGACATGCACTGCTGAGTGCTGGGTCTACTTTGCTGGAATGAGCAGACCTTGACCATACTGGAGCACAGTACTCTGCGACTGAGTAACAGCATGCAAGCGCAGTTGTTCGAATTGTGGCAGCATCGGATCCCCACTTTGAGTTGCCTAATTTGCCAAGCAAGTTGTTTCTGGTCGAGAGTATCTTCTTCAGTTTGAGGATATGCTCTTTGAAGGACAGAGTCCTGTCTAATGTTATCCCCAGGTAAACAGGATACTTAGTATTCTTCAAGACTTTTCCATTCCATCTGATGTCCATGGTGGTGTTGGCTTCTTTATTGATCAGATGGAATGAACAAACTTGGGTTTTTCCTGGGTTCGCATTTAGTGACCATCGAAGGTAGTACTCAGTCAATATCTTGAGAGCTTCCGTAAGTCTCTGCTTGATGGTATCGAAGCTATCTGACTGTGTTGCTAAACACAAGTCATCAGCGTATAGAAATCTTCTGATATTATTGAAGGCAGGTTGGTCGTTGGTGTAGATGTTGAAGAGTATTGGAGAAAGAACAGAGCCCTGAGGTAAGCCGTTCTTCTGGCTCCTCCAACGGCTCTTCCTTCCGTCCATCTCAACAAAGAATCTACGGTTAGATAGGAGACACTCAACTATCCGGACGATATGTGAGTTGTTAATCGTCTTCGCCAGCTTCATCAGCAGTGACCTATGATTAACCGTATCATAAGCGGCGGACAGATCAACAAATACAGCGCCAGTGATCTTCTTGGCCTCAAATCCATCTTCTATATACTGTGTTAGATTCAGGACTTGTCCACAGCATGATTTTCCCTGTCGAAAACCAGCTTGATCTGAGATCAGCTGATCTTCGACTGAGGGAGCCATTCGTTCCAGTATCAATCTCTCGTACACTTTGTATAATATACAAAGCAGAGATATAGGTCGATAGCTTTTTGGATCTTCGGGGGGTTTCTCTGGTTTAAGCAAGGCTACTACCCTTGATTTTCGCCATAGCTTTGGGATCGTGTGAGATGTTGCACACGAGTTGAACAGGGCAAGAATCCAGGATCTAGCTGTTCCTCCAAAGTTTTGAACTAGCTCTGGGTGGATCCCATCAAGTCCTGCTGCTTTGCCTGGCTTAATTTGCTTTATAGCAGAGTTTAGTTCTTCTATTCGGAAGGGCTCAAAGCTGTCATCACAGGTGTTCATGAGACGTGCCATTTCGCTCTTCATCTTCTGCAAGCATCCCCGTTCTTTGTTTAGCGGCTTACCATTTACCAAGAGCTGGTTTGCAACCTGGTTAGGTGTAACGGCCGCTGTGCGTTTCACGGGTTGTTTGTCACAGTCGAGTTTTCGGATTGTGCTCCACGCCTTCTTGCTGTTGTGAGTCAGATCCGTACTTTCAATCGTCTCTCTCCATCGCTCCTTCCTCTGATCATTAACCAAAGCCATGAGAGCTTCGCCGAGCTCGATTGTATCGGCGCCAAAAGGATCGATGTTGTACGCATTCACGTATTCATTATATACATCACGGCTTTTGCTGTTCAGGCCTGGGATGTATTCCTTCCTGCATCCTCTGGGGATGTGGTGTTTTGCACACTCCCATACGAGATTGCGAAAGGCGTCGTAATTTTGAGGCGTTGGTGGTATATTCCTCACTTTATCATCAAGCCCGGCAGTAAAATCTTCCCAGTTTGCTCTTCGGAAGTTGAAGCGTGGCATTGGTTTGTTAGTCACACGTGGTCTCAGAACGGGTCTAACCTCAATCAATATTGGCCTGTGTTGTGACCTTGGAATGGGGTCGATTACAGTTTTTTCAAAGTTGTTGTGATGTAGTGCAGATGTGAACACTAGATCGGGATTATAGCCCCGTTTCCATCTAGCGCGAAGGAAGGATGGTTTATCCTTAGCGTTGTGGAGTAAAGTCAGGTCGTTATTAAGTGCCCACTCCTCTACTGCTCCGCCATCGTTGTTGGTATGGTCGTAGCCCCATAGAGTATTATGGCTATTGAAATCGCCAGCCACTAATAGCACTTTGTCTCCAAAATCAAAGTTGTCAGGCCATTGAAATCTTATTGGCGGTGGCTTGTAGACCGAAATGATGGAAATTTTTTCGGTGTCCGCCTTCAGTATTTCAATCCCATTTTGTGTGCAGTCTCTACTTTGCGAGATGATGGACGAGTCTCTGGCATAAATAGCACTGCCATGGGTTTGGCTGGGATGGCTGACAATCAGAGTCATTCCGGGTATAGTAGGAGGTGCGCCACTTTTGTGTGTCTCTTGAAGGCACAAAAAGTCCACATCCAGTTGTGACAAAAATATAGATTTGTCCTGGGACATGCCCTCTGCGTTGAAAGTGCAGATTTTTAAGGACTTCATGGTAAGGGTCGAGGGTCTATCCTTTTACCACCCTAGTTTTTGGCATATTTGCGTGTTGAAGCAATTGGTCTCTGTCATTTGTCAGATTAACGGAGGACACCACGGGAAGGTTTGCTTCTTGTCCTCCTGAATACTGAATGACATTAAATAATTTTGAACAAAACTGAATAACAATGAACAACTTTGAATGATCCCGAATTACAAGCAAGATCATTTTAGGAATGAAATCGCGACCTCAGAAGCATTTTCGAGATTGTCAAAGCTGGGTCATAAAAAAAAAAAAAAAAAAGCGTTGTCGTGCGTCTTCTTTCACCGCTGCTTGAGCGCTCGGCGCTCAGCTATCTTGCGAACTCTGTCGCAATAAATAATTGATAGCCTGGTGGTATGGATCGATATTTTAAAACAACACACAAAATGGATTTGCCTTGTCGTCACCGTCTGTATTTAATCTCTCCTGTGCTGTGTGTGGGGGCAGATAAAAAGTGAAATTGACTTTAGTTTTACTCATCCATCCAAAAGAGAATATAAGAAATCAAAGCTTCTGAACATTAAATGAAATTTACTTTCCACAGTTCAGAACCCATATAAGTTACCGTAGTCAAATGTATTTAGAATGCTGCATGCTTGTCATTAACTATGGTAATGAAATGTTTTTTAGTTTGAGTACTGAACACTAAAGGATAATGTAAATGGCAGTCAACCTGAAACAGAACAAAGGGTGGACTGCTAGGAGCCACTTTTGTGATCCTGGCATGGAAGTCCATTGTTTCAGAGGGGTCTCGTTCACACCTCCTGTGGTGCAGCTGTGATCCAATCTTCCTGCATTCTTCTCCTGAGTGTCTGGTCATTAGCATGGTCT
Organism: Idiotropiscis lumnitzeri; assembly: GCF_059441095.1. Classification (NCBI taxonomy): domain Eukaryota; kingdom Metazoa; phylum Chordata; class Actinopteri; order Syngnathiformes; family Syngnathidae; genus Idiotropiscis; species Idiotropiscis lumnitzeri. The sequence continues at coordinate 5,788,353 of NC_142406.1, forward strand.
AAACTTCGGTTACACTTAAAGGATTTCATACTTCTGACTATTAAAGGAATATAAGAGTTTGAGCTTAACATAGTTCATTAGATGTTGGTGCATCCAATGTATGAAAATGTGATATTGTAAAATGCTGAGAGTGTGACTGGTGGAGCGAAACTGGTTGCGGGGGTTGTGCAGGAATGGAATGTTTTAGAAGCAGATGGTGCTGAGCGAGACGAGATGACTCCGGGAGCATTGGCTGAAGGAGCGGCCATCGGGGGATCGCACGCAGGAGGAGCCACGGGATTCGGCGGGAGGAGAAAGACCAATGAGAGCGAGCTAAAGTTAACTGCAATACACATAGCCAATAGAATCATGCCAGGATGCCTTTGTCTGTGCCATTTGCATGTTGTATAGTATGAATCATTACTGGGCAACTCGGAGGTAGAACACATTCGCTGGTGGCAAGAGAGGTGTAGAGTTGTATTGAGACGGACCCGAGACCCAGGAGCCATGTAGAAAATCTGTATTGGGAATAAATCCACTTTGTGCGTGAAAATGCCGGCTTCCTGATACCTTTCTATTGCAGAACGAGCGCGCATATTGTTGGATGAGTGGGAGTTGGTTAAAGTCGCAAATTGGAGTCAGATTACTAATTCGAGTTTACATTGGTTTAAAATTAAATTCTAACATTGATATAAAGATAAATTCCAACAACACTCAAACAAATATGTTACTGAAATCAAAAATGTCCAAGTCACACTTTTTACGAGAGTTGTTTTTTTTTTTTTGTCAACCAAAGTTGACTTATATTTTACAATGTAGTACTACCACTATACAAAGTACCAGGTTTTTATCATTTTTGAGGGTGACTCACAAAAAAAACTACAAAAATAAAATACTGTAAATTAAATTTGACAACACCCCATATAAACATACCATAGTATTTTTCCATTGTAGCAAAATTCTAACATGAAAACCTTCAGGGCATCATGGTAGAGTCTCAGTCTGTTTTCACGTTCCTGTTTGCTTATAACTTCACCTCGATATTCAATAAGAAAGTCTCCCTTCTGAAAGCGGCAGCAACTGAACACTCCTCGACCTTCCAAGGGAAAGAATTAGGATGAATTCGAATCATTAAATTAAAACAATGGTGAAAACAAGGCTCAAACTAAAGAAGTGATTGCCAATCCTCACCTTAAAATGAATTTATATATTTTATGAGGAACCTATCCTTGTCCTTGCCCAAGGATGAAAAATATGCTACCTCTTCTTTGGGTTTAACCTTAGTTCCTTGTGGCCTCATTGCTGACATATCTTGCTGAAGATGAAGACCTAAAGAAAGTCATAAGGCGGGAATTACAAGTTAAACTATCCGGTGTATAATTACTTGGTGCAGATCTGTTTAGCAGTTAAATTTCAGTCTTTCAGTGTACCATGAGAGCCTATGTAGTAAATACAATACAAAACTAAATAAAATATATTGCATGTGTCACAGCACAGCTCTACTAAACGCCGGTAGAAATGAGGTGTAAATATACACTGATAGACTACAATGTTTTCATTAAAAGAGTTCAGATTTAAGTAAAAACAAATGCAGCATTTTACCAAATCATGAGTGCAGAAGTCCTCGAATTTTGTCCATATTGATTACACCTAGTCATTATTTAGAACATTTCAATTATTATTATTTAAAACAGCAAAGGCAATTGAACTTTAAATGAATAGACAAAATTACAGCTCAGCTTGGAAATTGCAGTGCGATGTTGTTTTCGGTTAGATTTGTTTACCTGACATGTTTCGGCGAGTCTTTCGCCTTCTTCAGAGTGTTGCATGATGGTGTCTTGTTACTCGTCTTTATCAGCTGATGTTCCATGAGGGCGTGACTTACCTGTAAAAAAAAATGTCAAGTCACGCCCCCCGGGGAGCCTTCATCCTGTCAACCACCTGGAGCAGCATCTTGGAGGAGTGAACGGACAGCATTATGACCATCGGCCAATCAAAAGCTGTGAAATATAGACTGTGTGAATTATTAAGTAGGGGGTGCAATACAAGGTCCTGCCTACAGGGGCGTTTTCTCACACAATAATACACAACATTCATGTTATTTTGGTTTAAAGGGACATTGGCTAAAATTTGGAATTTGAGCATTCTACACCCTAAGAAACATGATAGCATTGTCCGAATTACGAGGACATGGGTTGCGTCCCCGTAATTCAAATTGTCCTTGCAGTGTTGCGTGTATTCAGGTCAAATGTCCCTGCAATGCATGAAAACAAACATACACACACACACACACACACACATCTGTTTTATGGATTCAATTAGTTTGGAGGATTACAACTCCCAGACGATTGCCCGACATCTTCTTCCGGCTCAGAGCCACGCAGTCATATCGAAATTAATACTTTTGAAATGAATCCCAAATGCTGGTATATTCAATTAATAGCCCATGGCAAAAACGGAGGACATATTCCCGAAAATTATAGGTGGTTTTAGTTTTGTAAACATAAAAAGTAGTTTCAGATACAGTGACGGGCCATACATTTCACACGCAGGCCTTCAGTGAAGTCCTACTTAGTCGGGCGGAAGTTGTTCCTCTTCGGCTTAACTGCCACGCACGCCGGCCGGTCTCCTCCGGAGCTCTCGCACGGTCCCGAGCGAAGCGAAATGTCGCCGCGCTCGTGCCCGGGCGGAAGGTGCTCCTATTCGGCTTAACTGTGACACACGCCCGCCCTCCTCCTCCGGAGCTTCCATTCGGTTAAACTTAGGGGCCGCTTGGAACCGCCCGTGCCCGGGGAAGGTGCTCCTCTACGGCTTAACTGCCACGCACGCCGGCCGGAGCTCTGGTACGGTCCGAACCGCGCGAAACATCGCCCCAAATCGTGCCCGGGGGAACGTGCTCTTCTTCGCCCACTTTCTCCTTCGTCCACTCTCCTCTTCGGCGCACGCCGGCCGTCTAACCGCTCCAGCGCCCCCTTGTGCCGCTCGGCGAAACTACAATGCCCCCGAATATTTTTTAGACCCGCGAAGCACTGAAGCGAAAGGTGAAGCGCGAAGTAGCGAGTGTTCACTGTACCAGACTTTTTTTTTTTACTTCGTGTTGGGCGGAAGTTTTACTTTGAAGGAACACGGAAGAGGATAACTACTGAATGGATGCTGTTTGACAGTCCGTATCAAGACGATTCGGAAGAAAGAAAAAAAGGATTCTCCGACGACAAGATTGATAATTTAAAGATACTTAGCCCGGTTGAAAGTGTCAATAAGGTGAATATTTGTGTTTATCGGTCTACAGATTTATGTTTCTGATTTGAATATGCGTTTAATTAAGTGCACTTTGCATGTATAGAGAGAATTGAAACTCGTGGCGTCATGTTTGTTTATTTTTTAGCGCCAGGTGTAAGAGGTTTTGTGTGTACGAGACAAAAGGAATAAAAGGAGAAACTTCGGACCACCAGTAAAGCTTCATTATTTCAACCGACGCTACATATGATGTTAAAAGAATGGAAATAATTTCAGCTGTCTGGCCTGAAATGTCTTGTTGAAACACATGATGCTGTGTATATGACGCCACTGCCAAATCCTTATGAAAGGGACTAAAACCTGGATTAATCAAGTCAAGTCAAATGTTTCTGAATCTTTTTGTGTGTTTTTAATGTATATAAAGAATGCAGTTGAGCACATTTACGGCGCAATTGTAAACCTGAAAACTACAGCACTATAATGTTCAACATGTACAACTTAAAGCCAACTGCTTTTCAGTATAGTGAAAAACATGTTTGTTCTTCTAACGTTAATGCAAACATGAATCGGAAACGACCAATATGGACAGGGCTAAGTATTCACACTTTGTGGTAGAGTACAATATATGCTTTCATATAGATGTAAGTCGCAGTATTAATGTCGTTATAACCTTGTATTTTTCCTGTGTACTTTACAGAAGGAACGAGTATACTTAAAGCTTCCATGTAAGTACAATTTTATCTTGGACTTTTCTGTATACTTTTCAGTACAAGCCAAGTATTTTTAAGCATACTTCTGTGAAGTTTATAAAACCTAGTATTTTTAAGTACACTTAAAGTATACTGCCTATGTTTTAGTATAAAACAAGTATACTTGCAGTATACTTAGATAAACTTCTTTTTCGTAAGGGTTGATAAGGCTATTTTATGTGTTTAAAACTAGACCGCTCACCAGGGACAGATGGCTTAGCTGGCAACTTTTACAGACACTTCTGGAAATCACATAGGAACATACTTTTTCAAGTTTTTAAGGAAACAATCAATAATCTAATCCTATTAACGAGAACGAAACAAGGTATGATCACTCTAATCCCGAAACTGGACAAAAATCCAAAGCTATGAAAGCATTGTACTTCTAAATAATAACTACAAGCAACAAACATACATATATAATGACAGACTTTAAGAAATTAAATACTAATTATCCGTGAAACACAATCGGGCTTTGTAAACAAAAGATCAATTCATATTGACATCAAATTCGTTAAAGACCTCTTAGATTATTATGATGAGATAGAAGACCAGGGTGGCACGGTGGCCGACTGGTTAGCACGATGGCCTCACAGTGAGAGACAGCATCGGTCGTGGGTTCAATCCCGGCTCCGGCCATCCTGTGTGGAGTTTGCATGCTCTTCCCGTGCCTGCGTTGGTTTCCTCCAGGTACTCCGGTTTCCTCCCACATTCCAAATACATGCATGGCAGGCTGATTGATTATGAATGTGAGCGTGAATGGTTGTTTGTTTCTGTGTGCCCTGCAATTGGCTGGCAACCAGTTCAGGGTGTCCCCCGCCTACTGCCCGATGATAGCTGGGATAGACTCCAGCAGCCCCGCGACCCTTGTGAGGACAAGCGGTACAGATAATGGATGATGGATGGATAGAAGACCAAGGATTCATCCTATTCATTGACTTTCAAAAGGCTTTTGATAAATTGGAAAATCAGTTACTTTTTGAATTGTTGCCTGCACATGGCTTTGAACCTTGATTCTGCGAGAACATTGAAACTTTTTATACTGAGCCTATAAGTACAGTCATACTCCCAACCGGCACTGTGTGATACCCACTGTGTGTGATCACAGTGGTGTATGTTTTTTTTTTGTTTTTTGTCAAGACATCTGAGACTGATTTTTATTTCCCCTCTGATATTCTGGCGTGTCAGACAATCATTCAACTTGGTCAGGAGATGGCAGTGTGAGCCGAGTGGTAAGCCTGCGACACCTGCGATGGTCGTCAATCGCGCATGCGCGCAGCCATTTCCTCATTGCCGATGAGAATTGGCGAACAACCGACTGCAGTGTCGCTGGCTCTACACCACCTCACACTTTAACCCGTTTTTCAGGTGGGTAAAGGTTTACAAATTAACATTATAATGTGATTATATAGACGTTTACTTTATATTTCATTGTTGCATCATCGCTCTTCATAAAATGAGCATATAACCGTTTTGTATCGTCGTCTTGTGTTGCCGGTGTAGGTACTAGATGTGGACGGGTCGCTATATGTGGACGGGATCCTTCGGAGGCTGCGCGCTTGCTAATGACGTCACACGTTAACACGTATTTTCAAATATATTTCTTTGCCCAGTGGTTCAATCAGGCTACAAGATTGTAGGAATAGAATGTCTCTATATAGTGTAAAACATTTCTTAATAAAACATTCCCAAATTTTTCCTCCGACCCTTAACCGGTCTGATTCCCAAAGCAACGTAGCATTAACGTGACGTTTTCTACAGGCACGCAGAGGACACCAAACGAAAAAAAAAAAAAAAGGATGATCCTCGCAAAAGTAGCAGTAAATGTTCTACTTTATTATTATTGTTTTAATTGTGATTATTTCGTAACTCAGAACATACAAATGTAACAAACAGGGGTGACAAACATGGAGTCAAAGGTCATCAGCAGATGCGAAGGCTACCGAAGGACCCCTCCACATCTAGCAAACCCAATTTTCTCTTTATTATTTTTATTTATTTTTTGAATGGCTTTATTTAACATTTGCACAACTTACAAAAATAGCATTTTTATAATCAAATGAAACAGACCAATGTATGAACGAAATGCACATTAACAAGAACAACAAAAATAGGAAAAAATAAATAAATAATACAATACAACCAACCTAATACAATAATTACGCTGTAATTTGACATTTTATCTGAAAAAACAAAGGACTCAACACTTTAACACATTCCCAATTTGGTCAGGGGTGACAGAAAACGTCTCAGCTAAGTGTGACAACGTGTGCAGACTTTTCTTGTTTTTCACGAGGGACAGTACATGTACATATGAATGCAGCTCAAACAAAAACACACAAAGAAGAGGAGAAGAATGAAAGAAATTTGCCTTATAAATGTGGAATTTCCCCAAAAGTAAATTAGTAACATTCATCACATAACGGAGTGATACATCTTCAGAGTCAAAACAGTTATGCTATCTTTAGACTCAATCGTTATACATTTGCCGGTGTTCGTCAAAATAAAGTCCCTTACATCACTCCAAAACTTAGATGTAACTGAGCAGGGACAAAATAAGTGAATGGTGGTTTCCGGATCAATTTGGCAAAAGGAACAAGTTGCACTAATATCAACAAAATTGTAAATAATTACCTTACTTGGATAGATATTGTGTAAGATTTTGAAATGAATTTCTTTGCACTTATTTGAGATACAGAATTTAAAGGGGTATAACCAAGCTCTGTTCCAATTGATATCATCAAGAACTGTCTCCAATGTCCAAATTCATTATGGTCCTTTATTCCTAACAATATTTTCAAGAAAGTAGGAGGTTTGAAATTTTGGCTTGGATGTAACTATTCAGTAACAAAATTGCCAATCAAACTCTCCGAATTCTGTGAGCGTAAGTCTCTATAATGGGCATAACTTTAATTGCAGATCTTTTTGATCATAATGGCAATCTCTATAGTTCTGAAGACTTTATGAAAACAAAAATCTTTCCAATCGCACATAAAGAATTTTCTTCTGTTACAAAAGGATTGCCCACAGGCATAATTGTATTAATGAAATCCTGCGTGGTTGCCATTTCTTTTCGATTTAAGCAATCCTTGTACATAAGAAATAAAACATCCTTAATTATATCACATCCAGGTGACTTCATTCGTTTCATCGAATGAACAGCATCAGTAATTTCTTCACAAGAAAGCTCATTATCGCAATTTTCTTGAAATTGGGCCGATATTTTTGGAATAAACTGGCCAATTTTCTCCATAATTGTGTCACATTTTGCTTGGTCAAACACTGAGGTATATATTTGCCATAAGATGAAGTAACACATTTTGAAATCTCAGCAGGGTCTGTACTGATTGTGTCATTAATATTGAGAGAGACAATGTTATTGCGTCGCCTATTTCTTTTTTCGAGACCAAAAAAGTAACTTGAATTCCTTTCGCCTTCTTCTAACCACTTAGTTCTGGACCTGATAAAAGCACCTTTGGCCAAATTAATATACATATGATCTAAACCGTCACTGAGATTTTGAAACTCTCTTTTCTCGTCTTCAGATAATATTTGTTTAGAATTCAACTGTCGCAGTTGGGTCAACAAACGATCATCTTTACTCGTGTTTGGCTTCTTGTTTTCCTGAGGCCTTTTCATCGCAGAATCTCTCACTTTAAATGTAAAGAATTCCCATTTCTGGATTGGGTACATTTCTTTCGCATTAAAGATATCCTCAGCAAGTAATTCTACACTTTCTTTAAATTGTTTGTCTTTCAAAATATTATTATTTAACTTCCAATACCCCCTAATATTTGTCTTTTCTTTCGAACCCTTCAATCTTAAATGTATGACTTTGTGGTCAGACAGCGGAGCATGGGCATGAGATACGTCAGATATATACTGTTACCCTTTTGTGGATAACAACCAAAGATCAACCCTTGACTAAACGGATCTACTCATGTTGGTCCATGTGTAGTCTCTGGCATCAGGGTTCATGAATCTCCAAGCATCCGAAAGCATATTTGTCACATAAAAATAAAGTGGGTTGAAATCCAGAGTTTGAAAGAGTTCTTGGAGGCCACCGATCCATTTCTTCATCTGGAGCGTCATTTTAGTCTCCACCAATGACAAAAATAGATTCCTTGTATTTTTCCTTTAGATTATCCAATTTAAGAGAAAGTTTAGAAATAGCTCTTTTGCTTGTCCAGATCTATTGGGTCCATAAACATTGCAAATAATAAACGTCATATTGTCCACTTTCACAACCAAAATGATCCATCTCCCTTCCACATCGAGCCAATGTTCCAAAACGTCCCCATTAAACTTGTTCAATAAAACCGCAACTCCAGCAGAGTGATTTGAGTCGTGCGAAAAAAATAATTGGTCCCCCCCGTTGTGATTTCCAGAACTTTTCATCATCGCTGCATGAGTGTGTTTCTTGTCAAAAAATTAAGTTTACATTATAGCGTCTACAAAAAAAGGAATACAGCTTTTCGCTTTGTTTTATCGCGCAACCCCCTGACATTTGTTGAACATAAGCTTAAGGCACTAAACTCAAATTTTGTCATAAATCAGCGTTGAATAATGTCAACAACAACAAATAAATATAGATAGAGATAAAAAAAAAAAAATGCGCTAACCAACAGTAGCTCGAGCTTCAACTACGAGTACCTTGTATTGTAAACCAGGATCTGTTAAACATCATCACCAGTGTAACTTGTTAACGAGAGAACCTTTGATAAGAAACCAGTTGGGTACACATCTTCATCAGTCGGTCGTCGTCACCTTCTTTCCCTCGATGTACGCGTCGGGACCACAAAAGCCAGCCCGCTTCCCCTGTCTCCTAGCAGCCTCCTCCAGTGGTCAAAGCTTGTTTCGTTGCAACTTGTGACTGAGCGTCAGATCCTCCTTGACAATAAGTTTCTTCTCTTTCAAGATCTTGTGATCTCGTGATGTTCTCCACAGTTTGTCTTTGAAAGATCTCATAGTAAATTGAATGACGACGGGCCGAGTTTCATCCTCGCGCCTGACTCCAACTCTGTGAACTATGTCAACAAGAAAGCCCAGTTTCTCCTTATCTTCTGGTGCAAGTGTTGCAAGGAGCCGGCATACTTCTTTTCGAATATTCTCTGTGACCGTCTCCTTCATCCCATACAGGCGTAGATTCCATCTCCGGCTGTAGCGCTCCGCATCCTCACTCTGTCTCCCCAGCCCCTGAGACTTGTTCTCCAGCGGTGTCCAACTTTATTTTGTTGCTCCTTATGTCTTCTTCATTCTTCTCTACCCTTATCTCGATTCCGTTCATGTGCTCCCATATCTCATTGATGACTTTTGTATTTTGAGACAAATTCAGCTCAAGAGCAGTGAAACGCGCCGTCAGTTCAACGACAGCTTTCAGAATGTCAGCATTTGAGAGGTTCACGGGCTCAGAGTCCATTTTATTCGCACTGCAGACCTCTTCGTGCTCCTTTGCTTTCGTACATTGTTTTTTCCCAGATGGACTGCTGAGTGGTGACTCTGAGAGCGGTGCGCACAAGCCATCAAATGTTTCAATTTCCTGGCTCAACAGAGACATATTCTTGTCGATACGTTTACTATCTCTTTTTCCTGACATCACTGCCACAATCTATTGGTGGATATCAAGGCCCGAAAGTTGCTATTTACCAGTCAGTCAATTAGCAACTTTTTCTCCTTGACGAATTCACACTAACAACCACGTTAGCTGCTATTTTTTTGGTTCACATAGCAATATAACATATCTCGAGTCTGGTTTATCCGCCTTTTTTTAACGTGATACAGAATAGTTTCGGAGCTCGCTACGCATCCACCGCCCAGGACGCCATCTTGACCGCCTCTCCCGTCTAGCAATCCGTCCCTATCTAGTACCTACACCGGGCGTCGAGCAGTGGAATAGCGTCTACTTGGTGAAGTGAGCCGTGACATGGCTGTGTTATAGCTTTCCCATCCAAATAGGATGTTAATATTAAACTACTACGTGGTTCAAACTTTGTAAAAAATATTTAACTGACTAAAAAGCATTTCAATTGTTATATTTTGTACTGTATACTAGTGCTGTCAAGCGATTAAAATATTTAATTATAATTCATCGCATTTTTCACAATTAACTCGTAGATAATCGCACATTTTATTCATTGTAAAAGAAAATCCCTATATTCGTTGTAAAAAAAATCCCTCCCATTTTTTTGTACATTATGTATATAATTCAATATTTTATTGAATTGCAATACCTTTAAATTGATTTTTTTGTTTTTATGCAAATACTTAATTTTTTTAATTGAAAAAACAAATCATAGTATTTGACTCAAAACAGCATCTCAACAGCCTTTCTAAGGGATCAAATTGGAGTCATATAAGAAATATAAAATGCCAACAAAGTGCAAATGAAATGGGTCAAAATAATGGGCTGTCATACCGAGGGTACCGAGTGCGACTGCTTCCGCCTTCTCCGCTTCCTGCAAGTCTTGAATGCGGGTTGCAATGGTGTATCTCGAGGACAATTTGTAAGTGCAGTCGTTGGATGCAATGCGAAGTATTTCAGCCAGACCTTCGTCCTCCACGATCCGAACAGGCAGTGGCCACCCACTTAACGATGGCTTCGGTGAGTCTCTTTTAAATTGACCCATCCATCGGTTTCTGTCGCAAATTATCCATGGATGCCTGGGTTTGACAAGGGGCTGGAGAATTGGCATCAGGGGTGTGCTTGGCCATCAAATGGTATTTTAAACTGGATGTGCTTTGATGGGAGTTCAGTTCACGATGGCAATACACACAAATGACTTTGCTCTTATCAACGACACCATTGAGGTAACTTTTTTTTAAATAAAACTTGCCATTCAGAATTTAATTTGCGTCATTTTTACCACTCACCATGATGCTTTTAGTTCTATAAACTGGCAAAAACTCCACACAGGAAGCCCATGCAGGTGTGTCCTAAATTTCGCGTGCTTGATGTTTTTTTCCGGTCTCATAAGCGTCAGCGCTACGTCATAGGACTACATTTTTTATTAGAACAAGATGTTAAAAAAATTGACAGCGTTAAAAGTGGGTTGGATTAATCCCATTAATAACGCGTTTTTCTGACACCTCTACTATATACGTATTGTTGGAGTTGAGTCACCGAGGAAAATAAAAAGTAGTTGGTAAATGAACCTTAAAAGCCAAACTTACTCCAATGCGTGTTCGTTTTTTTGTACTCAAGAAGAAAAGGTTCAAATAAAGACCCAACAACTGATTAAAGCTCCGATATTTAGTTTCTTCGATTTCTGGAGTTCAGGAAATAGTACAAAGACAGATATCTGGGCAGCTTTTTCTTAATCTCACGAGAAACTGTACTCGGGCGAGCACAGTCGAAAAATGGCGCGCATCTTTCAGCCCAGTTTCAGATTTTATTGGAGTTTTTTTATGTCAAGGATAACGTAGGTCGAATCGGTCGTCTTCGCTCCACGTCCAAGGGAAGATCCTCTCCAGCTTAGTTATCGTCTGGAAGGTTAATTCACGTCTGCTCCCCAAGACTGGCCCGCCAAGGCTGGAATTCTCCGGCGGGCAGTCTCTTTGTCTCTCGTGCTGGCATTTCCCTGTAATCTTGTCGGTGTGCATGTGTGCGTTTGTATGTGCGTGCTCCAATCTCAAATTGTTGTCTTTCGGAATGCCTTTTTACGATAGCGTCCCTGTGACACCTCCAGTACCAAATTCGGTATGTTTGCATCTCTACAGCCAATGTGGAGAATGTGCTTTGTCGTATTTGTCCATGAATTGCTGTGAATGTGAGTGCAGGTTATGGAAATGCGATATGTGCAAGTTTGTCTCACGACTGAAAATTTCAACAAAGTTCACACATTAAAACTAAGTAGAATAAATTTAGCATATGCGAATAATATAATAAATCAGGAAACATCAGGACTACAATCCCAGTCATTCTTGTGACCTGTGCTTCTAGTTTCTATTTATAAATGCTTCTTGTTTAATCAATGTTTAACATATTCAGCAAATATGAACCTGCTAAATTAAATAATCGACGTTCTGTCCCGTAAGTGTTTAAATTAATGCCAGTAATCGGAATACAATCCTTCAGTGAGGTGCACTCTATAGGGGCAGAAGGAAATGTCATCATTGATTCACGTAACCTGAGATCTTCTCATATACGCTCCATGTTTTAAACTTTGATCATATAAAAGTGCAATTTTCAGCAATTAGTGTCACATTGGAGCTTTTAATCAAATCGTAACAGAAAAAGCAGGTTGACTAAAAAGGCCCAAGTAAAAGTGTGAGCTGCGCTTTGAAAATTAATAGATTTGTGTTCCAGTCGCACGTTTTACCTGGTCAGTCAGGTATGTGGTCATCAATGCGCTGCCACTGGACACAGCACGTGCAAGGTTACTGAAAAGCTTTGGGAGATGGAAGTTGCAATTCACATGTTGAAAAGTTATCGAACCTTGTTCAGATAATGCTGAATCTGAATCTCTACCATGAAACATGAACCTTACTCCCTAAGAGCATTGCTAAAAAAAAATTGCTTAACTTACCTGTGAACACTTACCTTAGCTAAAAGGTGTCAAGGAGTAACAGGAATTTCTAGTAGCGACTTACTGTATGTAAGGAACATATGAACATGAACAACGCAAGCAGAAAAAAGAAAAACAAAAAACATAAACTAACAGTCCAAACATAACTGCCGAGCTTCCCCACCAAAAAACAAGACATGCAAGCAAGCATCTACGGTCTTTGGTTCTCATAGCAGGATTACATGGTCAAATATTTTTTTATTAAACAAACATGCAAGGGATAAAGAGTCAAATTTGAAAGCACACTACTTTAAACGTAAACATGGAAACTGGTTTAAATCCAGTAGTAGACCTTTACGGCTCTTAGACCCAGACTTAGATATCAACAAAAGGAACCAGTAATCATCTTTCTGTTAAAAACCTGAAGACTTCAAGGTAGCGGCCATCTCCAAAGCCACTAGGGTGGATTGAATCAAAATACTGCATAATCGTCAGTCTTAGGAGTTTTATTAATTGGAGTTGCAAAAAGTTTGGTTCAAGACCCAAATCAATTTGAAAAAAAAAAAATAAAAAAAATCATACGAATTACAGTGATAGTAATTTGCATATTTATAAATAGAGAGAAGCATGAATATTTGTTTCAAAAGTAGTTTTCAACTGATTGCCCTCATTCACCCACCATTGACCCTTTGCATGTTATTTCACAGCCTGCGTAGGAACTCCCTCTGGCTTGCAACCAGTTCAGAATGCGCCCCGCCTACTGCTCAAAGACAGCTGGGAAAGGCTCCAGCACACCTGCGACCCTCGTGAGGAGAAGCGGATTGGAAAACGGATGGATGTACATTTCAGATCCGGAAATTATGTCAAAACAGATTTACTCACACAGTGCCCAGGGAGCAAAGCAGGGAGAAGCGCCACATCTTTGGATGCAAAGTCACACTGAAGAAAACATAAACTAAAGACTTCAGAGAGGAACTTAATTGATTGTGAGTAATAATCTGACATAATTTATACCTCAGCTTTTAAGTTGTGGGAGAGGGCTCATATGGAGGAACCCAGGTTACCACCACATCGCCATCCACAGGCACGGTTGCAATGCCCTATATTCGAAAGCAGATGCTTAACACACTCTGTCTAGGCAGCATAACTGTGCCGCGACACACCAGTGTGGACATGGTGTGGCCAGTTAGCGTGCATGTGTGTGGAGTTCCCAAATGGTGTCGCTTAAAAACAAATGCTGCTCACTTGCTGGTGTGTTTTGGTTCGTGTTTTTTTTTGCACTGGTGATGATGGACAGTCCAATTCGGCAGGTGAGTTGTTACGCACTCCTTGGCGCGTTCCGACTTCCATGGCCACCGTCCTGCTGTCTATATCGACCAACACCTTTTCTGGGGTCTGATGAGCGTCAGCATCGGGCGCGCTAACCCGGCGTTCAGTTCATCCCCCAGCGCCAGTTCTGCTTACCAAAAGTGGCCCACTGGGCGGCTCGCATTCCACGCCCGGCTCCACGCCAGCGAGCCGGGCCTCTTACCCATTTAAAGTTTGAGGAAAAATAAAATAAAATTTATGAGGCACATAATGATACGGTGCAGTGACTGGATGGTTTCTTATCACAAAAGGGAGCACAGAGATACTGGCCGTGTCCAAATTAACAGGCTGCAACCTCCGAAGGCCAGTTCGCAGGCTGGGTCCTCGAAGCCTAAGAAGGCTCCTCCTAATGTAGCCTTATATGGACCGTATAACCCGTGGTGAATTTGGACAGGCTCGATAGCTACGTACAAATAATTAGGCTGCGTCCTTCGATGTCCAATATGGCGGACAGAAGACGTCACTTCCGGTGCGACAAGAACGCTTACGCCGGTGTCCAAATTCACGCGGCCTCCGAGTACTAGCCTTATAATCTGTCCTCGTTTCCATGGAGTTTCCATGGAAACGGGCCCTGAGTGAAGGCTACGAGCATGCAACCTTCGCAGCCTTAAAAGCCTCGCTCTTCTTCTACGCCGTTCTACACTCGCAAGATGCAAACTACCGAAGCCACGTGTTCCGCCTCATCGGAGTACACTTTCAGATGTAAGTATAAGTTATTTATATGCAATATTAAAACATCACTCATGAGAAATATTGGGCAGCAATGTTTGGATATTTAGCTCCAGATTAAGATAATTTTATTAGTTGCGATATCGGCCAAATATAACTTAGGTAGCTCTAAGAACTATTGCATAGGAGGTACGGCTGAAACATTTGAATTGTCTTATTTCTGCATGTTAGCATTATTTTATTTAATCTTTCCCTTATGTTTTAGGGAGCAAGGAGATGACCGCGCGGCTGATCAAGCTGCGCGGGGAGTACGACAGCCTCTTTACTGGGGCCAAGTTCTCCGCAGCCACAGCATGGAGGTAAAAATACAATTACTATCGGGAAAAATATTTGACGGGTTATTGTCTTATTTCCATCCATTTAAACTCAAAATATCAAAAGGAAAACGCATAAGAATGGCGAGACCCACTATAGCAATTTTAGTTTCCATTCATCAGCCATTTGTGTTTGAATTAGATTTGCGCTAACACGCAGCTGTTTATCCTAGCACAGAATGTGCCCTGTATAAATTCCATGTACCTCCTGCAATGTGCTCCCCAATTACTGATATTAATGAATAATATACGAATCACCCAACACATTAACATGATAAAACGCACTGAAACGGTCATGAACTAATGTACTGAAGTACATAAATCTGCATGTTACCCATAACACCAGGATTTCTGACTAATATTTGCATCTTTTTTACCCATTTTTTCTTCCTTTATTTTTGCATGCATTTTTATTTATTTAATACAGGACCATCGTGGAAAAGCTCGAGCTGCAGGGCAAAGTGACGCCCCTGCAGGCAAAAAAAAAATGGGATAATTTAAAAATGAAGTATAAAGTATGGAAGTCCACATTTCTTTTTCTTGTGTGTGAAAATGAAGAAATAATTGTTTTATCTTTTTGCTTCTTTACATATAAAGGATTGCAAAAACCCAGGCACTGGCGAAGGGGTGGCAGGGAGGGCTACTGCCGATACTTGGCCCTGGTTTGACCTTATGGATGGAGTGCTCGGACAGAGACCGTCCATCACCCCCCCTGTCCTAATTGCCTCCATCCCTGAGGAAAGACCAGGGCCAAGTCAGGCCAGCCCGGAAGAACTCCCAGGGCCAAGTCGGGCCAGCCCGGAAGAACTCCCAGGGCCAAGTCGGGCCAGGGTGACGCAAGAGGAGGAGGAGGAGGAGGAAGAAGTCGTGGTCGTAGAAGAGGAAGAAGAGCGAGGCCAACAGCCGGAGCAACGACTGAGAGGGAGAAAGCGAAGGAGAGAGGATGAATTGATTGAACTATACAGACGTGATTTAGCAATGCGGAGACAGGAATTGGAGAGACAGAGGTTGGCAGAGGAGGGAAGGGCAATTGAGAGGAGGGAGACTTTTGAAAGGTTTTTTACTTTGATGGAAAAGATGATAGATCAAAATAAAAAATTAGTGAAATATGCTTGGTGTTCAAGACTGAAATTTAGATAACATTCATTAAAAAGTAAACAAAAACCGGGGTACTTTCAAAACAGATGAACTAGTTCGTATCCCAGTCACATCTTGAGATCAGCTTCTTCAGACAAAAGTGAAAAAGCCCAGGTTTGTGAAAGACCAAAACATTTACAATAATATGAAGACTCCACCATGTCTGTTTTGCTTACAAACTTAATTTATTGAAAAACTGGTGGACAAACAAGGCATAAATTAAGTACATTATAATTCACAGTAACTATTCACAGAAAATAAAAAAGCATTTCCCAGTTCAGAACTGTTGCAGGATAAACCTGAGTGTGTCAGTGCTGTTTTGCCAATTTTCGCCTGAGCAGGGACTCATTTGGAGCATGGATGGAACCCTTGTTCCAGGACCCATGACATGGATGGGGCACGAGCAAGAGTCCTGATCTTCCTCTCGTGACTTGAAGTGGGGCATCATACCGGTTGCAGTGTCCACTACATCATCCATTACGTGGGGGTTTGCAGGGATGGTCGGGGCAATAGATGGCTGCCATGTCACTACAAAAGATGGGATAGATTTATTAACCATTCATTACATTGTATTTGAATCTATTTTTCCATCTTCTGATATTTTGCCATGTTTGTGTGGCTGTGCTGTTTGATGATTCAGTTAAAGATTATTTTGTGGCATATTTGATGGGATGATTGCTCAAATACCATTGTGCAGTTAAAAGTATTTAAATACCTAAATATACTCGTGGTCCTCTGGTACCTCCTCCAGGGCAGACACCTGAGCAGACAGGTGGTCCCTCCACTGCACTCCAGCGACTGTGTCAGCCACCTCTTCCACAGCAGCCTCCTCTTCCCCTTCGTCCTCCGAGGCCATGAGGTCTCCCACCCCAAGGCAGATGTTGTGGAGGACGGCACAGGCAGCGATGACCTAAAAGAAATAAAAAGGAAATGCTGTATATTGGCTATATTTGATAGTTATTGCACTGAACAGGACATAATTTGATCCTGAATAAAGAGCAACATATTGAAAGTAAAAGTATCAATTATACATTTTTTTTTTATTTACTTACATGTGGTGCAAAGGTGTGGTGCACCTCCAGGGCGTGGAAAAAGATGGCCCGGAATCTCACCTTCATCATTCCAAAGGCACGCTCAATTATTGAGCGTGCCTTGGAATGATGAACGTTGAAGCGCCGGGCCCCCACGCCCTGCACCGGCCGCTTGTAAGGAGTGATGAGGGGGAGTGGTCGCTGGAGGCACGGATACCCTCCATCTGCCAAGATGAAGTGCCCTGGAGGAGGATACAGCCCTCTTTGGTAAAGAGGGCTGTGCCGGAGGACCCTGGAGTCGTGGACTGATCCAGGCCAACCCACGTATATGTCTAGAAAGCGACCCTGATGGTCACACACAGCTTGCATGATTATGCTGCTGAAAAGCTTGCGGTTCTTGTAGTCATGACCATCAGGGCCACTTGGAGGCTTGATTCGGACATGACAACCATCTATTGCTCCAGCAGCTCTTGCAAATGCATGGTGCTTCGCCAGCCCTGCAAATCCCTGGGTCACTGCCTGAAGGTCTCCTGCAGTGTTGGGGAAGTGGATGACTCTGTGGCGAAGAGCCACCACTTCCCCAGTGACCCGGTGGATGATGTAGTGGACAGTGGACCGCGGCATCCCAAATGCTCGTGCCACCACCCGATATGATGCCCCACTCGCCAGCCAGAAGAGAAAGACAAGGACCTCTATCTCGACACCCCATCCATGTCGTCGGTCTTGGTCCAGGAGGTTCAGCAACACTCTGAATGAGTCCCTGCTCAGGCAAAAGTCAGTTTGGAGATCCTCTCCATTGAAAAAACGATCCAACACTGGCACACCCAGGTTTATCCTGCAGTATGGACTTCTTGGCTGTTAATGTTTTGAATAAAAAAAAAAAAAACATGAACGCATTAATTATTGTACTTGTTTCGTTTGCTTGCATCATTCCTACAGTATCACCAACTTAATTTTAATAACTCTGGCCCTAAACTCTCTAGTGGTATTCTGGTGTTTTGCCATATGTACAAACTAATCACGGGGACAATAAAGCCGTCACAAGTATCTAAATTCATAAAAACTCTTTCAGAATGTATATAATTATATCATTTCCATTCGATATTTGTTCTATTATGAAGTTAACACATGTACTACTGAAGTTGTACTACTGATGTTTTTAGTTCATCTGTAACAATCACGTTATAACCCTATTGACCTGTCAATGTTGGTAATAGTGTGAAAATGCTGATAGACGGATTTAGAACTTACTTCATTCCTTCGATAAAGGACAACTCTGCGATGGGAAAGCGTGATCCTCCTCTCCTCAAGAACAAAATGGAAATAAACTAAAAAGTGAAATAAAATGAAGAAAAGTTCGGGTTCCATCGTTTAAAATGAAATAATACAAATGTTTCGCTAAGCCGATGCCTTCGGTCTGGCGCTCGTCGCTGATTATCCATTGATTATCCAAGCCGTTTATAAATCCACCGCAAATACTTATCACCTGCGTCGAACAGAGGAGCAAAGTATATGGGGGCGTAACGTAAATGTTGCGTCAAGCGGCCTTGGCTCCATGGAAACGAAGACCAATTCCAAGGCTGGATTCGAAGGTCGCACGTGACAGCCGTGAATTTGGACACCACGCGCGGTCGTGTCGCGCCGAAAGTGACGTCATGCGGCCGAAAAAGCAGCCTTCGGAGGTTGCAGCCTGTTAATTTGGACACGGCCATTGTCAGGTGTGCCGTGGGAAATTATCCAATTTGTGTGCCTGTGCGGTCTCGCGCCTGGCAAAGTAATCATGTAGTACTCTTCCATACCAGTAATCGGCAACAGCAGCAGCTGATACCTAATTGCCTGGTGCTTGGAGACAAGCAAATTAGTGACGCATTCGTGAGCTGGAGCCATTGTCAGGTGCACCAAAGTCTCTGTAAGTGAAGGGGGAAAAAAAACTGATATGATCATTATGCACTGTTTTTTTATACTGCAAACCCCTCGTATTCAAAACTTTACCAGCAGACCTCGTTCCTGTGTTGGATGATGTTGTGCGCATGGTAAAATTTGCGAAAAGTCGCATATTTGCGGCTTTGAGGAAATGGTAGCGGAGCATAAAGCCTCGCTGTTTCATACGGACGTCCGATGGTTGTCCCGCGGCAAGGTGCGGGCCGGTGTGTATGAGCTGCGAGAAGAACTTAGTGTTTCTGACAAATGAGGGGTCCGATTACGCAATGCTGATTGCAAGTGATGAGTGGTGTGCAAGGCTGGCATACCTGGCATATATTTTTCATTTTCTGACTGAACTGAACTTTTTTTCCCGATGTAACAAAAGAAAAATGTATTTTACATCAAAAAGGAATTGGCAAAAAAAAAATAGTAGGATACATATCCAGTCTTACAAAACATAATCAAGTGCCATTTATAGTTTTAAAACATAAAAAAATACATCCAATTGTTTATTGTCGTCTGTATAAATATATTTAAAATGTAATCTCATCAAAAAGAAATTGGCAAAAAAGTAGGCTATATATTCTCTTACAAAATATAGTTATGTGTCGTTTATACCTTAAAAAGAAAAAATCCATAATTTCATTAATTGTTTATTGTCGTCAGTATGTCAAGGGCGTTTGGGCTGATCATCGTGACGTAGGTGGCCATTTTTCATTCTACAGTTGACTGACCAAGAGGTAGAATGATTTATTAGTTTAGACATACAGAAAACTCCTTCATGCACTCTGCAGTGTTCTCTGTAAAACACCATTATTCATTTATTCGTCTGTAATTGTTAGTATGTAACTGTCCCTTTACCAGGTAGAAAACCGAATATGCCAATTTGGTTAACTTTAGCTGTGCTGTACATGTTGACTGTAATTGATGTCAGAGTCGCAAATTTTGATTTTGGTCGTAGGTCTAAATTAAATTCATATTCTTTCACATTTGGCTCAACAAATGGCCTTTGTTGAATATCTAATTCTGAATATTCATTTTAATTTAGCATTCCTCCTTCATCAAGGGTTGCTAGCTCAGTGCGCACATGGCGATCGATAACTCTTACACAACACACAGTCACGTATAATGAATGAACATTTATTTAAATATTCCATATTCAATACTTTTCCATGTGATCTTTCGTTTATTTGCGCACCTTTATTTATTTATTTTTGCTCATAAGTCGTCCAAAGTTATTGTAAGCTCCCCCCCTCCAAAAGAGACACCGTGGGAAAATGAATGTGTGAATCTCATTCATTTTCCCACGGTTTCGCGGTGGAGGTCGGAGGGGAGCGGAGCGATGAGCGCATGCGCGGAGTTTCCTGGTCAGGAACAGGGACTGGGGTTCCTTCGAAGATAAAAAAACTCCAAGAGCGCATTGCTTCACTCTTATGGTTCGGAAACTCAGGGAGTGTTCAAATTTGCCGTTGAAGTTTTTCAGTATGGCCCAAAAGAAGCAGTTCCGGAGCATGCTCTCTGGAGCCGATCCTGTTGGGGATGCGGTGCGCAAAGTGCGTCAGGGAGAACAGGTGGAAAGAGTTCAAGCATGAGCTGCGGATTGCTTTAGAACATAGGATAGGGATCGCTAAATAATGGGAGGGTAGCGTGCACCTGTTCTTCGAAGACACACACTTCTCAAGTCGTGTTAGTCGGAGTGATGGATTATTTAATTAAATATGGAATTAAATAAATCAGATAAATAAATATACGCACCATTAAATATTTAGATAAAAGTGACATTAATTAAATGTTTCATGTATTAAGTAAATATTAAATTAAATAAATCAATGTGTCATTAATTAATTACATTACCATTATATGTAAAAATATGAATTTATAATTATTTCAGAATTAAACATTTAATTAATTAATTACTATTGTATCATGGTGTATTTTTTTTTATTTAATCTTGGCACTTTCATCCTCTGTAGAACTTCACTGAAGGCCTACGTGTTAAATGCACGGCCCGCCACTGCATTATTCAATATAAGCTTCCAAAAATGTGTTTGGAATGAAACATCAAAATAAGTGGTCTACCTCTTTGCGATGCATTTAAAACCGACAACAACAACCAAAAATGAATTACAAATACCAATTATTTTTATGTCCTTATGACCTTCATATCCCACCGTTTAATTATGTCGTGGTCCGCGGCTTTGGACTGTTTTGCAGTTAAGTATGCATCCGACACTGAATGGCTTTTTTTAAGGACACTGCCACAACCTTTGCGCATTTTGAGGGACCAAGTTACGAGATTCCAAAAATGATCAACTGCACGCGATGTTAGACTCTCGTGGTTGTTAAAAAATGCTTCATGCGTGTTGATGTGGCAGCAGTTGCGTTTTGCTGAGTTATGTACGAGTTTTATGATATGCGTCACGCACGAGATTTCTCTCTCTCTCTCTCTCGGTTTTGTAAGAATAAAAATTAGAATTTAATGGCGGTCTGACACGTGTCTTTTGAAGATGCTACAGTACATTTTCTCACTTTTATTCATATGATTTCTGTCCCTTCCACATTAAAAAAATGGATTGTTGCTCAAGACAAGTGGAAATTGTTTACAAGTATTTATTTTAGTATTCATGGTTAGTTCCATTGGCATAGTGTATAGTTTTTGGTTCAATTTAAAATGCACGAAACATTTACACACTTGCGCTAAACAATGCATATTGCGTTCGTAGAGGGCTTACAGCACCACACAAACACACAGAGACGAGCATGGCAGCAATTAAAAAAAATAAAATAAAATTATTGAATCATATCAGGAACTGAAAATTTTGTTGTTAAATGTCGAAGTAGGACGCATTCAATATGCCCTGTTTCAGCTATTCTCTTTCAACACTGATATCTTAAAGTATACCTGGAAAGAAAAAATAATTCTTTGTTTTTACACTTTCTCTTTCAGAATGGCATCAAATATTATCAAAGCGAAGGCAGTTGCAATCCGGGAGGCTGTTAGGGCCAAAAATTGGTCCCCCAGCCTGGATGGCTCCCTCAAAGCCATTGGGACACATCTAAACAAAACTGTTGCCCTCTGTGACGGGACAAACATATTCAAAATGGTCTTATTTGAGAATTTGTCTGCCCAAGTCACAGAGGGCAACAGTTTTGTGCCAGGGCAGGAGACCACACTCCTCACCCGGCCCAATTCCAAAATATTTGTTGGCGCCGCAGTAGAGGTCACTGCGGAACTGGAGGAGCAGGCCAGGCTACGCCTATTTCCACCGTCAGTGACATCATCTCCTCAGGAGGTGAAGGATTCCCCTCCTGAGGGGATGGTGTCCTTGGAGGGGCAAATAGTGGATGTAAGTTTAGTGCACGCATGCATACATAAACTTAGAAATGTACACGCACACACACAAACACACATGCACGTATGCGCATACATACACTTGTGAACACATTAACATTCCTTCAGAATTAACCTTGCGTTCCAACCAGGGACAGCTACAGGTTTTTTTTCTCTCTCCTGAGGCTAAAGATGGGCTTGATTGATTCAGATAGGGGCTGCGAAAATATTTTTTAAATATATTTTCGAATATCACTTAACTGGGACTACGCCGATTTCTGTTGGGGCTCGATCACCCTACATCCCTTGCTCCATATAAAACATGTGTTCCCTTGCATTAAGCATTGCGATATAATACAATACAATTTTATTTAAATAGCCCATTTGACAACAGCTGGAGCTGTAACAGAACGCTTTCCATATGCCGTCAAATAAATTAGCAGGTAATTAGAACACAAATATAAACACATTTACACATTTAGCTGAATCGCGACAGTCTCATGTTGAGTCGAAAGCAAAAGAATAAAAATCTGTTTTCAAACAGGTTTTAAAAATGGAAAGAGATGGGAGCTCATTCATTCTGACACAATCATTGCAATGTGCTATTTATTGCGAGGGTACCCACTTTTCTTTTTGTTGTTCTTCAGTGTCAGCTTCACAGTTCTGTTTGCACACACATCATGCGCACAGACATACATGATTCAAATGTTTTTTTTTTTCAATTTGGTCCACATTAGATGCGTCCATTTCGCATGGTGCGGCTGCGTGGGGCCCGGCCTGTGCCAATACGCAACGTGACCATAATAAAAGTAAGTACATCATTTATAGTTTTCCTGTTTTTGCATTTCATTCATACACACTGAATATGCATTTTTAAACTATTGCAGGACGGTGTGCAGGTGAATGTGGCACTCTGGAAAGAGGCCAATTTGGTCAAAATCGTATCGGGAGCCAGCTACACTTTTACACACCTCATCGTGCGGAAAAATGATTTCGGGTTGAACCTCCAAACAACCCAATTCACTGAAATCAAAGTGAGTAAATACATTGCTCTAGATCAATGGTAGTCAAAAGGTTTCTACATACTTGTGGTCCCTGTACTAAGGCACTTTTTAATATCAACCCAGAACAGGTGTTCCCCATCCTGATTTATACTTATTAATTCATTACAAAAAGAGATCTTGGGTAAAAGTTGTTTCCAATTCACAAAAACTGTTTTTCTTCGACAGAGCTGTAACTACGAGAAAACAATTGCAATAATTGGATTTTCGGTGGTGGAGTCAAAGGTGGAGGTGGTGGATGCAGCGGGTCAGCTGACCGAAATTCCCCTCAACATCTGGGAACAGACTTTTCCTCACCCCCCGACCATCTCCCCTGGTGATAATGGACTGTCTGTCAAGATAACTATGTCAGAGGGAGAAATTGTACAACTCCAACTATAATACAAACACGCGCACACACACACCCCCACACGCATGCACACACACACACACCACATCATTAAAAATAAAAATTCATATCCTAAAAATTTGAAAGTTTGTGGATAGATTTTGGCGCTTCACCTAGTCTCATGGGTTTCAGCTTTTATTTTTGATGGATAGTGAATAATACAGTTCAGCGCTTATTTAATTGACTCAATTAACTAACTATGCACCATTATCAATCATTACTGTACAAAACTTAACATTTAATATGTTAATATAGTATCTGTAACTCAATTACCAGTTACGTGTGCAACTTCAATATTAAACAGTTATCTCAACAAAAAGGACAATCGGAAAAATGTTTATGCACAGTAAAACAGGTAAGCCATCTCTGGGTATTTTACAATTCAGTCTTCATGGGAAAACATTCAACAATTTGATTTTCTTGTTTAATACATAGTTCTGCACAGCAGGTGGCAGACGAGCACCTCAAAACGTCAGATGTCATCCGCCTACCACGAAAGAAGAACGTGATGGAGGTTCTCCCTCTTCTGTCGGTCAACCTGAGAATTATGTTCTTGAGGATAAAAGTTGGTGAGGTGGGGTTGTTTTCAGTCGCTTGAATATAAGTATGAGGGAATTTATTTTTTTTAATTGGTTGTTGTTTGACATTATTTTGGTTTATTTCATTAAATGGCTGTGGGGGTTGGATGGTCACCTTCGTGCGTACGCGTGTTTCAGGGTCTCGTGAAAGGCGAGTGGCCCAATCCCGATACCCACACTACACTCTCATTATGTATGTACGGCGTACAAGTGTTTGAGAGCGCAGCCGAAGCATATTGCCGACAATTCCTTGAGGATTTGACCGAAATACCATGAAACTGGCGATGTTCGGTATAATTCTTGCGTCCGTGACGAAAGAATGAGTCTCTTCAAGTGTATATATCGAATTATTACATAATTTATCAGTTGAATGTGTGTAATATCGATTGTTTTAAAGTCACTTACGTGTTTTGTCCAAGTGCAACTTGGCCACCTTTTGCGTCTGCCGCAGATCGATTAGGCGCCGCAAATGGTTGAAATGAAACCATAGCTCCTATCAGTGGGAAGACCGTCCCCGAGTTTTTACTTTACTTCTTCATTACTTAAGTTTGAATGTCACTTTAAACTGAAGAATTGTTATTTACAAAACAAAAACGTGCCGCCATCCTCGATGACATCAGAGGTGGAAGTCGGTTACGTCACACGCATAGTCACAATTTTGCAATATTGGTCTCCTTGTAACCTGTGCTCTCTGACACCACGTGTACACTTCAACAAGGTACGTATGATGTCGAGTGTTTATTGCGATTGGGCCATTCTTTGTCACCGTCTTCTCTCTGACAAATTGGCATATTCCGCAGCCAAAATATGGTGAGCAGTTGCTGCGATAGCAGGTGCAGCACAAGGTTATTTTAGTTAACAAAGATGAACTAAAAAACTAAAATAGACAAAACACATTTTTAAAAATGAAAAAATAAAACAAAAATGCCCTTAAAAAAATTAAAACTACATGAAACCAGTGATGGCAAAATGAAGCCCCATATAGCAGTCAACCCATGCAGGGAAATACCACATGTGTCAGGCTCGCTTGTAGCGAGGTGAAGGAGGAAGAGAGAAGGACCCAAAATGCAGGGAAGCCAGGCAAAATGTAACATAAGGGGAGTTTTAATTAATGCAACCAATGAATTCGGGGAAACAAACGTACGAAGTGAAAAGCAATGAGGATGACAAAGAACGCGACTGGACAGAACTAAACTTGACGAGGAAAACAGAGACATTGACAAATAACTTAGGCACGAGAACGAGAACGATTGCAGGAATCGGCCGTGACAGTCAGGGAAAGGAAGCAATGTCCCGACAACAAGCTGTCGGTCCTAAGCACTTAAGTAGTCCGGGTGATTGACAGTCAATGTGACACAGCTGCGTGACTGATGAGGAACCGGTGTGTGGCTGGTGGGCGCGACTCTCATGCCCCGATGACAAGGGAAGGGAACGAGCGCTGGAGGAAACGCCCCCACTCAGCTGGGAGAACAAAAACAAAGACATGACATGACCGAACGGGTCATGACAACATGTAGGAGCTTCAAGATGATTCATTTTTCTTGACTACGCCATGGACAGAAAAATGTATAGCATGCTTGGTGCATGCAATAAAATGGTGAGGTGTAAATCATGCTTTGAACACCAAAAATTATATATTTGAAGAGTGTTTTGACATTAATTGTTCCGTGTTACTTTGTCGATGTTTGTGCTTATGCGACCAGTGAAATGTGAAATAAGGCGGTAAAATCAAGTGCTTATTCATCTTTATTTAAAAAACAAGTGAATCAACAACAAGTTATCCATTCATTGTCATTCAGTATCATTCAAAGTTCAATCTTATTCAGTTCCATTTCAAATTATTTCATGTCATTCAGTATCATTCAACATCATTCTATATCATTCCACATCCTTCCACCAAAATTTCTTCAGCTTCTCAGCTTTCACACGCAATTTCTCCAGAAATTACATTGCCTAGTCATTTATTATTCATTTGAATGTAATTATAAAGTAATTTTTTCTATCCCTTGCTGTTCGATCATAGATGAACTCCAAAGGATCCTTTTTCACAACAAAGCGGAATAAACATTGACTGAAATTGTTTCAATAGGCATAGTTTTTTGGAATGTTCAAAAAAAAGGGAGGGAGGATGAGCCTAAATGTTCTCACCCACACATAAAGCCCTAAAATTAAATGGAGTAAGGTTGCTGTCAAAAAGGCATGTGTAATGAAACGATTCGTATCCGTAATTATTTCCCCGTGAGTATAAATCGGAGTTGATTTTTTTCTTGTGAGTAAGGATCAAAATTGTGAGGGTTTGAATTTTTTTTTGGAGAGTACAAATCAAAATTGTGGGTTTGAAATGTTTTGTGAATACAACTCTCGTTTCTACAACTACGAATTTTCACTTCGCACGAGTTGCCAGCTGAGGATATGAATCACCCTGTGAGAGTACGAATCTGCACAACATGCAAATTAGGATGACGTCACGAACGCCTCAGGCAGGTCCCAGGGTAAGCTAATCAAGCCGCGATTCCGGCTCTCGCGCATGCAGATTGAAGAAAACAAAGATGGCGAACGCGAGCGGATCGGACGGCGCTTCCAGCGGCTCAAGAGACGCATCTTCACCGCAGGTAAAGTCAGCAACGTGTTTATACAATTTCTTAATAATTATTTCATACAGTCATTATATATAATAGCTATATAATAAATATATGTAATAGCTTTGGACTCACAAGCTAATGATGCATTTTTACTGTGTTAGCATTAGCACATAGCGTTGGCGTACAAAATGTAAGTGCATAATTGGCCGCAATCACATTTTTTGGGATTGTCTCAAAAACAATATTGTGAATGTTATTCTGTTTAAAAAAGAACAATTTATTTTATTCAAAGATGAGTCCCTTCCTTTATCAAATTTGGTAAATATGATAAATAAGATATGACGAGGTAAATGCTATATTCAATCCAGAAAATGGAAAAATAAGGCCTTGTCACTGTAATGTTTAAAAAATAAGTCAAACGAATAATTCCAATCTTTAATTCTAATGGCAGCTAGACGTGAAAGGATAAATGGTTTGGTGCAAACTGCAAAACAATATAATTTGTTTGATCTGTTTGAGAATCTTGGTTCAAGATGGCAGCCACTCTGCACTTCGCCCCAATTAGTCCAGGCTCCATCTAGGGTTGTAAAATATGTCATTGCTGGCCGGTAAAAAAAAAATGTCCATTGTGTTTTCCATTTTTCACATGCAATGGATTGAAGTCATTTTTATGTTAATGGTGTTTCTGCGCTACAGACATCCCATTAACATAATATTAAAAAAAAGTTTGACAAAATTGGACATATATGTTTCTCACAGCACAGTGACGATACGCATGGTTAGCAATGACGTGCAAAATCTGAAATGAAAGAGACGTAAAGTTGATCAGAATTCAACGACCAATTTATGAATACTACTATTCATTAATCTCAGCCAGAAGATGGCCCGTGCAAGTTCAAGACTAGAACTGGACTGTGACTATTATTGCCACCACCAGTTATACTTATCGGTCATAAATCTGAGTCCAGCAGTCAATCACTTTCGAGCAGGACTACAAGTGTGATTGGCATTGGTCCAGGCTGGTGTGTTCTTTGGTGTGGATGCTGACCCAAGTGTGTGATTAGAGAAGTTATTTAGCAGGCATTGTACAATAATGACAATACTTATGTCTAGAACAGAAGTTGTATTTTTCTCACTCAGGCCCAATTAAGAGAGGTGCTCACCACTGCTCAAAATCTGGTGCAGATGCCGAGCAGTGTAAAGGGCAACATAAACCAGGGAGAAGCTGCTGTCGGACAGGGAGCACAATCAGCTCCAACAGGGCGGCCTCAGCAGACAGCCCAACAGATAAGAACTGGTCACACTGGCCCTGAACACTCAATGTCTCAGTAAATGGCACGGTAGGGTACTAGGGTCATTTGACTGCAGTAATTCCACACCCAGTTCAGGCACATTCAACAGACAAGGTACCTGATTGTGATTCAGGCAGAAAGCAGAACAGCAGTAGCCTGTGAATATTTCCTGAAACTCCAAGGAACATTGTTTCGAATGTTTAGATTTTTCAATGTTAATTCATTTGAAAAACATGCTATTAACGTCAATAATATGGCCAAAAAATCATCAATGTAATTTTTTTTAATGTAATCGTATGTCTATTTCTGTCTATTAATCGCAAATTATATTACACTTCAAATTTCGGCATTTTATTACGTCACCATTAAATGGCTTTGTGTCAAAGAAATTAGTTTATCATATTATCAAGTTTCAAACTATGCTTACAGGTCAATTGAAGTTCAAATTAACATGTACCTTTGTGATTCAGTGTTAACAGAAGTGCCTGCGCTGACAGGAAGCCACAAAACATCTCAAACTGTTTAGAACAGGAAACCGGTCAGCTCAAACTTAGCAGAAGTGTGAACCAAAAGATGTCTTGAAAGCTGAAACTGTTAGACGGGTGCGATAATGTCTGAGTCTTCAAGTTTTCCATTCTGTATGAGATGCATATTCAAATTGCTTTGCTGTGATGCAATAAAAAACACACGGGAGCAGGAAGCTTTAGCTTTTTCTCTGGGCCTTCTCACTGTGACTGCTCCTCGCGAGTGACAAAGACAATCTTGGCTGGTTGATTCATTTGTTCAGGCTGTTTTTATAGCAACATCCCTCAAACTTTGAAATTTTTTGGAAAAATCCACTCATTCCTTTTCAGACCAAAACCATTTAATTCAGTGACTCTATACTTTTGACCCTTGGGACCCCCATCTTTTTATTGTTGCACTTTTATAGAAGTCATGATTCATGACCAATGGTTTCTTTGTATCATTGTATCCTCTGAAAATACTTTCACAGGAATTTATACCGTTGCCGTTTCAATTGAGTTTCTGCTAGTTATGATCTCTGCTAACCTAAGGCTGAGCTGTACTGTATTTTTGTACACATTAATGACTAGAGCGCAAATGAGTCACATTTCCTGATGTTAATCCTATTTTGTACATTCTGTGGAAACATTTTACAGCTCTCTATTGTTAAAACTCTAGGAAAAACTGTAAATACAAATGCATGTCATTTTTCAGGAGCTGTCACAATGGGACCAAAACCCACTTTTGGGTCCTGACCCCAATCACTGATCTATTGCACAAAACAAATATTATTTTATTTATATCGCATATTTCACAACAGTTGGAGCTGTAACAAATATGCTATCAAAGCACATTTATATACAGTCAAGTTAACACCATCATTTTGATTGTTAACATATTCTGAAGAAGGTTGTTTTATGTTGAATGGAATATAAAATAAAGAGAATAATTGTATGCCATATTTACAGGTCTTTTCCTGGATTTTTAAAAGAAAAGCTACAGGAAAAAGCTTTTTTTTAACCACCTAAAAAGGCAACAACAAGCCGGGAAGAGGTTGTTCGTCAACTTCTTTCTTTTTGAAAAAGAATACGCAAAAATGCCAAGAGCAGAAGACAACCATCCTCTGCTTCCAAAGATTATGTTGCAGCCTCAAAATAAAGACACATCTCTCTTCTTTGATTGAGCCAATTTCTTTTTTCTTCTTTTTGTTCAGTTGGAGTTTTTCGTGAAGCTTATTAGATCGAACCAACAGTAACTTCTCCTTCATGATGTCAGCCGCCACTCCAACTCGAAAACCCCTGGGTCCTAACAACCCTAACATTATTACAGAACATGTAAACATACCGGCATGACAAAATAAGGATGTTACCCAAACTGAAACACTATTTGTTTTTAAACACATGAATGAAATATAAATCCCTTCGCACTTCTAAGTTGCAACAATGGCACTGAAAACTAGAGCCGAATGGGTTGAGAGCGGGAAGGTAAATGGTGTCATGGCCTGGTTAGTGGCAGGCTTGGCAGAATCAGCGGGGAACGAAGACCCTGATGAACTTGACTTGCGTCTGGCATTATGAAGACACATTAGGGGTGTAGAATTAGTGGGAGACCCCGCCCTCGGGCCACCACCGCCGGTGAAATACCACTACTCATCATTTTTTTTCACTTACCCGGTGAGGCGGAAAGGCAAACTCCGCGCGGGCTCTCGCTTCTGGCGCCAAGCGCGCATCCCGGGCGCTTTGGCGAGAGTGGCAGTGGAGGAGTTTGACTGGGACACCTGTCAAACAGTAACGCAGGTGTCCTGAGGCGAGCTCAGGGTGGACAGAAACCTGCGGTGGAGCAGATATTGTTTGGGGTTAGGAGGAAGCCCGCATTGTTTGAAAAATTCTTTCCTTGATGTTATGCCTACGTTATCTCTTACTGGGTAGCATGTTCAAATATTGTGTCATTGGCATACTTTTTTCTTTTACGTTTTGACTCTTTGTTTGTTGTAGATGTTTGATGCATTTGTCTGCACACCTGCGTCGGCAGCTGCTAAAACAAAAAAGGCAGGCATGGTAAAAGCCAATAAGGAGTCTGGAGATGATGAGCATGACAACGACGATGATGAAGAAACCGAAGAGGAGCCCCCACCACCCAAGAAAGCAGCTAAGTCTGGTGCAACAGCCCCTGCGGAAATATTCACCCTAACATTTCCCTCCTGTTTATCACATATTTACTCATATTCTCACATCAGTGAGATTTTCGACTGGAGGATCATATTTATGAAAACAAATACATTTACCCTCAGAGGCAATGTTAATTATTTGCAGTTCCCAGGGTCAGGGAACAATTCAAGTAAGTCATAAACCATGTCATTATTTTCATCATTGACATTACCTTCATAATCAGGGCCAAGCAAAGGATACAATTGAGCCAACCGGTTGTCCATGGGCAATATTGCTTTGATTTTCAATCTGATAATGAGAGAATGCTGACACGGAATACAACAGCATCCTCACAAGATCAAGAATTCCGCAAAAACAGCGGTTGATACCAAATCAAGGACACCAGGGCTTTGTGTTGTCCAAAGGCATTCGTCCAGGAACTTCACATGGTGGCGTCAAAACCAGAATGTCCTTTCATTTTACCATGAAGAGTCTGAAGACCTTCTGTAGCCCTGGTCTGACTACCACCCGCCGTTGTGTTGTTGAGAATAAATGTGCAACATTGTTCACCGAACAGAGCACACCACCTCTCTCATCCTACGACATATCAACAGCTATCCTGTTTCGGAATGCCATAAGGGATTGGCTGATAGCCTTTCATGCACAGTTTCAAACCCTTTTTGCGTCCAATTACCCAATTTTGTGCACATTGTGATGGATGCAATTGACCTGTCTGCGTTCTTCGTTCGAGGACTCAAATGTTGCTGTTACTTGAGCTACGAATTTATACTAACTTAGTCCACCAATAGCTTCAATGTATATTGAATTATTTTGGCCGTGCCACCCTGCTTTCCCTTTTTTTAGCGTCACCGATGCCCTGGCATGACAGTGGACAGTTCGCAAAGTTTATACACAAACAATATAAAACATACAATTTCCGATCAATCAAGTACATTTTGTGGAATGGCACTCTCCAGAAGCTACCAATAATTCGACAGCAATTCACTGGCATACAACCAAAAGCCCTCAAATGTTAACTTTAGATTCAAACAAACAACAATGTGACATGTTACATACAAGCGTTGCTTCTGTTGGAGTAAATAGCTTCTGCTGGATCGCAGTTGGATTCAAAGTAAAGGATAATGTAATTATGGCAGTCAATCTAAACAGAGCAAAGGGTAGACTGCTAGGAGCCACTTTTGTGGTCCCGGCATGGAAGTCCATTGTTTCAGAGGTGTCTCGTTCACACCTCCTTTGTTGCAGACTTGATCCAATCTTCCTGCATTCCTCTCCTGAGGGTCTTGTCATTAGCATGGTCCAAATTTCGGTTACACTTAAAGGATTTCATACATTTGACTATTAAAGAAATATAAGAGTTTGATCTTAACATAGTTCATTAGATGTTGCTGCATCCAGTGTATGAAAATGTGATACTGTAAAATGCTGAGAGTGTGACTGGTGGAGCGAAACTGGTTGCAGGGGTGTGCAAGAATGGAATGTTTTAGAAGCAGACGGTGCTGAGCGAGACGAGATGACTCCGGGAGCAGTGGATGAAGGAACGGCCATCGGGGGATCGCACGCAGGAGGAGCCACGGGATTCGGCGGGAGAAGAAAGACCAATAAGAGCAAGCTAAAGTTAACTGCAGGATACACATAGCCAATAGAATCATGCCAGGATGCTTTTGTCTGTGTGTCATTTACATATTGTAAAGTCACTACTGGGGAACTCGGAAAAAGTAGAGTGGAGTTCTGTGGATGGCAGGAGAGGTGTAGAGTTGTATTGAGAGGGATCCGAGACCCAGGCGATTATGTAATAAATCTGTGTATTGGGAATAAATCCACTCGTGCGTGAAAATGCCGGCTTCCTGATACCTTTCTATTGCAGAACGAGCGCGCATATTGTTGGATGAGTGAGAGTTGGGTAAGGTCGCAAATTGGAGTCAGATTACTAATCTGAGGTTACATTGGTTTAAGATTAAATTCTAACATTAATTTAGAGCTAAATTCCAACAAAAGCCATCTCTCTTTCAACAACTCTATATTTCCCTCCCACACGTAGTTGAGCCATTAACACTTCCTGATTTAGGTTACATCCGCCAAAATAAAAGCATGCCTTTCAAAATAAAAGTCGTCATAAACAAATAAACTTTGCCTGAAAGGCAGAACAATCTATCATATCCACACCACTATCAGATTTCCCCTCTTGGTTGTGGATTGAAGTTTATTTCAACCACTGTCAAAACCAGACACAGTGGTGTTGATAAAGTTCCTAACCGCTCTGGTCTGTCAGCAACATTTATACAATTGAAATTTTCAAGAGCTATTTTTTTTTTATAGAAAACATGTTGATCATCCACTCTAGTCACAGGAAACACCCAATCCATCCATGTATTATCAAGATTAGCATTTTTCATAATGTCAACAACACAATTTTGTTTGCGTAATTTGGAAATCTTGTTTTCGAAGTGCTATCCTTTCATGAAAGTACATACCATCCCTCGCAACTTTTTTCTGTGGACCAATAGTTACCCACTTGAGTACTAATTAGAGAGTTCCAACGCAAATCTAAAACACGTCCTCCACAAATACGTCTCATTACCTTTTTCAGTTATCTGCTTGGTGTTTGCAAATGCCTTTTCATTTGTAATTGGGATTCGCAATTTTGGTATTGTACGATCACATCAGAGTTTGCTTATGTAACTCTGGGTCATCCCCACATATAACATAACAGAAATATCAGAATACCATTGTACATCCATCGAACATGGAACAGCTACGTTTAACCACTTCTGGGACATTTCAGCTAAAATATACGTTCTACTTAGTCAGGTGTCTTATGAAATAAGACCATCTTATTATCAGACTTTTTCTCATCTCCTTTGTAGGAGTTTTCAACCGAAATGACCTTTTTAGAACGCGTCAAATGAACCAAAGCTGACTTTCCTGCCATCCTTACCGCTGTGAGCGTTGTCAATAAAACTTAAAATGTTTCTTACAAATGTTTCTTCTTCACACTAAAGGAGTGGAAGAGTTTAAACCTGGCTAGTTTTATTCGATGTCCTGCATCTTGTGTCACTGTTATTCTGTGGAATGCTGTGTGGGTGGCTGGTGAAGTTGGAAAAAGAAAGTGAAAGAATGTGAGGTTTGGGAGGTTTTAGGTCGGTGCCTGGCGCAGACAGATACCTCGAGGGGGAAGGGATGCACAAGAAACTGGACCCTTCAGCCACAAGCAGGAGGGGCCACCACTTGAAGAAAGACCAAGAGAAGCAAGCTAAAGTTAACTGCAGCATACACATAGCCAATAGAATCATGCCAGGATGCCTTTGTCTCTGTGTCATTTGCATATTGTGTCTATAAATTAATGCTGAACAGCGAAGACAGAGAGAGCTGTATTGAGAGGGACCCAAACTCAAGTTGTAGATTTGTGTGTTAGGAATAAATCCACTCGTGTGTGAAAATGCCGGCTTCCTGATACCTTTCTATTGCAGAACGAGCGCGCATATTGTTGGATGAGTGAGAGTTGGGTAAAGTCACAAATTGGAGTCAGATTATTAATTTGAGTTTGCATTGGTTTAAAATTAAATTCTAACATTGATTTAAAGATAAATTCCAACAACACTTTGTATTCTAACATTTTTCTCTTACAGTCAGCTAAAGTAGCTTCATCATATATTTCCCATTGGTTCTTAAATTTGAGGTCTTCTATAAGGCCTTATAATACAATATAATACAATGCAATGGGATTGTCTGTATAGAACTCAAATTATATCACATTAAGACATATAAAGTAGATACGAGAAAAACTGCAGCACAGCAACATTCTCATGTTGATTTATAAGCCCCAAAAAATGTATCTTCAAATGAGTTTTAAAAGTGGACAGAGAGGCGGCTCGCATAACATTTAATGGAAAGCGACAGTGCTTGTCGTGTTCACAGTTTTACTAATTCTACATACTGTGTCCACTGCCTCCCCATTTCCTCAATACATAGCCTTTTTTTTCTCTTTTTTTTCATTCATTCTTTTGTAATTGTGTTTGTGTTCAGATCACAAGTTGTGGCTTCTTCAAATGTGTTTTTCGCAATGGTGTTCTTGTGATCTCTTCAGTGTCAAATTCATTGCGTCTTTGGCTCAAATGAAACACTGGCTTGAACTTGACAATAGCAAGTGCGGCTTATTAGGGCAATCAGACAGATATAAATTTGCACTGTGTTACCTCTGTTCTTGTGCTCGCATTAATCCCCGTGTTGTTGTGTGCTTCCTCAAGCCTTCTGCCTGTCCGGCCAAGCCCCGTATCACCACCTCCTGCCCTTGAAGACCGGACCGCGTCCACCACTCCACCGCCTGGCCTGCTGAACTCTGGACCCGCTGCCTTCACTTCCTTCCCCAAAAATAAACCCCTTCTCATATTCCGATTGCTCTTGGGTCCTTTTCTCACCATTACAGTTCCACCCAACCGTTACACCAAGTTTAGTAAACTTAAGCACTCATCTGCAGTCTGAAAGCAGGATTAGTGCTGCACTATGCAAACTACTACTAGTTTCATTTGAGAAATGTATTTTGTTTAATAAATGCAGTCACAAATATTATGTCAGGGTTTTGGTATGGAGTTGGAGTGGGAGGAGGAACCATATACATTGAAATGAGGCAGGAGTAACTCCATGCAAATTAAATGTCAAGAAAACAAAGCGCACAAGGCACTGGGGGAAAAATGTGTGACAGGAAGTTGTTAAGGTTGAGCTGGGATCTTGGCTGTTTTGCGACTCTGAAAACTTTGTAAAATGTTTAGCAAGTCACAATACTCTCTTTGGATTAGGGTTAGGTTAACCCTAACCCTAAATTTTCCTCTCTCACACCTCAAGGACAAAAAGGAGGAGTCTGTTGAAGTGAGGATGTCTGGCTTGTCTGACAAATATAAATGCAGACCTCAAAGACTTTGAAGAAATGTGCATGGCTGATTTTGCATTAACATGCAGAATTGTCTAGGCTCTAGACAATTTCTTTGTTTGCCCTAGACTCTAGGGCAAACAAAGAAAAGGCCAAAATGTTTTTCCTCTGCTGAACATCATGGGATGTGTGCAGAAAAGGACAGGAAAACCTGCTGTCATCAAATACTGCAATTTCTCATAGAATAAAAATCCTGAGGAATTTTACTGCGCCTTGCTCAAGCTGTACCTGCTGCATCGTGCTGACTTGGCAGTTGAAATCTGCTTATCTGTGAAATGCACATGGAGGACTTCTAGAATTATTGGTGTCATCGTATGTGGCATTTTTGCCTCAGACAAAGTAAATGACGTGAAAACACCAGAGGAACCAACGTATGCAAGTTAGGCGGGCATAGCGAGTAACAATTTAAGATGACCGCCGGTGGCTTCACTTCTCTTCACGGCAAGCAAGCGGCATTGTTTGTCCATCCATATGCAAGTCTGAGACAACTCCACACTTTTACAAACTCCATCTATCTTGAAATGAATTTTTTAATCATTTATTTCTTTTAAAGTCAAAACACGAACATTGAAATACCCGCTTTTGTAAAACCACAATGGAAATGCAAAAGCTACAACACAACGGAAATACAGAGGCAACGGAAGTGACCGAAACTCCCGCGGGATGGAAATAGACACAAAGTTGGAATAGTGATAAAAGTAAAGTTGTTTCATTGTTGGAGCTTGTGTCACTGTATCAATAATAATAATAATTTAT
The DNA here is from genome assembly GCF_059441095.1 of Idiotropiscis lumnitzeri. Taxonomy (NCBI): domain Eukaryota; kingdom Metazoa; phylum Chordata; class Actinopteri; order Syngnathiformes; family Syngnathidae; genus Idiotropiscis; species Idiotropiscis lumnitzeri. Next base: position 5,824,908 of record NC_142406.1, read on the forward strand.
GCTGTGTTTTGAAAATCGTTTATTTGTGATGCTCCAGTGGTTTGTCCGCACGTACGGACGACGGGTTCAACGTGTTCGAGAGGACAGTTAGCACTTGCCAGCCACAAAATAGACGTTGCTAATGTTGAGTTAATGTTTAACTAAAACAAGGCCGAGGCACTCCATTGCGGTTTTGATAAGCAAAGTTGGAAAAATTATTTATCGCGCTTTATCAAGTATTGAAGCGTCTTCAAAAGACATTATGTCAGACATTATTTTTTTTTTATCTGCTTTATTGTTACAACATGTCTGCTCTGAGCAACGTGTTTCGTGATCGTTACGCACGGATCTCATCTTCCCTGTCTTCTCCGTCTGCTTCTTTCATTCTCGCACAACCTTCCCGTCTAATTTGTTTCATTATTCTTAATATTCCGCGGATAATAATATTGTGTGGACGCAAGGCTTACATTACAATTGTTAAGGTTGAACATTACTATTCCAACTTTGCATCTTTTCCCATCCCGCAAGAGTTTCACTCACTTCCGTTACCTCGGCACTTCCGTTGTGTTGTAGTTTTGCAATAGCGCTACGGCTCAAATGTTGTAGCTTTTTGTATTTCTGTTGTGGGTTTTGCAATAGCGTGTATATCTGTAGTTGTGTTTTGACTTTTGCAATTGTTGTGACCTTTCTCGGCCACCATACAAACTGCAAATAAACACTCAAATAAATCCAATACAATGCATCTTTAGTGACAAAACATTTTCCTTACAGCTGCAGTTGTAACAAAGCACTTTGTCAAACATTTGAAACCGCATTAAAATTAAAAATACGATCAGATAAAAACATAAACCTTTAGTCACTCAGGCAGTGACTGCTTTTGTTGTTTGTCGGAAGCAAAATTATTCAGTCTCTTAGAAATGTCCGGCACAAGGCAACTTGAATATTGTCCTCAGAAGAAATAGGATTTCTCATCCTATCACATAGTTTAACAATTGCCCTCCATTATGAGAGTAGGCATTCTCTGATGTCAAATTTTGTGGGTATCCCTTCACATTTTCTGTTGGGCCTAACCTGCAGAGTATTAAGAAAGAAGAGGCCTGCTGACTATTTCGACATTATTTTGTGTGAAATAATCACTTGCTGATGCTTATACATCACACAATGTGGAGTTGCAGACTTGCCCAGCAAATAGTCTTCTGTTGGTCAACGTATCTATCCATGAAACCTCATGAATTGCCATTCAGCTGAAAAGATGGAGGGAGCTCACGGGGGACCGTGTGTCTGATCAGTGAGCACCGCTAATCTGGCAGGTAATGGCTGCATTTACAAAAGAAAGCTAACTGTAGGCTGTTGACTTGTTAATTCAAAGCCTCACAGCCATTCGGCCACCCTTCAGTCATGGAAGGGCGAGTAAGAAAATCCCAGGCATTCTAGTGTTAAAGCCACAGCAGTTCTTCTACTACATAAATGGTGGTGTTGGAAATGGTAAATCACATTTTTAAAAATGTATCCACGCAGAGTCGACGAAAATATTGCACAGACTACAATGACCGGCTGAGGGAGCAGACATTTCCAAGCCAACAATTATTCTCGCAGCCGCCACAGCACCTTTCTACATTTCTGGGACAGTTTGAAACCCCCATATCATGGCCTGGGCAATAAACTGGACAAAGTCAGAGCAGCGCTGTCAATCGCCGAAATACACTTCATTGATAACATTTCCATGTTGTTGAAAGACCTTTTTGCAAATGTGAACGCCAGATTGAAACAAATCAAAGGCATCAATTTACCTATTGGTGGGATGTATGAGTTGTCTGTTGGCGATTTCTATCATCTCCCTCCAGTGAGACAGTCCAAACCTTTGCGCGTATATGATCGCTCTAGTCTCAACCACTGGTGTGACAATTTCAAAATCATCACACTGACTTCATGAGGCAGAAATATGATGTCGCTTTTGCTGTACTGCTGAATTGAGTCCGCGTCAAAGAGAAATCGGTGGAACGGTCTGTTCAATTTACTATTAATTTGGTGTTGTCTTGGATGCGAATATTTCAGCAGACAGTTGTTCCTATTGATCACGATCATGTCAACTGACAATAAATAGACTCCATTTATTGAATCAGAATTGAATGGGGTGAATTCAATACATTCCTGTCGCCCAAACTACCCATTGATATTTGTATTTATTGTAGGTGGTGTTAAGTTTCATTTCCTTAAATCTGTACTATAAGTGGTGATTAATGCCTGTTCCAAAGCTTCTACACCTTAGGAAGTCGGACACAATTGCACATTGCCTTGGGATCAATCATCGAAAAAAGTTATGTAGAGTCATTCACTGGTGTGCCAAAAATGGAGCGCACATTGCGCGTGCGCTTTAGTGATGTCATGTCATGTCATTATCCACACCGCTTATCCTGTACAGGGTTACAGGAGGGCGCTGGAGCCTATCCCAGGTGACTAGGGGCGAAAGACACGCAACAACCTGAACTGGTCGCCAGCCAGTCACAGGGCAGACATAGACACCGTCACTGAGTGGGAACTGAACCCACGCTGCCCGCACACAACTCGGGCAAGTGTACCACTACACCAGAGGTATTCAATTAAAAGTCACAAAGGTCCACGACTAAAATTTCTTCTAATTAAAACGTCCGAACCAAAGTCCAACTTCCCTTAATGTCTAGCCTATGTTCAAATTTTTATATAGTTTCAATATTTAGTTATTTTCAACAGAGTGCACTCATATACTAAATATTTAACAATGTTCCCATTCAACACCTTTGCCAGTCAAACAAATATAAGGCGTTTATTTCACATTCAAGAAAATGTGGCTCAAGAAACTTAAGGGTGCCACTTCCAGAAAAAACAGGAAAATATCTCCTGCAGAAATATATCAAGTGCTAAGCATTGAGTTAATATTTCTTACCTTTTTTTCTTTAATCAAAGAGTTGTCAGCCTAAAAAAAACCGATAAGCCTAATTATCCAAGTAAAGCAGGTCAACATGTTGAGTACACAATCAATAAAAATGGCTGTCCTCATGAAAAACTAATTCAAAATGAGCTTTGACACCACCTTTTCTTTTGAACATTTTTTTAACTTCTCTTAATGTGAAAAATGAGTTTGTGACTGCCCTGCCAGTGATTTAAATCTGGGTTGGAACGGAGTCAGGGCAATTGGGATTTGGTAGATTATTTCACACATCTGGGTTTTGTGTTTTCCTTTAAATAATGTTTGTGCAAGCAACCGCATTAAATAATAATAATAATAATAATAATTTGCTCTTTATTAGTCCCACAATGGGGAAATTCGAGATTCGAACCCAGGCCTCCTGGGGAGACTGGGTCCTGAACGCGGCGCCTTAGACCACTCGGCCATCCTGGCAGCCAAAGCACTCCCTCACAACTTCCCCATCACCGAATGTTTTTTTACGTTTCCCCAAAATGTGTTGTAGTGCAAAAGTGCTTAACTGTTAAAATGCTACAAGTCAGCTGATGTCTCAAGTTGTAAAATCTTATTGCACTTCAGTTAGTACGCGGATGTTTGTGTACACACTAGAAAGAAAAAAAAAACAGATTACAGCGCGACAGACAATTCCAAAGACATATTCATAAACATAAATTACAAACAGAGGGTTTGCTACTCAATGGTAATCATATAAACTGAGAAGAAATGTGATTACAGACTTGATTCTCAAGAAGCCAGGTTTTGAGGTGTTTACCAAAGGAAGTGAGAGTGAACCAGTCTCTCAAAGCACTTCATTCTGACAGGTGTGAGATGCTGGAGAGGCAATACCCATGTATCCTCTGTTCCTATGATTCCACCTTGCATCCAAAACCCATAGCACTTCTTGGGTTGGACATTTAGGCTAGTTGTACCGCAAAACTCTTCCAATATCTTTATATTTCCCTCCATGCCACCTCTCGAGCCACTCACCAGAACCAAGTCATCGGCGAATGCCAGCGTGGTGAGCAGGATGGCCGAGTGGTCTAAGGCGCCGCGTTCAGGACCCAGTCTCCCCAGGAGGCCTGGGTTCGAATCTCGAATTTCCCCATTGTGGGACTAATAAAGGGCAAATTATTATTATTATATGCTCACCTCAAGCCAGCCCAGAACCAGCCACCTCCAGTGTATGGATGAGAGGATCCATAGCAAGATTTAAGAGCAGTGGGGACAAGGGGTCACCTTGCTTTACTCCAACCTTCATTTTAATAGGCAGGGATGTGGCCCTCCCACAACCTATTCTGGTCGAGCAGTCCACATAGGAGTTCTGGATTAACTCCACAACATGATTGTCCACTCCCTTCTGCCTCAGAGCACACAGGATATGTTCATGAGGCACGGAGTCAAAGGCCTTCGCAAAATCGATAAAGACCACTGCCACAGCATCACCACTCAACCTTGCTCCTTCAATTATCTTGTTCAATATCAAGAGGTTTTCACCACAACCTCTTGAAGCATTTGTAAATGCCCAATAAGGTGCATTGCTGTTGTTTCGTTTATGTGTGTGGATGGGAGGTTGTGGACCTGCAGTGCCACCTAGTGGCATTTCCGTGTTTGTTTTGGGGGGTCATTTCTTCTTCGTTTTCTTTATTTAACTTCTGGTGTTCTGACAAAATGTCCTACCCGCTCGAATCGTCCTACCGTAGGCTGATTCGACAGCCTGTTCTGACAAATCTACCGGAAGCGAATTTGACAGCCAAAGTACTACACCGTGCGCTTTCAGATATTCTATGCAGTATATTTACGCTTATATACAGGTAGGACGTTCTGACAGTTTAATTTATGGAGTATATTTACACATATATACAGGTAGGACGTTCTGACAGTTTAATTTATGGATATATTTACGCTTATATACGAGTAGGACGTTCTGACAGTTTAATTTATGGATATATTTACGCTTATATACAGGTAGGACGTTCTGACAGTTTAATTTATGCAGGATATTTACACATATATACAGGTAGGACGTTCTGACAGTTTAATGGGATTAATTAAACAATTGGGAGAAGACAGTAGATGGAAGAACAAACTCCACAGTGTTTTGTCCACAAATATTTACATTTATTACAACAATAGTCACTGTGTGACTGGTCATCTTGGGGGACAAATTGGGCACATTGAAAATGGGCCCACCTGGTACATTTATGACACTGCACCTAAAAAGTAAAAAACAAGCACACATAAAAACAATGCATATGAAAATTTGAAATCAATCATATATATATATACAATTTCAATCATGCTGAACTCTCCATCACTCTCTATCATGGAGCACACCACACAGTAGTCTTCCGCGTTGCCTACAAAAACCGCAAGGGCATTTTGTTAATCGGTATAAATACGTGATTTGTGTAATTCATGTTGTGGTTACAAAACTAGCTATAAACTATAAAAGCTGTCCCAAACTTACCCTGATGTTCTATCAGGGTACAAGCTATCTGTCTTCGAGCCTGCTCAACAGCTTCTGCTGCGGTCAGCACCCCCTTTATCTCACCAAACAATATGAAGTTTTCGGCAAACTGCAATACATGATTTTGTGGACATTCTTATTTAATTTTATAGATGCAATAAAATTGTATCCATTTAAGAAAAATAGTTTATATTTATATATATATATATATATATACACACATATATATATATATATACATATATACACACACACATATATACATATGTATGTATGTATATATATATATGTATATGTATGTGTGTGTGTGTGCATAAATGTCCATTACACGTAAAAAGGTTCTATGTAATATAATAAATTCGTATTTTTTTACTTGCCTTGTGTTCCATAATGAGGCAGTGCAGGTATGCATCAATGACCTAAATTGAGAGCAAAGGAATGTATATGCATCATACTGCAAAAATACAATTACGATCAACTGTGATAAAAACAATAGGAGCTTTTACTTCATCTGCCAGCCATTTGGTTCCATGAAGCGTTCTGAATGATGTATCATAAACTTTGAATGTACCGACTACTGCCTCCACACGACCATCGTCATTTGCGGTCCAGAGCCTGTGTACTAAAAGAAAGTTATGATTAAGTTAGAAATTACACTTTAGATGAAACTGTCAAAATAGTTCAAGCCCAACAGGCCAAAGGGGAAGTCAAGGCCAACGGGCCAAAACTGAACTCAAACCCAACAGGCGAAAGCTGAACGTCACAAAGCATTCCATGACTTATTTTATGGACCACCGACAACCTTTAAAACTCCCATTCACCAAACAATAACTCTTCAAGGTCAAACATCGGCCAACTTTTACTGGCAAAACCTAGTCATGCAACAGTTAACCAGGTATGATGCCCAAACCAGCAACAGACGACCGAATGGTCAAGAACAATTTTTCTTAAAAAAGGTCACCTTTGTCTTGTGTGCTGAATTGTGCAAAGGGCGGATTCTCAGATGGGACTTTAACCGGCTGTACCTCTCTACTAGGGGGAACAGTTCGGGGCGCAAATTGAATTACTGAGATTCTGGTTGGTTCATCTTGAACTGGGCTTTGTGTTGAGGCATAGCTTTTCACATCAGGTCTTTTATATGGTTTTATATGGACAATGTTGTACTGAGTCTGTAAAATCTTCCCATCAGCATTCTGCAATGTCACGCGTTTGCCACATATGCTTTGGATAATATAGGGACCATTTAAATCTGGCTGTAGCCTTCCACCTTTTCTCCCACGCTTTTGCATATTTAGGAGAAGGACTTCGTCACCAGCCTTGTACAGCACATCTCTGTATTTCTTGTGGACCCTTTTAGCATATGCTTCCATCTGCTTTTCTTGACTCTTTTTTACATTTTCCTCCACAGACTTCCTCACGAGCAACTTTTTGAGAATGATTGAGCTCACCATAATAACCTTCCTCTGGGAGTATGATGGTGGAAATCTGTAATTTTTTTAACAATCATAAAATGAGAATTAGCTGAAGCACAGCATGAGACTTTCATTTATTGTCTAATACAATGAATAATTTAAGCAAGTACGTGAAAATAAAATAGACTAGGGCTATGTGTATGTCAGAATAGAAAAGAACAAAAGCAACAACTTTTATAATAATATAACACTTACAGTACCTGCTAACTTAAAAAAATATATGTGTAACTGATAATTACATCTCTGTGACAGTTGAGAAAGGACTCAAATGACTCACTGGCAATTCAGCAGGAACTTCAGCTGGAAATCGTGCTTCCCTCCCATACATCAGGTGAAACGGTGAATATTTGGTGGTGGTGTGTACTTTGGATCGCAACGAGAACAGGGTGGCATCCAAGTATAAGTCCCAGTCATTCTGCTGCGCATTAACCAATTTCCTCAGGGCTCTAAAAGCAGATATAGTGAAACAAAACATGTGAAATTGTGAAAGGCACAGATATTTGCAATATGAAATGAAAAGCATACCTTTTTATGTTGTCATTGGTCTTTTCATCAAGACCATTGGTCTGCGGATGATATGCTGCTGTGACTACCCTTTCTACCTTCAGGAGTTCACAGAGCCTGGTGTTGAGCTTCAAGACAATTGAAACTAATTTGTAAATAAATCACTCATACACACATGAAACACAAACCTGGTTGACAAACTGTATGTACAACAATCACTCACAAAGGATAAGCATTTAATGTTGGTGTGTTCCTTTATGATCACTGAAGCAGATCCTAAAATAATTTGCCAAACATGAGCATTTTTCATAAATAGGCTTACTTCATTGACGAACTCTCTGCCTTGGTCTGACAGGATTCTTGCAGGGCACCCATGTCTGTATATTATTTTGCAAATATTCAGACCAACTTCAGCAGCAGATTTCGTTCCCAATGGGTATGCCTCGACCCATTTAGAAAAATAGTCCGTTGCAGTCAGGATGTACTGGAACCCACTGGCAGTCTTTGGAAGTGGTCCAGTAAGATCGATGCCAACGAGCTCCCAGACACCTGACACCTGATAAAATAAATAAATATACATATATACAGCTATACATACATCCACAAATAATTTTTGGAAATGTTTACATTGACACTATTGTTTAAGACGATTACAACTCACCTTAATACACTGCAGTGGGAGCGCAACAGTGAGAGGTTTGCCAACTTTTTGGCACTTGTCACATTCCTGGATCTTAGGAAAGATTCATAGCAAAGACAGATATACAAACACGAAAATCTATACACAAAGACAAAATCTATTTTGCAGTAAATCTGTGTTTATGCATGTTCAAATGTTGCTCAAACAAATCAGAAAGGTATAGTACCACATACCCATTTCTCAATGTCGACAGTCATGCCGTGCCAATAAAATCGGCAACATAAGGCACTGCGTGGTTTAAGGGTGCCAGTGTGCCCTCCAATAGGAGAAGAGTGAAACTCTTCGAAGAGCCTCCTGTACTCCTCTTGAGTTTTAATTGCTCTCCTGGAGCAAAAGAAGAGTTCACCGTCTATATCAGGAAAAAATAAGAATCTTAATAACTTTAAATTGCTAATGATCTGAGCTACACGTGGGATTGGTTACAATGAAAATACTGACCTTTTAGAGTGAATTTTGAGGCATACCTTCTTAGGTTTTGCTTCTTGCTTTTATCATACCCAGGTGGGTATGTTCCAGCAAGAAGAAGATTGTAAACTTCGTCCCACTTCTCCTCCATAACTACAATGACTGTTGCAAACTATTTTTTTTCTGATACAGTTGACATGAATTAACAAGCAAAGTAGGAAACATTAAGGAGCACATACATAACTGCATACTCAGTCAGGCCATATCTGTATAAGGTTTGGAAGTACTAACTTTAAGTGGCTATATTCAGTCATTTTTACTGGATCATTGTTTTTGTTTTCTTTCTAATTAAGTAAAACCACCAACAATGAAACACAGAATTACTACAAAGAGAACATTTACTGGCGATATCAAACGAGTATGGTATACATAAACTGCGTGAGAAATGTAGGCAACTGAAACACACGCCGAAAGTATTTTGAGACAATGAATACGTCAAATAAGACTCAAATGAAAATGAAAACATTAAGTACTCACTGCTTTTCACCGCACAATGCAGATGTAGGAAAAAATGCTGCAAACTTCCAGCGAAATCACTATCGGTAGGACAAAACGCAACTAACTTCCCCGCGAAATCACTATGGGTAGGACAAAAAGCAACTCGCTTCCCGCGAAATAACAATCCGCGTTATGCGCATGCGCGCGCACTAGGCATTGGTAGGACGTCTAGATGTGTAGGACATTTTGACAGTACACCGGGTCGCGACGCCACGAATCAACGTCTGTCCCAGGCAAAGACAACCGTTTATTAGCGCCCTTGGAAAGCGTAACGAGGTATGACGATGCATAAAATACTAAATGTACTAAAAATGTGAATTATTTTGGAAACTACTGTTACAGTTTGTGTTTTTTATGCTCTATAGTTTTCACGGTGCAGTATGCGTGACCGTTGTTCAGCAATAAAGGTTTCTCGACACCAGTTGAAACTCTGCGCCATTATTTCAAGTCCAAGGGGCCGCTACAGCATTGACTTGTCTAACATTGACTGGGCACGCTTTCATTAGTCGTTTCGCAAAAATTAGACCAAACAGCCGCAACACTAGCGAGCCAATAGTCACCGGCCTCCATGCATTTAGGAGGTTCAGTTTCTTCACATCAGTGGTTTTTTAGAGCAGCCTAGTCCGCCACTCCTTCACCGCCTTAGGTATTACACCCTGGACCAACCATGTGGTGAACAGCCTTGCCAGTTGCCTCCCACTTCGGTCCCAGCCTAGCAAGGCCCTCTTGCTGATCCTGTCCGGGACCGTCGCTGAGCTATTCTTCATTTTGGCTAAGTCGGTCTTGACTTGGCCTGACAGGATGGGTTGGTAGAGGCTATCGTAATCCGCTCTCTCTCCAGAGCTGAATCTCCCAAGTCCTTCAAAAGGCTTCTCCGTTTCCAACCTCTTTCTGAAGTCCTCATACTCCGTCTCCATAGGGATTTTGCAGTCTCTCATTTCGCCACCTTCCAGTATGAAGTCTGTCAACTTAGACTTGTCTTTCATGTACAAATCTTGCACTTTCTTGTTCAAATCCCTTTCAGAAGAGGACTTCTTTGGCAGCCAGCGCTTGCCCCTTCGGGAGATCTTCTTTCTCATCGTCTCTTCCGAACCTCACACTTCCCACCTATTAGGCTAACCAATTCCAATGCGGAGGATTCAACCAGCCCAGGCTCCTGGTCTACATCCTAAACCAAAGCAGCAATGGCCCTGAACTCATCACCCACTTTCCCCCTGCCCGCCTTCTCCAGCCTCTCACGTGTCCTGGCAACCATTTCATATGGGGGCACCATCTCCGCATCACTTTTCTGTTTGTGTCTTTCACATATCACCGTGGGCACTTGGGCATCCGGGCCATCGCTTGCCGCGCCCCTATGCAGGCTCCTCCATTTGTTCCTCACCTGCTCTGCCAATTTTCCATTTCCAACTTCAACAGCGACCTTCTCAAAGGTGGAGACTGATGCCCCTCCTTTCCGGATCATCTCACATAGCGTCGCCACCTCCTCGGCTATACACAGTCTCGAAACTTTGATCTTCTCCTTTTTCGCCATCATCCGAGTCTTCAATCTCTCATTCCACTTTTCTGGATGGACCATTCTGGTGTGCTGTGTGACTCCCAACTTCTTCCCGAAGACTTTACTGCATTCTCCACACTGGAATTCTTTTCCCTTATCATCCGGCCTTTTCGTATAATACTTTGTGACGTGACAAGCAATGGAGTGGCAGTTGCTGGATCTCCTGTCACATTTCTGACATTTAAATACCAGTCTTTTCGTCACATGTCTATATACAAAGTGTTTCGCCAGTGGCCACACTCCACATATACTCATCCCACATAATGGGCAGGACAACCCCACAAGTGGCAGTCCGATCACGATCATCCCCGGCGATCCTCCCAGCTTGTACATCATCGCGTTGAATTAATTCAAGAAATCGCATTGAAAAAGTTTGACTTAGTGTGGTCCAGAAGTATGAAGGATTGGAATATGTCGTGGTAGCAAAATGCCAATTAATTACAGGTTCATATGTCATGGTGTATGTATGTTGTTTTTGGTTTAGTATTTAGTTTTATGTTTTTCCTTGTGTTTGGTGTGTGTCTCTTGTTCAACCTGATTGTGTCCAGCTGTGCTTGTCGCCCCATTCCGTTGCATGAAGCAATCAGCTCCCTCCAGCCCTTTGTGTCTTGTCCAGGTGTTCCTTGTTGTCTCGTTACTTTGTTTGTATTTAGTTCCTTGTTTGCTTTCAGTTCTCTTTGGTTCAGTGTCCCAGTTAGTTGTCCTGCCTGTCGCGCCTTGTCGAAATAAGACAAGTCTTTGTGTTTTTTTGATCCCTGTTGTTTTGTGCGTTTGATATTTTAGTTTTTTCCCCATACCTTGTGTGTTTTGTTTTCTTTACATTTAATTTACATTAAGTTACTCCTGCCTCACTTCACTGTATCTGGGTCCTCCTCCCACTCAACCTCCATACCAAAACCCTCACATCATGTTTGTCACTGGATTTATTAAACAAAATAAATTTCCCAAATGAAACTAGTAGTAGTTCGCACAGTAAAGACATGTGATTGTGTTTACTATTCTCATATGCTACATTTATGACTTATTTAAATGTGTTGAACTTGTGTAGGTCATGAAAATTCGACATTCCCACTTGCAACACACACACATTAAATGAAGCCTGAATGGCGTGAATTTTAAGAATGGATTGAAGTTGGAACAGTGAGATGATGAAAAATGGGGAAGCTGTAGTGTGTAGAAAGTGTGCAATTGGGAATGTATAAATGGATGAATTTTTGAAGGGTGAATGAGGTGAAAGTGTGAGAGGGGATACGACAATGTGAAATGAATGACTTGAATGAGTTAAATATCAAATATGAAGCATTTAATAGTGAAATGTTCAATCTACCATTGGAAATGAATGGAATTTTTGGGGGTGAATAACATGAAATGGTGAATTATGGGAAATAGGTGAAGACATGAAAAATGGAAGCACGCTTTGTGTGAATTTTTGGAATAGAACGAAGTTGGAACGGTGAAAATCGGATGAAAACTGTGGTCGTAGTTATGCACCGAAAAAAGGCGAGGAAGAAAAAAGTAGAATAACGAATCTTTCACGAGAGGATTTTCTTCTTTTTTTCCTCAGATGATTCTTCCACATCTTCATGCACTTGCACTTTGTCAAACGTACTGTTGCTATTTTCTAACATTTTGAGCCTTCAAATTATTGAAAACATTAGTAACTAGAGAATGCAATTCCTGAAGAAATTGCGTGTGAAGGTGTCAGGTTCGCCAATTTGACATATAGGGTTCATAGCTGAAAAGAGAGACACGCAGCCCAAGTGGAGACAGAAAGGTTAACAAAGTTTATTTGGCAACTTCATCTCCCTTCTGTTCATCGATGTTTTTCATACATTCCCTTTTATAACATCGAGGAATCAGATTACACTTCGAGAAATCAGATTACATTCAAGGGTGGTACAGTTCGTCTTCTCAAAAGCTGGTTTGGTCCGGTTTATCATTGGTGTGTCGTCGTGGGTCGCAGCTGACTTTGACGTCAGCATCTCTTATCAGGACCTAGCACGATGTTGCTTGCTTCAGACTTTGAGGCCAACTTCTTTATCAGGACTCATCACGATGTTGTTTACTTCATCCTCATTTCTGAAGAAGTGCCACCGCCCTTCTTTTCAACATGATATGTGCACCATGTATTGAAATAAAGTTGCGTCATGGCAAATGTATAATAACCTCCAAATATTATTCTAACAGAAGGCGAAAGGCTGGAATATTTTTTGTGGAATTATTTGGAATGAGGCTGAATGTTTTTGAATAATATTGAATGACTCTGAAATGTTGAATGAATTTGAATCATAGTGCATGAAATTGAATGATTTGAATGACAGTGAATAATAGTGAATTATATTGAATCATCATGATTTAAATAGAAAAAATATTGAAAAATATTGAATAATAGTGAATGACATCGAATGAAAATGGGGAAAGGCAGTGATTCATGGAAGGTGGAAGGATCTTGAATGATGGTGGAAAATATTCAACCGAGCGAGAATCGAACCAAGAACCTCCAAGTATGGATTAAATAGAAAAAAAATATTGAATAATGTTGAAAAATGTTGAATAATGTTCAAAAATAATGAATAATGTTGAATTATAGTAAATGACATTGAATGAAAATGGGGAAAGGCAGTGATAAATGGAATTGAATGATATAAAATCAAAGTGAATAAAGTTGAATGATATTAAATCAAAGTGAATAATATGAAAACTGAATGACTTTAAATCATTTTAAATTGAAGTAAATAACATTGAACAACTGAATGGTACTGAATAACATTGAATGATTTTGAATGACACTGAATGTTTTTGAAAAATACTAAATGACACAGAAATATTGAATGAATTAGAATCATAGTGAATAAAATTGAATGATATGAAATCAAAGTGAATAAAGTTGAATGAAAATTGTTTAACGTTGTTTCCCCATGAAGACTGAAAAGTAAAATACCGGGAGATGGCTTCCCTGTGCAATAAAAAAATAATTCAGATTGTCCTTTTTTAGTTGAGAATTGTTTTATATTGAAATAGCACATGTAACTGTTAATTGAGTTTCAAATATTATATGAACCAGTGGAGGGCCGTGCATTTCACACCTGGGCCTTCAGTGAAGTCCTACTTGAATAAATCCCCCTCATCATACCATCATTTATTCCACAACGGGTGGATAAACAATATCAAGAAACACACTTACACGGCACTGAGCGAGTGTTGGACGATATAGCTTCTCTTGAAAGGTCCGTCTTGAAAAAGTCCTCACAAGTGTATCTTCAATTAACCCACACTTTTCCCACCTTCAGCCACCATGGTTTTAAAAAACAAGAATATATTTTAGATTTTCGAACGGTCACCAGTTATGTTGATTCGGCATAGCGCTTCCTCCTCACCAGTAAGTATTCGATCACAAGACGCTTCATCATCTTCAGCGGAAGGCTACCAAGAAGGCTCATTGTAACCAACTGGTGATCTAATTGGCTATCGCAATATTAAAACTTATATCTCATTAACTTTGACAAAAGACGCACAACTATTATAATTATAATTTTTTTATTTTAATGTTGAAATATACCAAAAATTAAGGCACATATTGAATAAAGCTGCTTTGTTGAACAACGTGAGTTAGGAAAGCAAAACAATAAAAAGAAAGAAATAAAATAAATAAATATATAAAACAAAAAACAGGTAAGAACAATGTGCGGATCTCAATCTAGAAGGGCAAAATGTTCCATTAAACTAAACAATCTCTGGGCATTATTATTCGTCATGTCAGCCAAGGATCTTCAGCTTTTTGAGGGATTGGATATGATAAATACTGTTTCCTTAATTTTTTTTGCCTCAGCAGGACTGAAAACACGTAGATCATATTTTTTTTTTCAAGGTAAGGATAGCATCTTTGAGTGAAAACCGACCGTTCCAATAAATTTATTGGAAAATTGATTACTATCAAAATTGAATCCCTCCACAGACAGAGGGCTCATGTCCGACACATTCTGATACACCACCAGTTGTTGAGTCATTGCTTTAAAGGTGGCAGGAATGGCTTTAATTACTTTGTTGTACTCACCAGCTGAACCCAGAAAATTTGTATTTGACACAGAAGTCACTATGAGTTAAAATAAAATACCTTGTTCATTCATTAAATGTGAAACAGACCAAATTCTTCAGCTACCCAAATGCAATGACTTGCAGTTGAGCAAAAGATATCTAGCGTAATTCTGATTGGATAAATACTGTTGGAATTTATCTTTAAATCAATGTTAGAATTTAATTTTAAACCAATGCAAACTCAAATTAATAATCTGACTCCAATTTGTGACTTTACCCAACTCTCACTCTTCCAACAATATGCGCGCTCGTTCTGCAATAGAAAGGTATCAGGAAGCCGGCATTTTCACACACGAGTGGATTTATTCCTAACACACAAATCTACAACTTGAGTTTGGGTCCCTCTCAATACAGCTCTCTTTGTCTTCGCTGTTCAGCATTAATTTATAGACACAATATGCAAATGACACAGAGACAAAGGCATCCTGGCATGATTCTATTGGCTATGTGTATGCTGCAGTTAACTTTAGCTTGCTTCTCTTGGTCTTTCTTCAAGTGGTGGCCCCTCCTGCTTGTGGCTGAAGGGTCCAGTTTCTTGTGCATCCCTTCCCCCTCGAGGTATCTGTCTGCGCCAGGCACCGACCTAAAACCTCCCAAACCTCACATTCTTTCACTTTCTTTTTCCAACTTCACCAGCCACACACTCAGCATTCCACAGAATAACAGTGACACAAGATGCAGGACACCGAATAAAACTAGCCAGGTTTAAACTCTTCCACTCCTTTAATACTCACACCTAAAAAGACAACGCTTGGCTCAAACATGACATCAATGTGGAGAATAAAATCATTTTTTCTTGATTATGTTAGGCCAGCAGAGAAGGCCTTGACGGCCCGCCACTGATATGAACATATTAAACGTTACGTTTTGTGTAGTAATGATTGATAATGTTAGATTGTTTGCTAATGGAGTCAATTAAATAAGCACTGAACTGTATTATTCACTATTCATCAAAAATCAAAGCTGAAACCCATGAAAATAGGGTTAGCCTCAAAATGATTCCTCAAACTTTTCATTTTTACGCAAAAGAAATACATGACACATTAATAACATTTAAAATAAAGTGACACTCAAAAAATGACAATTGTTTTCTTTTTATTTAATGTGAAGTGTGTGTGTGTGCGTGTGTGGGGGGGGGGGTGCGTGTGTGTGTGTGTGCAAGGGTGTATTATATGTGAATGTGTGTTATCATGCCATTTGTCATAGTAGCCTCAATAGCCAGCCCTGCTGGCGGTATAGCTGGTGGCTCCTCAAAGCATTCCTTCCAGACATTGACTGGAATGGAGGTCGGGTCCCCGTTGAGGTCCATTACCTCAACGTTGTCGTTCATAACATTAAATCCGAGTATATTTAATGTTATGGTGGAGTTGCAGCCCTGTTGATGAAAAATGGTTTTAGTGATTTAGAAACCACTTTTACCAAAGACGGGAAATAACTCAGTACAATCCTGTATTTTTTTTCCAGCACTTTGTACTTGGCTGAGTATTACTTAACCTACTGCTTACTGCTTTCATGAAGGACTCCAGAAATCAGAGAATAATTACTGTTAGTAGGCTGAATTCAGATGATTTGGACAATTTTAAATTAAACAATGGCTCGAGATGATTACTTGTTGACTTGCAAAGTTGTTGTTTAATTTGAATTGATTAGTTAATCTTGACACCACAACTACTAATGGTCAGTCTGTTTTGAGATGCAGCAAACACACTCCTACAATTAATTTATGAATGCAGCCTTCATTTTTTAAACTGTTTCCATCTTCCCTGTATGCAACAATAACAATTATGTTACATAGTAATATACAGGGTGTCCATCACGTCATTTTAAAATGTTAAGAATTCATTATTTTGGGCAGTTTGCAGAGGTGGGCATTTTACTTAAGTTTGCCAGTCCGTCATTCATCATCTGTCATCAGCCTGGGTACCTGTTTGTCATCCGACAATCCATTTTACAGGAGACGCCTGATGTTACATGCAACAGCAAACATGACAAGACATCGGGGAATCGTCTTCATGCACTTGGGGCCTCTAACGGTGCCCATGTAGAGGTGTATTAAATCAAGTATATGAGCACAAAAACAAAACTGACAACAAATGATTACAAGAAAACAAATCTGGCTATGGCTCAAGTGCCTTTGTAGAAATCTTAGATTTGTAAAATTATTTTATGGACACCCGGTCTTAGTAACAGTCATATATTCTCATATGCAAATGTGTTTAAAACAACAAAAGTACTAAGTAGAAACGGAAATCTAATTCAATTTCCATTTTATCAATAAATTTGAACAAATGATAAAACCAAACAGCTCTGTGAAAAACAAACAAATACATTAGGATGGATACATTAAACTCATCTCTTTAAGTTATGAATTAATAAGTCTATATAAGGGTTGGGAACACCTGTTCTGGGTTGATAGTAAAAAGGGCCTTAGTACGGGCACCACAGATATGTAGCGACCTTTTGAGTACCATTGACCGAGAGGCAATAATTTACTCACTGCAATTTCTGTAAATTGGGTCGTGCTGAGGGTCAACCCGAAATGATTCATCTTGGCCTTTAAGTGGGTGAAAATATATCCATTGCCAACCTCTAGATGTACCAAATTGGCCTCCCGCCAAATGCCTATCTTGACCTCCACATCGTTCTGCAATAGTTAGAAAAATGCATATTCAGGGTGTATAATTGAAATGCATAAAAAGGAAAACTATAAATGATGTACTTACTTTTTTTATGGTCACGTTGCGCATGGGCACAGGCGGGGCCCCACGTAGCCGCACCATGCGAATTGGACGTATCTAATGTGGACCAAATAGAAAAAAAGCTAAAAAAAACATTTGTATGTTTGCGAAAATGATGCGTGTGCGAACAGAACTGACAGAGGCTGACACAGAAGAACAAAACAGAAAGAAAACTGGGTTATATTGCAATGCTTAATGCAAGGGAACACATGTTATATGCATCAATGTCATTCTGGTCGAGAATTAACAATTCATTCAAGCACGATTCGATTTGATATTTATCTTGTTTTTTTTATTTCTGCCATGTCTCTGTACACTTGTGTGGTGCTGCAGCCATCCACAGACACAATATGCATTGATGTTTAGCGCAAGCGTGTAAATGTTTAGCGAGTTTTTAATGGAACCAGAAACTATAGAATATGCAGAGTTGCACTGCTACTTTGAAACTACTCATCCATCCATCCATTATCAGTACCGCTTGTCCTCACAAGGGTCACGGGGGCTGCTGGAGCCTATCCCAGCTATCATCGGGCAGTAGGCGGGGTACACCCTGAACTGGTTGCCAGCCAATCACACGGCACACATAGACAAACAACCATCAACCATCATCCACGCACACACCCATTCCTCAGGGCAATTTAAAGTGTTCAATCAACCTTCCATGCATGTTTTTGGAATGTGGGAGGAAACCGAAGTACCCGGAGCAAGGCCACATAGGTACGGGAGAACTTGCAAACTCCTCAAGGAAGGCCGGAGCCGGAATCGAACCAACGACCTCTGCACGGTGAGGCCATTGTGCTAACCAGTTGTCCACCGTGCCGCCCGTGAAACTACCCATGAGCCCCAACAGAAATCTGTGTGGCCCCACTTAAGTGATCTATTTGATATTGTAAAATATATTTAAAAAATATTTTCTCAGGCCCCTATCTGAACCAAGCAACCCCCTTTAGCCCCAGAAAAGAAAAAATATCACCAAACTGTCCCTGGTTGGAAGGCAATGTTTATTCTGAGGGAATGTTAATATATTTTCCCCACATCTTACCTCTGGAGCGCCTATGTGTGTGTGTGTGTGTGTGGGTGTTCACAAGTGTATGCACATGCAAGTGTGCGTGCATGTGCGTGTGTATGTGTGAAATATACTTACGTCGGTTATGTGCCCATCCACGGTCACCATCTCCCCAGGAGCCATTTGTGCGACCTCCAGAGGAGATGATGAGGTTGAGACCGGGAATACCAACGCACGTGCCGCAGCCTCCATATCAGCATCGATGGTGACGACGGGGCCCACATATATTTTGGATTTGGGGCGGGTAAGCAGAAAAGAGTCTTGACCCGCCCCAAATCCAAAATGCGCAAAGACATAGCTGTTGCCCTCTGTGACGAGGGCCGCCAGTGTGTCAAAGAGACACACGGTGTAATTTTTTGCCCCGTCACAGAGGGCAACAGTGAAATTATTGTAGGCCCCATTCATGGCCAAGGTGCCATTTGGTGTCAGGGACCAATTTTTGGCCCGGATCTGGAGCTTCTTGGCCACCACTTTTGCAATAAGGAGATTTGTCGTCATCCTGAAAGAGAAAGTTTTGAAACAATTAAAATCTATTATTTTATTTCTTATCGGTGGATATTTTGAGCGGTTTATATCGATATAAAATAGATTTCTGATGTTCTTTACATCCCTGGTAGTTAACCATGGAACTTTCAAATGATTTAATCATTAATCTCATATTTAGTTGTCATCAAAATATCGCACTTGACACACGTTCACATTTTTTCACTGTCTACATAGCAAAGACATCAAAGGTATTTTAAAAATTGACAAAGGTTAAGTCATACCACAACTGCTACAAAACTCCCCACAACAATGCAGAACTTATTGTATTTGTAATTGAATAAAATGTCAGCTGAGGCTGCTTGCAAAGATTTTAACCATCCACCAGGTGTCAGTGATGAACATACAGAATCAACAGATCAGGAATGTGCAGCTGCTATTGCAGATAGTGGAGTTTACTAAAGTGGTTCAGCAACATTTACTGGCTTGCGGTTGGAGCTTACGTAGCTAATTAATAGAATTGTACCGATACCACTACTAGTATCAGTATCAATACGATACACCATTAAAACACTGGTATCGACAAATACGAACAAATAATGTGCCGATACCATTTGGCGATACTCTAATTGAAGTGTCTCACTCTCACAAACATGAAGAGAGATGGAATTTAGCTGTTTATTCAACATCCTCTCTGATTTTGAACCGCTTCCGAATACTGGGGCAAAGATGGTTATTGTATGCTTATTACATCACTTGTGTTGTTTTACATTTGACAGAGCCGTAGAATTTCAGTGTTTAATTTGACAAATGATGGATTGGTTGGTTCTAGATCATTTGCAAAGATGATATGTAGGTATGGCTCTTTTTTCCTTATAGATAGGCTAAGTATTTGTTGTCTATGTATTTCACCATATCTCCGCACAATAAGAAACGGAGGGCAGTAATAATGAACAGTGTAATTTACTAATAATATTTTCGGAGAACCTTAGTTTTATAAAGCATACCAATAGTTGCACATATTATACACTTAACACTTTCTGTTGGCACTTCTCAGCATGGATTTCATCAATAACAAGACCCAGAAATTGTAATTCATTTACCCTTTCTGTTTCAACAGATTCAACAGTGAATTTGACTTATTGTTTAATTTGAGCTGGTGCCAAAGATTGTGAACTTAGATAATATTTTAATTCAACAACAATTTATTGTTAACGACCGAGTTTTTTCAACAGATTTAATGTAAAAGACATTCCCCGAAACAAGGTGCCATGCATAAAAAATAAATAAATTATAAAAAAGTGATTAAAGATATGAACAACAAATTGTTAATATGCATGCCTTTTGCATCCTCACTGGAAATACAGTTTTGGAAGGTCGTACCATAATGGCGACCCTGTTATTGACAGACCATGCACGAAGCCCAGATCTTTATTCATTTATCTATTTTTTTTTAAACACTATAAATTATTACTTAAACTTGTACGAGGCGGACCGCGAGGGCCTTTAACCGCGTGCAGTTGATAATTTTAGGAATTATGCTACTCGATCGCTCATAATGCCCAAAGTCTGTGCTCCGAGGTTCCGAACCACATGAGAGAAGCAATGCGCTCTCTGGGGATTTTTTTTTGTAAGTAACCCCTGCTCCAAGAGGAGGAAACACCGTACATTGCGTTCAACACTCCCCTCCCGCCCGACTGGGAAAGGAACGTGTCATTCTCCCACGGTGTCCAGGGAAGGAGGGGGGTTAGGGGGGCTAACAATGACTTAGGACGACTTCACACCCAAAACAAAAACAGAATAAAAACTTAAACTTGCGCAAATTAACAAAAGATCGCATGGAATATTAAAATAAGTGCTCATTCATTTTACGTGACTGTGTGTCGTGTTAGAGTTATCGATCCCCATGTGCGCACCTAGCTAGCAATATTTAATGAAGGATTAATGCTATATTGAATATTCAGAATTAGATAATCAACAAAGACCATTTGTTGAGGCAAATGTGAAAGAAAGTGGATTTAATTTAAGATCTATGACTAAAATCATTTTTTTTTACTCTGACATATCAATTACAGTCAACATGTACAGCACAGCTAAGTTAACCAAATTGGCATATTCGGTTTTCTACCTGATAAAGGGACAATTACACACTAATAAGTACAGAATAATGAATAAATAAATACATGTAATAATTGTATTATACGGGGAATAGGCTTAAACATACACTACAGTGTACAAAAGGTTGAAAATGTGGTTTCTGTATGTCTAAACCAATGTATCATCCTACCTCGTGGTCAGTCAACTGTAGAATGAAAAAATGGCCACCTACGTCACGGTTATCAGCCCTAACGCCCTCGACATTCCGACGACAATAAACCATGAATGAAATAATGGATTTTTTTTTTTATGTTTACAAACTACAAATGGCACTTGACTGTTTTGTAATACTGGATATATATCGCTCCGACTAACACGACTTGAGAAGTGTGTGTCTTCGAAGAACAGGTGCACGCAACCCTCCCATGATTTAGCGATCCCTACCCTATATGTTATAAAGCAATCTGCAGCTCTTATTTGAACTGTTTCAACGTGTTCTCCCTGACGCACTTTGCGCACCGCATCCTTTTGGACAATACTGAAAAACTTCAACGGCAAATTTGAACACTCCCCCAGTTTCCAAACCTAAGAGGTCGCTCCCTTCCCCTCCTCTTCCCTCCCACCCCACCGTGAAACCGTGGGAAAATGAATGAGATTCACACATTCATTTTCCCACGGTGTCTCTTTTTGGAGGGGTGGTGACTAACAATCATTTAGGACGACTTATGACCAAAAATAAATAAAGGTGCTGTTGGAATTTATCTTTAAATCAATGTTAGAATTTAATTTTAAACCAATGCAAACTCAAATTAATAATCTGACTCCAATTTGTGACTTTACCCAACTCTCACTCATCCAACAATATGCGCGCTCGTTCTGCAATAGAAAGGTATCAGGAAGCCGGCATTTGCAAGCACGAGTGGATTTATTCCCAATACACAGATTTACTACATATTCGCCTGGGTCTCGGATCCCTCTCAATACAACTCTACACCTCTCTTGCCACCAACAGAACAGAACTTTTTTTCCGAGTTGCCCAGTAGTGATTCATTCTATACAATATGTAAATTATACAAAGACAAAGGCATCCTGGCATGATTCTATTGGCTATGTGTATCCTGCAGTTAACTTTAGCTTATTGGTCTTTCTTCCCCTGAAGAATCACGTGGTGGCTCCTCCTGGTTGTGCTTGAGTCATCTCGTCTCCGCCCCCTCCTTGCTGCCAGCACCGTCTGTCCTAAAACATTCCATTCCTGCACATTCTTGCACCCCCTACTCTGTTCCGCTCCACACGCTCAGCACTTTATAGTCTCACACTTTCATACACAGGATGCAGCAACATCTAATGAACTATGTTAAGCTCAAACTCTTATATTCCTTTATTTAATATTCACTATAATTCAAAATCATTCAATTTTGTTCACTGTGATTCAATATTATTCACAATCATTCTATTTCATGCAATATAATTCAATATCATTCAATTATATTCACTATGATTCAATATGGTTTCATATACAATATAATAAAATCTCATTCAATTCCTTTCAATATGATTCAAAATCATTCAAGATTATTCACTTTCATTCAAAATTATTTAATGTAATTCACAATCATTCATTGTAATTCAGTATCATTCAATGTTATTCACTTCCATGTAAAATTACTTAATGTCATTCAGTATTCATATCATCCACTTTGATTTTATATCGTTCAATTTTATTCTATTTAATATCATTCAATTTTACTCAAAATGATTCAAAATAGGGGTGAGAAGCTCGGCCATCCGGGAGGGACTCAGTGTCGAGCCGCTGTTCCTCCACGTAGAGAGGAGCCAGATGAGGTGGCTCGGGCATCTGTTTAGGATGCCTCCTGGACGCCTCCCTGGGGAGGTGTTCCGGGCATGTCCCACCGGCAGGAGGCCCAGAGGACGACCCAGGACACGCTGGAGAGACTACGTTTCCCAGCTGGCCTGGGAACGCCTCGGCATCCCTCCGGCATAGCTGGAAGATGTGGCTGGGGAGCGGGAAGTCTGGGCTTCCCTGCTGAAGCTGCTGCCTCCGCGACCCCGGATAAGCGGCGGATAATTGATGGATGGATGGATGATTCAAAATCATTCAATTTCATTCACTATGATTCAAATTCATTCAACCCCATTCAACATTTCAGTGTCATTCAGGATTTTTCAAAAACATTCAGTGTCATTCAAAATAATTCCCCCCCAAAAAATCCAGCTTTTCTGCCTTCACACGCAATTTCTTCGGGAATCGCATTTTCTCGTTGTGTGAAGGCGGAGGTTTCGGTCCGACACCCGCGAAAAGTTGGGTGCGAGCCGATCAATGCTGCAAATGAAAATTTCAAACATCTTAGTGGGACAAGTAAGACTGAAACAGAAAAGCCCAAAAATCAGTGTGAGAAGTTCGGTTGACTTGAGAAGGATGTGTGAGAGTAAACAACGGCGAGAGGGAGCGGTGGACTGCGGACTCATCGACAGAGTGAATGAAGGGCAGAGACGGTGGTGGATTTTTTAATTTTTATTGTGATATAGTGGTTGTAAATCTCAGATACATGATATCCAAATAATGAAATATGGCAGTAAGTAAAGCAATACAGAGTGAGATTTAAATGATTAAAAGTTGTCATGGGTTCCAGTTGGTTTGAGATTTTGAGATGAGATTTGGAGTGAAGATGGTTTAGCGCAGGGGTCTTCAATCCTGTTCCTCGAGGGCCAGTGTCCTGCCCGTTTTCCACCTCTCCCTGGTGGAACACACCTGAGCGATCGTTATCTAGCTTCTGCAGACCTTGCTGATTATCTGATCATTTGAATCAGCTGTGTTGCAGCAGGGAGAGATGGAAAACCTGCAGGACACCGGCCCTCGAGGAACAGGATTGAGGACCCCTGGTTTAGCGTGTGAACTAGAAGGTGAGTGGCAGAAGAGCATTGGGAGGAGTGAGAGAGAGGGAATTAAGGAGGTCCAACAGTCGGTCGGTGGAGGGTCGCAGGAAGGCAAGTGGAGGGGTCGGCGAAAGTGACGTCGAGGGAAGAGAGAGTGGTTAGATTTGTAACTTTTTTTTAACATTTTAAACGTACCGATCGTTGGCATGGGATGAGAACAGAAAACTGACAAGGTAAGTGAGCCATTGTTAAACAGATCTTTTTTTGTAATGACAGTAAATGTCATTTTACTCTCTTCTGCTTTTAACAGGTCTTTGTTCTGGAGAAAAAACCACAGCAACGTCTCAAAGGGCCTCATTGGCATCGGGCTTCATTGACAAATATTAACATCCCCTGTTTCTAACACCTGGGAGGACGAGGGGAAAAAACAAGCAAAAAAAATACACCTTAGCTGCTCACACCGCAATGAAGGTCACGGGTATGTGTGTACCTAACTATTGTACCTAGATCCTTGGGAGGATTTTGACTCACCGGTCCCGTGTCTGCCTTTTCTCCGCCAACAGATTCGGCAAACGGGCGCACAAAAGAGTACAACGTGGAACACTGACCCCGAAAACCAGGGTGGCAACCGTGCAGACAAAGAAGAGATGGAAGCTCGGTCACCCTGCTACGAGCTCTCGATGAGACGTGGCCGCTTTCGCCTGACGAAGGAAGAACTTGTTTCCGAGGTCCGCGGCACTAGTGTTCTCCTTCGGCTCAAGTAAAGTCTGTTCTCTATTCTCTTGGGACCATTTCTATTTATTGAAGGGAAAAGGTAGGTAGCTCATCATTAAACGGCTCCTTTCTTTTTTGTAAAGCCAGTAAATGTTAGAATTTTACTGTCCTATACTTTTAACAGGTCCTTCATTCTGGAGAAAGATCGGAGGTAACGGGTATGTGAGTTTGTGTCCCTCATTGATCTATTTTCTATTGTATTAGTGTGACATATTCATTAATTGTGAAGCGATTTAAGAAAAAAAAATGATCATGATTTTTTTAATATATTGTGAGTCACAGCAAAACCTGTCTCAGCACCGCCTAAATTTTGACTCGCTGATCCTGTATTATGCTCTTCTCTCAACCAAAAGATTTGGAGGACAGGCGCCAAAACACTTGTCAGGGAACACTGAATCCGAAACCAGGGTGGCAACCATGCGGTACTTCTTTCCCTTCTCGCCGAATTGAACTTTGGCAGGAAAAGTCCGTAATTTAACACTTTGTCAGCTTTTGTCCTCACCACCTACTTTATTTTTTTGTTAGAACATTCTTCACGTGGCCCGCGGCTCCGCATCCTCCGTGCGTCTGGACGTGGAAGAGATGAAAGCTCGGTCACCCCGGTATGAGCTCTCCATGAGACGTGGCTGTGCTTGCTGATGAAGGAAGGTCTTGCTGATGCGTTTGGAAGGTCCATGGCACTAATGTTCTCCTAAGAGTCAAGTTAAGCCTGTTCTCTGTTCTCTTCAGACTGTATCTATTGATTGAAAGGAAAAGGGAAGTTGGTCATCCTGTAATTTCCTTTTCTCTCCAAAAAGACTCGTAGAATATGCGCCTCACCACTTATTTATTTCCGTTAGTACGTTCTCCACGGCCCCTGTGGCTCAACACGCTCTGTTCGTCGAGACAAAGAACAGTCGGAAGCTCAGTCGCCCTCGTGAGAAATCGCGACGAGACCTACTTTGCTTGCCCGACGACGGAAGGACTTCCTGACCTGTTTAGAAGGCTGATGACATGTTCTCCTAAGGATCAAATCAAGCCTGTTTTCTGTTCTCTTCAAACCATTTTCTATTTTTTGAAAAGTCAAGTCATGTAGAACAATCCCCGTACGGTTCTCTGTGTAGCTAGATTGTAAGAATCATCATCACTAATAGCATTTATTTTGACAAAGGTTGCAGTGTGAAAGATTTTTTGAAGACTTTAGTGGCTGCAACAGCCATTTATTTATTTATTTAATTATTTATTTTACATCTAATCTGTGCAACAGTCTTGTTGGAGCATGATCAACCTCCATTTGTTGTTGATTATTGCAAACATTTTCCAAAATAAATGTAAATAAAAATCATCTGCTACAGGATCAAACCATTGTCAGTGCAACCGGCAAGGTAACACCTTTACATTCTTTACTGTCATTGAGGTGAAATGATGTTAACTTCAAATTCCTTTTTTAGATAAAATTGCCCACTCTGGTCTCGTTGCACACTTCAGTACAATGACAATTAAGGGATTTCTGATTCACTTTTTGAACATACTTCCCAAATGTATGACAAAGTATGACTGACGACATTTGCAAATAATCCTCAAGAAACCACTGCCATGCAACAGCCGGTCCCAAGATGCGGAAAGAAAGTAATCCACACGGTTTTGGCCCCGTTGACTTTGATTCTACCTTTTGTTGAAATACTGTATTTTTGTGGTTAATGACATTTCTTTTATTTATATTTTTGCGTGTGTATTTTTCCCTCTTGTTTGTATTCTTGTTTTACCATTTGTAAATATATGATTGAAGTTGCGAAAGATATTTTGTATTGTGAATTATACCTTAATCTGATGTTTTTCAAAAGTCATTTTTTGGAGCAGCAGTACATAACTCCTTGTGAAATGCGCTCTATGAATAAAGTAGCACTGTCTTGTATTGTACTCGGGGGGCGCAACTACAACTAGTATGTTGAGTTTTTCAGCAAACTAATAAAAAATAATTAAAATCTAAAAAATGAATTGGCAAAAAAATATGATGCATATTTAAGTGTCTTTAAAACATAAAAACATTTTTCCATTAATTGTTAATTGCCCTCAGCCGTGGGTATGCGTCAAGGGCTATATAAACGTGACAAGCTCGCCGTTTTTCTTTTCAAGTTGACTGACTACAAGGTTGGATGATTGATTGGCGTAGACAACTAGAAGACTTTCCTGCATTTTTCTCCCTGGAATACTTGCACATCTACCTTGCTGAAGGGTATTTTCGCTTTAATTTATTTAGCATATTTTCCGGACTACAAGCCGCCACTTTTTTCCTAGATTTTGATGCGGCTAACGGTGGAGCTTTTCTGTGGATTTTTCTTTCACCAGTAGGAGCGCTCTCTAGTGCCGAAAATACGCTAAATGAATCTAGATTTTTTTTCTTCCTCCTCTTGGGTCTGTTATACTTGTTGTTGCCGTGTTAAAAAGGCACTGTTTTCACAATCTGTTGATATACCTTTATGTGCATTCACAGTACAAAATCGTTCTGTACATGCAGTAAACAACTCTTTTTTTTTCAACATAGAAAACTGCGGCGTACAGCAGGGTGCGGCCTGTATATCAGCTTTTTATTATCCCCCCTTCCTCCCGGAAAGAGTTCTGCGGCTTATGTACGTGTGCGCCCTATAGTCCAGAAATTACAGAGATTTAAAATTCTGTATTTTTTGCATGTAACATTTTAAAAAAAATCTCTCTCTCTCTCTCTTCAAAAAGGAATTAGCAAAAAAATACAACACCTATTTAAGTGTCGTTTATATATTATCGCAGCAAAGCAATTTAAATATGCAACTCAAAACAGAATGGAAACACCCCTCGCATAACGGTCAGTGTGACTTCAGTTTGTGTCCTTCGACCTCAGACACTTTTACTTCGTATCAGTCTGGAATGAGCGTCTGGCTTGTCTCTTCCTATCAGTGCAGGCACTTCTGTTAACACCAGATAACAAGGGTACAATGTTCACTTGCAAATCAAATGACCTGTAAGCATAGTTTGAAACTTAATATGACAACCTAATTTCTTAGACAACATTATTCCATTAATTCTCAATTGCCGTCGGTAGGTGCTGGCGTTTTTCATTCTGATGACAAGGTTGGATGGTTAATTAGTTGAGACGTACCCTAGGATATATGCACGTCTGCCTTTATTTAATTTTAACTTGAAAATGTTTTCTAATGTAACAAAAATAAATTTATTTCATCACTTCAAAATCGAATTGTAAAAATAAAAATGGGTTATTCATTGAACCAAACATGTTGACTCAAACAAATAACCCACAAGACAACCAATTTAAGTTTATTTTACTAAACATTTTTGTTTCGTTATCCACTTGAACCGAAAATGTTTGGTTAGCAACCTTTTTACTTTTTATCCATATTGCTATATTTTTTATCTAACTGATATTGTGGTGTAGGTCTAATTTTTTTCCCTTAATTTTTTCCCCTGTTTCTCCAGCATGGAACAAATATTCACCGCTGAAGGCGAAGGTGGTGGCCATGAGCGCCACCACCTCGTACAAAAATTGGAGCCTCAAAGAGGACGGGACGGTGGCGGCTGGGTCCGCGTTTAAGAACTGTAACATGGACCTGAGCGACGGAAGGAACATCTGCCGAATGGTCCTTTTTGAAGCTCTGGCCTCTGAGGTTTCTGAGGGCCAGAGCTTCCTGATAAAAAAATCTGCTGTTGGGAGGGATGAGCGGGTCCTCCTCTCCCGCCCGGACACCGAATTATTCCGGTGTGCCTATGTCACGGTGTCCGGGGAGTTGGGGGAGGAGGCCGCCCGCCTCATCCATCCGATTGCCAGGACAGTCCACATCCGGGACGTTCCCCAGGAGGACGGGGTCCTGGTAAACATCGAAGGCGTCATCACTGAAGTAATGTATCCCACTCGCACCGTCTCAGTGTGTGCGTGATAAAATTGTTTAATCCTTTTGTTTCTCCCTTAGATCCGAGCCATCAGGATGGTGAGGGTGCGAGGCCAGCTCGTGCCCATGGGCGTCATCCTCCTCCAAAAAGTGAATATTTTGCGTTTTACCTCAACTATTGTAATCTAAATATGCTGCAGCGGGCAATTCTCATTGTACGTTTTGTATGACAGGACGGGGCGTCGGCAAAGGTGGTGCGTTGGAGGGAGGCGAATCTCTTTGTCGTTTACGTGGGCCAAAGGGTGAAGGTGACCCACCTTGTGGGCAAGCCTTCACCCTATGGCTTCTCCCTCCAAACGACCAACTCACCGAGATCAAAGTAAGTAGGCCGGCTAATACAAAATGTGTAGAAAAAAATCAACTAGATTGAAATATTTCCATTGACAGACTTTAATATCTATTCACCACCCGTTTTCTGAATTTCGTAATTTTACGTTGGAAAGGTGAACCGTGATTACCTGAACACCTGTTATTTTCAGTCGACAGCGAGTGTCAAACGGGCACGTTTGTGTTGCTCTCGGGTGTGATAGTAGAAGTCATGAAAATAAAACTGTTCATCCTACGTCTGTTCATAAAGTGTTCTTTTACACAGGAATTGGAAGATACCCCCTTCCTGGTGGTGGGCTACAGACTTCGGGGGGACCTGGTGGAAGTCATAGACGGGGACGACAATAAAAGATCACTCCCTCTCGCCACCTGGAGGGAGCGATTCCCCGAGGACCCCCTCATCTCCCAAGAGGGATTTTGTTTTGTAATTACAGTGGAACCTCGGTTCTCGACCATAATCCGTTCCTGAACCCTGTTCGAAAAGCGAATTGTTCGAACATCGAAACCATTCCTTTGCTGCTTGCACTGACTTTCTTTGGAGGCATGATTAGGGGCTAAAACACTTCGTACACCGATATAAAACGCGAGAGCAAAACGCAGCACGTCCGCACGCGACAACAGTTGGTCATAAAGAGAGAAAGAGAGCGATCTACACCCGTACGCCGCTCAGCCCCCACCCTCGCGTGCGCACTCACGCGTCATACCGGCGTTCGAACTCCGAGGTTTGTTCAAACTGCGAAGCAAGAATTTCTCTTTTTTTTTTGTTCGAACTCCGATTTGTTCGACCTCAGAGTCGTTCGAGAACCGAGGTTCCACTGTATTTATTTAATGCTTAAAAAAATAAAACTTTTTATTTCCATATTGTGTCTTAACTTGATTTCTTTATTTAATCTGGTTTAACAAGATTCAGCATGCACACGCATACTCATCACCCCGTTCATACTCACTCCTTCCACGGATACACGCGCGTGGGGGCGGCCCCACGCAACGCACACGCACGCTAACCACTTGCACACCATTTCCTTTTATCCCGCATGCTACTCCTTCCACATTTTTCTTCGGATTCTCACCGTTCCAACTTCTCCAATCGCTTCCAAAAAAGAACGCCATGCGGGCTTCTTTTCCATTTAGTGTTATTCAACATCATTCAACATACTTCCACCTTCCATCATTCACTATCAATCCACATTCTCATTCAATTCTATTTGCTACAATTCAAACTCATTCAATTTCATTCTCTATGATTCAAAAATCATTCAATTTCATTCCACATGCTTCCACCCAGATGGCTTCAACTACGGAGCCTTCACACGCGATTTCTCCAGAAATTGCATTCCCTAGTTTAATGTGTGTTGCAAGTGGGAATGTCGAATTTTCATGACCTACACAAGTTCAACACATTTAAATAAGTCATAAATCTAGCATATGAGAATAGTAAACACAATCACATGTCTTCACTGTGCAAACTACTACTAGTTTCATTTGATAAATGTATTTTGTTTAATAAATGCAGTGACAAACATAATGTCAGGGTTTTGGTATGGAGGTTGAGTGAGAGGAGGACCCAGATACAGTAAAGTGAGGCAGGAGTAACTTCATGGAAATTAAAGGTAAAGAAAACAAAGCACACAAGGCATGGGGAAAAAACTAAAATATCAAACGTACAAAACAGGCATTTAAAAAAAACACAAGGACAAGGACTCGTCTTATTTCGACAAGGCGCGACAGGCAGGACAGCTGGAATTAAAGCGAAGCCTTTTTTTGTTCAACTCCAACGGTGTCGTTTTTTTGGTGTTGTCATTGCTGGAATGAAAGACTCGTCAAAGAAAGGCACCAGTCAGGATTTTCATGCCCTGCTCACATAGCGACAAAAAAAGAGTGTAAGTTGCTCCGACAGTGCAAAATGTTTAAAAAGATAAATTCAAGATAAGAAAAGAAAAAATTAAATAAAACATTTGTTACACTCCATTCCCTGACATTGCAGTATTTTCTCAAGATAAGACATGCGATGAAGTCCTATTTCATACTTTTGTGATTTTGTGAATTGTTGCTGCAGATGAAATGTTCTTGGTACCATATAACATATTGTCAGCCTCTTAAAAATAATGTCCCTAGTCATATTTTGACAAAGTATTATTTAACAAGTCCTTACACAATAAATGTACAGCACTAATACTGCTTTCAGACTGCAGATGAGTGCTGAAGTTTACTAAACTTGGTGTAACGGTTGGGTGGAACTGTAATGGTGCGAAAAGGGCCCAAGAGCAATCGGAATATGAGAAGGGGTTTATTTTGGGGAAAGCAAGTGAAGGCAGTGGATCCGGAGTTCAGCAGGGCCAGGCGGTGGAGTGGTCGACGGGGTCCGGTCTTCAAGGGCAGGAGGTGGGGATACGGGGCTTGGCCAGACAGGCAGATGGCTTGAGGAAGCACACAACAAATAAATGATCTGAGGAAGGACATAGTGGTTCAACAACCTGAGCCTCGGCGATGGATTCAGATGAGCCGTTCTAATTTTCTGAAGCATCCCTCCATCGTCTCCCTATTCTCTGGAGGAATAATACCTTGCTGCGGTCCCAACTGAGAGAGGAAAATTTAGGGTTAGGGATAGAGATAGGATTAGGGTTAACCTAACCCTAATCCAAAGAGAGGCCATAACAATGTGACTTGCTGAACATTATACAAATGTTTCAGTTTTGCAAAACAGCCAAACACAGTTCAGAAAGTACCCAGGTCTACCTTAACAAGAAGCACTTACTGCTTTCAGACTACAGATGATTGCTTCGGTTTACTGTACGGTGAGGAATTGGGATCTTTTGCTTATTTTAAACGAATAAATTGAATTAAAAAACTTCTAACAGTAGTACGCAAAATGACCAGAACTACCCAATATGAAGCAATTACTGCTTTCAGAACAGGAGAAAGTGGTTAGGTGTGATTACATTGGAGACAAACTGGCATATTGTGCTCTGTTGAAGTCAGGAAATTGCATTGAAAAAGTTTGACCAAGTGTGGTCCAGAAGTACCCCAATCAGGAGTACCTATGGCTTTTTGAACAAAAGTGAGTGCTTATGTAGCGGATCCCAATCTGGTCACCGCTGGCAGATGTATAAATAATCGTGGAAATATAAGAAATAATACACATTAACTAGAAAATGCAATTCCTGAAGAAATTGTGTGTGAAGGCGGAGAAGTTGGATTTTTTTTTGTGGAATGACATTGAATGATTTTGAATGACACTGAATGTTTTTGAATAATATTGAATGACACTGAAATATTGAATGAGGTTGAATGAATTTGAATCATATTGAATGAAATTGAATGATTTTGAATGATAGTGAATGAAATTGAATGTTATTAAATCAAAGTGAATAATATTGACTGATGTTGTGAGAAGTTAGAACAATTAATGTCAAAACACTCTTCAAATACATGTTGTTTGATGTGCAGAGCATGATTTACACCTCACCATTTTATTGCATGCACCAAGCAGGTTAGACATTTTTCTGTCCATGGGATGGCGTAGTCAAGAAAAATGAATCATCTCGAAGCCCATATGTGTGCTAAGTATTCCCCTGCAGGGCTTGACTGCTTTATGGGGCTTATTTTGCAATCACTAGTTTCAGATAGTTATAATTTTTGAAAGAGCATTTTTGTTTTATGTTTTTCATTATCGAAATGTTTTTTTTCTATTCTAGTTTTTAGTTCTTTTTCGTTTACTAAAATAACTTTGGGCTGCACCCACTATCACAGCAACGGCTCACCATATTTTGGCCGGCTAATTTGTCAGAGAGAAGACAGCGACAACGGATGGCCCAATCGCAATAAACACTCTACACCATACGTGTACACGCGGTGTTGGAGAGCACATGTTACAAGCGTACCGATATTGCAGAATTGGGACAATGCGTGTGATGTCACCAACTTCCTCTTCTTATTAGAATTAGAATTAGAATTAGAAATCCCTTTATTGTCATTGTACTCAAGTGTGTTATTATTATTTAGTTAATTGTAACAATTTTGTCGTTGACTTAAGTAATGTAGTGGTTAAGTAAAAACCCTGGCTTGGGACCCACCGAAAGGAGCTATTGCTCCATTTGTACTATTTGCGGCGGTCACACGATCTGCGGCCCCTGCACAAAATGTCGCAAAGTACGGTAGCAGCACTTGGACAAAACACGTAGGTGACTTTAAAACAGTGATGAAAATTGTACACAGGCAACTGATAAATATGTCACAATTCGATATGTACATTTGAAGAGAATTTATTTTCGACATGGGCCCAAGAATTCCACCGAACATCGTCAGTTTCCTGGTATTTTGGTTAAATCCGCAAATAATTGTGGACAGTATACTTTGGCTGCGCGCTCCAACAATTTTACTATATACTTCAATGAGAGTGTAGCGTGGGAATCGAGATTTGCGCGAGCCCTTTAAACACACCCTAACACGAAGCTGACCAACCGCCACAGCTAGTGATGGGTAGATGAGGCATCCTGTATCGTTTCGTCACAGTGACACACTGTATTGACACTGTGTTGCTGAATACTGACACCTGGCGGACTTGCAGGAAACATTTGACAGGGTCATCTGACACTGATCTGTCAAACTAATTTTATCCAATTCCATTGATTTGGCATTTCCATTCACATTATTTTTACATATACGTACTTTCATAAAAAAAAATCTTTGATATTCGAGACGCAGTTGATAAATTAAGTAAAAATCTGTCTGAATGCCTAAGTAAAAGTGTTGTGAATGAAAATTGACTCATTAAGATTTTTATTGAAAAAAATTAGTTTCTCCAGGGATTTGTTATTCAGTCTATTTCTTTTTTTTGAGGCAATTTCCCCCGCCTTTATTCCAAAAAAATATGTTTCTCCAGCGTTTTGTTATTCAGTCTATTTCTTTTTTTTTTTAGGCAATTTCCCCCGCCTTTGAGCAGATCCTCTCACAAGGCACTGAAGAGGCCGGCGTGCACAAAACCTGTGTGGCCAATATAAATAGGTGAGGGAACGTTGCCTCCATGGACTTCCAGTATAAGAGCGGGTCTTCCGTACGTGCAACGTGTCCTGGTGACCTATAGCGCTGCACCTATGAGTGCGCACACGGCAGAAAACTTGCGTTTACCAGTGACGTCTCCCATCTTGCGGATATTTAACGCAGAGCAACGCGCCAATAACTCGATGCTTGTTTTGAGCATCCATCCTGTTGACAGATGCGCTTTCTTATAAACATAGTTTGGCGAGCGACCGCTGTGTCGACACGGTTCCGGTAGTGGTCACGTGACTTTCTTAAAGCAAGTACGCGCACCGACACGGGGTTTGCCCTGGAAGCTTGGCGCACACAACGACTCCTCAATGTCGCTGGACCCATCACTAGCCACAGCCTTTTAATGACGAAATTATGAAAAAACCAAAAATACTGTCAAACAACATACCATTAAAAAAATTACCATAAACTTACATATACAAACGTTTATACTCAAGAACATTATTCTCAGGTTGACGATGACACAGGAGCGCCTCGGTCATGTTCATCTTCTGTGTGTAGGCGCATGACGTTTTAAAGTGCTTGCCCGTCACCTGCTGGGCTGAACTATGTATTAAATAAGAAAAGCAAATTGTTGAATGTTGTTTCCCCATGAAGACTGAATTGCATTAAAAAAAAATTCAGATTGTCCTTTTTTGTTAAGATAATTGTTTAATATTGTAAGTGGTAATCGAGTTTCTGTCAGGTTTAAATTCCCTGACGCCGTTTGGGAGAGCTTTCTTTCTAAAGGCGGCTGACGCCAGAAGGAACCAGGCAAGGTTGTTCATTTTTACCGGTCGCGAGCAGGAGAGAGTCAGAGAGCAGACAGGCAACTCGCTCAGTTCAGCTCCGCGCACCCTCTGGCCTTCCGCCCCGCCGCCTCCTCTTTTATTAGAGCTTGAAGCAAACTCATAACGAAACAGAAACTAACTCATCATGGCTTACAACGAAAGCAAGGAAACAGAAACTTAACTCATAACGAAAGTTTAGATTAGACAACAAAAACTCAACTCGAGAGCAAAAATGTAGGGGTGTGTGCGTGTGCAATCATTAATGCAATTGGTGTATAAAAACATGATTAGAAATACACAAACTGATTATATAAGGTTACTTGAGGTTATTATGATCTTCAGATTATTTTACAGTTGAAGATATTATTTGAACCAGTGGAGGGCCGTGCATTTCACACCTGGGCCTTCAGTGAAGTCCTACTTCGTCCTACTTGAATAAATCCCCCTCATAATACCATCATTTATGACACCACGGCTGGATAAACAATATAGAGAAACACACTTACACGGCACTGAGCGAGTGTTGGACGATATAGCTTCTCTTGAAAGGTCCGTCTTGAAAATGGCCCTGCATGTGTATCTTCAATTAACCCACACTTTTCCCTCCTTCAGCCACCGAGGTTTAAAAAAACAAGAATATATTTGTGATTTTCGAACGGTCGCCAGTTACGGCTTCCGGGTGTGTTGATTCCGCATAGCGCTCCCCCCTCACCAGTAAGTATCCGATCACAAGACGCTTCATCATCTTCAAGGGCAGCAAGAAGGCTCACTGTAACCAACTCGTGATCTAATTGGCTATCGCAACTGTCTATCAAATCTGAAATCTCATTTACTTTGACAAAAGACGTACAATTATTATAATTATTATTTTTTTATTTTATTGTTGAAATACAGTGAAACCCCGCTACTTCGCGGTTCACCTTTCGCGGGTTCAGTGCTTCGCGGGTCTAAAAAATATTCGGGGGCATTGTAGTTTCGCCGAGCGGCACAAGGGGGCGCTGAAGCGGTTAGACGGCCGGCGTGCGCCGAAGAGGAGAGTGGACGAAGAAGAGAGTAGACAAAGAAGAGCAGGTTCCCCCTGACACGATTGGTGGCGACGTTTCGCGCGGTTCGGACCGTATCAGAGCTCCGGCCGGCGTGCGTGGCAGTTAAGCCGTAGATGAGCACCTTCCCCGGGCACGGGCAGTGCCAAGCGGGCCCTAAGTTTAACCGAATGGAAGCTCCCGAGGAGGAGGGCATGCTCGCGTCACAGTAAGCCGAAGAGGAGCACCTTCCGCCCGGGCACCGGCGGAGCGCGAGGTTGTCAGTTATGAATGAATAAATAAATAAATGAAGAATGCCACCTTTCATTTCACAGTCATGATCCGTGCCTGTCATGATCCGTGCCTGTCATGCCGCGTGTGTTTTTGTTTTTTCAGCTGTGTGGGCGTTCCTCCAGCGATCGTCTCGTCAGCTGCTGCGAGACGCGCTGATTACACTGACTATATTGTGATTATAATAAATATCTTTGTATCACCACCTTTTTTCCCGTGTCTGCGTTTGGAGAGTCCTGTTCAATCCTCCAGCTCTGCTGGAGGATCATAACATTCACAGGGCACACCGGACGGCGTACCAGCAGGTAAAAGTCAAAGTAATTCAATAAATACAAAAATAATGGCTGGGGAATAAAAAAATAAGTTTTAATAATAATTTTTTTTTGTTATAACATGAATTTCACTCTCTCTCTCTCTACCAGTATATATATATATATATATATATATATATATATATTTTTTTTTAAGCATTTTTGAAGGTGTGCCGCTACTTCGCACCTATATATATTTATATACATATATATATATATAGGTGCGAAGTATATATATACACTGTGTTTTTTTTTGTCTTTTTTTTTTTTGAAGGTGCGACGCTACTTCGCGGATTTTCAGTTTTCGCGGGTGGTCTCGGTCCCCATTAACCGCGATAACCGGGGGTTCACTGTATACCAAAAATTAAAGCACATATTGAATATAACTGCTTAGTTGAACAACACGAGTTAGGAAAGCAAAAAAATAAAGATAAAGAATTAAAAATAAAATAAATAAATATATAAAACAAAAAACAGGTAAGAACAATGTGAGGATCTGTCAGGGTCGCCCGGAGGGCGGTGTGGAGAAGGACCCAGGAATGCGGGGAAGCCAGGCAAGGGGTAACTTAAAAGGATTTTAATGAGTGAACTAAAACGGACAACAAGGTGCTGGGAGAAACAAACAAACGTGACCAAGTGCCAACATAACAAAGACAAACTAAACATGACTAAACCGAATAAACTGACGAAGAAACAGGGAAAAGGACAAATCGCGATGAGCGATGGCGTGAACGAGAGCGAGAATGAAATCAAGGAGCGGCCGTGACATTCCTCCAAGGGAAGCAATGTTCCGACGCCCAGCAGTTGGTCCTGAGCGCATAAATAGTCCGGGTAATTAGGGGAGCAAATGGGAGTCAGGTGTGAGGCTGGTGGGGAACGAGCGCTGAAGGACACGCCCCCACTCAGCTGACAAAATAAACAAACAAAGACCAGGCATGGGAAACGGAACGTGACAAAAAAAAACAACAAAAGACCTGCCATGACCGCCACGGGTCATGACAGGATCTTAATCTAGAAGGGCAAAATGTTCCATTAAACAAAAAAATCTCTGGGCATTATTGTTCGTCATGTCAGCAAAGGATCTTTAGCTTTTTGAGGGATTGGATACGATAAATACTGTTTACTTATTTTTTTTTTTCTTTTTGCCTCAGCAGGACTGAAAACACGTAGAACATAGTTTCTTTTCAAGGTAAGCATAGCATCTTTAAGTGAAAACCGTTCTAACAAATTTATTGGAAATTGATTACTATCAAAATTGAATCCCTCCACAGACAGCGGCCTCATGTCCGACACATTCTGATACACCACCAGTTGTTGAGTCATTGCTTTTAAGGGGGCTGGAATGGCTTTAATTACTTTATTGTCTTCACTAGCTGAGCACAGAAATTTGTATTTAACACAGAAGTCACTATGAGTTAAAAAATACCTTGTTCATTCATTAAATGAGAAATAGACCAAATTCTTTTATCCATCCAGCTACCCAAAAACAATGACTTGCAGTTGAGCAAAAGATAACTTGCGGAATTCTGATTGGATAAAAACTCACACCTAAAAAGACAACGCTTGGATCGAACATGACATTAATGTGGAGAATAAGATCATTTTTTCTTGATTATGTTAGGCCAGCAAAGAAGGCCTTGACGGCCCGCTACTGAGATGAACATATTAAACGTTACCTTTTGTGTAGTAATGATTGATAATGTTAGATTGTTTGCTAATGGAATCAATTAAATAAGCACTGAACTGTATTATTCACTATTCGTCAAAAATCAAAGCTGAAACCCATGAAAATAGGGTTAGCCTCAAAATGATTCCTCAAACTTTTCATTTTTACGCAAAAGAAATAAAAAAACGAATACATGACACATTAATTACATTTAAAATAAAGTGACACTCAAAAAATGACATTTGTTTTATTTTTATTTAATGTGAAGTGTGTGGGCGTGTGCGTGTGTGCAAGAGTGTATTATATCTGAATGTGTGTTATAATGCCATTTGTCTTGGTAGCCTCAATAGCCAGCCCTGCTGGCGGTATTGCTGGGGGCTCCTCAAAACATTCCCTCCAGACATTGATGGGAATGGAGGTCGAGTCCCCGTTGAGGTCCACTACCTCAATGTGGTCGTTTGTAACTGCAAATCCCAAAATATTCAACGTAACGGTGGAGTTGCAGCCCTGTTGATGAAAAATAGTTTTAGTGATTTAGAACCCACTTTTACCAAAGAGGGGAAATAACTAAGTACAATCTTGTATCCAGCACTTTGTACTTGGCTGAGTATTACTTAACCTACTGCTTACTGCTTTCATGAAGGACTCCAGAAATCAGAGAATAATTACTGTTAGTAGGCTGAATTCAGATGATTTGGACAATTTTAAATTAAACAATGGCTCGAGATGATTACTTGTTGACTTGCATAGTTGTTGTTTAATTTGAATTGATTAGTTAATCTTGACACCACAACTACTAATGGTCAGTCTGTTTTGATAGGCAGCAAACACACTACTACAATTAATTTATGAATGCAGCCTTCATTGTTGTAAACTGTTGACATCTTCCCTGTATGCAACAATAACAATTATGTTACATAGTAATATACAGGGTGTCCATCACGTCATTTTAAAATGTTAAGAATTCATTAATTTGGGCAGTTTGCAGAGGTGGGCATTTTACTTAAGTTTGCCGGTCCGTCATTCATCATCTGTCAGGAGCCTGGGTACCTGTTTGTTATCCGACAATCCATTTTACAGGAGACGCCTGATGTTACATGCTACAGCGAACATGACAAGACATCGGGGAATCGTCTTCATGCACTTGGTGCCTCTAATGGTGCCCATGTAGAGGTGTATTAAATGAAGTATATGAGCACAAAAACAAAACTGACAACAAATGATTACAAGAAAACAAATCTGGCTATGGCTCAAGTGCCTTTGTAGGAATCTTAGATTTGTAAAATGATTTTATGGACACCCTGTATTAGTAACGTTCATATATTCTCATATGTAAATGTGTTTAAAACAACAAAAGTACTAAGTAGAAACGGAAATCAAATTCAATTTCCATTTTATCAATAAATTTGAACAAACTATAAAACCAAACAGCTCTGTGAAAAACAAATAAATACATTATGATGGATACATTAAACTCATCTCTTTAAGTAATGAATTAATAAGTCTATATAAGGATTGGGAACACCTGTTCTGGGTTGATATTAAAAAGGGCCTTAGTACGGGCACCACAGATATGTAGGGACCTTTTGAGTACCCTTGACGGAGAGCCATTAATTTACTCACTGTAATTTCTGTAAATTGGGTCGTGCTGAGGGTCAACCCAATATGATTTATCCTGGCTTTTAAGTGAGTGAAATAATATCCATGGCCAACCTCAAGATTTACCAAATTGGCCTCCCGCCAAATGGCAATATGGACCTCCACATCGTTCTGCAATAGTTAAAAAATGCATATTCAGCGTGTAGAATTGAAATGCATAAAAAGGAAAACTATAAATGATGTACTTACTTTTTTTATAGTCACATTGTGCAACGGCACAGGCCGGGCCCCACGCAGCCGCACCATGCGAATTGGACGTATCAAATGTGGACCAAATAGAAAAAAAAATAAAAAAACATTTGTATGTTTGCGCAAATGATGCGTGTGCGAACAGAACTGACAGAGGCTGACACGGAAGAACAAAACAGAAAGAAAACTGGGTTATATTGCAATGCTTAATGCAAGGGAACACATGTTTTTGTATGCATCAATGTCATTCTGGTCGAGAATTAACAATTCATTCAAGCACGATTCGATTTGATATTTATCTTTTTTTTTTTTTTTTCTGCCATGTCTCTGTGCACTTGTGTGGTGCTGCAGCCATCCACAAACACAATATGCATTGATGTTTAGCGCAAGCGTGTAAATGTTTAGTGCGTTTTTAATGGAACCAGAAACTATAGAATATGCAGAGTTGCACTGTTACTTTGAAACTACTCATCCATCCATCCATTATCAGTACCGCTTGTCCTCACAAGGGTCACGGGGGCTGCTGGAGCCTATCCCAGCTATCATTCGGCAGTCGGCGGGGTATACCCTGAACTGGTTGCCAGCCAATCACACGGCACACATAGACAAACAACCATCAACCAGCATCCACGCACACACCCATTCCTCAGGGCAATTTAGAGTGTTCAATCAACCTGCCATGCATGTTTTTGGAATGTGGGAGGAAACCGAAGTACCCGGAGCAAGGCCACATAGGTACGGGAGAACTTGCAAACTCCTCACAGGAAGGCCGGAGCCGGAATCGAACACACGACCTCTGCACGGTGAGGCCATTGTGCTAACCAGTTGTCCACCGTGACGCCCGTGAAACTACCCATGAGCCCCAACAGAAATCTGTGTGGCCCCACTTAAGTGATTTATGTGATATTCTAAAATATATTTAAAAAATATTTTCTCAGGCCCCTATCTGAACCAAGCAACCCCCTTTAGCCCCAGAAAAGAAAAAATATCTCCAAACTGTCCCTGGTTGGAAGGCAATGTTTATTCTGAGGGAATGTGAATATATTTTCCCCACATCTTACCTCTGGAGCGCCTATGTGTGTGTGTGTGGGTGTTCACAAGTGTATGCACATGCAAGTGTGCGTGCATAATGCTTGTGTATGTGTGAAATATACTTACGTCGGTTATGTGCCCATCCACGGTCACCATCTCCCCAGGAGCCATTTGTGCGACCTCCAGAGGAGATGATGAGGTTGAGACCGGGAATACCAACGCACGTGCCGCAGCCTCCATATCAGCATCGATGGTGACGACGGGGCCCACATATATTTTGGATTTGGGGCGGGTAAGCAGAAAAGAGTCTTGACCCGCCCCAAATCCAAAATGCGCAAAGACATAGCTGTTGCCCTCTGTGACGAGGGCCGCCAGTGTGTCAAAGAGACACACGGTGTAATTTTTTGCCCCGTCACAGAGGGCAACAGTGAAATTATTGTAGGCCCCATTCATGGCCAAGGTGCCATTTGGTGTCAGGGACCAATTTTTGGCCCGGACCTGGAGCTTCTTGGCCACCACTTTTGCAATAAGGAGATTTGTCGTCATCCTGAAAGAGAAAGTTTTGAAACAATTAAAATCTATTATTTTATTTCTTATCGGTGGATATTTTGAGCGGTTTATATCGATATAAAATAGATTTCTGATGTTCTTTACATCCCTGGTAGTTAACCATGGAACTTTCAAATGATTTAATCATTAATCTCATATTTGGTTGTCATCAAAATATCGCACTTGACACACGTTCACATTTTTTCACTGTCTACATAGCAAAGACATCAAAGGTATTTTAAAAATTGACAAAGGTTAAGTCATACCACAACTGCTACAAAACTCCCCACAACAATGCAGAACTTATTGTATTTGTAATTGAATAAAATGTCAGCTGAGGCTGCTTGCAAAGATTTTAACCATCCACCAGGTGTCAGTGATGAACACACAGAATCAACAGGTCAGAAATGTGCAGCTGCTATTGCAGATAGTGGAGTTTACTAAAGTGGTTCAGCAACATTTACTGGCTTGCGGTTGGAGCTTACGTAGCTAATTAATAGAATTGTACCGCTACCACTACTAGTATCAGTATCAATACGATACACCATTAAAACACTGGTATCGACAAATACGAACAAATAATGTGCCGATACCATTTGGCGATACTCTAATTGAAGTGTCTCACTCTCACAAACATGAAGAGAGATGGAATTTAGCTGTTTAATCAACATCCTCTCTGATTTTGAACCGCTTCCGAATACTGGGGCAAAGATGGTTATTGTATGCTTATTACATCACTTGTGTTGTTTTACATTTGACAGAGCCGTAGAATTTCAGTGTTTAATTTGACAAATGATGGATTGGTTGGTTCTAGATCATTTGCAAAGATGATATGTAGGTATGGCTCTTTTTTCCTTATAGATAGGCTAAGTATTTGTTGTCTATGTATTTCACCAAATCTCCGCACAATAAGAAACGGAGGGCAGTAATAATGAACAGTATAATTTACGATTAATTTTTTAGGAGATCCTTAGTTTTATAAAGCATACCAATAGTTGCACATATTATACACTTAACACTTTCTGTTGGCACTTCTCAGCATGGATTTCATCAATAACAAGACCCAGAAATTGTAATTCATTTACCCTTTCTGTTTCAAGAGATTCAACAGTGATTTTGACTTTTTGTTTAATTTGAGCTGGTGCCAAAGATTGTGAACTTAGATCTTACTTAAATTCAACAACAATTTATTGTTAACAACCGAGTTTTTTCAACAGATTTAATATAAAAGACATTCCCCGAAACAAGGTGCCATGCATAAAGAATAAATAAATTATAAAAAAGTGATTCAAGATATGAACAACAAATTGTTAATATGCATGCCTTTTGCATCCTCACTGGGAATACAGTTTTGGAAGGTCGTACCATAATGGCGACCCTGTTATTGACAGACCATGCACGAAGCCCAGATCTTTATTCATTTAT
The DNA here is from genome assembly GCF_059441095.1 of Idiotropiscis lumnitzeri. Lineage (NCBI taxonomy): Eukaryota > Metazoa > Chordata > Actinopteri > Syngnathiformes > Syngnathidae > Idiotropiscis > Idiotropiscis lumnitzeri. The sequence continues at coordinate 5,867,850 of NC_142406.1, forward strand.
CTATTTTTTTTAAACACTATAAATTATTACTTAAACTTGTACGAGGCGGACCGCGAGGGCCTTTAAGCGCGTGCAGTTGATAATTTTAGGAATTATGCTACTCGATCGCTCATAATGCCCAAAGTCTGTGCTCCGAGGTTCCGAACCACATGAGAGAAGCAATGCGCTCTCTGGGGATTTTTTTTTGTAAGTAACCCCTGCTCCAAGAGGAGGAAACACCGTACATTGCGTTCAACACTCCCCTCCCGCCCGACTGGGAAAGGAACGTGTGCATCTCATTCATTCTCCCACGGTGTCCAGGGAAGGGAGGGGCGGGGGTTAGGGGGGCTAACAATGACTTAGGACGACTTAACACCCAAAACAAAAACAGAATAAAAACTTAAACTTGCGCAAATTAACGAAAGATCGCATGGAATATTAAAATAAGTGCTCATTCATTTTACGTGACTGTGTGTCGTGTTAGAGTTATCGATCCCCATGTGCGCACCTAGCTAGCAATATTTTATGAAGGATTAATGCTAAATTGAATATTGAATATTCAGAATTAGATCATCAACAAAGGCCATTTGTTGAGGCAAATGTGAAAGAAAGTGGATTTAATTTAAGATCTACGACTAAAATCATTTTTTTTTACTCTGACATATCAATTACAGTCAACATGTACAGCACAGCTAAGTTAACCAAATTGGCATATTCGGTTTTCTACCTGATAAAGGGACAATTACACACTAATAAGTACAGAATAATGAATAAATAAATACATTTAATAATTGTATTATACGGGCAATAGGCTTAAACATACACTACAGTGTACAAAAGGTTGAAAATGTGGTTTCTGTATGTCTAAACCAATGTATCATCCTACCTCGTGGTCAGTCAACTGTAGAATGAAAAAATGGCCACCTACGTCACGGTTATCAGCCCAAACGCCCTCGACATTCCGACGACAATAAACCATGAATGAAATAATGGATTTTTTTTTTTTATGTTTACAAACTACAAATGGCACTTGACTGTTTTGTAAGACTGGATATATATCGCTCCGACTAACACGACTTGAGAAGTGTGTGTCTTCGAAGAACAGGTGCACGCAACCCTCCCATGATTTAGCGATCCCTACCCTATATGTTATAAAGCAATCTGCAGCTCTTATTTGAACTGTTTCAACGTGTTCTCCCTGACGCACTTTGCGCACCGCATCCTTTTGGGCCAGACTGAAAAACTTCAACGGCAAATTTGAACACTCCCCCAGTTTCCAAACCTAAGAGGTCGCTCCCTTCCCCTCCTCTTCCCTCCCACCCCACCGTGAAACCGTGGGAAAATGAATGAGATTCACACATTCATTTTCCCACGGTGTCTCTTTTTGGAGGGGTGGTGACTAACAATCATTTAGGACGACTTATGACCAAAAATAAATAAAGGTGCGCAAATAAACTAAAGATCGCACGGAAAAGTGAATATTTAAATAAGTGTTCATTCATTATACGTGACTGTGTGACGTGTAAGGCTTATTGATCACCATGTGCGCACCTAGCTAGCAACCCTTAATGAAGGATGAATGCTGAATTAAAAATGAATATTCACAATTAGATATTCAACAAAGGCCATTTGTTGATCCGAATGTGAAAGAATGTGAATGTAATTTCGACCTTACGACCCAAATCAAAATTTGTGACTCTCAGTCAACATGTACAGCACAGCTAAAGTTAACCAAATTGGCATATTCGGTTTTCTACCTGATTAAGAGACAATTAAATACTAATAATTACATACCAATAAATAGATATTGGTGTTTTACAGAGAACACTGCGGAATACAAAAAGTTCAAAAGGAGTTTTCTGAATGCCGAAACGAATAAAAATGAAAAATGGCCACCTGCGTCACGGTGATCAGCCCAAACGCCCTTAACATACCGACAGCAAGAAACGATGAAATAATGGATTTTTTTTAAGGTATAAACGACACATAACTATGTTATGTAAAACAGAATATATAATCTACTTTTTTATCAATTTCTATTTGATGTGATGACATTTTAAATATAATTATTTCTATGTTACATAGGAAAAAAAGTTCAAGTTAAAATTAAATGAAAAGGAAAATGCAAAGCAGAGGGGCATATATCCAAGGGAGAAAATATGTTTGCTGAGTAAAAAGCATTTTTAAACACGCAATGACCCATCTTTTGTCGAAACTGCAACTTTTTTTGCATACACACACCATGTCCTGTTGGATTTATTTCATATCATAGCATGAAACACAAATTAATAAATTAATCAGAGCAGACTGCAGACTTGATGTAGGCGGCAGTCTGCCTTGACCAGTATTTATAATCTCCAACTGCTCAAAGAGCCCCCCCCCCAAAAAAATAATTACTTATAAAAAAAAAACACCACATCAAGGTATAATACACAATACAAAATCAGCTAAAGTTTTGCAAGTTCAATAATACATTTATTAATGATAAATTATTAATGATAAACAAGAATACAGAGAGAAAAGATGCACAAAAAATGAAGTTAGCATTACCCACAAAAAAAGTATTTTAACAATAGGTTGAATCAAAGTCAGTTGGAGCCAAACTACTGTGGTTTACTTTCTTTGCGCATGCTGGGAGGTGCTCCTGCATTTATTTTCAGTGATTTCTTGTGGATTATTTTCAGATGTTGCCAGTCAAACCTCCTGATACATATGAGACAGCATGTCACAAAAATGGTCAGAAATATGTATTTGATACATTTTGAGGATTAACTTCAGGGCTGGGGTAAGTGGAGGTCGGGTAACAAGATGGTTGTCAACTAGGTTTATCTTATTTTCTTTTCTTTTTTTGCTATGCACCGGTGCAAGAACATATTTGAGGCAGGACAGGATGGTGACCTGTGTCAGGAACAGGTTGACGCTGATGGTGTTGATTCTTGTCAAAGGTTGTGTTCTCCTTCCCAGTGCAATGTATGCAGTAATGAGGAACACAATGAAGTGGTACGACTGACCTTAGGATCTAGTATGTGTGATGTTGCTGTATTGATTCAACCTTTTTGTCGGATTACTCTTACAGAACAATACACGTCATTGATCATAAATACATGAGCACAAAGCACAATGGGGGAAAAACACATTTGAGTTAGACACCTTATAGGGAAAGCAGAAAAAAAATCACATCTTTTTATCTGGGGGGGCTGGGGAGACAATTGATTTCACACGAAAGCGAGTGGCAAAACGGCAGCCCCCTGGGGAAAAAAAAAAAAAAGAGAATGGGTGGATTTTCTGCCTGATCCAGATTCTACAAATGCAATATTAATCACAATATAGTTTTTAAATTATTGGGGAGCAACATATTGTTAAGAAATATATGTACTCGACTTCCCCGATAAGAATATTTATTGACAATAGAATAAAATGTTTTCATTTTGGCAGATGAGAAAAGTATGGGCCCAAAGCGTGACATGAGTGTTTCCACTGTACAATAACTGCCATCTTTCATTGTAAAGTACGCATCCATATGCTGGCAGCATTCACACTTCACCACGACAACCGTCAATGACAAACTGAAAATATATATAAAGTCTAAAACGTTTACCAATACATTTCTGCAGAAGGGAAAACAGCATATGTAAGTTTGGGGTTAGGGTCTTATCTTTTTAAATCTATATGAGAAAAGCATTTAGAATTAGAAAAAAATAAATAAATAAAAAATGAATGCAAAAAGGAAGACGCATCGTACCACTGGTGGTACACATTTGTGATGGTTGGGAAATTGTTTCAAAACACAGTAAATACAATTACGATCAACTGTGATAAAAACAATAGGAGCTTTTACTTCATCTGCCAGCCATTTGGTTCCATGAAGCGTTCTGAATGATGTATCATAAACTTTGAATGTACCGACTACTGCCTCCACACGACCATCGTCATTTGCGGTCCAGAGCCTGTGTACTAAAAGAAAGTTATAATTAAGTTAGAAATTACACTTTAGATGAAACTGTCAAAATAGTTCAAGCCCAACAGGCCAAAGGGGAAGTCAAGGCCAACGGGCCAAAACTGAACTCAAACCCAACAGGCGAAAGCTGAACGTCACAAAGCATTCCATGACTTATTTTATGGACCACCGACAACCTTTAAAACTCCCATTCACCAAACAATAACTCTTCAAGGTCAAACATCGGCCAACTTTTACTGGCAAAACCTAGTCATGCAACAGTTAACCAGGTATGATGCCCAAACCAGCAACAGACGACCGAATGGTCAAGAACAATTTTTCTTAAAAAAGGTCACCTTTGTCTTGTGTGCTGAATTGTGCAAAGGGCGGATTCTCAGATGGGACTTTAACCGGCTGTACCTCTCTACTAGGTGGAACAGTTCGGGGCGCAAATTGAATTACTGAGATTCTGGTTGGTTCATCTTGAACTGGGCTTTGTGTTGAGGCATAGCTTTTCACATCAGGTCTTTTATATGGTTTTATATGGACAATGTTGTACTGAGTCTGTAAAATCTTCCCATCAGCATTCTGCAATGTCACGCGTTTGCCACATATGCTTTTGATAATATAGGGACCATTGAAATCTGGCTGTAGCCTTCCACCTTTTCTCCCACGCTTTTGCATATTTAGGAGAAGGACTTCGTCACCAGCCTTGTACAGCACATCTCTGTATTTCTTGTGGACCCTTTTAGCATATGCTTCCATCTGCTTTTCTTGACTCTTTTTTACATTTTCCTCCACAGACTTCCTCACGAGCAACTTTTTGAGAATGATTGAGCTCACCATAATAACCTTCCTCTGGGAGTATGATGGTGGAAATCTGTAATTTTTTTAACAATCATAAAATGAGAATTAGCTGAAGCACAGCATGAGACTTTCATTTATTGTCTAATACTATGAATAATTTAAGCAAGTACATGAAAATAAAATAGACTAGGGCTATGTGTATGTCAGAATAGAAAAGAACAAAAGCAACAACTTTTATAATAATATAACACTTACAGTATCTGCTAACTTAAATAAATATATGTGTAACTGATAATTACATCTCTGCGACAGTTGAGAAAGGACTCAAATGACTCACTGGCAATTCAGCAGGAACTTCAGCTGGAAATCGTGCTTCCCTCCCATACATCAGGTGAAACGGTGAATATTTGGTGGTGGTGTGTACTTTGGATCGCAACGAGAACAGGGTGGCATCCAAGTATAAGTCCCAGTCATTCTGCTGCGCATCAACCAATTTCCTCAGGGCTCTAAAAGCAGATATAGTGAAACAAAACATGTGAAATTGTGAAAGGCACAGATATTTGCGATATGAAATGAAAAGCATACCTTTTTATGTTGTCATTGGTCTTTTCATCAAGACCATTGGTCTGCGGATGATATGCTGCTGTGACTACCCTTTCTACCTTCAGGAGTTCACAGAGCCTGGTGTTGAGCTTCAAGACAATTGAAACTAATTTGTAAATAAATCACTCATACACACATGAAACACAAACCTGGTTGACAAACTGTATGTACAACAATCACTCACAAAGGATAAGCATTTAATGTTGGTGTGTTCCTTTATGATCACTGAAGCAGATCCTAAAATAATTTGCCAAACATGAGCATTTTTCATTAATAGGCTTACTTCATTGACGAACTCTTTGCCTTGGTCTGACAGGATTCTTGCAGGGCACCCATGTCTGTATATTATTTTGCAAATATTCAGACCAACTTCAGCAGCAGATTTCGTTCCCAATGGGTATGCCTCGACCCATTTAGAAAAATAGTCCGTTGCAGTCAGGATGTACTGGAACCCACTGGCAGTCTTTGGAAGTGGTCCAGTAAGATCGATGCCAACGAGCTCCCAGACACCTGACACCTGATAAAATAAATAAATATACATATATACAGCTATACATACATATACAAATAATTTTTGGAAATGTTTACATTGACACTATTGTTTAAGACGATTACAACTCACCTTAATACACTGCAGTGGGAGCGCAACAGTGAGAGGTTTGCCAACTTTTTGGCACTTGTCACATTCCTGGATCTTAGGAAAGATTCATAGCAAAGACAGATATACAAACACGAAAATCTATACACAAAGACAAAATCTATTTTGCAGTAAATCTGTGTTTATGCATGTTCAAATGTTGCTCAAACAAATCAGAAAGGTATAGTACCACATACCCATTTCTCAATGTCGACAGTCATGCCGTGCCAATAAAATCGGCAACATAAGGCACTGCGTGGTTTAAGGGTGCCAGTGTGCCCTCCAATAGGAGAAGAGTGAAACTCTTCGAAGAGCCTCCTGTACTCCTCTTGAGTTTTAATTGCTCTCCTGGAGCAAAAGAAGAGTTCACCGTCTATATCAGGAAAAAATAAGAATCTTAATAACTTTAAATTGCTAATGATCTGAGCTACACGTGGGATTGGTTACAATGAAAATACTGACCTTTTAGAGTGAATTTTGAGGCATACCTTCTTAGGTTTTGCTTCTTGCTTTTATCATACCCAGGTGGGTATGTTCCAGCAAGAAGAAGATTGTAAACTTCGTCCCACTTCTCCTCCATAACTACAATAACAGTTGCAAACTATTTTCCTTCTGATACAGTTGACATGAATTAACAAGCAAAGTAGGAAACATTAAGGAGCACATACATAACTGCATACTCAGTCAGGCCATATCTGTATAAGGTTTGGAAGTACTAACTTTAAGTGGCTATATTCGGTCATTTTTACTGGATCATTGTTTTTGTTTTCTTTCTAATTAAGTAAAACCACCAACAATGAAACACAGAATTACTACAAAGAGAACATTTACTGGCAATATCAAACGAGTATGGTATACATAAACTGCGTGAGAAATGTAGGCAACTGAAACACACGCCGAAAGTATTTTGAGACAATGAATACGTCAAATAAGACTCAAATGAAAATGAAAACATTAAGTACTCACTGCTTTTCACCGCACAATGCCGATGTAGGAAAAAATGCTGCAAACTTCCAGCGAAATCAGTATCGGTAGGACAAAACGCAACTAACTTCCCCGCGAAATCACTATGGGTAGGACAAAAAGCAACTCGCTTCCCGCGAAATAACAATCCGCGTTATGCGCATGTGCGCGCACTAGGCATTGGTAGGACGTCTAGATGGGTAGGACATTTTGACAGTACACCGGGTCGCGACACCACGAATCGTGTCCTTATATGTTACCGGTGGAGCGCTCAGTATATCAACGTCTGTCCCAGGCAAAGACAACCGTTTATTAGCGCCCTTGGAAAGCGTAACGAGGTATGAAGATGCATAAAATACTAAATGTACTAAAAATGTGAATTATTTTGGAAACTACTGTTACAGTTTGTGTTTTTTATGCTCTATAGTTTTCACGGTGCAGTATGCGTGACCGTTGTTCAGCTATAAAGGTTTCTCGACACCAGTTGAAACTCTGCGCCATTATTTCAAGTCCAAGGGGCCGCTACAGCATTGACTTGTCTAACATTGACTGGGCACGCTTTCATTAGTCGTTTCGCAAAAATTAGACCAAACAGCCGCAACACTAGCGAGCCAATAGTCACCGGCCTCCATGCATTTAGGAGGTTCAGTTTCTTCACATCAGTGGTTTTTTAGAGCAGCCTAGTCCGCCACTCCTTCACCGCCTTAGGTATTACACCCTGGACCAACCATGTGGTGAACAGCCTTGCCAGTTGCCTCCCACTTCGGTCCCAGCCTAGCAAGGCCCTCTTGCTGATCCTGTCCGGGACCGTCGCTGAGCTATTCTTCATTTAGGCTAAGTCGGTCTTGACTTGGCCTGACAGGATGGGTTGGTAGAGGCTATCGTAATCCGCTCTCTCTCCAGAGCTGAATCTCCCAAGTCCTTCAAAAGGCTTCTCCGTTTCCAACCTCTTTCTGAAGTCCTCATACTCCGTCTCCATAGGGATTTTGCAGTCTCTCATTTCGCCACCTTCCAGTATGAAGTCTGTCAACTTAGACTTGTCTTTCATGTACAAATCTTGCACTTTCTTGTTCAAATCCCTTTCAGAAGAGGACTTCTTTGGCAGCCAGCGCTTGCCCCTTCGGGAGATCTTCTTTCTCATCGTCTCTTCCGAACCTCACACTTCCCACCTATTAGGCTAACCAATTCCAATGCGGAGGATTCAACCAGCCCAGGCTCCTGGTCTACATCCTAAACCAAAGCAGCAATGGCCCTGAACTCATCACCCACTTTCCCCCTGCCCGCCTTCTCCAGCCTCTCACGTGTCCTGGCAACCATTTCAAATGGGGGCACCATCTCCGCATCACTTTTCTGTTTGTGTCTTTCACATATCACCGTGGGCACTTGGGCATCCGGGCCATCGCTTGCCGCGCCCCTATGCAGGCTCCTCCATTTGTTCCTCATCTGCTCTGCCAATTTTCCATTTCCAACTTCAACAGCGACCTTCTCAAAGGTGGAGACTGATGCCCCTCCTTTCCGGATCATCTCACATAGCGTCGCCACCTCCTCGGCTATACACAGTCTCGAAACTTTGATCTTCTCCTTTTTCGCCATCATCCGAGTCTTCAATCTCTCATTCCACTTTTCTGGATGGACCATTCTGGTGTGCTGTGTGACTCCCAACTTCTTCCCGAAGACTTTACTGCATTCTCCACACTGGAATTCTTTTCCCTTATCATCCGGCCTTTTCGTATAATACTTTGTGACGTGACAAGCAATGGAGTGGCAGTTGCTGGATCTCCTGTCACATTTCTGACATTTAAATACCAGTCTTTTCGTCACATGTCTATATACAAAGTGTTTCGCCAGTGGCCACACTCCACATATACTCATCCCACATAATGGGCAGGACAACCCCACAAGTGGCAGTCCGATCACGATCATCCCCGGCGATCCTCCCAGCTTGTACATCATCGCATTGAATTAATTCAAGAAATCGCATTGAAAAAGTTTTACTTAGTGTGGTCCAGAAGTATGAAGGATTGGAATATGTCGTGGTAGCAAAATGCCAATTAATTACAGGTTCATATGTCATGGTGTATGTATGTTGTTTTTGGTTTAGTATTTAGTTTTATGTTTTTCCTTGTGTTTGGTGTGTGTCTCTTGTTCAACCTGATTGTGTCCAGCTGTGCTTGTCGCCCCATTCCGTTGCATGAAGCAATCAGCTCCCTCCAGCCCTTTGTGTCTTGTCCAGGTGTTCCTTGTTGTCTCGTTACTTTGTTTGTATTTAGTTCCTTGTTTGCTTTCAGTTTTCTTTGGTTCAGTGTCCCAGTTAGTTGTCCTGCCTGTCGCGCCTTGTCGAAATAAGACAAGTCTTTGTGTTTTTTTGATCCCTGTTGTTTTGTGCGTTTGATATTTTAGTTTTTTCCCCATACCTTGTGTGTTTTGTTTTCTTTACATTTAATTTACATTAAGTTACTCCTGCCTCACTTCACTGAATCTGGGTCCTCCTCCCACTCAACCTCCATACCAAAACCCTCACATCATGTTTGTCACTGGATTTATTAAACAAAATAAATTTCCCAAATGAAACTAGTAGTAGTTCGCACAGTAAAGACATGTGATTGTGTTTACTATTCTCATATGCTACATTTATGACTTATTTAAATGTGTTGAACTTGTGTAGGTCATGAAAATTCGACATTCCCACTTGCAAGACACATTAAATGAAGCCTGAATGGCGTGAATTTTAAGAATGGATATAAGTTGGAACAGTGAGATGATGAAAAATGGGGAAGCTGTAGTGTGTAGAAAGTGTGCAATTGGGAATGTATAAATGGATGAATTTTTGAAGGGTGAATGAGGTGAAAGTGTGAGAGGGGATACGACAATGTGAAATGAATGACTTGAATGAGTTAAATATCAAATATGAAGCATTTAATAGTGAAATGTTGAATCTACCATTGGAAATGAATGGAATTTTTGGGGGTGAATAACATGAAATGGTGAATTATGGGAAATAGGTGAAGACATGAAAAATGGAAGCACGCTTTGTGTGAATTTTTGGAATAGAACGAAGTTGGAACGGTGAAAATCGGATGAAAACTGTGGTCGTAGTTATGCACCGAAAAAAGGCGAGGAAGAAAAAAGTAGAATAACGAATCTTTCACGAGAGGATTTTCTTCTTTTTTTCCTCAGATGATTCTTCCACATCTTCATGCACTTGCACTTTGTCAAACGTACTGTTGCTATTTTCGAACATTTTGAGCCTTCAAATTATTGAAAACATTAGTAACTAGAGAATGCAATTCCTGAAGAAATTGCGTGTGAAGGCAAAAGGCTGGAATATTTTTTGTGGAATTATTTGGAATGAGGCTGAATGTTTTTGAATAATATTGAATGACTCTGAAATGTTGAATGAATTTGAATCATAGTGCATCATCATCATATCGTGTCACACCAGTGGTTTATATTTTTGCCCTGTCTGTGACCTTTTGTAGGTCTGGTGGAGTGATATATACAGGGCTTATTGGACATTCAAGTTGGATATGTTTCATATTTTGGTTTAGGAAACCACAGTCACATACTGAGGATGTGGCAAGGCCCCATTTTGTTAGGTTGTCTTTGGTTTTCCCAACACCAGATCTTGCACGGTTTAGGGTACACCATTTTTTCCTTTCAAGGTTTGTGCCCTTGGGTAGTTTTTCTTTTGGTTTTGGGACACACGGTTGTTCTGGTCCCATGTTTTCTTTTTCTCTCCATTTATTCATTCTGTACCGTCTAGGGGTGATGTTTTCAGGCAGACTTTCAGTTGAAATGAAACTTTTCCTAGATTTCAGCCTGGGAGGGACTGGTACATGGGAGAAGAGTGGATGGCGATTATCATTTTCTTGCTTGCGTTTTTCCACTTTGGTGTGTGTTTCTCTTCTCAAGGCAGGAGGTGGAATGCCCGAGAGCCTGTGGAGGATATTGACTGGTGTTGGTCTTAATGCTCCAGTTATCACACGGCAAGCTTCATTAAGGATAGGATCTATTTTGCTGGCATGGGCAGATCGAGACCATACGGGGGCACAATATTCTGCTGTTGAGAAACACAGAGCCAAAGCAGTTGTTCTCAATGTCTTTGGATCTGTGCCCCATTTTGTTCCAGCCAGCTTTTTCAATAAGTTGACTCGAGAGGACACCTTGCTCCTAAGTTTCTCTAGGTGTTGTTTGAAGGAGAGAGTCCTGTCTAGTGTTACACCCAGATAAGTTGGATGGTCATCATGGGTGAGATTTTTCCCATTCCATTCAATATTTAGTTTTCGATATGCTTCCCGGTTGTTTAGGTGGAAAGCACATATCTTTGTTTTCCCTGGGTTGGCATTTCATGACCATTGCTGGTAATATTTGCCAGTTACACTTAGTGCTCCAGTCAGACAGTTTTCAATGTCTTTAAAGTCCTTTGCTTGGGTGGCAATGCAAAGATCATCTGCATAAATGAAGCGTTTAGTGTTGGGATATGATGGTTGGTCATTAGTGTAAATGTTGAAGAGCAGAGGGGACAGCACTGATCCTTGTGGGAGTCCGTTCTTTTGACTTCTCCATCTGCTCCTTTTGCCATCCATTTCAACATAAAATCTCCTGTTGTTAAGGATGGTTCTGATGACATTTACAATGTGGCCATTTATTCCCATTGTGGCCATTTTCATCAGTAGGCTTCGGTGGTTGACTGTGTCATATGCTGCTGTTAGATCAACCAGGACTATTCCTGTTTTGAGGTTTTTCTCGAATCCATCCTCAATGAATTGGACAAGGTTGAGGACTTGGCCACAGCAGGAGCGTCCTTGTCTGAAGCCTGCTTGTTCTTCAATAAGCTGGTCTTCGACTGATGGAGTTAGCCTATTGAGGAGGAGTTTTTCGAAGAGTTTATAGGTGGTACAAAGAAGTGAAATTGGGCGATAGCTCACAGGCTTCTCTGGGTCTTTGCCTCGTTTAAGTAGACCTACGATTTTGGCCTTCTTCCACTTCTTTGGGAGCTTCAGTGAAGTTAGGCATTGGTTGAAGAGAGAGAGAAGCCACTTCTTTGCTCTTGGCCCAAGCTGTTTTATTAATTCATTGTGAATCCCATCTATTCCAACTGCTTTATTTGTTTTAAGTAATTTGATTTCTGATGTCAGTTCTCTTATTGTGAAAGGGGGAAGGGTTTCATGTCGGTTTATGCATTCTTTAATTATATTATTGTAAGCTTTGGTTTGTTTTATTGGTTTATGTTGAGGTTTTCCATATTTGAGAAGTTGGTTTGCGACCTGGTTGGGAGTTACGGCTGCTGTCCGGGATGGGGGTTTGCCTTCACAGTTTAGTTTCCGAATGGTTGCCCAGCCCTTCTTGCTGTTTTTGCTTAGGCCTATACTTGTTATCATCTCATTCCATCTTCTCCTTCTTTCTTCCCCAATGTCATTCATCAAAGCTTCTCCCATTTCAATAGTTGATTCATCAAAAGGATCTTCATCATATAGTTTTATATACTCTTCATATAACTCTTTGGTCTCTGGATTCATCCCTGGGATGTACTTTGTCCTACATCCCCTTGGGATGCTTTTTTGAGCAGCTTTCCACATTTGCTTTACCCAAACATCATAGTTTTCTGGTCTTGGAGCTATGGTGTTTGTTCTTACTTCCATGTCCTCCATGAAAGATTCCCAGTTTGCTTTTTTGAAATTAAACCTGGGGAGGTAATCAAATACAATTGGTCTTATAATTTGTTGTGTCCTTACTTCAACTGGTCGGTGTTGGGATCTGGGGATGTGACCCAGAACAGTTCTTCGGAACACTTGTCTTTGGTTGTTAGAAATAAACACCAAATCAGGATTGTATCCTCTTCTCCAGCGGGCACTAGAAAAGGTAGGGGGATCTTTACTTTCATAAAGAAGTGTTAGATCATTGTTAATGGCCCATGAGATAACTTGTTCTCCGTTCTGATTATCTTCTCTGTATCCCCATTGGGTACTGTGGCTATTGAAGTCACCAATTATTAGATGTGTCTTACAGGATATATTTAAGTTTGTTGGTCATTGAAACTCAGCATTAGGTGGTTTATAGACTGAGATTACAACCATGTACTCAGTCTCAAGCTTTAATAGTTCCATTTCCCCAGCTGGGATTTGTTCCGTTTTTATGACTTTTGCTGGGTCCTTTACAAAGATGGTACTTCCATAAGTGCGGCTGGGTATTGAGACCGCCATTGCCATTCCTGGAACTACAGGTGGATTGTGTAGTTCCCTGTGTGTTTCTTGAATGCATAAGATGTCAGGTTGCATGGAAGCCAGTAATTCTCCTTTGCTGGCAGAAAAACCCTCCACATTGTGGGAAATGATGGTAATGTCATTTCGGGTCATTGTGATGTTGTATCGGGGTCGAGGGTTTATCCTTTTACCGCCCTTCTACTCACACAGTAAATGTACACACTGGTGTGTTGTGCTAGGATTGGTTCTCCAAATTTTTTGAGGATCTGGATTCTGCAGGGTCACGACGTGCACGTTCCTAGCTCGAGCCCCTCATAGTGCATGAAATTGAATGATTTGAATGACAGTGAATAATAGTGAATTATATTGAATCATCATGATTTAAATAGAAAAAATATTGAATAATGTTGAAAAATATAGAAAAATGTTGAAAAATATTGAATAATAGTGAATGACATCGAATGAAAATGGGGAAAGGCAGTGATTCATGGAAGGTGGAAGGATCTTGAATGATGTTGGAAAATATTCAACCGAGCGAGAATCGAACCAAGAACCTCCAAGTATGGATTAAATAGAAAAAAAATATTGAATAATGTTGAAAAATGTTGAATAATGTTCAAAAATAATGAATAATGTTGAATTATAGTAAATGACATTGAATGAAAATGGGGAAAGGCAGTGATTAATGGAATTGAATGATATAAAATCAAAGTGAATAAAGTTGAATGATATTAAATCAAAGTGAATAATATGAAAACTGAATGACTTTAAATCATTTTTAATTGAAGTAAATAACATTGAACAACTGAATGGTACTGAATAACATTGAATGATTTTGAATGACACTGAATGTTTTTGAAAAATACTAAATGACACAGAAATATTGAATGAAGTTGAATGAATTAGAATCATAGTGAATAAAATTGAATGATATAAAATCAAAGTGAATAAAGTTGAATGAAAATTGTTTAACGTCGTTTCCCCATGAAGACTGAAAAGTAAAATACCGGGAGATGGCTTCCCTGTGCAATAAAAAAATAATTCAGATTGTCCTTTTTTAGTTGAGAATTGTTTTATATTGAAATAGCACATGTAACTGTTAATTGAGTTTCAAATATTATCTGAACCAGTGGAGGGCCGTGCATTTCACACCTGGGCCTTCAGTGAAGTCCTACTTGAATAAATCCCCCTCATCATACCATCATTTATTCCACCACGGGTGGATAAACAATATCAAGAAACACACTTACACGGCACTGAGCGAGTGTTGGACGATATAGCTTCTCTTGAAAGGTCCGTCTTGAAAAAGTCCTCACAAGTGTATCTTCAATTAACCCACACTTTTCCCACCTTCAGCCACCATGGTTTTAAAAAACAAGAATATATTTTAGATTTTCGAACGGTCGCCAGTTATGTTGATTCGGCATAGCGCTTCCTCCTCACCAGTAAGTATTCGATCACAAGACGCTTCATCATCTTCAGCGGAAGGCTACCAAGAAGGCTCACTGTAACCAACTGGTGATCTAATTGGCTATCGCAATATTAAAACTTATATCTCATTAACTTTGACAAAAGACGCACAACTATTATAATTATAATTTTTTTATTTTAATGTTGAAATTTACCAAAAATTAAGGCACATATTGAATAAAGCTGCTTTGTTGAACAACGTGAGTTAGGAAAGCAAAACAATAAAAAGAAAGAAATAAATATATAAAACAAAAAACAGGTAAAGGATAATGTAAATGGCAGTCAGCCTGAAACAGAATAAGGGGTAGACTGATAGCAGTCATTTTTGTGATCCTGGCATGGAAGTCCATTGTTTCAGAGGGGTCTCGTTCACACCTCCTGTGGTGCAGCTGTGATCTAATCTTCATGCATTCCTCTCATGAGGGTCTGGTCATTAGCATGGTCTAAACTTCGGTTACACTTAAAGGATTTCATACTTTTGACTATTAAAGGAATATAAGAGTTTGAGCTTAACATAGTTCATTAGATGTTGGTGCATCCAATGTATGAAAATGTGATATTGTAAAATGCTGAGAATGTGATTGGTGGAGCGAAACTGGTTGCGGGGGTTGTGCAGGAATGGAATGTTTTAGAAGCAGATGGTGCTGAGCGAGACGAGATGACTCCGGGACCAGTGGACGAAGGAGAGGCCATCGGGGGATAGCACAAGCAGGAGGAGTCGCCACGGGATTCGGCGGGAGGAGAAAGACCAATGAGAGCGAGCTAAAGTTAACTGCAATACACATAGCCAATAGAATCATGCCAGGATGCCTTTGTCTGTGCCATTTGCATATTGTATAGTATGAATCATTACTGGGCAACTCGGGGTTAGAACACATTCGCTGGTGGCAAGAGAGGTGTAGAGCTGTATTGAGAGGGACCCAAACTCAAGTTGTAGATTTGTGTGTTAGGAATAAATCCACTCGTGTGTGAAAATGCCGGCTTCCTGATACCTTTCTATTGCAGAACGAGCGCGCATATTGTTGGATGAGTGAGAGTTGGGTAAGGTCGCAAATTGGAGTCAGATTACTAACTTGAGTTTACATTGGGTTAAAATTAACATCTAGCATTGATTTAAAGGTAAATTCCAACACAGGTAAGAACAATGTGCGGATCTCAATCTAGAAGGGCAAAATGTTCCATTAAACTAAACAATCTCTGGGCATTATTATTCGTCATGTCAGCCAAGGATCTTCAGCTTTTTGAGGGATTGGATATGATAAATACTGTTTCCTTAATTTTTTTTGCCTCAGCAGGACTGAAAACACGTAGATCATATTTTTTTTTTCAAGGTAAGGATAGCATCTTTGAGTGAAAACCGACCGTTCCAATAAATTTATTGGAAAATTGATTACTATCAAAATTGAATCCCTCCACAGACAGAGGGCTCATGTCCGACACATTCTGATACACCACCAGTTGTTGAGTCATTGCTTTAAAGGTGGCAGGAATGGCTTTAATTACTTTGTTGTACTCACCAGCTGAACCCAGAAAATTTGTATTTGACACAGAAGTCACTATGAGTTAAAATAAAATACCTTGTTCATTCATTAAATGTGAAACAGACCAAATTCTTCAGCTACCCAAATGCAATGACTTGCAGTTGAGCAAAAGATATCTAGCGTAATTCTGATTGGATAAATACTCACACCTAAAAAGACAACGCTTGGCTCAAACATGACATCAATGTGGAGAATAAAATCATTTTTTCTTGATTATGTTAGGCCAGCAGAGAAGGCCTTGACGGCCCGCCACTGATATGAACATATTAAACGTTACGTTTTGTGTAGTAATGATTGATAATGTTAGATTGTTTGCTAATGGAGTCAATTAAATAAGCACTGAACTGTATTATTCACTATTCGTCAAAAATCAAAGCTGAAACCCATGAAAATAGGGTTAGCCTCAAAATGATTCCTCAAACTTTTCATTTTTACACAAAAGAAATACATGACACATTAATAACATTTAAAATAAAGTGACACTCAAAAAATGACAATTGTTTTCTTTTTATTTAATGTGAAGTGTGTGTGTGTGCGTGTGTGGGGGCGTGCGTGTGTGTGTGTGCAAGGGTGTATTATATGTGAATGTGTGTTATCATGCCATTTGTCATAGTAGCCTCAATAGCCAGCCCTGCTGGCGGTATAGCTGGTGGCTCCTCAAAGCATTCCTTCCAGACATTGACTGGAATGGAGGTCGGGTCCCCGTTGAGGTCCATTACCTCAACGTTGTCGTTCATAACATTAAATCCGAGTATATTTAATGTTATGGTGGAGTTGCAGCCCTGTTGATGAAAAATAGTTTTAGTGATTTAGAAACCACTTTTACCAAAGACGGGAAATAACTAAGTACAATCCTGTATTTTTTTCCCAGCACTTTGTACTTGGCTGAGTATTACTTAACCTACTGCTTACTGCTTTAATGAAGGACTCCAGAAATCAGAGAATAATTACTGTTAGTAGGCTGAATTCAAATGATTTGGACAATTTTAAATTAAACAATGGCTCGAGATGATTACTTGTTGACTTGCATAGTTGTTGTTTAATTTGAATTGATTAGTTAATCTTGACACCACAACTACTAATGGTCAGTCTGTTTTGAGATGCAGCAAACACACTCCTACAATTAATTTATGAATGCAGCCTTCATTTTTGTAAACTGTTTCCATCTTCCCTGTATGCAACAATAACAATTATGCTACATAGTAATATACAGGGTGTCCATCACGCCATTTTAAAATGTTAAGAATTCATTATTTTGGGCAGTTTGCAGAGGTGGGCATTTTACTTAAGTTTGCCGGTCCGTCATTCATCATCTGTCAGCAGCCTGGGTACCTGTTTGTCATCCGACAATCCATTTTACAGGAGACGCCTGATGTTACATGCAACAGCAAACATGACAAGACATCGGGGAATCGTCTTCATGCACTTGGGGCCCATGTAGAGGTGTATTAAATCAAGTATATGAGCACAAAAACAAAACTGACAACAAATGATTACAAGAAAACAAATCTGGCTATGGCTCAAGTGCCTTTGTAGAAATCTTAGATTTGTAAAATTATTTTATGGACACCCGGTCTTAGTAACAGTCATATATTCTCATATGCAAATGTATTTAAAACAACAAAAGTACTAAGTAGAAACGGAAATCTAATTCAATTTCCATTTTATCAATAAATTTGAACAAATGATAAAACCAAACAGCTCTGTGAAAAACAAACAAATACATTAGGATGGATACATTAAACTCATCTCTTTAAGTAATGAATTAATAAGTCTATATAAGGATTGGGAACACCTGTTCTGGGTTGAGAGTAAAAAGGGCCTTAGTACGGGCACCACAGATATGTAGCGACCTTTTGAGTACCATTGACCGAGAGGCAATAATTTACTCACTGCAATTTCTGTAAATTGGGTCGTGCTGAGGGTCAACCCGAAATGATTCATCTTGGCCTTTAAGTGGGTGAAAATATATCCATTGCCAACCTCTAGATGTACCAAATTGGCCTCCCGCCAAATGCCTATCTTGACCTCCACATCGTTCTGCAATAGTTAGAAAAATGCATATTCAGGGTGTATAATTGAAATGCATAAAAAGGAAAACTATAAATGATGTACTTACTTTACTACACGTAGCCGCACCATGCGAATTGGACGTATCTAATGTGGACCAAATAGAAAAAAAGCTAAAAAAACATTTGTATGTTTGCGCAAATGATGCGTGTGCGAACAGAACTGACAGAGGCTGACACGGAAGAACAACAGAAAGAAAACTGGGTTATACTGCAATGCTTAATGCAAGGGAACACATGTTTTTATATGCATCAACGTCATTCTGGTCGAGAATGAACAATTCATTCAAGCACGATTCGATTTGATATTTATCTTTTTTTTTTTATTTCTGCCATGTCTCTGTGCACTTGTGTGGTGCTGCAGCCATCCACAAACACAATATGCATTGATGTTTAGCGCAAGCGTGTAAATGTTTAGCGAGTTTTTAATGGAACCAGAAACTATAGAATATGCAGAGTTGCACTGCTACTTTGAAACTACTCATCCATCCATCCATTATCAGTACCGCTTGTCCTCACAAGGGTCACGGGGGCTGCTGGAGCCTATCCCAGCTATCATCGGGCAGTAGGTGGGGTACACCCTGAACTGGTTGCCAGCCAATCACACGGCACACATAGACAAACAACCATCAACCATCATCCACGCACACACCCATTCCTCAGGGCAATTTAGAGTGTTCAATCGACCTGCCATGCATGTTTTTGGAATGTGGGAGGAAACCGAAGTACCCGGAGCAAGGCCACATAGGTACGGGAGAACTTGCAAACTCCTCACAGGAAGGCCGGAGCCGGAATCGAACACACGACCTCTGCACGGTGAGGCCATTGTGCTAACCAGTTGTCCACCGTGACGCCCGTGAAACTACCCATGAGCCCCAACAGACATCTGTGTGGCCCCACTTAAGTGATTTATTTGATATTCTAAAATATATTTTAAAAATATTTTCTCAGGCCCCTATCTGAACCAAGCAACCCCCTTTAGCCCCAGAAAAGAAAAAATATCACCAAACTGTCCCTGGTTGGAAGGCAATGTTTATTCTGAGGGAATGTTAATATATTTTCCCCACATCTTACCTCTGGAGCGCCTATGTGTGTGTGTGTGTGTGGGTGTTCACAAGTGTATGCACATGCAAGTGTGCGTGCATAATGCTTGTGTATGTGTGAAATATACTTACGTCGGTTATGTGCCCATCCACGGTCACCATCTCCCCAGGAGCCATTTGTGCGACCTTCCAGAGGAGATGATGAGGTTGAGACCGGGAATACCAACGCACGTGCCGCAGCCTCCATATCAGCATCGATGGTGACGACGGGGCCCACATATATTTTGGATTTGGGGCGGGTAAGCAGAAAAGAGTCTTGACCCGCCCCAAATCCAAAATGCGCAAAGACATAGCTGTTGCCCTCTGTGACGAGGGCCGCCAGTGTGTCAAAGAGACACACGGTGTAATTTTTTGCCCCGTCACAGAGGGCAACAGTGAAATTATTGTAGGCCCCATTCATGGACAAGGTGCCATTTGGTGTCAGGGACCAATTTTTGGCCCGGATCTGGAGCTTCTTGGCCACCACTTTGGCAATAATGAGATTTGTCGTCATCCTGAAAGAGAAAGTTTTGAAACAATTAAAATCTATTATTTTATTTCTTATCGGTGGATATTTTGAGCGGTTTATATAGATATAAAATAGATTTCTGATGCATCTTTACATCCCTGGTAGTTAACCATGGAACTTTCAAATGATTTAATCATTAATCTCATATTTAGTTGTCATCAAAATATCGCACTTGACACACGTTCACATTTTTTCACTGTCTACATAGCAAAGACATCAAAGGTATTTTAAAAATTGACAAAGGTTAAGTCATACCACAACTGCTACAAAACTCCCCACAACAATGCAGAACTTATTGTATTTGTAATTGAATAAAATGTCAGCTGAGGCTGCTTGCAAAGATTTTAACCATCCACCAGGTGTCAGTGATGAACACACAGAATCAACAGATCAGAAATGTGCAGCTGCTATTGCAGATAGTGGAGTTTACTAAAGTGGTTCAGCAACATTTACTGGCTTGCGGTTGGAGCTTACGTAGCTAATTAATAGAATTGTACCGATACCACTACTAGTATCAGTATCAATACGATACACCATTAAAACACTGGTATCGACAAATACGAACAAATAATGTGCCGATACCATTTGGCGATACTCTAATTGAAGTGTCTCACTCTCACAAACATGAAGAGAGATGGAATTTAGCTGTTTAATCAACATCCTCTCTGATTTTGAACCGCTTCCGAATACTGGGGCAAAGATGGTTATTGTATGCTGATTACATCACTTGTGTTGTTTTACATTTGACAGAGCCGTAGAATTTCAGTGTTTAATTTGACAAATGATGGATTGGTTGGTTCTAGATCATTTGCAAAGATATGTAGGTATGGCTCTTTTTTCCTGAAAGATAGGCTAAGTATTTGTTGTCTATGTATTTCACCATATCTCCGCACAATAAGAAACGGAGGGCAGTAATAATGAACAGTGTAATTTACTAATAATTTTTTCGGAGAACCTTAGTTTTATAAAGCATACCAATAGTTGCACATATTATACACTTAACACTTTCTGTTGGCACTTCTCAGCATGGATTTCATCAATAACAAGACCCAGAAATTGTAATTCATTTACCCTTTCTGTTTCAACAGATTCAACAGTGAATTTGACTTATTGTTTAATTTGAGCTGGTGCCAAAGATTGTGAACTTAGATAATATTTTAATTCAACAACAATTTATTGTTAACGACCGAGTTTTTTCAACAGATTTAATGTAAAAGACATTCCCCGAAACAAGGTGCCATGCATAAAAAATAAATAAATTTATAAAAAAGTGATTCAAGATATGAACAACAAATTGTTAATAATGCATGCCTTTTGCATCCTCACTGGAAATACAGTTTTGGAAGGTCGTACCATAATGGCGACCCTGTTATTGACAGACCATGCACGAAGCCCAGATCTTTATTCATTTATCTATTTTTTTTTAAACACTATAAATTATTACTTAAACTTGTACGAGGCGGACCGCGAGGGCCTTTAACCGCGTGCAGTTGATAATTTTAGGAATTATGCTACTCGATCGCTCATAATGCCCAAAGTCTGTGCTCCGAGGTTCCGAACCACATGAGAGAAGCAATGCGCTCTCTGGGGATTTTTTTTTGTAAGTAACCCCTGCTCCAAGAGGAGGAAACCCCGTACATTGCGTTCAACACTCCCCTCCCGCCCGACTGGGAAAGGAACGTGTCATTCTCCCACGGTGTCCAGGGAAGGGGGGGGGGGCTAACAATGACTTAGGACGACTTAACACCCAAAACAAAAACAGAATAAAAACTTAAACTTGCGCAAATTAACAAAAGATCGCATGGAATATTAAAATAAGTGCTCATTCATTTTACGTGACTGTGTGTCGTGTTAGAGTTATCGATCCCCATGTGCGCACCTAGCTAGCAATACTTAATGAAGGATTAATGCTAAATTTAATATTCAGAATTAGATAATCAACAAAGACCATTTGTTGAGGCAAATGTGAAAGAAAGTGGATTTAATTTAAGATCTACGACTAAAATCATTTTTTTTTACTCTGACATATCAATTACAGTCAACATGTACAGCACAGCTAAGTTAACCAAATTGGCATATTCGGTTTTCTACCTGATAAAGGGACAATTACACACTAATAAGTACAGAATAATGAATAAATAAATACATGTAATAATTGTATTATACGGTGAATAGGCTTAAACATACACTACAGTGTACAAAAGGTTGAAAATGTGGTTTCTGTATGTCTAAACCAATGTAACATCCTACCTCGTGGTCAGTCAACTGTAGAATGAAAAAATGGCCACCTACGTCACGGTTATCAGCCCTAACGCCCTCGACATTCCGACGACAATAAACCATGAATGAAATAATGGATTTTTTTTTTTTATGTTTACAAACTACAAATGGCACTTGACTGTTTTGTAAGACTGGATATATATCGCTCCGACTAACACGACTTGAGAAGTGTGTGTCTTCGAAGAACAGGTGCACGCAACCCTCCCATGATTTAGCGATCCCTACCCTATATGTTATAAAGCAATCTGCAGCTCTTATTTGAACTGTTTCAACGTGTTCTCCCTGACGCACTTTGCGCACCGCATCCTTTTGGGCCATACTGAAAAACTTCAACGGCAAATTTGAACACTCCCCAAGTTTCCAAACCTAAGAGGTCGCTCCCTTCCCCTCCT
This sequence comes from Idiotropiscis lumnitzeri, assembly GCF_059441095.1. Taxonomy (NCBI): domain Eukaryota; kingdom Metazoa; phylum Chordata; class Actinopteri; order Syngnathiformes; family Syngnathidae; genus Idiotropiscis; species Idiotropiscis lumnitzeri. The sequence goes on from NC_142406.1 coordinate 5,890,342, forward strand.
CTTCCCTCCCACCCCACCGTGAAACCGTGGGAAAATGAATGAGATTCACACATTCATTTTCCCACTGTGTCTCTTTTTGGAGGGGTGGTGACTAACAATCATTTAGGACGACTTATGACCAAAAATAAATAAAGGTGCGCAAATAAACTAAAGATCGCACGGAAAAGTGAATATTTAAATAAGTGTTCATTCATTATACGTGACTGTGACGTGTAAGGCTTATTGATCGCCATGTGCGCACCTAGCTAGCAACCCTTAATGAAGGATGAATGCTAAATTAAAAATGAATATTCACAATTAGATATTCAACAAAGGCCATTTGTTGATCCAAATGTGAAAGAATGTGAATGTAATTTCGACCTTACGACCCAAATCAAAATTTGTGAATCTGACATATCAATTACAGTCAACATGTCCAGCACAGCTAAAGTTAACCAAATTGGCATATTCGGTTTTCTACCTGATTAAGAGACAATTAAATACTAATAATTACATACCAATACATAGATATTGGTGTTTTACAGAGAACACTGCGGAATACAAAAAGTTAAAAAGGAGTTTTCTGAATGTCGAAACGAATAAATCATCCTACCTCTTGGTCAGTCAACTGTAGAATGAAAAATGGCCACCTGCGTCACGGTGATCAGCCCAAACGCCCTTAACATACCGACAGCAAGAAACAATGAAATAATGGATTTTTTTTAAGGTATAAACGACACATAACTATGTTATGTAAGACAGAATATATAATCTACTTTTTTATCAATTTCTATTTGATGTGATGACATTTTAAATATAATTATTACTATGTTACATAGGAAAAAAAGTTCAAGTAAAAATTAAATGAAAAGGAAAATGCAAAGCAGAGGGGCAAATATCCAAGGGAGAAAATATGTTTGCTGAGTAAAAAGCATTTTTAAACACGCAATGACCCATCTTTTGTCGAAACTGCAACTTTTTTTGCATACACACACCATGTCCTGTTGGATTTATTTCATATAATAGCATGAAACACAAATTAATAAATTAATCAGAGCAGACTCCAGACTTGATGTAGGTGGCAGTCTGCCTTGACCAGTATTTATAATCTCCAACTGCTCAAAGAGCCCCCCCCCCCCCAAAAAAAAAATTACTTTTGAAAAAAAAAAAAACACCACATCAAGGTATAACACACAATACAAAATCATCTAACGTCTTGCAACTTCAATCAAACATTTATTTATGATAAATTATTAATGATAAACAAGAATACAGAGAGAAAAAATGCACAAAAAATGAAGTTAGCATTACCCACAAAAAAAGTATTTTAACAATAGGTTGAATCAAAGTCAGTTGGAGCCAAACTACTGTGGTTTACTTTCTTTGCGCATGCTGGGAGGTGCTCCTGCATTTATTTTCAGTGATTTCTTGTGGATTATTTTCAGATGTTGCCAGTCAAACCTCCTGATACATATGAGACAGCATGTCACAAAAATGGTCAGAAATATGTATTTGATACATTTTGAGGATTAACTTCAGGGCTGGGGTAAGTGGAGGTCGGGTAACAAGATGGTTGTCAACTAGGTTTATCTTATTTTCTTTTCTTTTTTTGCTATGCACCGGTGCAAGAACATATTTGAGGCAGGACAGGATGGTGACCTGTGTCAGGAACAGGTTGACGCTGATGGTGTTGATTCTTGTCAAAGGTTGTGTTCTCCTTCCCAGTGCAATGTATGCAGTAATGAGGAACACAATGAAGTGGTACGACTGACCTTAGGATCTAGTATGTGTGATGTTGCTGTATTGATTCAACCTTTTTGTCGGATTACTCTTACAGAACAATACACGTCATTGATCATAAATACATGAGCACAAAGCACAATGGGGGAAAAACACATTTGAGTTAGACACCTTATAGGGAAAGCAGAAAAAAAATCACATCTTTTTATCTGGGGGGGCTGGGGAGACAATTGATTTCACACGAAAGCGAGTGGCAAAACGGCAGCCCCCTGGGGAAAAAAAAAAAAAAGAGAATGGGTGGATTTTCTGCCTGATCCAGATTCTACAAATGCAATATTAATCACAATATAGTTTTTAAATTATTGGGGAGCAACATATTGTTAAGAAATATATGTACTCGACTTCCCCGATAAGAATATTTATTGACAATAGAATAAAATGTTTTCATTTTGGCAGATGAGAAAAGTATGGGCCCAAAGCGTGACATGAGTGTTTCCACTGTACAATAACTGCCATCTTTCATTGTAAAGTACGCATCCATATGCTGGCAGCATTCACACTTCACCACGACAACCGTCAATGACAAACTGAAAATATATATAAAGTCTAAAACGTTTACCAATACATTTCTGCAGAAGGGAAAACAGCATATGTAAGTTTGGGGTTAGGGTCTTATCTTTTTAAATCTATATGAGAAAAGCATTTAGAATTAGAAAAAAATAAATAAATAAAAAATGAATGCAAAAAGGAAGACGCATCGTACCACTGGTGGTACACATTTGTGATGGTTGGGAAATTGTTTCAAAACACAGTAAGAATTTTGATCAATAAATAACTGCTATTTTAAAAATGAAACCCATTGAACTTTGTTTGCCTAGCAGTTAGGTTGAAATGACATCAAAAGTTTTTATTTTTCTAAGGTGAGCAGCAGTGAGCACAGAGGAAAAGTACACCATTAGAATGCCTCGGTTGAGTTATCATACAGTGGAAAGACAGAATTTCATCATGATCAAAGTGAAGAAAAACATGAATTAGTAACCAAACAGATGTATCAAAGCAAATGTAAACAATGAAAAATAATCTCTAAGGTCAAACAATGTTAGCCAAAACGTTCAAACCACAGCCAAAGGCGAGAACACAAACTGCTGTGATTGGTCTGTGATGTGATCCACAGCATTATGGCGTCATCAACCAGAGTGGGGAATTTTATCTTACAAAATAATTTGAAGTTAACACCAATTCACCTAAATTACAGTAAAGAATGTAAAGGTGTTACCTTGCCGGTCGCACTGACAATGGTTTGATCCTGGAGCATTTTTATTTCCATTTTTTATGGAAAATGTTTGCATAATCAACAACAAATGGAGGTTGATCTCACTCCAAGAACACTAATCAAATAAATATGCACACAGCTGTTGCATCCACTAAAGATTTAAAAAATTATTTCATACAGCAATCTGTGTAGTAATCATCATAACTAATAATGGCAGCACTGTAATGTTTATAATCTAGCTGTACAGAGAACTGTACAGGGATTGTTTTAGAACACTTGACTTTTCAAAAAATAAAAAACTGTGTGAAGAGAACAGAAAACATATTTGATGCATGGACCTTCTAACCGTGTCCGCAAGTCCTTCCGACATCAGGCAAGCATGGCCACATCTCATCGAGCGCTTGTACCAGGGTGAGTGAGCTTCCATCCACCTTCTTTGTCTGGACAAATAGAGCAGGTGGACCCGCAGGCAACGTGAAGAATGTCTCCAAAAAAAAAAAAAAATAAATAAAGGAAGTGGTGAGGACAAATGCTGATAATGAAATCTTTAATTGTGTAGAATGTTTCCTGACAAAGTTTTTGACGGCCACTTACACAAGAAAGAAGTGAAGTCCTGCACGGTTGCCACCCTGGTTTTGCAGCCAACGTTACTTGATGTACGTGTTTTGGCGCTTCCAAGACTTGAAGCCCAAGCAGGAATTAGAAGGCCTCTGCTGTTTAGGCTCTCTCCCACACGGTTACCCTTGCGACCCATTTTTTTTTTGGGGGGCAGAGGGATGGATTCGTGAAAAGTAAGGAGAAAAGCCCTTAAAAAGGAGAGGGAGGGAGGACAATAATTAATAAAGTGAAGCAAAGTAAAATTACAACATTTACTGAATTTAAAGAGAAAGATATGTTTAATATTGAGTTATTTACCTTTTCCTTTCAATGAATAAATTGGTCTCATCGAGTGCTTGAACTGAGGTGACTAAACTTCCATCTCTTCCGCGTTTTGACTAATGCAGCAAGTGGCGCCGCAGGCAACGTGAAGAACGTTCTAACACGAAAAATAAAGGAGGTGTCAAAACAGAAGCTGAGAAAGATGTCAAATTATGGGCAATGTTTCCTGACAAAGTTCTTCTCGGCCACTTACAGAAAAAGGAAGAGAAGTCCTGCATGGTTGTCACTCTGGTTTTGGAGTCAGTCCTTGTGGTACGTGTTGGGGCGCCTGTCTTTTGTCTTTTGGTAGAGAAAAGGCAGACAGACGCAGGATCAGTGAGTCGAAATTTACGTGAGGCTGCAAAGGGCTGAGACAGGCTTGGCTATGACTCCCAATCCATTCAAATATGATAATCATTTTATATTCTAAAATCACTTTACATTTAAGTAATGTACAATAATGTACAATGTATGTACAAAAGATCAGTACACACATACCTGTGTTGTTTGGTGTCTAAGGTTTTTTTTTTTAAGTTGCCCTCTTGGGATTTAAGATCAGGGGATGTCGTTAATATTTGTCAATTGTGGGCACGTCAAGCCCTTTGAGAAGTCGCTGTGAGTCGGGGCTATCAAAATAAATTTGACAAGACTTGATTTTCTGCAGAACAAAGACCTGTTAAAGGTAGAGGAGAATAAAATTACATTTACTGTCTTTACAAGAAAAGATATGTTTAATGATGTTTTACTCACCTTGTCAGTGTTCCGTCCTCATCCCATGCCAATGACAAGGATGATTGAAATGTTAACAAAAACGTAAAAAATCCAACAACTCTCTCCCCTCCCTCGACTTCACTTTCTTTGGCCCCTGACTCCACTTTCTCTGACCCCCGACTCCACTTTCTTTGACCCCCGACTTCACTTTCTTTGACCCCCGACTTCACTTTCTTTGACCCCCGACTTCACTTTCTTTGACCCCCGACTCTACTTTCTTTGACCCTCGACTTCACTTTCTTTGACCCTCGACTTCACTTTCTTTGACCCTCGACTTCACTTTCCTTGACCTTCCACAGCTCTTCTGCCACTCACTTTCTCGTTCACATGCAAAACCATCTTCATTCCAAATCCCATCTCAAAATCTCGTACCAACTGTAATCTATGACACCTTTTAATCATTTAAATCTCACTCCATATTGCTTTACTTACTGATTTATTTCATTATTTGGATATGATTTTTCTGAAATTTGCTAGTACTGAATAATGATAAAAGTTAAAAAGTCATCCTTATGTCAACCAAACTTCTTCCACTGATTTTTTCTTTTTCATTTTTACGTGTCCGAAAAGACGATTGAGATTCTCAGCATTGATCAGTCTGCGCAGTCTATGACACCTTTTAATCACATTTAAATTTCAATCCATATTGCTTCACTTAATGTTGTATTGCATTATTTGGATATTATTTATCACAGATTGTTAAAACGGTACTAGCAAGATATAATAATAAAAGTGAAAATTGCATCCACTCTCTCTCTCTCTCTATTGGTCCAACTTGACTTCTTTCACAAACTGTTTCCTTAATTTTCTTTGTCTCTCGCTCCTCCAAAAGCTCTTCTATCACACACCTTGTAGTTCACATGCTAAACCATTTTTATCCCAAATCCCATTCCATCCAATGACAAAATCTCAAACCAACTGCAACCTATGTCGCAATAAAATCTCAATCCATATTGCTTATATTCCATGTGGTGGTTATGATTTATTGGAGATTTAAGATAGAGTTGGAGTTATGAGTACTATGAACAAATTTGTATTGTATTGCATAAAAAAATAAAAGTTAAAAGGCCACCACCACTCTCTCTCCCCTTAATTCGCTCTCAAAATTCCTTCCAATGTCAACCGAACATCTTGCAATAATTTTTTTGCTTTTGTGTTTAATTATTACTTCTCCCGGTAAGACATTTGAAATTTTCATTTGCAGCATTGATCATCTTACTTAATTACATCTTACATTGCTGGTGTCGGAACAAAACCTCCTGTTAAAAATATTTGTGTATTTAATTTTGTTTTTTACACAAATTTATTGGTCAGTCCCCATATGGGACCGTTTTATTTTTTTCAACAAGTTGTTGACCAGACCAAGTGTTTGAAATGGCTTGCTGTCTATGACAACGCAACAAACATGTTGTTTTTTTGGGTGCCCTGAAAAGTAAAGGTTTTGGAGATGGGAGGTTTCCACCCGGCACCAGCGTTATGTTTCACATATTGCGCAATTGTCACCACAGGTACCATTTCATTTCAACATCAACATGTCAGCAGCATAATCTAAATATCATCCATCTCTCCCATATTATAATATACTTACAACACCTTGCAGATAGAGCTCAATTCGAAGTTTTTTCCTGAATACTGTAATCACTTACCTATCACAGCTTAAAACACAGAAGACAGGATTGTGATAGCTGTAGTATGTTCGCAATACACCTGAATGAAGAGCACACTTGGGGCGAGAGACAAAAATGAGGTCAAGCAGTGTGTTTTTGTCAGTGGTAGCAGTAGTTATGAGTTGCGTGTAACCTTTGGAGAGAAACAGTTCAAGAATGGGCTTGTACGAGGATGAAAGCACATCTTCATTGAAATCTCCACATACCAGAATCTGATGATGGTCCATCATTGCAAGGCACTGCAACAAACTTTCCAGGTTAGGCAGAAATGAGCGTAGACTGTGTCCAGGGGGTCTGTAAACAGCAGCAATCAACATATTGGTGGGAGCTTCAAGTTTCACCACAACAAATTCGAGATCGGTCACACCCTGAATGTATTTCTTTTCCTGGGCCGTGATGTGACTTTTCACACAAATACCTACGCCACCACCAAGTTTTGTTGCCAAGTCTGGACAGTTTGAAAAAGAAACGCCTCGATTCCGGTGAAACATCGTGTAGCCTTCCAAGGAAGAATTTCCTGCAGCCGCCGATCCCTGGATGTGTGTTTCTGTCAAGCACAAAATATCAGCGAAATACAGTTCGTGGTGAGACACCATATCTTGCGCATGACAAGACAGTCCTTCTGTGTTGTGATGGATGATGACCAGGTTGTTAGTGCCATCTACCGTCGACATCACCTGAAGGAGGGGCATCACACCGTCTAAAGAAGCCTCTGTCATCTCAGCAAGAGCAGCGGTTATTTCTGGATTAGCATGAATCCTTCTCTCATCCATATACATAATATGCAGACCACTGAGAGAAGTCACTCTACTCAGAGCTACGTACCCCATGCCATGTTCAAAGACTCCTTTCAGAGACACCGCTGCTTGGGACGTCGTCATACCTTGTACCTTATGAATAGTGCATGCAAAGGCAAGTTTAATGGGGAACTGCAGACGCACCACTCCAGGCTTCTTCATCTTCTCCTCCTGTCTGTCAATGTACACAGGGTTAAGAGCAGTACTAGTTTTTGACACATGATCGAGTTGCAACCCGAGTTTCTGAACACGCGCTTCATCGGGGTAATTCACCATGTTGACCACTTTTGCAAACGTGCCATTGCACAGACCTGCTTGAACATCAATATTGCGTGTGATCATAACACGAGCACCAATCGCAACTTTAATCGAGTCCGGTAACTCACTCTTAGTACCTTGGAAGGGGATCGCTTGTCTCGCCATTCTGCCAGTTCGTTGGTCTTTCTTATAGTCGTCCGCATCAATTTTTACAATGTCCCTGTGAAGCAGACTCAACATCTCGGAATTATGAGCATCTACCTGTTTATTGGTGGCGTAAACGTGCAGTATGTGCTTTGGACACTTTTCTGGAGGAGTGTAAGTGGTTGCAAGCAAAGCTCTGTCGAGACCTGACAGTTCATCAGACTTCTCTTTGACGCGGAGTCGATTCAGCAGCTCGGCAAAAGCGACGTCATCTTTCTGCCTCATGATTTCAGTCAGTGTGATCATTTGGAAGTTGTCACGCCAGTGGTCGAGCCTAGAGGGATCATATACGCACAAAGGCTTGGACTGTCTCACAGGAGGCAGCTGATAAAAATCGCCAACAGCAAGCACAGACATGCCACCGAAAGGTAAATCAATCCCTTTGATTTGTTTCAATCTATTGTTCACATATGCAAAGAGGTCTTTGGACACCATGGAAATCTCGTCGATGATGAGTATTTCTGCGATCGACAGCTCCGCTCTGACTTCGTCCAGTTTATTGCCCAGGCCGTGGTACGGGGGTTTCAGACTTCTCGGCAGTTTCAGCAGGCAATGCAAGGTTGTCCCGGAAATATTGAAAGCTGCCGTTCCTGTAAAAGCTGCGAGAATAACAGTTGACTTGGAGATGTCTGCTTCCTCAGCCAGTCGCGGGAGTCTGCGTAGTATTTTCGTCGCCTCTGCGTGGATACATTTTATTAAATGTGACTTACCAGTGCCAGCACCACCATTGATGTAGTAGTAGAACTGCTGCGGCTTCAATCCGCACACGCGTTTTATCCACCATTCTCTTACCATGTAGAAGACGGACGCTTGCTTTTGGTTCAGGCTCCGATACATACCGCGTAAAACTGTTGGATCAATGGCAGCAACCTCTGTCGCAACTGACATTTGTGGTGCGTCTGACCTGTCGTAGTTGGGACATTGTCCTCCACGTCGTTGGGTTCATCTCTCGCTTGGAATTCCTCGATGCATTCGAGTCATTGCAACTCACTTTCAGGAGCCAGGTGACACCACTCATTGATGACGAGCCCGCTTTCCTCCACCTCCTGGATGGCATTGTCAATGTCTTTCTTGTGTTTCTCGTACCTTTCTCTGCTTCTGTTGACAATTTCAAACACAGGCTCTGCATATTCAGCATACGGCAACTGCACACAGGCGTGATCGTGAAACATTTGGTACGTAGGAAAACGTGGGGATTTCAACTGGCAGTCAGCACGGTGAGGCAGGTACAGCTTGAGCAAGGCACAGTAAAATTCCTCCGGATTTTTATTCTGTGAGAAATTGCAGTATTTGATGACAGCGGGGTTTCCTGTTCTTTTCTGCACAAAGCCCATGTCATTCAGCAGAGGAAAAACATTTTTACCTTTTCTTTGTTTGCCGTAGACAATTCTGCACGTTGCTGCAAAATCAGCCATGCACATTACCTCAAATTCTTGCGTCTGAGGTCTGCATTTATATTTGTCAGGCAAGCCGGACATCCACACTTCGACAGACTCCTGTGTTTTGCCCTCGAGGTGTGAGAGAGGAAAACTCATCTTCAGCGCATTGTCACTCGTCTGCACAAATACCACACTGCGAGAGGACTGTCTCATATGCAACCCGCATGCTCGTGCGACACACTCTTGAGCACTCACCTCTCTTTTCTTTGAATACGCTTGCATTATTTGTTTCATTTCATCGCAATCATTGACATTTTCATTACCGGAGTTTTCAATAACCGATTTCAGATACTGGCTCAGACCGTGTTCAGCTTTGCTAATGTAGCTGCAGATGTATGCGATGCAAGAGTAAGCATTCAAGATGTATTGAATGTCCAGATTACCGTCCCAGGCAAGAAGCAGATGTCGGTTGTAGTTGTTGACCCAGCAGTCTTTTGGATCTCGCTTCAGCACAACGGAAGTCTTGGAGGCGGTCATGTGCAGGCATTCCATGTACTCATCACCGGTGAGCTCACATTTGGCCAGTAGCTGCGGCAAGGTCAGCGAAGACGTCTCAGGTTCATTCAGTAGACGCTGAACACAAACAAGCTTGGCATTTGACAAAGACTGCTTCTCTTTGTGCTGCTCTTTATTTCGTTCATCACAATCGGCCGGACGAATGATCGTTGTAGTTTCGCACGGTTGTTTGGGAAAACCAAAACGGCAGTTTGCACCAAGGGTTTTGACACACGTTTTTGAGTGGGTTTTGCTGTGCATCTGAACTTCGGTGACCTTCTTGTACAGTTCTGCATCCTTCTCCGGGTCTGGCAGCTCAGCTGTTATGTATTTGGACACAAAATGACAAATGGCTTGATCTGAGGCATCGTCAAATACCGGTGCGCCTTCAACCCATACGAGGCAATGAATGTGAGGACTTCCTCTGTGCTGGAACTCTAATCTGTAAAAATAGTCAACAACTTTACCAATCGGTTGTGCCGGAGACAGGATCAGATCTCGGAATAGAGCTTCCACACGTTTGTCAAACATGCGCATAGTCGTCACAGGATTGCTGCGTAGGATTTCACACTTGGTGGCCCAGTCGAGTTCAGCAAAATTCACATGCTCACCTTGTTGCGCTTTAATGGCAGTGATGACCTCCGGCCAACGCATTTCAGCAGCAGAAAATGTGCAGAAGAACGTGGGTGTGCCCAGCTGTCGGATCATGGCAAAAAGATCTTTAGTGGTTCTTTCCCAATAGGCTGGCGTGCCTCTCAAAGGCGTCATGAAGCGGACCGCGTCTTTGCTGCGCACCAGTTTTTCAACTTCACGCTTATCCTGTAACATGGCATTGTTTATTCTGCGACCATCTCTGGTAAAAGGTTTACCTTTGCGGAGCTGAATTCTCATGCTTGACGTCGCCTGGTAGATTTTTGTAACAAACTGAGCGAAGAACAAGTAGGTTGCATCTCTTGCAAAACGTTCATCCACGCAACACAGCCGTGTCTTGAAATATTTGCTTGGTGTGAGTTTGATTTGTCTCTCTTCATCAAGCGTGTTTTGCCCTGTTGGAAACTGAACCGGAAATGCCATGGCCTCAAGTTTAGAATAGAATAGAAATAGAATAGAATAGAAATCCCTTTATTGTCATTGTACTCAAGTGTGCAACGAGATTAGAGGGCTCCCCTCTCCAGTGCAATACAACAATAATTCAGACAAATATATAAATTAGATAAATAAATAAGACAGTGCAATGGAATTCAGTACTGAATAGGGCATATAGAAACACATCACAAGGCTGTTTTGCAAGGTTAGGGTGGTCTCGTGTGTGTGTGAGAGTTCAGTATGGAGATGGCTCTCGGAAAGAAACTGTTTCTCAGTCTATTGGTCCTTGATTTGATGCATCTGTAGCGCCTGCCAGAGGGCAACAGGTCGAACAGGTGTGAGTTTGGGTGGGTATTGTCTTTGACGATGTTGAGAGCCCTTCTGAGGCACCGGGCGGTGTAGATGTCCGACAGCGAGGGGAGAGGGCAGCCAATAATCCTTTGCGCTGTTTTGACTGTCCTCTGGAGCCTCACTCTGTCCGCCTCAGTGCAGCCGCTGTACCAGGTGGAGACACAGTACGTCAGCAGGCTCTCGATGGACGAGTGGTAGAAGGCCAGCAGCAGCTTCCTGTCCAGGTTGAATTTCCTGAGGACTCTCAGGAAGTGCAGACGTTGGCGGACCTTCTTTACCACTGCTGTGGTGTTGTGACTCCAAGAAAGGTCATCGGAGATCTGTACTCCCAGGAACTTGAACGTGTGGACCCTCTCCACACACACGCCTTCGATGCAGAGGGGGGGCGGCAGCGTCTTGTTCCTCCTGAAGTCGACGACAATCTCCTTTGTTTTAGCAGAGTTAAGGTGCAGTCTGTTGTCCTTGCACCAAGTTGTCAGTCTCTTTACCTCCTCTCTGTAGGCTGTCTCGTCACCTTCCGAGATCAGACCGACCACTGTCGTGTTGTCAGCAAACTTGACGATGGTGTTGTTGCCGTGGGCCGGGCTGCAGTCGTAGGTGTAGAGGGCGTACAGGAGAGGGCTCAGCACGCATCCTTGGGGGGAACCGGTGCTCAGCATGAGGGTGGAGGACGTGTAGGGGCCGAGCAACACAGTCTGGGGTCTGTTGGTCAGAAAGTCCTTAATCCAGATGCGTGTGAGGGCAGGGAGGCCGAGAGTGTCCAGTTTGGCGACGAGGATGTCTGGGATGATCGTGTTGAATGCCGAGCTGTAGTCCACAAAGAGCATCCTTGCATAGCTCCGCTGTTGTTCCAGGTGGCCCAGTACAACATGCAGAGCAGTGTCGATGGCGTCCTCAGTGGATCTGTTAGCCCGGTATGCAAACTGGTAGGGGTCCAGAGTGGGAGGAAGGCAGTCCCTGATGTGCTGGAGAACCAGCCTCTCGAAGCACATCATAATGACTGGTGTGAGAGCAACAGGACGGTAGTCATTCAGGTGGACGGCTGGTGACTTTTTGGGGACAGGAAAGGGAGTCTTGAAAAAGCTTACCGGGTTATTTCTTTCAGCAGGAGCAACAGAGTAAATTCCCTCTGTAAAACTCAGAATCTCCTCTGACATGTCATTTGGTTGGAGACAAGATTCAAGGATGACGCCGCCATTTGGTTCATCGCCTTCTTCCGCATTTTCAGCATTTGGTTGTGGCTGCTGATTGAGACTTTTAACATTTTGTGACTCACAGTTTATTTCACAAAGTGCATCACTCTCAAATTGGTTTATCGCCACCAGATCTTCCGCATTGTAGTCACTTTCATGCATTTCATCATCATCAGAGCTACTCTCATCATCAGTGAGGGTCGGGTCGCAAAGGTCAGCATCATCACGAATGGTAATGTCTCTGTACTGCGGATGAATTTGCTTCAGTTTAACCAGAGCACTTACCAGGTTCGACCAAGTCACAGTTTGAAAGAGCTGATGGCCTTTGTAGGAAAGCCGTCTCTTCAGTTTCACTCTCAACATCTGTGACCGACTTCTTAGTCTCGGCAGGGCATTGACCGTCTCTTGTACTTCTGATGGCACACACACAACATTCCCTCGAATGGCACGTTGTTGACCTTCCGGACAAGAGCGAACCTGGTTAGGAAATAATGCTCTGTGGCAAACGGTGCAGACAAACGTGGGTCCATTCTTAATTTGGGTTTTGAATAGCTCAACAGCTTTCATGATTTCACAGTCACTTCTCTCACTACATAGTTGGCTAATGACTATGTATTTTTGCAAAATCTTACTTGCTTGGCGCAGTGTATTTGTCCTCAATAAATCATATTTTGTTTTCATTACACGTCTCATGATTTCCTTATGCTTTGCTCTGAATTCAGGGTTGTTTGAATAACGGTGCGTTATGTATGAGCGCTGTCTTGTTTTAAACCAAGATCATCACGATAACGTTGCGTAATGTAGGAGCGCTGTCTCAACTTAAAAGTGTCATCTGTCTGATAACAATGTGAAAAACTTAAACGTTTTTTCATCCTAAAGTCACAATCAGTCATGTAACGGCGTGAGGAATTGGACTTTTGTTTTACACGAAACAGAATGTCTTGTTCATAACGAGTTGTAATGTAGCGCCTTTTTCTTTGTCTTTGCTCTGCATTTCGACTGTATTTTTCCCTATTTTTCATGTTCTTATTGTTGGAATTTATCTTTATATCAATGTTAGAATTTAACTTTAACCCAATGTAAACTCAAATAAGTAATCTGACTCCAATTTGCGACCTTACCCAACTCCCACACATCCAACAATATGCGCGCTCGTTCTGCAATAGAAAGGTATCAGGAAGCCGGCATTTTCACACACGAGTGGATTTATTCCTAACACACAAATCTACAACTTGAGTTTGGGTCCCTCTCAATACAGCTCTCTCTGTCTTCGCTGTTCAGCATTAATTTATAGACACAATATGCAAATGACACAGAGACAAAGGCATCCTGGCATGATTCTATTGGCTATGTGTATGCTGCAGTTAACTTTAGCTTGCTTCTCTTGGTCTTTCTTCAAGTGGTGGCCCCTCCTGCTTGTGGCTGAAGGGTCGAGTTTCTTGTCGACCCCTTCCCGCTCGAGGTGTCTGTCTGCGCCAGGCACCAACCTAAAACCTCCCAAACCTCACATTCTTTCACTTTCTTTTTCCAACTTCACCAGCCACCCACACAGCATTCCACAGAATAACAGTGACACAAGATGCAGGACATCGAATAAAACTAGCCAGGTTTAAACTCTTCCACTCCTTTATTCCCTCTCATGACCTCAGACAACTGAGGTCATCACTCGAACCCCTCATTTTATTGTTAAACACGAGCTAAAAATAAAACAACGAAAAATTAGTAACAACTATAAATCCATAGAAGGTGAGGTAAAGCTCAATAGAAAATTAGTAAAAAATTAAAAATCAATAGAAAATTAGTAAAACTTAAAAATCAATAGAAAATGTCATTCTAGTAGAAAATCCGTAGAAAATTTCATTTCCTCCTCATGGCCTCAGGTCGCTGAGGCCATCTACACATACTCACATCCCGGACTCCCGTAGGGCCACAGCTGTTCCCCCCCCCCTCCTGGGGGTCCTTCTAAGGGATCATCATGTACTGGCCACCAGGAGGGAGTGGCCCCAACGTGCGTTCAATTGTCTTAACAGTTAATGATCTGATACATGGAATACAACAACATCCACATAACACCATAATAGCGGCAAACACAGCGATAGAAATCAGTACTGATGCAATCAAGCTTTTATATTTGCCAAAGATGTTTAACCAGTCAGAGTACCAACTGGTGTCCACACCTGAGTGCTCCTTCATTTTGTCACTTAACGTGCGCAGACCCTCCAATGCCTTGGTAAGGCGACCGTCAGGAGATGTTTTGTTGGGAATCAGAGTACAACACTGATCCCCAAAAATACCACACACTCCTCCTCTTTCGGGTAACACCATATCTAAGCTTATTCTGTTCTGGAATGCCATAAGAGACGTGGCAGCCAATTGCTCATGCACTGCCTGGAGTGCCGAGGTGGTGAAGTTCGCCAATCGTTGGACATTATCATCAACATAATTAATCCGGTCCACATTTTTGTTTACCGTAACAAACAGGAAAATACTCTCCCATCCTGCCGCAATTTGATCCACCAATTTATACTCGTCAGGGATCCCTCTTGGAACTCCAATTGCATCTATATACGTGGGATCTCCTGCATTCAACCATTCTTGCATGTCCCTTCTCTTCCTGTTAAGGAAGGGGATTCTTCCCCATTGTCCAACACCTTCCCACTCCATTTTGGCCAGATCTAAGGCTGTCACACTAACTGGCATGATCAGCGTTACCAGGGCGCACTTACCTGAGGCATTGGTGGGAAGCCTATCGTACAGCACTTTCTCTCCACACCACAGCCAAACATCATCACGAGCGAGAGGGATTCCTACTGGCAAAGACACATTTTCATTACACCATGACTCCTGGAGATTTCCAATCCCAGGACCAGTCCCATTTAACTTTTAGGCAGGTGAACTTTTGTTTTGCAACTTGGGTGTCAAAAATAGGCTCTTTCTTTTTTATTCCCACATCATTCCATGGGTGTGTCCAATTAAAATTGTACCCAAGTGTTCACCTGTGTCGGTTGTTTACATTTCAGATTTAGCAGTAGTTGTTGTGTCTGTGTCAGCGTCTTACCATCATCTCGCTGTGCTCCATACCATACCATTCCATTACATGCTCCTTTCGCTCCATCACTTCTGTCATCCCGCATCCTATGTTCAAACGCAAACATCGTCCACACAAAGCACACGCCAGCAGGTAAAATAGTCAATAAGTTAAACATTTGCATCGTCATCGTCTTTGTTCAGACTCGAAAGTGTCTGACTTTGATCCAATTCATGCCATCTACACATTCCCTCTCTTGACCTGCCCGTCCGGGCGGTCAACCTCTAAGCTCAACCATGGCGGGCACAAATACTGGGGCCGGGCGCAACTGTGAGTTATGGTACCACTTTTGTCCTGTAGTTCCCAATTGGATGGCGTGTCAGGTTCTAGCCAGAACTCTAAACTGTCCTTATCAGCGAGAATGAGTCCACCTCCGGGAAAGCACCCGGAGGTTGATGTACGGAGTGATGTCCGACTCCAGTGATGCTGAGTTCACTGAGTTCAAATATCTAACTGTGTTCCGAGATTACAAATTAAGCCTCGAGCTCACGCTCCAATTTTGACTGTTAATTGACAAATTTTAAAGCAACACAAATGAAATAGTAACCATTTATGCTTAAAATAAAAAATCCCAAAACTATAATAACGCAGATACCGAATTAAACCTCTATTTTTTCTTTTTTTTTTTTTATGGGAAGAAAAGGTGCTCTACAAGACATAGACAGCTCCAAGACCGCTGCAGTCTTCACCTCCTATTGTCTCATGATTGGCTCAATCCACCTACAGGCTGTGCCCACACTGATTCTGTCAACTGGGGGAGGGGGTAGAGACAGTAAAAACAATCGCGGAGCTGTGGAGCCGAGCCCCAAATCAGTCGGGCCCTGGGTCCACAACACCTCTAGCAGAGACACACACAGAACTACCATTTCCGAGCGACCCTTCCCTGGAAATTTTGAAATTTAGTAATGTCCCCAAAACCAAAGAATTTGTAGTCGGTGCTGAAATATGATCTCCCGATTGTGCAACAACTATGGGGTCTAGATCTCTAGTATGATGACGCTCATCAATATTCAATGCGATTTGTGGCTCGGCGAAAGTAAACAATTCATACCATTTCCGCTGTCCAGGGACAAGGCACGCGTGCGAGGCAACGCCAGTAGACATAACAAATATATAATTCTAACGCAAGATGCACTCATGACTAAATTTGGATGAGTGCATTTTTGATAAATCAAATCATGTTTGTGATCACATGTACAATGTGATATGTCAATTGGTGAATTGAAAGGGTGGCGGTTGCTAAACCACTCAGACCAGAGCAAGAACAGGGCATACCCACCGCGGGAGGATGGGAACCAGGTTTCAGAGCTGCCCTCAAATGTTTCAGTTCAGTTTAGCCACTGGGAAGGAAGAGAGCACGACATATGCTCCCTCCGACGGATGTGCAGAGTCAAGTTCAGTCCCATCCGGGAATGCCACTCGAATTCCAGTGTTCGTTCAGTCAATGGCAGTGACTCAGGCACTCTTGAGAGTCCACATGGCTCAGTGGGGGTTGCGGAAGGAGCTCATAGCTCGCCCCAATATCCAGCACCATCGAAAACTTGTCCATCCACCGTCCCCGGACTGCTAGGACCTGCTAGTCCTCGAATGCTGAAGCTCCGCTGCCCCCTGTCATGGAATGGGGTACGAGCGGGTTTGTGTCAAGTGCGTTGGGAGTGGGTAACGGTGGCGCCCCCTGCGCTGGTGGAGCTCTTTGTGACAGATATGGCACCGGAGGATGGCACATTCCAGAAAGTGGCTCGGCATGGACAGCTCATCACCCAGTGACCCCACACCCCGCAGCCAGAGCACACCCCACTCACAACCCCCGTCTGTAATCACCCATACCTCTTTTACTGCAATCCCAACCTCGTTGACTGGCCTGCTATGGACAGCAGCCAGTCTGCTGTGGCGCTGCGTCACCCGAACCTTGCCCAGAAGCAGCAGAAGTGGAAGGAGCAGCTGCCTCCTTTTTTCTTATCTCTCTTGGCCTTCTAAACCTGCAAGTACAACAATTTTAGTCACGCTCCTTAATCCAATCCCATATATTCCTTTTCTGATGTCGTGCAAAGTGTGTTCTACTTAGGCCGATTAGCATTATTTCATTCATGGACTATTTCGCCTGATGTCTGCCACTGGAAGGTGCACGCCCTTGTGGACGGCCAACTGGAACAGCTGTGTAATGTCGACATTATTGGATGGGTCACTGCCGGAAGTCTCACTCCATTCATGTCTCGCCCTGGCCACATAGACCAGGCCTGTCTCCCTTTTCCCCACCTGAAAGACACAGCAACATCGACCCCAACGGGCCAGAAATATCTGATGCACGGCACAGCCAATCTCACCTGAGGTGTCCCCATTTAGCTGGTGACCATCATGCTGGTCAGCAGATCTGGCCTCTGCCTCAAGTGAGGACAGTTCCTCTTAAATAAATTTTGTCCCGCTTGTAACTCTGTATAAACCTCTTAGTCTGGTGTCTCCTTTGTAGGAGATTTCAACCAACGTGACCTTTTTACAACGTGTCAAATAAACCAATGTTGACCTTTCTGCTATCTTTACAGCTGTGAGAGCTGTTACTAACCCCTCCTTCCCCCTTGGGTAATTACGAATGTCTTATCTTCAAACTTCTTACAAGCACCCAGTATCCTGGCTTTACTAGATTACTGCCCCTGCTGGGAGACAGAAAGATCCTTGTCACTCTAAATTTGCGCCTGTCTTTTGTTTTCCTAACACTTTTCACATATGGTCAACTAAAGTTGCTTCAACATCTATTTCCCATTTGTTCTTAAATTTGAGGTATTCTCTAAGTTCTTCCAAACAGTGTTTTACAATGTCTTAGTCCTAAATACAATGAACTACGATACAATGGAAAATATCAGAATAACATTCATACAACATCCAACATGAGACACGTGCTTGAGACCACTTCAGGGTCAGTTTTGTCTGAAATATCTCCTCTACAACAACTTACCCTTGCGTTAAGTGAGTAATTTTCCATAAAAACAGTGCCACTAATTCGACATTAACTTCAAGTATCACTGCTGTGGTGCTGTATTATATGGAAAAGTCTAAACAATCCAAGAAAATTTCGCCCTATCCTGGACTGGGTGTGTGTTATCTAGTCGCGCATCCAATGTGAATATATCTTATATCTCCCTCCTTGTTGAGGAGAACCTCTGGGATGGTAGTGGTGAGGCGCTATTTGAAGCATTCTCTGGCCTTCTGGTCACACTGGTCACATGTCACCTCAAACCTGTGGACAGAACTGGACGAGTGGCACTTGCCAGTGAGAATGAGAAGGGGTAAATTATCTTCCTTCCAAAACTTTCAGTTTTGCATAAATTTTGTGTAATAACGTCAATCAATCATTCACTTGATGCTTGAATTTAATTACTCCAATCTTTCTCCAAAAACAATTTCAAAATCAATACTCGGGAGTGCAATAGGGATTCAGGTTGATCAGGCCTGTCCACCCATCGCATCCTAAGTACTGTAAGGGCTTGCCGGTGACCTCAAACAATTTTCTGTCCTGAGGCCCGTCCCTTAAACATTCACTCAAACCACATATGCATCCAAACACTTTTTCTTTCACACTGTCATTCACCAAACGATACTTTCCAATTCCACACAGAGACCCCTCCCTTGGCGCGTCCGCCTTGATTTCACTGAGATTTGTGCTGGCAGATCCATAATTTTGCCTTAATTTAGCCAGCGTATGCCAAAATTTACAACTGTGGGTCTCTGGATTTTCCCATTCACTCCCCGTGAAGTTGTTTCTCCTCTCAAGGACGTAGCTGACGAAACTGCACCTGTGACATCAAACAGCTCATAGATGCGAATGTTAGCAGTCTGGTATTTATGGAATGATGTCATATCCTCTAAAATTGTCATGTCAGCGTTCGCGTCGTACAGTAAAAAAAACAAAAAAACATCTGTCTTCCACCTTTGTCACATTTAATACACATCAGTTAATAAATCATCTACAAAACTATTTAGTCCAACTTTATATTTGGTAAACCAATCTCCAATGGCTAGATATTCCCCTTTCCAAAGATTTTCTTTCAACATGTTCATAGAATACTTCATTTAAAACTTATCCCAAAACCATCATCCCTTTGCTTAAAAAGTTAAATTTTAATAAGATTGTCGCCGCCCTGCTGTTCCTCAGGCATCCCCTGCATGTTTCAGTGTTTAACTTGTGTTCTAATTCCCTGCTAATTTGTATTTATTGTTAGGTTGAATACATATATTTTATCCCGTTCCTTACTACACTAGCACTGTAAAAAAAACTGCTCCACACCTCAATGAGAGGCAGATGCCTGAAGATTAGATCAACGTCTGCAACATCGAGGGGGGGGTGCTGAGACACACCTCTGAAACAAAAAGACTGTGACCTTCTTTCGAGAGCACCAAAAGGCATATCTTCCTTTTCAATCAATTAACGACTGCCATTGATGCCTGTTTTTCCTCTTGTGTCTGAAATGTTTACATGTTCCTGCTGGTGCTTCCCCCCCCGGGGCCAGCACGGGCGTCTCCACACTCCCCTGCTGTTCTCCGCGCACCCTCTCTCTCATTATTCACAGCCTGTTCGATCAATTGTATGGTCGCTGGTGTCATCTGTGAATCGTTATCTTTTGCATCTCAAACCATTCTGCTCCCCCCCCATTAATGGCGCCGTCGGATCGGGCGGCGGCTCAAACACATACTGTTGCGAGTCTGGCAACTGTGGATGAATGCCTCTCAGACATTCCGTCTTTTCTTCCGCTTTTTCAATCACTTCATCCTCTTTCTCTGACTTCCTCCCCCTACTTGGGAACGAGCATCTAACTTCAAAGAGCTGTTAACTCTTTGTTAGAGCACACTCATGATTTTACGATTACACCTATACTCATTGCCTTCTGTAAAATCTTTCTCACTCTTATTTTTTTCCTTTAATTTTCCAAATTCACTGTAGCCTTACCAAAGCCACTCAACCAATCAAGGTATCAAATCACAAACTACAAAGTCAGGAACCACCTATGCTCTTGCAAAGTTTTCTCATGCTCTCAAAAGCTTCATTCAATTATGATTTCTTAACACCAATCTTTTTTCTTTGTGTCATTTCCATCTGTGCATTTCATTCCAGTTACTAATTACAGTTACCTTAATAGAAAGACCATCAACTAAAGTATGAAACATAAAATATTTATTTCTTCAATTCCTCCTTACAGCAGACCCTAATTCTTATCCTTTTCATTTGTTCAAGTCATCATCCTCCTTTCAATGGAACATTAATTGTTCCTTTCTCTTTTCTTATTGAACTTCCAATCTCTACACTGACACAATTTCTTCTCTTTTCTCTAGCTTTCTTTCTTTCTCTTTTCTTATTTCATCCCTACTTCATGTTTTTCTTCTCTTTTTTATGTTTCATTTTTATGAATTTATCCTTAATCTCCGTGCCACACCCGAGACCACTATCACACTTACTCTCCTTCGCCATCTTGAAATCCACTCGTGTGTGTCCCAACCACTTCTTACGCAGAACAATTTTAGCCTTCACATTCACACAGCTTCCACACAGACACGTAAATCCCAGATTTTAAACCGTGTCCCGATACGTAAATCCCAGATTTTATACCGTATCTTAACCACGAATAGTTCCAAACTATTCTAGTAGGTAAATCCCAGATTTCAGACCCTACTAACGTCCACACTGTTACACTTTTTATTATTTTTTTTTAACTATACTACTTTACTTTTGCGCCATTAATTATGCTAGAAGGTAAATCCCAGATTTTACACCCTAATAGCGTCCAACACTTTTACGCTTACTACGTTCCGCTCCTCCTTCCTCTTATAATTTAGCGTTGCCAATGTGCAGAATTTGAAAGGGTTCTGCTTACCTTGTTTCACTGTGGGCCCAAGAGGAAAGATGGTCGGATGTGTGGCTCTTTTATACTTTATCCTTTCTCAGGTCGTCACCTGGTGTGGACGTGCGAGACCCAGTCTCATGTGGTTTTTCTCGAAGTTCCAAACTTCTTTTACCTCTCATGCATCACGTCGGGGTCACCATAAATTGTTGGAATTTATCTTTATATCAATGTTAGAATTTAACTTTAACCCAATGTAAACTCAAATAAGTAATCTGACTCCAATTTGCGACCTTACCCAACTCCCACACATCCAACAATATGCGCGCTCGTTCTGCAATAGAAAGGTATCAGGAAGCCGGCATTTTCACACACGAGTGGATTTATTCCTAACACACAAATCTACAACTTGAGTTTGGGTCCCTCTCAATACAGCTCTCTCTGTCTTCGCTGTTCAGCATTAATTTATAGACACAATATGCAAATGACACAGAGACAAAGGCATCCTGGCATGATTCTATTGGCTATGTGTATGCTGCAGTTAACTTTAGCTTGCTTCTCTTGGTCTTTCTTCAAGTGGTGGCCCCTCCTGCTTGTGGCTGAAGGGTCGAGTTTCTTGTCGACCCCTTCCCGCTCGAGGTGTCTGTCTGCGCCAGGCACCAACCTAAAACCTCCCAAACCTCACATTCTTTCACTTTCTTTTTCCAACTTCACCAGCCACCCACACAGCATTCCACAGAATAACAGTGACACAAGATGCAGGACATCGAATAAAACTAGCCAGGTTTAAACTCTTCCACTCCTTTATTATTTAATCTCTTCAGTTCCTGTTTTGTACGACTCCCTTCAGATTTATCAATCATCTTTTCCTGTGCCTTCATTCGTCTTTGAAATTTTCTGCGACTTGATTTCTGAATTTTTGACACATGTCGCAGCTGTTTACCTGTTGTGGCAATAACCATTTCACTGTCGTCATCTCTCAATTCATGGCCGTGGCGTTGTTCACCATCATGCGACATAGACTCGCTCATCTCCAAACATGAGATTGTCTCACCAACTTCTTCGCTTCCGGGATCGTCAATGGTCGAACTCACAGGAGGTACAAATGCACATGGCGCCATCTCATGGACATCTGCAGGAACATCAACGGGCTCAAAACTAACCGGTACAAGCTCGTACGGAGTATCGCGTGAGCACATGAAGCTAGTGTAAGCAAGCATCAATTTAGCTGTCAGGTCATTCAAAAATGAGAAAATCGCCATGACAGCTGTGCCATTGTCAGCATGAAGGCCATCAGGTCTTCTGGAGTGGGGATCGAAGTAGCCGTACCTGCCTTGGTTATCTCGGAAAACAGCAATGCACAGTAAGTTCATAATTAGAAGAGCATAATTGACCTCCGATGTCAAGCACTGAAGTCTGTCACAAAGGTTCAGATACAGCGGATCACCACAGAAAGAAGTGAACAAACCACACAGCGATTGACTCTGTATTAACACATGCTGTTTACTAAAACCATTTACTATCGCTGGAAGCTCATCTGCTGTCAAAAAATTGTTCACGAAGCGTCCTTCGGTTCTCAATACAGCCACGGTACGTGTGTACAGTTCATTGCCGCGACAGAGAACAGCATCAAGGTCAGAGCTCATCAGGTTATTCAACTCTTGCAGGAAAGCCAGAAATGTAACAGAATTTGCAACACATTGACTGTTTCTAGATTTGCCATACCTTGGATCATTTTGACTGTGTGATGCCAACACATATGTTACAGACGCTTGTTGCACAGCAGACCGGATTACTTGCAGATGTCCATCAGTCGTCTCACCGCTCTCAAATTGTGAATCAGCAAGGAAATCATTTTCAATTTTTGAATCAGAATGGAAAACATTATCAATCTCCGAATCTATATAAAAATCATCTTTCTCAATGTGTGAATCAGCAAGGAAATCATTCTCAATTTGTGACTTTGCATGAAAATCATCTTTCTCAATCGGTGAATCAGCGTCGTCGTCAGCATTCTCAATCGGTGAACCAGCGTTGTCATCATTCTCAATCTGTGAATCATCATTCTCACTCTTTGCATCATTCTCAATCACTGAATCATTCTCAATCACTGAATCATTCTCAATCACTGAATCATTCTCAGTGGGAACATTCTCAACAGTGGGATCATTGAAATTCTCAAAAGTTGAATCATTGAAATTCTCAAAAGTGGAATCATTGAATTCAATATGAATGTCCCTCTGAAAGTGTGCTTGCGCACGGTCGTCCAACTTATAACCGTCGTCACTCTGAAAAAAGTCCCTCTGAAAGTGTGCTTGCGCACGGTCGTCAGTCTTGTCCTCGAATTGTGCAATGGCACTGTGGGCACAAAAATCATCAGGCTGTGCAAGAGGTGCTTGGGAGCTCTGCCCTTTGGCACGTTTCTCCCAGCTCAACTTGAGAGCCTGTGATTTCTTCCCTTTTCGTGGCATAGTCTGAATCTCAATAGGGTTAGATAGAAAGAAGGCAGGGACAAAAGTTGGAGCAGACACAGAGAAGGGCGATGAGGGGTCTGGTAGTTCTCCTGCAGAAAAAGAGCACAAGTGTTAAGACCATTTACAGAGAGTTTGACATGAGTATAATTTATAAAACTCTACATTGGACAGATTAGGTATATTGCTTCAAGTCTTTTTGCACTCATTTTTAATTCCCAACACTTGTACACAAGAGGCTAACGAGTCGGAAGAATACAGACAAGTACAGCTGTGAGTGCCAGGGGGCAACTTTAAAGCGTTGTGGTTATTTTACAAGTATTTCACAAATCACTCAAAACATTTGGCTATAGTATAACGCGTCAACTGAAACCTCTAGTCCTGATCTTATTACGGTGCTGTAACCGTTGACCCTCTACTACCAAACTGCAACATGAATTATAATTTATAAAATAAAGTTAACATTAATGATGGCACAGCCGCATTTTTCAAAATGAAAAGCATTACCAGAAACTATAAAGAAAGTCACGTCATAATGTGTGTGCTTTCTCATATACTACTCAAGGCCAATTATATGCACATAAATGTTAAATTTAGAAAGAGTATCAATATCACAATCTTCAAAATCCATACCACCTTTTTCCAATATTGCGTAGCCCCAACTTTTAGAGACTTCTTTCCTTTCACTTTAACCAGAACACTAGCTCTACATGACTTTAAATATTTGGAAAGTTTCACATGCATTTCAACACATTCGCTCAGATGTACCTCAGGTATGGATGAGCACAGATTGTTTACATCATAGAAGGAAAAAAAAAACGCATTGGTACAGTTCAGCGTCACTATCAGGTATGAATGAGCACACATATTATTTACATAATAAAAAGGGGGGGCATTAGGATGTTTCAGCATCACAATGAGTACTTTTTAGAGAACACTAGCAATCCATGGCTCCTTGAGTAAATATCAACAAAATACTGCCGGCCACAGGGCATAATTGCCGAAATAAGGGGTTCCCAAATCGCAGCCCAGGTTCAACCTGCCTACACATTTTGCCAGGCACGGACGGTGAAAAATGCCAGAGACGCGTCATGATTTTTTTGTCAGTCTGGCCATGCCAAGACTAATACATGCATAGAACATGAGATTCTATTCCACCCTATCCTTTACATTTTAGAATATCTGTGTTCAATTGCATTTTGTAGTTAGCTGCGCAGAAAAAGCACAAACAAAGTAGGACGGATGTGTGCCACGGCAGCTCGACCCCACTGGCTGCTCTTGTCAGGCAGCCCCCCCTGCCCGCTCCATGGTGGGAAGCGCAGGCTGCAATGGAGTGGACGTTCCCATCGATCTCCCCAGCTGCGGCGGCTGCCCTTTGTGAGGTCAGTGATCCTGACCAGATCTGCCCCCTTAGAACAGGTGTGGCTCTGTATCCGATGCCAACATTGAGGCAACACGTTAAACTGGAACTAAAACAGTGAGTCAAAGACATACACACATATCCACCTGATACTTAGTTAATAGCATATACATGAATACATACAGGATATGTTTTATGTATACTGTTTAGATTAAAAATATGTTGCTTGCTTGCCCTTAAAATGCAATGTCGTGTTTGTCATATTTTTTTTTCCAAAGAAAACAACATTACATAAGCCCAATCAATGTTCTTTATCATGCTTTAAGTAAATGCAGCATTATTTTCTTGAGGTTCTAAAAAATAACGCCCTCAACACAAAATATTTAAATTATACAAATATACTGCTTAAGAACAGACCTTTGAGTCACTAATAGTAAATTTAACAAACAGCAAAAGTTGAGAAATAAAAGAACAGAAGTTCATGATTTTTTAAAATTTAATTTATAGGGTAGAAATTATAGATTATGCGTAGCTTTCTGGAAAACAAAAGTGAGAAAAAGATAGATAATGGGGCCTAACATGTTTCGACAGAATAAGATGGCGGTGGACGTTGTTAACACATGGCATAGTTAGCACACAAAAACCACATAATAAAATGTAGAAATGATAAATCTACAATAAAATGGCAGCTAAGTGATAAGCGCACACGATCGTTAGCGTTTATGGTAGATTGGAGCAGTATAAATTGAGCACTTAAAATGAATATATCACACCGAAGAAGACAAACAAGTATACTTACGTCGGATCAAGCGAGGAAGAGCGAACTCTGAACCGGAGGCAGAGTAAGATTGTCTGCTGCGTTCACGGGTCATCGGAAAGAGCAAAAGTTGAGAAATAAAAGAACAGAAGTTCATGATTTTTTATTTAATTTATAGGGTAGAAATGATAGATTATGCGTAGCTTTCTGGAAAACAAATGTTTAAATTTAGGCATCCCTGTGATTGTCATCCTATTGCTGAGTCCCCCATCAGAGGAAAAGTTACTTGGAACCCACAGGAAAAACGTTTGTGGACCCCTGGCCAAAGTCATATTCAATATATATGACGAAAGAAACAAAATGTTTTAGTTTTTTTTCTAAACAAGACACATTGATACGTCATACTTTAGTATTTTTTAGAAAATACACATTTGTATTTTTCATTGGGTCAATTTATTTCCAATCACTTCTTCGCCAATTTATTTTACGTTTTTGTTAAAATACCAGTTACAAACACCAATGTGTGTTCTGAGAATGTAGTTGTTGTTTGTTTTCCCAAAACTTTTAAAAATGACTTTATTATGCTATGTTGCCGACGATAACCGCCAAATATGTTGATCATGTGTAAAATGTCGGCGGAGCTTCACGAAACTAAGCCCTGCATATTAGCTTCTATAGTACGTATGGGAAGCCACTTTTCAGTATGCCAGTTAGCTGTACATCTTTACTCCACATTCCACTGAACACAGCGATACTGTGTAGGTGTTTCTATGGCAAGCTAACTAGGATGTATTTAATAAACGAAAGCGATAAAACGGGTGTCTAACACGTTACGACAGAATAAGATGGCGTCTGGTCATAATGGTTCGTGGTCAACACGTACACAACGTTGAAATGATTTTCCAGTAACATCATAGCTAATTTATTAGCGTACACAATCGTTAGAGTTTATGGTAGGTAGGAGTAGTATAAATTGAACATTCACAATTATAACTAAAGTGCATCTAATACGAAAAAGCGAGATAATGGCGCCCAACATGTTTCGACAGAATAAGATGGCGGTGGACGTTGTTAACACATGGCATAGTTAGCACACAAAAACCACATAATAAAATGTAGAAATGATAAATCTACAATAAAATGGCTGCCACGTGATAGGCGCACGCGATCGTTAGCGTTTATGGTAGATTGGAGCAGTATAAATTGAGCACTTAAAATGAATATATCACACCGAAGAAGACAAACAAGTATACTTACGTCGGATCAAGCGAGGAAGAGCGAACTCTGAACCGGAGGCAGAGTAAGATGGTCTGCTGCAGTCATGGGTCATTGGAAAGAGGTGTTTTCTTTCCTTTGTGTTGGAGGCGTCGTTTGACTTTTAAATTTACATTTGTAATAATAAATTTTGGTTGTTCCATAATGATCATCCATCATCCTTAACCGCCCATTTATGATATAGCCCCACACTATATATAGTACTACATAGAGCAGGCATGTCAAACTCAGTTTGGCTCTGGGGCCGGATCCAGACTTTCTGTTCTCAGGTGGGCCGGATCAGTAAAAGAATGTCAACTCCAAATATTTAGCTTTGTTTTTCAGTACTATGCTTTATCATTCAGCCTACATTTGTAGCCTACCCTACATATTATAATCATGGATGACAAGGGATCTTTTCTAAGCACAACACATTTATTCACAAACAATGGAAAAAAAATGATTTTCATGTTTGGCATTGAATGTGTTAACAACTGGTTTATTTTAACAGTTGAGTGAATGCAGTTTTACACCTGAACCAACTCACCACACTAAACAAACTCAAGTGGGAGCTATGAAAAAAATATTTTTGCCTTAATTGTCATACTGCTTTGAAATAAATAAAAAAGAAATACAAAATAAAAGTTTTAGCAGTGCATGGGCAATAAGATACTACATCAGATCAAACTACTAGGCTGGGCCTACTGAAGCTGAGAATATACTGCACAATATTAATTGTCTTTAATATGAAACCAGATTAATCTTATTTTTAATGATCTGTATTCATGAGTGCAAACAAATGTCGTGTCATCACACTTTTTTTCTCTCTCTCACTGCACTCCTGCAGTCTACGTGCTGCTGCTGGTTCCTGAAACTTGGCATCTTTTTGCCTTTACAAGTGCGTCGATATCAGGTGTCAAATCCTGAGTAGCAGCACATTTAACAATGTCATTCAAGTGTTTATTTGTTAACCTTGAGCGCTGCTTTGTTTTATTATTGTTCATCACGGAGAACACCTGTTCACAAAGATAAGTAGTCCCAAACATGGAGAGAACCTTTGCAGCCATGGCTGTTAATTTGGGGTAACCTAGCACAAGATACTGATAAAACGTATCCAATCCCACGGACCCAAATTTATCCTTCATAGCGGAATCGCACTGCAAGTCAATAAGCTCGAGCTGAATGTCAGCTGGCACATCAGAAGGCTTCACTGTAAATGGCGAGCGAAAAAAGCCAAATTTGTTCTCAAGTTCACTGAAAACCTGAAACCTCTGCTCAAACTCTCGTAGCAAATCTGTTATTTTGTCTTTATATTTATCCAAATCGTTATCGGGACGGTCCGGTGCCTTCGGACGGACAGCTGTGAGACAAGAGAAGTGCGTGGTGTCACCGCTGGATAGCTGCGTCTCCCACAGTGACAGTTTCATCTTGAACGCACTTATGCTGTCGTAATATTGAGTGACAACTCTGTTACGGCCCTGCAATGTAGTGTTAAATGTATTCAAGTGTTGTGTAATATCAACCATGAAGGCAAGATCCTGCACCCATTCCTTGCATTTAAGTTCCTTTACTGGGCGTCCCTTCTTCTCCATGAACTGTCCAATTTCGCCTCGTAGCTCAAAGAAGCGCTTGAGTACTGCACCTCTGCTTAACCAGCGCACATCAGTGTGGTATGGTAGGCCAGCATGAATGTCATTATCACTGAGAAATGAGTCAAACTGGCGGTGATTTAGACCGCGAGCTCTGATGAAATTGACAGTTTTCACAACCACGCTCATAACATGGTCCATTTGGAGTGTTTTGCAACATAACGCCTCCTGGTGCAAAATGCAGTGAAATGCCCAAAACTCTTGTCCTCCATTTGCGGTCTGTACTTTGTCACGGAATTTTGTGGCAACGCCTGCCTTTCTCCCCACCATTGATGGCGCACCGTCGGTCGCCAGGCTCACGGCACGGGACCAGCCCGCTCCCACTTTGTCCAGCGCTCCAACGAGAGCGCTGAAAATGTCATCTGCTGTTGTGGTGTCATTCATGGGCACCAATTCAAGCAGCTCCTCTGTGATGGTCAAAGTTTCATCAACACTTCTAATGAATATTGCCAGTTGAGCAATATCTGTGACATCGGTGCTCTCATCTCTTGCAATTGAAAATGCGATAAATGATTTGATTTTTTCTTTCAATTGGCTGCTCAAGTCACTTGAGAGTTCTGTCACCCGATCTGCGACAGTGTTCCTCGTTAGACTAATATTGGCAAAGGCAGGTCTCTTTTCAGGGCACACGACTTCTGCAGCCTTCAGCATGCATGTTTTTACAAACTCCCCATCAGAAAATGGCTTGGATGCCTGCACCAGCTCGTTGGCAATAATGTAGCTGGCTCTTACAGCCCCATCAGCAATATCGCGGCTGCGTGTAAAAGCAGACTGCTGTTTCTTCAGACCAGCGACCAATTTGTTTATCTCGTCTTTCCTTATTTGTCCTTTCAAGTGGTCATACTTGTCTTTATGATGAGTCTCGTAGTGGCGCCGAATATTAAACTCTTTGAACACTGCAACTTGCTGATTACATACCAAGCACACTGGTTTTGCATTCACTTCTGTGAATAAATAATTCTCAGTCCATTTTTCCTGAAAAACCCTGCACTCCGTGTCCACTTTTCTTTTTTTTGACAGTGCCATTTTGGGAAGGGTGAGTTGACCGATAACTTATTTAGTAGTGGTGATTAGTGAAGCAAGATTGCCGGTTCATTTTTAGTTGGACACATCACGTTGTGAATGTTTATTTCCTGGTACTAACTCGTGTCAGTGCCGCATGCTGGACGTGAGCTCTTTTACACATTTACTGCCCCCTAGCGGCCAGAGGGAGCATTTGGTTTGTATTTATTTTAAAAAATCATAACTTTTGATCGAAATGAGCTAGAGACTCGCTTCTTTTTTTGACATACTCAGAAATTTATGCCGGGCCGGATTAAATCATCCAACGGGCCGGGTCCGGCCCGCGGGCCGTATGTTTGTCTATGTCATAGAGAGTCCGAGCATTACTAGAGTATAGTATTTTCAAACGCCTCTTCTCATATCACGTGGCCATCTGTCGCGACTCAGTGGCGCTTTACGGCTCCGAAGACGTATTGTGAATGAAAAATATGTATTTTAACCCTTTCTATCAACATATATACAAGTACGTCTTTGAAAGCATTGGCGCCACAAGACATATAAGTGCGTCTTTTTGTCTCTATTTTACGACATAGTGTTGCAGAAGGGTCTGATGCACTTCTGACTGAGAATCAGCCTTGTCTGCATTGTAATCACGTAATAAAAAGCAACCAGGAGGTGGCAGTGGTGTAAGAGACCCGCCAAGATAACGCTGCAGAAGAAGATTGTAGTTGGGTGGGGGAGGAGTCTTGGGGGAGCTCGAGAAGAGTGTGTGTGCATCAATGTTATGATGAGAGTGCTTGTGACTAGAAATAACAAAAGGACACGTTCAGGCATTTATTTGCAATTTTTTTTTTTATTTAAAAAGAGCAATTTCTCCTCAATAAAAGGTTTAGTTACTCACTTGGTCCATAATGTCAAAAAACGCAAAAATGCTGGTCAGGGTTTTACAAAGTAAAGGTTTTACGATGGCTCAATATGGAGTCACTGATGTTGTTGTTGTTGTTGTTGTTGTTGTTGTTGTTGTTGGGCTGGCGCCTGGGCGGAACCTCCCAAGGTTCGCCCAGCTAGCGCAATCACCTTCTGCGGCTCGGTGGAGAGGCCGTTGTGAGGGGGAGGTGCGTCGCCGAAAATCCTCTGCCGGAGGGGAATGAGTCGGGGGCACCGCAGGAGCCATAGCCAAAAGGTGGCAGGAGATAGTGGCGGCACCCTCTCCCTGACCGGTCCTTCGGACCGAGTCGTGGGGTGATATGGGTGCCGGCAGTATACATTCGTCGTCGACGGGGGACCGCCGACTCGTCCGGGAGACCACGTAGAGGTTGTATCCTTCCTCCCGGACTGATGTTGTTGCGGTTAACGCGCCAGACTTGTATACGGGCTCATCGGTTCTGCTCAGTAACATGTCTGCGTGTTCTCTGAAGCTAGCTGGTGACTGGTTCAGGGTGTAGTCTGATTTTCGCCCACGTTTAGCTGGCATCGGCTCCAGCACCTCCCTGTGAAGGACAAATGAAGTGGAAGATCATGTAGCGGGGTGCAGAATGACTTGTCTTTATCAATCCGTCGCTACACATTTAATTTTTGAAGGGTTTTATTTTGGGTTGCTGAAACACAAAATATTAACATTTATTCACAACGTTCGCACTGTACTGCTGTTTTCAGCTTATGTGTGGCTCTTCTTCGCTCTAGAATGCGCGACTAATATAAATGATTTAACCAATATTTCAATCAATAAACCTCAATATACTTACACATGCACACAATGCAAAAATACTTCACATCTGTATCATATACACAATGCCTCAAACTTACACATGTACTCAATACAAACATATTTCACAGCATTGTACACGACGCTCTCTCGCTATTTCAACGGCAACCTGTTCGTCTACTTCAATTACAAAGTTACATCTCGAACAACAAAACGTCAGTAAAACACTTAATTTCAATCTATCACACTTACTCTCAATAAACACATTCACACATCAATAGATGGTATTTGATCTCGATTGTCTTACCTGAAACACAAAATATTAACATTTATTCACAACGTTCGCACTGTACTGCTGTTTCCAGCTTACGTGTGGCTCTTCTTCGCTCTAGAATGCGCTGGTCCCCTTTTGCCACACACACGCAAGCAGCGAACGCTGTCCTCTAGTGGTCTGAGCTAGCCATTGCAACTAATGTACAAATAAGCAATAACATGAAACTATTACCATCTTAACATGGCTTGCACCCGGAATCAAAACAAAATATCTGTGAAAACAATACAATTCCAAATACAATAATATTGAATATGAATGTATGCCACAATCACACATAAAAAAGAAATGCAATTGTATTGACTGTTGTGAATATGAAAGTCAAAGCACTGAACAAATATAATTAGTCTTTTTTTAAATTTTTTATTACCTGCCGATGAATTGCTGCACACATGGATCAACGAATAGTGGCAATAATAAGGAAGGAAGCAAGCATAAATCAAAGTGAATAATATTGAACGAAGTTGAATCATAGTGAATGAAATTGAAATCAAAATGAATATTATTGAATGTTTTGAATCATATTGAATAAAATTGAACACTGAATGACTTTAAATAATTTGAATAACATTGAACAACTCTCAATGATACGAAATGACAATGAATGATTCTGAATGAAATTAAAAAAAAATTAAACGAAACTGAACAACATTGAACAATTCTGAATGATACTGAATGACATTGAATGATTATGAATTAAATTAAATCATTTTGAATGGAACTGAATAACATTGAAGAAAAATGAATGATACTGAATGAAAATGAATGATTGTGAATAATAATGAATGTCATTGAATGATTATGAATTAAATTAAATAATTTTGAATGAAACTGAATAACATTGAATACATATGAATGATACTGAATGAAAATTAATGATTTTGAATGATACTGAATGACAATGAATGAATCTAAATGAAATTTAAAAAAATTAAATAAAACTGAATAACATTGAACAATTTTCAATGATACTGAATGAAATTGAATGATTATGAATTAAATTAAAATATTTTGAATGAAACTGAATAACATTGAAAAACTGAATGATACTGAATGACAATGAATGAATCTAAATGAAATTTAAAAAAATTAAATAAAACTGAATAACATTGAACAATTTTCAATGATACTGAATGAAATTGAATGATTATGAATTAAATTAAAATATTTTGAATGAAACTGAATAACATTGAAAAACTGAATGATACTGAATGACAATGAATGAATCTAAATGAAATTTAAAAAAATTAAATAAAACTGAATAACATTGAACAATTTTCAATGATACTGAATGAAATTGAATGATTATGAATTAAATTAAAATATTTTGAATGAAACTGAATAACATTTAAAAATTCCGAATGACAATGAATGATTATGAATTAAATCATTTGTGAATGAAACTAAATAATATTAAAGAACTATAATTACTGAATTGGAATTCATGATTGTGAAAGATACTGAATGGCAATGAATGATTCTTAATGAAATTTAAAAAAATTGAATGATACTGAATGACAATGAATGATTCTGAATGAAATAAAAAAATAATTTAAACGAAACTGAATAACATTGAACAATTCTGAATGATACTGAATAACAATGAATGATTCGGAATGAAATTGAATGATTATGAATTAAATTAAATAATTTTGAATAAAACTGAACAACATTGAAGAACTATGAATGATACTAAATGGAAATGAATGATTTTGAATGATACTGAATGACAATGAATGATTCTGAATGAAATTTAAAAAAAGAAACGAAACTGATTAACATTGAACAATTCTGAATGATCCTGAATGAAATAAAAAAAAAGAATGATACTGAATGACATTGAATGAATCTGAATGACAATGAGTGAATCTAAATGAAGTAAAAAAAATTAAATAAAACTGAATAACATTGAACAATTTTCAATGATACTGAATGAATATGAATTAAATAAAAATATTTTGAATGAAACTGAATAACATTGAAGAACTATGAATGATAATAAATGAAAATCAATGATTGTGAATTACAATGAATGAATCTGAATGAAATAAAAAAAATTAAATGAAACAGAATAACATTGAACAATTCTGAATGATACTGAATGGCAATGAACAATTCTGAATGAAATTTAAAAAAAGAAACGAAACTGATTAACATTGAACAATTCTGAATGATCCTGAATGAAATTTAAAAAAAAATGAATGATACTGAATGACATTGAATGAATCTGAATGAAATTTAAAAAATTAAATGAAACTGAATAACATTGAACAACTGAATGATACTGAATGACAATGAGTGAATCTAAATGAAATTTAAAAAATTAAATAAAACTGAATAACATTGAACAATTTTCAATCATACTGAATGAAATTGAATGAATATGAATTAAATAAAAATATTTTGAATGAAACTGAATAACATTGAAGAACTATGAATGATAATAAATGAAAATCAATGATTGTGAATTATAATGAATGAATCTGAATGAAATTAAACAGAATAACATTGAACAATTCCGAATGATACTGAATGACAATGAATGAATCTGAATGAAATTTTAAAAAAAAAAAATAAAACTGAATAACATTGAACAATTTTGAATGATACTGAATGAAATTGAATGATTATGAATTAAATTAAAATATTTTGGGGGCCAGAGGGCTGGAGTCAAGTCAAGTCAAGTCAATTTTATTTGTATAGCCCTTAATCACAGACAGTCTCAAAGGGCTTTACATAGCCACAATCGACATCCCCGATCTTAACCCCCAGGAGGGCAAGGAAAAACTCACAAAACCTCATTAGGGGAAAAGTGAGAAACCTTGAGAAGGGACCACAGATGGGGGAATCCCCCTTCCAGGATGACCAGGCTGCAATGGATGCCAACTGGGCAACATTTGGCACATACAATGATGCTATGCAATAATAGATGAGATAATATAAGAGTCAATTGAATGAAGTGCTGCAGGAAGATGACTTCAGTGGAGTGGGTCCTCATCCAGGGCCGTAATATCCATGGCAGCATATCCGAAGATGAGCCTTCGATCTTGTACCGGTCAGTTGGTGTAAATTCAGTACAGCCACTTCCAAGTGAATCGCCATCACCTAATTCGGGGAATTGGGAACAGAAAAGAAAGAACAGAAATAGCAAACAGGCCAACAAGTAGTTCAATGAAGTGCTGAAATATAAGGAAATCAGAAAAGGCGCTGCATGAAGACGACTTCGGCAGAGCAGGTCCCTTCCCGGTTCGTCAGTGCCGTAATCTTCAAAGCATGTCCCCATCACCTAATTCCCAAGCAGGGGAAGGAGGGGGCAGAAAAGAGAAGAAGCGGCAGTAAACAGGCCAACAAATAATTAAATTAGATGCTAAAGTATATAAATAAATTGATCAAATGTCGCGCTGCAGGAAGACGACATCACTGGAACAGGTGCATGCCCAGTTGGTCAATGCCTTAAACTTCCTAGTGGGTCACCGTCACCTAATCCCCCAGCCGGGGGAAAAGGGGGCAGAAAAGAAAACAAAAGAAAAAAAAAAAAAAAAAAAAAAAAAAAAAGAAAAAAAAAAGCGGCAGTAAACAGGCCAACAAATATTTCAGCTAAATGCACAAGAGTATAAATGCGTCTTTAATAGTGTTTTGAACATTTCTACTGAGGTGGCGCCTCTAATATCTGAGGGAAGTGCATTCCAAAGCATTGGTGCCCGAATAGAGAACGCTCTAGAACCTGCGGACTTCTTTTTGGCTCGCGGGATCACTAAAAGACCAGCATTTTGTGAGCGAAGGTTTCGGGACGGAACATATGGTACCACGAGGTCAACGAGATAAGAAGGTGCTAAGCCGTGCAATATTTTAAAAGTAAGTAGCAGAACTTTAAAATCACATCTCAAGTGGACCGGAAGCCAATGCAAATTGGCTAATATCGGGGTAATATGATCAAACTTTCTCGTCTTAGTTAAGAGTCTAGCTGCTGCATTTTGAACTAACTGCAGACTTTTAATACTCGACATGGGGAGACCCGAGAGCAAAGCGTTACAATAGTCGAGGCGAGATGTAACAAACGCATGGATTAAGATTTCCGCGTCACACGTTGATAGAATTGGGCGAATTTTAGCAATGTTACGCAGATGAAAAAACGCAGTTCGAGTAATATTTTTAATGTGCATTTGAAAAGACATAGTTGCGTCAAATATAACACCGAGATTTTTTGTTGAATCCTTTTGGATAATATTACATTTATCGATATTCAGAGTGGTGTCTTTGAAAAGGTACCGATGACGCGCTGGTCCAATGATGAGCATCTCGGTTTTATCTGAGTTAAGACGCAAAAAATTGAAAGACATCCATTGTTTAATTTCGGCAAGGCACGCCTCTAATTTATAGCAGTCGCGGGGATTCGTTATATCCAACGGCATGTATAATTGCGTATCATCAGCGTAACAGTGAAAACTAATGTTATATTTCCGTATAATATCACCAAGCGGTAGCATATAGATGCTAAACAATAGAGGTCCAAGTACCGATCCCTGCGGAACTCCACATATGATCTTACAAAGATCCGAAGTCGTATTGCCATGAATTACACGGTGCGTCCTCTCCGACAGATACGAATTAAACCAAGAAAGCGCTGAACCTGAAATGCCAACACACGTTTCAAGGCGTTTTAATAATATGTTATGATCAACGGTATCAAAAGCGGCACTAAGATCGAGTAAGAGTAATATTGATGAGGTGTCGGCGTCCATAGCTATGAGAAGATCATTAGTAACTTTAGCAAGGGCCGTCTCAGTAGAGTGGTCGGCTCTAAAACCCGATTGGAAAGGTTCAAATTGATTATTAACAGTCATATATTCATTAAGTTGTTGCGCTACGACTTTTTCAAGAATTTTTGCAATAAACGGAAGATTTGAAACCGGCCTATAGTTGATGAGACTCTCTGGGTCAAGGTTTGGTTGCTTAAGTAACGGTCGGATAACGGCGGTCCTAAAAGCTGCTGGTACTACACCCGTGGTAAGTGATAGATTAATTATATTTAAAACAGACGGTCCTAGGGTCGTAAACAGTTCTTTAATTAGTTTGCCAGGAAGCGGATCGAGCACACAAGTTGTCGGTTTTGCCGCACTAACCAATTTTGTTAGGCTCTCAAGAGATATTTTTTTAAATTGACATAAGGTTATCGGACAGTTATCAGCCCTAATGTCCCTATTAACACAATTTATCGCGGAATTCGACGGAATTTTAAGAACAGTGTCTTTAATCTCATCACGAATACATTCTATCTTCTGAGTAAAAAATTGCATAAAATCGTGAGCTGAATAGGAAGAGCTATCCGAGGTTGGTCGCTGTTGCGTTAGCATTGCTACGGTATCAAATAAATATTTAGGATTGTTTTTATGTAAGACAATTAATCTAGAATAATAATTAGTTTTGGCTAAATTAAGCGCTTCTTTGTATATTAGTAAACTATCGCACCATGCCTGACAGAAGACCTCAAGTTTGGTCGCACGCCATTTGCGCTCAAGCTTCCTACAAGATCGTTTCAGTACGCGCGTTTCCTCTGTAAACCACGGAGTAAGCCTCTTTGGACGAGTTTTAGTTTTTAAAGGCGCGACGGAGTCAAGCGCATTTAACAAAGCGACATTAAAGTTGTTTGTGAGATCATCAATCGTACCAATATAATTAGGAAACGAAGCAGTTGCTAAAGGGAGTAGCTCAGAGAGCGCAACGATGGTTGAGGAGCTAATGTTACGGCTGCTATAATTTTGATTATGGTCAGAACGATGACAGTGAGCCAAGACTTCAAATTTGATAAAGTAATGGTCAGATATAGCACTGGTATATGGTAATACAATTATTTTTGAAGATGCTAAGCCTCGGGTTAATACCAAATCTAGCGTATTGCCATTTATATGCGTTGCTTCATTTATTATTTGCGTGAAACCAAACATATCAATGATTGTCCGAAACGCTACCGTAAGTGGTTCCGACGGGAGATTCATATGAATGTTGAAGTCGCCCATGATAAGTATATTATCCGCATGAGTTACTAAATCAGCTACGAATTCAGAAAATTCATCTAAAAAGCCGGAGTAAGAGCCAGGTGGACGATAAAGAACGGCAAGATAAAACGGCAGCTCGGCTGAGGATCGCATAATGAGAACTTCAAATGTTTTAAAGGAATTGCTAAAACGAGGACTAAGTTTTAGGTTAGATTCGGAAATGAGGGCTACACCCCCGCCTTTCTTTTGAGGGCGCGCAACATGCGAGCTCACGAAGTTTGGAGGCGAAGCCTCATTTAGCGGTAAAAACTGATTTGGTTTTAACCAGGTCTCGCAAAGACCAATCATGTTAAGATTATGGTCTCTAATAAGGTCATTAACTAACAAGGCTTTCGATGAAAGCGATCTAATATTTAAAAAACCGAGTTTCAGTAAAATAGGTCTATCTAAGTTATTCCGCGCAACAGGACTCCTGGTCATAATATTAAGGAGATTGCCTTGCCTAGGTCCCGGATTGTACCTCGAGCGACTATAAACGCGGCGAGAAATTCTGACGGTCGGAATCCGATAGTTATTTACCAGCTTTCGAGTGCTATTATTTTGAGAGAACGGCTCGTCGTCAATAAAACCGACCGAGGAGGAATGCTTAAACCCATCATGTATTGCCACCTCAGTAGAAATTATATCAGTATGAGATCTACCAGCGTATGGTGTGTAGCGCTCAAATCTAGAAGAAAAGCTATGTGTGTTGTCTAAGTCTAGCATAGCGCTAGTTAGCTCTAGCCTTACAGACTCCATACCCTTCCTTACAGGCTCACTATTCGCCTGCAGCCCGACCTGCTCTAATATGAATAGTCATGGAAGGCTCAAACAATAATCTATGTTTCTAGAAAGAGTGATGGCGCCTTCCCAGTTAGGGTGAAGGCCGTCCATCCTCAGCAGGTCGGGTCGGCCCCAGAAAGAAGGCCAGTTATCTATAAACTGCAGTCCGTGCTCACTACAAAAACTAGCCAGCCACTTATTTAGCGAGAATAATCTACTAAACCTCTCATCATTGCCTCTCGCAGGCAAGGGGCCAGAGACAATTACTCGATGCCGACTCATCTTTCTGGCGAGATCACAAGTCCTTGCTATGTTTTTCTTTGTGATCTCTGATTGCTTCATCCTAGTGTCATTGGAGCCAACGTGTATCACTATATCTGAATAGCTAGCGTTGTTTGCACAGCGCTGGTGTATAGGTGTCTTGCGCGCTAGCTCCATAAGATTAGCTTCTATGTCGGGTGCTCTGGCCCCAGGAATACACATTACTGTGGCTGGATTTTCAAGCTTAATGTTGCGGGTAATGGAGTCACCTATCACTAAGGTGCGGGAGCCATGAGACCGAGGTGGAATGGAACTGCTATGTGTCTTAACAGGCTCACCGCGATTAGCAAGCCGTTTACGGCCAATGCTAACCAGACTAGCAGGTTGGCTACAACCCGTGCTAACAGTCGTGTCCGCCACGTTTACGCTTACCACATTACTCTGCTCTAGCTGGCGGACACGTCCCTCTAGCAGGGAGAGTCTTTCCATGAGAAAGGTGCAAGTGTTGCATGTGGTGGTGCACGAAACCATAGTTGCGTTTACTCGCCCGGTGGATAAAAGCGGAGGAAAAGATGTCGCGCCGAAAGTGACGTCTAAATGTGGATCATATCTGTCTGACTGCCCCAACAAGCTGCAATTGGCTGGCAACCAGTTCAGGGTGTCCCCCGCCTACTGCCCGAAGATAGCTGGGATTGGCTCCAGCACCCCCGTGACCCTTGGTTGAGGTCAAATCATTGCGTTGAATAGCTTGACCAAGTGCAGTATGGAGAGTCACCAGAACAAAAGTTGGGCCAATGAAACGGACTTGATGGGCAAGACTTCCTTTTCTTGCGCATCGGCGATTTGTTATAAATTATTACTGCCTTGCCAATCTTTGTCCGGCTTCCTAAGGTGTTGAAGTTTTGGAACATGGAGAGGGCCGGCTTGATGAGGGAGACGTGGAACACGGGATGAATCCTCATTGTGGGGGGAAGCTTGAGCCTGACTGAGACGGGGTTTAGGATGGACTCGACCTCAAATGGACCCACGAAGCGCGGGCCCAGCTTTCGTGACGAGCCCGCCAGGTTGAGGTCGCGAGTGGACAGCCACACCCTGTCCCTCACTTGGTATGATGGGGCTGGACGCCGACGGCGGTCCGCTATGCGCCGGTTGCGCTCGGCCGTGCGGGTAAGGGCTGCCCTGGCCTCCTTCCAGACGTGGTGTGCCCTCTTGAGGTGGCGCTGGACGGAGGGAACTTCTTCCGCCCCCGCCTGAGTAGGGAAGAGCGGGGGCTGGTAGGCGTAGGCTGTCATGAAGGGGGAACGATCGGTGGCAGATGAGATCAGGGTGTTGTGTGCGTACTCCACCCATGGGAGATGGTCGGCCCAAGAGGATGGTCGATCAAGGCAGACACAACGGAGGGCTGCTTCCAGGCCTTGGTTGGTGCGTTCTGATTGTCCGTTTGACTGGGGGTGGTAGCCGGATGACAGGCTCGAGGTGGCACCCAGGGACTGGCAAAAGCGTTTCCACACCGTGGAGATGAACTGGGGGCCTCAGTCCGACACTATGTCCTCGGGGATGCCATGAAGCCTGAACACGTGCGAGACTAGCAGGTCGGCAGTCTCCAAGGCGGAGGGCAGCTTCGGCAAGGCGATGAAGTGGGCGGACTTTGAGAAGCGGTCAACGACAGTCAGGACGACGGTGTTGCCCCTGGAAGCCGGGAGGCCCGTGACGAAGTCCATCGCGATGTGCGACCACGGCCGGGAAGGGATGGGCAATGGCCGCAGCTGCCCCGCCGGGGGCTGATGCGACGCCTTGCTGGATGCACACGCGGGACAGGCCTGGACGTATTCCGTGACGTCTTTCCCCAGGGCCGGCCACCAAAAACGTTGGGCGATGAGACCATGCGTTCGGCGCACCCCTGGGTGGCAAGCCACCTTCGATGCGTGTCCCCATTTCAATACCTCCGCGCGGTGCGAAACCGGCACGTACAACCGTCCCTTTGGGCAACCGGGGGGTTGGTCGGCCTCTTCCTGGGCCCCCCGAATCTGCTGTTCCACTTCCCACTGCAGGGAAGCCACCAGGCGGTCTCTGGGCACCACGCTATCCGGCCCCCCTTCCTCGGCTACCGGGTCGTGGATGCGTGATAGGGCGTCGGGCTTGGTGTTCTTTGACCCCTGTCGATACGTCAGCGTGTAGTTGTAGCGGCTCAAGATGAGGGACCAGCGCGCCAGGCGGGGGTTAAGTCTCTTTATGGTGCTTATGTAGGAAAGGTTCTTGTGATCGGTGTAGACCAGGAATGGTGTGGTAGTGCCCTCCAACCAGTGTCGCCACTCCTGCAGGGCTAGCACCACCGCCAACAGTTCTCGGTTTCCCACGTCGTAGTTAGCCTCGGCGGCGCTGAGTCGGCGGGAGAAGAAGGCGCAGGGGTGGAGTCTCTGGTCGACTGGAGAGCGCTGGGAAAGGACCGCCCCCACTCCTGAGTCGGACGCGTCCACCTCTACAACAAAAGGAAATTCGGTATTAGGATGACGCAGTACTGGGGGGTTCGTGAATGCTTGTTTTAGTCTCTGGAACGCGGTCTCGGCCTGGTCGTCCCAAGCGAACTTGGTCTTGGTGGAAGTAAGGCGAGTGAGGGGAAGCGCCTGGCGGCTGTAGTTCTTAATGAATCTCCGATAAAAGTTTGCGAAACCCAAAAATCTTTGTAGTTGTTTGCGGTTTGCCGGCGGCGGCCAGTCCACTACGGCGCGCGTCTTGGACAGGTCAGCCTTGATCTGCCCGTCCTCTATGATGAACCCCAAAAACTGTATTGAATTCCGGTGGAACTCGCACTTCTCGGCTTTCACATACAACCGGTTCTCTAGGAGGCGCTGCAAGACGGCCCGAACGTGTAACTGGTGCTCTTCCGCGGTGCGCGAGAAGATCAAGATATCATCTAAGTATATGAAACAGGTTACATTAAGCAAGTCCCGCAGGACATCGTTAATAAAGGCCTGGAATAAGGCGGGAGCATTGGACAACCCGAACGGCATGACCAGGTATTTGAAATGCCCCAGCGGGGTCTTAAACGCCGTTTTCCACTCGTCCCCCGCGCGGATTCGCACGAGGTGGTACGCGCTGCGAAGATCCAACTTGGTGAAT
Source organism: Idiotropiscis lumnitzeri (assembly GCF_059441095.1). Classification (NCBI taxonomy): domain Eukaryota; kingdom Metazoa; phylum Chordata; class Actinopteri; order Syngnathiformes; family Syngnathidae; genus Idiotropiscis; species Idiotropiscis lumnitzeri. The sequence goes on from NC_142406.1 coordinate 5,932,157, forward strand.
ATAACGGCTTGCTGCAAAGGGGCGAAAGCGGAGTCTAGAAGGGGGAGCGGGTAGCGATTCTTGACCGTGATCTCGTTTAAGGCCTTGTAATCTACGCAGGGCCGTAGGGTTTTATCTTTTTTCTCAACGAAGAAAAGTCCTGCCCCTACCGGGGACGTGGAAGGTCTGATTAGCCCGGCGGCCAGAGACTCGGTGATGTACTCTTTCATGGTGGCTTGCTCTGGCTGGGAGACCTTATACAGGCGCGCGGACGGCAGCGGACCGTTCGGAACGAGGTCTATGGCGCAATCGTACGGGCGGTGCGGCGGCAACGACTTCGCCCTCTCCTTGCTGAATGCAGCTCGGAGGTCGTGGAAAATCGCGGGAACGTTAGTCAAGTTAATGTTTTCGGCCGGCGCGGGCGGAATCCGGAGACCCTCCTCCGCCGAACGGAGGCACTGGGCATGGCAGAACGGGCTCCAGTTTTGAATGGCCATCCGTCCCCAGTCGATCAGGGGCTTGTGTGCCTGCAACCAGGGGACACCGAGGACGATGGGCGCCGCCCTGGACGGCATAACAAAAAACGAGCGTGTCTCGATATGATTTCCTGATAGCTTAAGGGTTAGTGGCTGCGTTACCCGTCTGATATCGGCCAGGAGACGCCCGTCGAGATCGCAAACCCGCTCGGACTTGCCGAGCTCAGAGACCGTGCAACCTAGTTTTTCCACTAAGCCGGAGTCGATAAAGCAGTCGTCGGCCCCAGAGTCGATCAATGCCCGGACACGGATGCTGGCCGTCAGGCCCATTACCTCCCCCTCGACCACCAGTCTCGTGACGCTCTTAGAGTCTCGGCAAAGTAATCCATGCGTCTCTGAGCTGGGGGTCGCCCCCCCGGAATGAGGGGGATCGCCGGAGGCAGCAGCTGCCGACTCACATTGGTCCCCGCGGAGCGGGGTGGAAGTCCGGCGTGACCGTCGTCCCGGGCAGGCGGCCACTCGATGACCTTGTAATCCACAGTAGAAGCACGCTCCCGATCGGCGCCGTCGCTGGCGTTCGTCGTCATCCAAGCGATTGGCTCCTAGCTGCATGGGTTCGTCGACCGGCGGGGGCTCCCAGCGCCGGGGGGGCGCTGGCTCGAAAACTCGCTGCTCGGCCGCTCTCTCTCGACGTCGCTCCCGCAGGCGGTTGTCGAGTCGTTATGCCAGGCTGATGAGCTCTTCCAGTGACGCGGCGTCCTCGCGGACGGCCAGCTCGTCCTTCAGGGAGGAGTTCAGCCCCCTGCGGAACACGGTCCGTAGAGCGCAGTCGTTGAAGCCGCTCTCTGCCGCGTGAATGCGGAAGGCGATGGAGTAATCGGCCACCGACCGATTCCCCTGGGTGCAGTCCAGTAATTCAATTCCAGCCTCCTTTCCCCGAATGGGGTGGTGAAACACGCGTTGGAATTCGGCCAAAAACGCGGGGAACGAGGACCGGATTTCCGGACGGGCATTGCTCATGGCCATGGCCCATGCACTCGCTGGGCCAGTCAAGAGACTCATCATGAATGCTATCTTTGTACTCTCGTGCGCGTACGTCTGCGGCTGTTGGTCAAAAATTAACCGGCAGTGGTGAATAAACGGGCCGCAGAGACCCGGCTCCCCCCCATACCGGCTGGGGTGAGGCAGACTGGGCTCCCGTGCTGAGAACCCCGGGGGTGGCATTCCGATCGCGGCTGCGGTCGGATCGACCGTCGGCGCGCCATGCGAGTAGAGGCTATTTACGCGGGCGTCCAAGTTTTCGCAACGGTGGGCCAGCATGCCGACCGCGTCGCGAAGGTTCGCGAGGTCGGTGCCTTGTTGCCCCACCAGATGTCCTTGGCTGGCCAGCGCTTCGAGAATTTTCTCCGTGTCCGCAGAGTCCATGGTCGAATCGTTCTGTTATGATCCACCAGCAGTGCTGGTGGATTGAGCAGGACTCTCCAAGCGCAGACACGGATAAATGGGTGATACAAAGATATTTATTAATAATCAAATAGACAATCTCCAATATGCAATCGTGAATCAACCGGGGCTATCAGCTATAGCGACTATGGAACTTAACTATCGAACAAGGGATAAACAAGGGCGCTGGCGGAAAATCACACCAGGGAGCAAAGGCAGTAAGGAGGAACGAAAAGCGCTTGCAAAAGGCAAGGGAAAGAAACCAAAACGCAAATAGCTTACCGCACAAGGCTAAGAGGATTCCAATCGGGAAGCAAAGAACAGAAAACGCACCGAGCAGTAGCTGGCGGGAAAAAACAACTCAAAACACGCAGTAGCAAGAGAACTATTAACAAGAGTGCGATCAAGAGCATGGGACATGAACGTGAGCGATGTGGGATAACGATCCGACGCTGGGGAGTCAGTGTAAGTGTCTTAAATACTGTGTGCAATCAGTGAGTGAATAGGAGTCCGGTGTGGAGCTGGTGGGCGCGTCCCGCAGCTGCTGACGACCTGGCCCGAGACGATCGCTGAGGGAACGCCCCCACAGCTGTCAAAACAAAAGCACATGGCATGACAGACACGGATCGTGACAAGTCCTGCTGCGGACGACTCGCAAATGCGTGTGCTGATTTGCAAATGCGTTCAGGAGACTTGTGTGTGGCTCCATAGCTACACATTCGGACCACATGAGGGCACTAATATTATACCAGCCCCGTACCACCAATATATACACCAATAACATGAGGGGGCGTTCACTGCTATCCACCCATGGTCACGTACCATTTATTTGACATTATTTAAATTAAATTGGAATAAATGGAAGAATAAAGTGGAACTATTAAAATAAGAACCAATGATATAACCTGTGAAGCTAAAAAAAATTAATGAAGCTTCTCCACACCTGCTAATTGCCACATTAACTATACTTCCCTTTATTGCATTCAGTAAACACCATTTTTTTAAATTGATTCATTAACCTTTTATTTAGTAAACACTCACTGCACCAACCCAACCGGACTGCATCAGGTCATCTGTCTGCTACACCTGTAGACTCCGAGGGTCCCCTTTTGGTCTTAATGTGTTGCTCCGGAGCCACACTCAAGTCTCCAGACACGCATTTGCAAATTGCCACACGCATTTGCGAGTCATCCACGGCGAGACTGTAGCAACACCCAAAGGCAGGGGACGCTGAATGTTGGCATTTTGTGCTCTCAGCCTGTCAGGCGAATATGTGGAAATTTATTAAAAAGCAGCTCGCATACTTGCTGACATTTGTCAAAGTTTTTTTTTTTTTTTTTGCGGTGCAAAAGCCTGCAGCACCTGGTATTCCCAGGCGGTCTCCCATCCAAGTACTAACCAGGCCCGACCCTGCTTAGCTTCCGAGATCGGACGAGATCGGGCGTTCTTTTTTTTTTTTTTTTTAATATTTTATTGTAAAATTAACTGTACAAAAAGAGGTCTGATTCAAAATTCCAACATTCGTGAACAAACATCAATAGGGATATCCAAGGATTTCATGGTCGTAACAAAAGATGCATATTAAAAATGAAAGTCCAGACTGTTGGCAGCAGACACAGAAACTAGTCCGTTGTTCGCCGCCAAGTCGCCTACAAAACGTTGGGGTCGATGTGCATGAAGATGGGTGAGATGTGAGATAACCAAAGATTTGAAGATGGACCAGTGATCGCCTTTCCTTTTTTCATGCAGATGGATGTTTCTGGTGATGACGATGGCATGACGTGCGATGGCCAAGAGCAGTTTGAGAGCTTTGACATCCAGGCCTTTCAATGGCGAAGGGATGACACCGAACAGGAGAAGCATGGAATTCTGGTCACCGCCACCACAGGCTATCGGCGAGGGGAGTCTCACCCCCAGCCTCCTGGCAATGAGATCCTCTAGTCTGGATCTGAATTGTCGCACGACTCCGCATTGGAGGATGAGATGGTGGAAGTCCTCAGGTTCCTCTCTGCACACTGGACATGTTCTGTCATAGGCACTTGGTAGAAAAGCATGCAGCGTTGTACATGGAAAGATTATCCTGTGTCTTATTTTAAAATCAGTGTTACTTACCTTGGGTGGAGTATACCAGTTGAACATGTCAGCCCAGATGGACGAGGAAGCCAGGGCGGGGTATGCCTGACGCCACGCGTTTTCTGCAGGGGGCTTTTAAAGTAATTTTGTTAGCAACACCTTATAGAATAGTTTAGTTGTGCACTCTGCCAGTCTAGTCAGTTGAGCCCCATGGGTCAGCACATAATTTAGATCTGACGCAGTGGTGGCGTCTTCGCTCTGTGACATCCGCCCCAGAAGGTGCCCCCAGTGGCAATGCACGGAGTCTCTGATTTTTTTCAACTGAGCGTAACACAGTGGCCCTTCAAAAGGGAACTTTGTGGAACCGAAACAAGGTGCGAATGCGTTCAATGTTAAAATTCCCTTTCTGGTCTAATAAATCACCTATTATTCTGATGTGTGCACTTTCTAAAACCCCACTTAACATCCTTTCCCCACTCCCTGGCTCACCGCCCAGGAGGTCGGGGTTGAACCTCAGTGGAATGTTCTGCAGTTGATGCAGTGACATTGGCTCTGTCCTAACCCATGGCCGCAATGCCCACCACGCCTCTAAGATTTCCATTTCAAAGGGGTCCAGAGGGGGGAACATCGTGCGAGGCAACATCTGGCAGAGATTAAAAATGCCGTAGCGGCCTAAACCTTCTAAAATTGGCATAAGAAAGTCCTTCCAGGGAGCAGAGAAGGCAGGATTTAAAAACTTTCTGAGCAGCTTTAAACGTAGTGCAGCCTTCTTGGTACACCGATCAAGCTATAGTGCCCAATGAAATCTCTTTCCCTCTTCCACAAGAAATAATTAAATGTTAAATTTAATCTATTTAAAACATTCGCAGACATGTGAGTGACAGTCAGTGAGTGAATTAACTTTGAAATGCACAGGTTGTTGATGACTAAAGTTTTCCCTTTCAGAGTTAAATTCCTGAATTTCCACATATCTAAAGTGGATTTTACTTGCGGTAAAACTGTTTCCCATTGCTGTTCATCACAATGAGAAGTGTTCTCCCCAATCCAAACACCAAGAATTTTTTGGCTGAGCGTGGCCTCTTTAAAACCCCAGGTCTTTGGCACAGCGCTGGTGGTACCAAAAACGGCCATGGTGGACTTATCAAAATTGACTTTAGCACCCGAGGCTTGGCAGAAAATGTTGAGCTCGTTAAAAGCTACACTTAGACTCTCCACGTCTCTGACAAACAGGTTCGTATCGTCCGCATACTGTAGAATCTTAACTTCGCGTCCACTCGGTGTCCAAATGCCTTTTATGCTGTTATTTTGTTTGAGGAGGGCCGCTAGTGGTTCTACAACAAGGCTAAAGAGTAGTGAGGACAGGGGGCACCCCTGTCTCACTGACCTTCCCAATTTAACAGGTCCTGTCAGTAGTCCGTTCACTTTGATTTTACTGGCTGCGTTTGCGTACAGGCGTTTTATCCAATTGGTAAAAGAAGACCCAAATCCAAATTTGTCAAGCACCTTCCATAAAAAAGAGTGCTCCACCCTATCAAAGGCTTTTTCGAAATCGAGGCTACCCATGAATTCCACACGAGGCAGCCATGTGTTTAGTTAAATACTTTATATTTAAAATAGTGTCTGAAATATCCCTTGTCGGAATGCTATATGACTGCGTTTCGGAGATGATGGTACCTATTACTTTCTTGAGACGAGCTGCTAAAACTTTGGCTAAGATTTTATAGTCAGTGTTCAAAACACTAATCGGTCTATAGTTGCTCAATTGTTCAGACGCACCTTTTTTGTGTATGAACGTAACAGTACCTTCGCAAAATGATGAAGGGACCAGATCTTTTTTTTCCATGTGATGAAGCAAATTAAGCAAAATAGGTGACAGCTTTTTCATAAAAGCCTTAAAGAACTCTGCCGTTAGACCATCGCAACCTGGGCTTTTTTTATTATTTACAACAAACAAACAACCCTGTCTTTTCTGATACCTTAGCAAAAAGCGATTGAGAATATAAAGAATCGCTGCTTTAATGACTATTACAACATCCATATCAACCCATCCCTTCGGAGGATCATCCCATGACATATGTTGTACATCACCCTCGGGAATAGATGCAGGGCTGGGGTTTGGTTCGGTCATCGTATGAACCTTAGAGGAGTCATACTCGATGTTTTATAGCGCTTGTTCGGACCAACTGGGTCGTTGTACCTCATCGTTTTGTGAAGATTCAGCAGATGATATGGGGGTCATCGGAGGGGTCGAAGGCGGAGTATCAGGACGAATCCATCCTCGATATGACGGCTCGCAGGTGTTGTGCGAGGATGGGACGGTAGTAGGTCAGGTTCCCAGGACGTCAAACCATGTAGAGTACGATGGCACAGCCTGGTTCGCGTGTGATGGACCAGGCATCTCAACCTGGTCCTCTCCTACATTTGTAGGGGTGTCAGCACGGCTCCTGTCTGAAGTTGTAACGGTCTCTACATCGACAGCTTTTTCAACCATAGTCAGATCATGATCGAGTGTGGGTTCGTCCATACCGCTATCTGCAATACAAAGATACTTTTATTAAATATTATTTAGATATGGATTATAGAAATGTAACTCATAATTAGTTGCATCGTTTACCTGAAGAGAGTTCTGCAATGTTGTTTTCGACCCGTTCAGGTGCCCTGATGGGTGACACCCTTCTCGGGGTGGTGGTGCTCAGGGCCATGAGGCGTCTTGTTCTGAGCATCTTTATTTTCATGAGGTGTAGGTATGGCTCTTCAGCTGGAAATATTTGGCTTGTCTGTCTGGAGCGTGGTTTGGGCTTTAGTTATACTGGATTGAGACAGGGGGCGGGATAAATGACGTCATCCGGCTGTCCAAATATAGGCGGCCCAAGGGGTACATGTCCTGACTTGTATCGTTGGTAACATACTGATTTGAAACAAGTATGTATGAAAAGTTGTCAGCAAGCACCTGGCTGTGTCGCCACTGACGTCGCCCAAGAAGGTCTTCACTGTCGTAGATGGCTTGTGGAAGGATGAATCTCTGCGTCCCATGAGCAACATATTCGGTGTTATGGGGTCTGGATCAGCGAGATCCGTTGAAACATATCCAAGTGGCTTGGCATTCAGGATACCTTCTACCTCGACGAGTAGTGTGCGGAGAACTGGCTCCGGAGTCACTTGTTCTTTCAGGACGACTCTCAGGGAAGCTTTAATCGACCTCACCTCTCTCTCCCATGTTCCGCCGAAGTGCGGGGATGCTGGAGGATTAAATCGGAACTGTATCTTCTGCTCTGCGAGATGTGCTTGAAGTGGAGAGCTTATTGCCTGGAAGGCCTCCTGATCAGAGGGTTCACCCGAAAGGGAGGCTACTCCCTCAAAAACAAATGGCTTAAAACAGGGGTCAAATGGTTGTTTATCGTCTGGGTTCAAACCAACTGTATCCGATTGAATTAAACCAACGCCTTTGGTTTGGGGTGCAGACCGATCCGATTTCTGTTTTAACACAGGGCAGACTGAGATGATATGTCCAGTTTTATGGCATTAAAAACACTCTCTGTCTTCATTGGTGAGTTTAGGAGGCGAAGTGCTCATAGGTGGGGGTACATGGGAACTTTTTACAGGATTGGTAAAGACATTTCTGTGGGTTAATGCAAATTCATCAGCTAAAACAGCAGCTCCAGAAAGACTGGTCACTTTTTGCTCATTTAAGTAGACAACCACACGTTCTGGGAGATTTTTCTTAAAGTCCTCCAACAACATGAGTTCCCTAACAGCGGAAAATGTTGCAGCTTGCACAGATGCACACCATTTATCAAAAAGAGTTCCCTTCTCCCGAGCAAATTCTACATAAGTGCGGTTTGGGGCTTTTCTAAGATTCCGAAATTTTTGCCTGTATGCCTCCGGCACTAATTGGTAAGCACGCAAGAGGGCAGTTTTGACGGTATCGTAACATAAACTTTCTTCAAGGGGCAAGGCCGCAATTACTTCCTGTGCTTTTCCAGACATTTCAGATTGTAAGAGAATTGGCCAAATATCACGTGGCCACTGTAAAGCCATCGCGATTCTCTCAAACGCTGAGAAATATGCATCAATCTCATTCTCTTGGAATTTCGGCATAAGAGGAATGCATTTACTTACATCAACGGGGATGAGGGTCTGGAAGGTGGAAGACAGGCCTGCCCCAAGGCCAGGGCTCGACAGGTTTCGCTGAGCTTCAAGCTCCAGCCGCTTGAGTTTGACAGCTTTGTCTGCCTCAATCTCCATTTTACGCACCTCCAGTTCCACATGGGCTTTGCGGGCACTCTCCCTTTCCTCCGCTTCCAACTTGAGGCGAGCTAGATGAACTTTTAGTTTCGCCTCACTAGCCGACCCAGGAGAACGAGGAGTCAAGAGGGGGTCTCCACGCGAGTGACTGTACGGTTGATCAGGCCGTTCATCGCCCTCGGACGCCGCACCCTCAGTTCTGGAGAGACCCAGGAGGTGTCTCTTTCCGTCCCTAGGAGGTGTCACAAACCATGGATTGTGCTTTGGAGAGAGGTTTTCAACTGGCAAAACCAGCAGGCCTATTTCCACCAACCTATCCCGAATGTGCATGCGGAGGTCATCCTTTCGGAGTTGTTTCGGAACCTGCAACTTAAAATGTTCAACAATACTGAGTAACTGAGATTTCTTGCACATCTCCAGGACCTGCATTGATGGATTTGCAACAAAATCTAAGACGCTAAACGTTGCCATCTTTACCTAACGGCACTAACGAGCCAAATTACGTACACAAAAAAAAAAAAATTGCAACTCTTCCCTGAATCCAATGCCGGGAAATGGTGTATAAATTGGAAAAGGATCCCGGACGAGCCCCCAATATGTTACGCCCAGCTCTGCTCGGGAAGGAGGGAAGTAACATAAACCAAGCTGTTAAATGGTGTGGAAAGAGTTTACAATTTATTTTTAGGAAAGCAAAGAGGTAGGTTTTAAACAAATGATCTTAACCAAACGGTATTAACAAATGAGTACAAATAAAAATTCACAAAGTCCAACCAAGCGACACAATGAGCGCAAGCGCGGCGAACCGAACTCTAAAGTTCCAGCCGCCCTGAGCAGCTGGACCGAGGTCCCTTTATTGGTCCCAGCTGCACAGGTGGAGCTCGTTGATTGGGACGTCCATGAGTAACGAGCAGGAACGAAGTCCACCAACGGGGAACGAGCAGGAACGAAGTCCACCAACGGGGAACGAGCGGGAAAGCAGTCCACCAATGGGGAACGAGCAGGAAGTCAGGCCAGTGATGAGGCACAAGTCCATTGACTTTACAAACGAAAGGGTGGAAGAGTTACTGCAATACAACAAGGGCGTGGCCTTGTACGTGGGCCCTAGCCCAGGGCCGTAACATTGTGATCAAAAATAAAAAACTAAATTCACATATTTTGTCTATTTATTTTTTTTTCCAATGAACTTTAGCTTTTTGGCTGACCTTTTGTCTGATATGACGGCATGCGTTCAACTTTTTTTTTTTGTCTCAAAATTTGTCATGCTGAGAGATTCGCACATGCAATACTCTGAAATGGATTTGATATTAAAAGTGTAGCTTACAAGCACCACTCTGGTTCCGAGTCAGAGTTGTCAGAAATCTCTCTGAATGGTGCAAAGATTTTTTTTATTTTTTTTTTTGGAAGACATGAAGTTGAATGTCACTCACAAAGTGAGTTTTGAAGCTGTAACGGAATTCAAATAGCGTTTGCGAAGGCTCCCGTCAGTCATTTTCTCTCTCTCTACTATATATATGTATAGATATTTTTTTAAGCATTTTTGAAGGTGTGCCACTACTTCGCACCTATATATATATATATATATATATATACCATATTTTCGCACCCAAAAGACACACAGTGTCAAAGGGCGCAACACCTGTTGAGGGTGCTATTTCTGTCTTTGAAACATATACTGGGCGCACTGCCTGACAACTCAGCTGCTGTGAGCATAGCAATAGCTTGGCTGTCCACGGTGATACAGCCAATGGCTGTCTCACTACGTCTCAATAGCATGAGCATTCACTCCATTTCTATGGTAGATGCCATGACACCATTGACAATTACTGTCATTAACAATGACTCTAGCCAATAATAGGTGCATTGGCAATAGCCTACTAGGCAACGTCAGGGGAGGGACTTGACTGTTCACCACACTCCTTAGAGTCACGGTTTCAAATAAAAAAATTTTAAAAAAAACTCAGCAAACAATGAAACATAGAAATAAGATTAACACAAAACATGTATCTCTCATGCCATCAATATACCCAAAAGAAATGAAAATAACACAAAAGCCACTCAGCCTTAGCCAATTCCAAGCAATGGATTCTGGGAGCCACTCAGACCCACAATCCCATAGCTGTTTAGAGAGATTTGCATGGCTGTTTAAAGAGATGTGCTGTTATGCTTTGGACTTTTTGTCTGTTGTCTAAACCTGGGACGTTTCTTGCTTGCAATAACATAAATGATAAGACAGACTACAACACTGTGGACAGCTGCCCTTTGTCCAGCTTTCTCCTACACCATCACCCAAACACCATAGTCATAGTGTATAGTCACGGTCAATAAGAAGCACAGACAACCCTCACTTTGTCCAGCAGGGTGTGCTAACATGCACTCTGAACAGGCCACTCATTAAAAGGGTTGATGGTCGTGAGTGATACTTTGTCCATATAATGGGCGTGTTGACTTACAAGGTGCTTTGTTTGTTTTGGGGAAGACTTGGGACTTATAAGTGCGCCTTATGACTGCGAAAATATATATATATATATGTATCTAAGCTTACAGCACCTAGTATTCCCAGGCGGTCTCCCATCCAAGTACTAACCAGGCCCGACCCTGCTTAGCTTCAGAGATCGGACGAGAACGGGCGTTCTCAGGGTGTTATGGCCGTAAGCAACAACTGCTTTCAAAATTTTGCATTTTATACATGTGTGACGGGCCACTCCTCACGTGGCGATTTGCAGCACCACGTCGCTGTCGCTCCGATACACCACGGACACTCAGGTGGATTTTAGAATTGTTTCTTTAATTTAATTCTGCAACACAATGTGGCAAGAGCAAGAGTGAAGTCGCAACCATCTCAAGATAATCTGCACAACACACGTGTTTACAAATAAATTTAACAGAAGTTGACAAAATGTTACTTTTACAACAGTACAAGAATCAATGTGGGCTCATGACAATCAACTGAACTACTTGAGCGCACCACAGCAACATAAACGAACCAAATCATAATAATAATAATAATGTGCATTTGTTGGACGAGCAACGAGATGCGACTTACCACTCTGCAATCCTCGTAGCTCTAACTGACGCTACGCGGGATGCAGGAGCCACATTGTGTGCCATTGCGTCACTTCCGCCATCATTTAACAATGTATTTATTTTACTCCGTTACACATGTGGTCTTTATTGTGGCAAATACTTCAATCCAAAAATACGTAACAAGAATCTGTTACTATAACCACAGTCACAAATGTTTAACAACAATCTACAAATGCATGATTGAAGTCACAGATAAATTGCAAATATCAGCAAATGTGTACAACAATTTGTTGGCGCATACACATGGTTAAATGCGGACAACAATCCATAGATGTAAAAACGGGACCTTTTGATTGGCTGTGTTCTTACATGTGACGTTTGCCACAGTCCTGCCGCGGACGACTCGCAAATGCGTGTGCTGATTTGCAAATGCGTGTCAGGAGACTTGTGTGTGGCTCCGTAGCTACACATTCGGACCACATGGGGGCACTAAGTACCACCAATATACAGTGAACCCCCGCTACTTCGCGGTTCACCTTTCGCGGGTTCAGTGCTTCGCGGGTCTAAAAAATATTCGGGGGCATTGTAGTTTCGCCGAGCGGCACAAGGGGGCGCTGAAGCGGTTAGACGGCCGGCGTGCGCCGAAGAGGAGAGTGGACGAAGAAGAGAGTGGTCGAAGAAGAGCAGGTTCCCCCGGACACGATTGGTGGCGACGGACACGATTGGTGGCAACGTTTCGCGCGGTTCGGACCGTATCAGAGCTCCGGCCGGCGTGCGTGGCAGTTAAGCCGTAGATGAGCAGCTTCCCCGGGCACGGGCGGTGCCAAACGGCCCCTAAGTTTAACTGAATGGAAGCTCCCGAGGAGGAGGGCATGCTCGCGTCACAGTAAGCCGAAGAGGAGCACCTTCTCCGGGCACCGGCGGAGCGCGAGGCTGTCAGTTATGAATGAATAAATAAATAAATAAATGAAGAATGCCACCTTTCATTTGACTGTCATGATCCGTGCCTGTCATGCCGCGTGTGTTTTTGTTTTTTCAGCTGTGTGTGCGTTCCTCCAGCGATCGTCTCGTGCTGCGAGACGCGCTGATTACACTGACTATATTGTGATTATAATAAATATCTTTGTATCACCACCTTTTTTCCCGTGTCTGCGTTTGGAGAGTCCTGCTCAATCCTCCAGCTCTGCTGGAGGATCATAACATTCACAGGGCACACCGGACGGCGTACCAGCAGGTAAAAGTCGAAGTAATTAAATAAATACAAAAAGAAGTAATTGAATAAATACAAAAATAATGGCTGGGGAATAAAAAAATAATAAGTTTTAATAATAATTTGTTTTTTTGTTATAACATGAATTTCACTCTCTCTCTCTCTGCCCGTATTCTATATGGTGTACTGTATACAGGGGGGTATATAATTGCATCATTTTGCAAAATTTTAAAACGCAAAGAAATGCACATACAATACGGTAAGCACCACGGGCAATTGGTCAATTGGCCAATTCACTACAGTAGCCCAAGCTTCTCCCGATGCCCATCAGTCCACGCTCATCTCGTATACGTATGTACAATACGCTTCTGGCCATTGATCGCGGTTAGTTAGTCTTTGTCTCGCAGTAATTTTTTAAGTGTAAACGTTTTGTGGAGCCATTCGTGATGCCTCCCAAACGCTCTTTATCCCTTGGTGCATCTAGTAAACCGAAGAGGAGCAGTAAAGCTCTTCATGCCCCTGCGCAAAACGACGGACTAATTATGTTCGTGTTTGCTTGTTTTTGTATGTTTGTTTTGTTTTTGATTGGTTGTTCGTAAGTAAATTGTTTGGTAGAACAGTGTTCTAGTGTGTTCACTCTCTCTCTCTGTACCCGTATATTTTTTTTTAATATATATTTTTTTAAGCATTTTTGAAGGTGCGCCGCTATATATAATTTATTTATTTATTTTTTTTTTTTTTTGAAGGTGCGACGCTACTTCGCGGATTTTCAGTTTCGCGGGTGGTCTCAGTCCCCATTAACCGCGAAAACCGGGGTATTTTTTTTTTTTTTAGGTGCGACGCTACTTCGCGGATTTTCAGTTTTGGCGGGTGGTCTCGGTCCCCATTAACCGCGATAACCGGGGGTTCACTGTATACACCAATAACATGGGGGGGGGGGGCTTTCACTGCTATCCACCCATGGTCACGTACCATTTATTTGACATTATTTAAATTGGAATAAATGGTAATAAAGTGGAACTAATAAAATAAGAACAAATGATATAACCAGTGAAGCTAAAAAAAAATGAATGAAGCTTCTCCACACCTGCTAATTGCCACTTTAACTATACTTCCCTTTATTGCATTCAGTAAACACCATTTTTTAAAATTGACTCATTAATTTTTTATTTAGTGAACACTCACTGCACCAACCCAACCGGACTGCATCGGGTCATCTGTCTGCTCCACCTTTAGATTACGAGGGTCCCCTTTTGGTCTTAATGTGTAGCTCCGGAGCCTAACTCAAGTCTCCAGACACGCATTTGCAAGTGTGACGCACGCCCGCCCTCCTCCTCCGGCGCTTCCATTCGGCTGCATTTAGGGAACACTCGGCCCTGCCTGCGCCCGAGGAAGGCGCTCCTCTCCCGGCCAAGTGTGACGCGCGCGCGCCCTCCTCCTCGCGCTGAAATGAATGAAAAAAAAAAGGTTAGGAAAGATTCTGACTTTATTCTCAGAATTCTGTGATTAAAGTCTGATCCTTTCAACCTCTTTTTTTTCATTCATGGCCCTAATCCTCTTCCGTACAATTTAGTATTGTTGTCAACAGTCTGCCATTTTTTGCTACATGCAACCAGATTGAAGTATAATTATCTAGTTTGAAGCGGGCTTTAATCGCACTGGCGTAGCTCAGTGGTTACTTCGACAAGAAACAATTCTACCGCAGAATTCGCCTCTTCTCAAACCCAGCATGGGATCGAACCGCGGGTGCTGTCCAGTGTTTTGATGTTTTCTTGGTATTTCATTCTGTAGTAACATTGTCGATTAATCATACCCTCAATACTGATTGACGCCAATTGGAATTTCAGCAATGTATAATAAGCTATTTTGTCAACATGTCACCCTGGTGTCACTCAGTGGTTGATTACTTCACCGAATAAAAATGCGACTTTTGACAAGATATGGGCTGGACATATGGTCACCGTCCCGTGTTTTTATCACGTTTTCAGTGACATGGAATTTACTTTACCCTACAATATATGGTAACATTCTTGTTAAGGTGTGTGGTGTCCGGTCCGTGTCTCTTTTGGTCATTAAATATTACGTTTGAAAACCGACACAAAAAATGGAGAAATAACCCTTTTTTCGAGTTTTGCTCTAATACCGAAACACCAAAATTGAAAAACAACTTGATTTTCTCGTTTGCTGTCTGGAACGACGAAGGAAAATCTAAAAATGGTTTCATTTTCAATTTCTAACCAGCAGGTGGCGGTACATACTGTAATGCTCAAGCCTTTTCCACAAATACAATAAATTTTTATTTATATAGCGCATTTCACAACAGTTGGAGCTGCAAATAAGCGCTTTCTATATGGTGTAATATAAATCAGCAGAAAATTAGAACGCAAACTAAAACACATAAACACATTTACAATAAATGCCAGAAGAACAGTGCTAATTATACTTGGAGTAAATGGCTGGTACCCTTCTGATAAAGAATAATAATAATAATAATAATAATAATAATAATCACTGGTCTGCAGACCGCAATTTGGAAGCCGGCTGCACAAACAAATAAACACAGAATATTTATTTTTAGAATACATGCGTTAATTCGTTTATTTTTGTAGTGGAGCATATGTGACTAAAATACGTATATCTCTCCTTCCAGGCGTTGGACGACGCCCGCCACCCACACGGGCCGCTGTCGCCATCTCCTGGTCAGTAGGAGAAATGTCGGTGACAACTTCGGGAATCTAAAACAACTATACGAGTCGTATTTTAATTTGAATCTCGTGCTATACTCTATTGTCGTTTTAGAATTATTTTTATTCCTTTGTCGGTCCTGACAACAAACTAGAATGTCAAGTTGTATTTCAATGTTGTTTTGTTATCAAAATGAAAATCAAAAAACAGTTGTTTACCTATTTTCCAAATGAAATATTCAACGACCAAAAGAGGCACGGGCATTCTGAGTATATTTGTCTACAGTCTGCCATTTTTTTGCTACATGCAACCAGATTGTTGTATAATTATCTAGTTTGAAGCGGGCTATAATCGCACTGGCGTAGCTCAGTGGTTACTTCGACACGAATCAATTCTACTGCAGAATTTGCCTCTTGTCAATCCCTTCATGGGATCGAACCGTGCGTGCTGTCCAGTGTTTTGATGTTTTCTTGGTATTTCATTCTGTAGTAACATTGTCAATTCATCATGAGGCTTTAAGTGTTGTTCAGCACCATCTTCTCACCTCAATACTGATTGACGCCAATTGAAATTTCAGCAATGTATAACAAGCTATTTTGTCAACATATCACACTGGTGTCACTCAGTGGTTGATTACTTCATCGAATCCGCCGCGCCGGATCATCACGTTGTCGTCGTGCGGTGGCAGAGTACCCATACGGGGAAACCAAGAATGATCCAAAACCCAGCGTCCGAACCGAAACTTTGTTTCGCTCCCGGACCCACACCTCTATGAAATGGCTCAAAATTGGATTGAGGAGCTACAAATAGAGGGGTAGCCATACGAAACTACTACTACTTCATCGAATAAGAATGCGACTTTTGATAAGACATGGGCTGGACATACGATCGCCGTCCCATGTTTTTGTCAAGTTTTCAGTGACATGGAAATTACTTTACCCTACAATATATGGTAACATTATTATGAAGGTGTATGATGTCCGGTCCGAGTCTCTTTTAGTCATGAAATATTACGTTTGAAAACCGACACAAAAAAATGGAGAAACGACCCTTTATTAGAGTTTTGTTCTAATATCGAAACACCAAAATTGAAAAACAACTTGATTTTTTTGTTTGTTTTCTGGAACGACTAAGGAAAATCTAAAAATAGTTTGATTTTCAATTTCTAATAATAAAACAAAAATAGAATATAGCACGAGACACTAATCGAAACACAGCTCGTATATTTTGTTTTCGATTCCCGATACCCGACAGGATGTCTCCTACTGACCAGCAGGTGGCGATATCTACTGTAATGCTCAAGACTTTTCCACAAATACAATAACATTTTATTTAATAGCGCATTTCACAACAGCTGGAGCTGTAACAAATCGCTTTATATATGGTGTAATATAAATCAGCAGGAAAATTAGAACGCAAACTCAAACACATAAACACATTTACAATAAATGCCAGAAGAACAGTGCTAATTATACTTGGAGAAAATGGCTGGTACCCTTCTGATGAATAATAATAATAATAATAATAATAATAATAATAATAATAATACTAATAATAATAATAATAATAATAATAATAATAATAATAATAATAATAATAATAATAATAATAATAATAATAGGTCACTGATGGTGTAGTGGTACACTCGCCCGAGTTGTGTGCGGGCAGCGTGGGTTCAGTTCCCACTCAGTGACGGTGTCTCTGTCTTCCCTGTAACTGGCTGGCGACCAGTTCAGGGTGTAGTGTGCCTTTCGCCCGTAGTCAGCTGGGATAGGCTCCAGCACCCTCCCGCGACCCTGTACAGGATAAGCGGTGTGGATAATGACATGACATGACACATAATAATAATCATCATCATCATCATTCATCGGTCTGCAGACTGCAATTTAGGGACGGGCTGCACAAACAAATAAACACATCTTGCATACACACAAAATATTTATTCATTTTTAGAAAAAATGCGTTTCTTCGTTTAATTTTGTAGTGGAGCAGATGTGACCAAAACGTATCTCACCTTCCAGGCGTTGGATGACCCCCGCCACCCACACGGGCCGCTGTCGCCATCTTCTGGTCAGTAGGAGAAATGTTGTCGGTGACAACTTCCGGGAAGCTAAAACAACTGTAGGAGTCGTATTTTGATTAGTTTCTCATGCGTCCTTTGTCGGTCCAGACAACAAACTAGAATATCAAGTTGTATTTCAATGTTGTTGTTTTGATATCAAAATGAAAATAAAAAAACAGTTGTTTGCCTATTTTCCAAATGAAATATTCAAGGACCAAAAGAGACACATACATTCTTAGTATAGCTGTCAACAGTCTGCCATGTTTTATGCTACATGCAACCAAATTGTTGTATAATTATCTACTTCCGGGAACTTCTGGGAACCTAAAACAACTATTGTTTTGTTTCTCGTGCTTTATTCTATTTTCGTTTTGTAATTAATTTTTTTCCTTTGTCGGTCCAGACAACAAACTAGAATATCAAGCTGTATTTCAATGTTGTCGTTTTGTTATCATCATGAAAATCAAAAAACAGTTATTTGCCTTATTTTTAAAATGTGTTTCCAAATGAAATATTCAACTTTACAGAAGAGGATTAGGGCCATGAATGAAAAAAAGGTAGGAAGGATTCTGACTTTATTCTCAGAATTCTGTGATTAAAGTCTGACAAGTCAAAATACTGAGACTAAAGTCAGAATCCTTTCAACCTCTTTTTTTTCATTCATGGCCCTAATCCTCTTCCGTACAATTTAGTATTGTTGTCAACAGTCTGCCATTTTTTGCTACATGCAACCAGTATAATTATCTAGTTTGAAGCGGGCTTTAATCGCACTGGCGTAGCTCAGTGGTTACTTCGACAAGAAACAATTCTACCGCAGAATTCGCCTCTTCTCAAACCCAGCATGGGATCGAACCGCGGGTGCTGTCCAGTGTTTTGATGTTTTCTTGGTATTTCATTCTGTAGTAACATTGTCGATTAATCATACCCTCAATACTGATTGACGCCAATTGGAATTTCAGCAATGTATAATAAGCTATTTTGTCAACATGTCACCCTGGTGTCACTCAGTGGTTGATTACTTCACCGAATAAAAATGCGACTTTTGACAAGATATGAGCTGGACATATGGTCACCGTCCCGTGTTTTTATCACGTTTTCAGTGACATGGAATTTACTTTACCCTACAATATATGGTAACTGTCGCAGGTTCCTTTTCGACCTCCTCCAAAACAAATGGCGTAGCCAGAATATGTGCAACAGTGATGTTTATTGTGCAGCCCTTCCAAAGTGCAACACAGTGAAAAGTCTCCCAAAAGTCCAAAACCCCCCCAAAAAAGTGACAATAGAGTAATTTACGAAAATAAGGGTGTCTATCTATATATTTACAAAACCACTGAATGGAGTTCAACCACAACTACCATATCAGCTACGTTGCAAAATGCGTCACTGTCTCGCTCTCCAGTACTACCTGCACTGCAGCACCGCTCATTCTATATCTTTCCAAGCAACTTACTATATATACGATTCGCCCCTCCCCATGGGCATCAGCTGACATAATTGTCGCGCGAAACAAACATATTTAAGAAACGCGGAAGCTCCCCCGCTGTTTGGTCTTCCTCTATGTCGTGTCATGTCGTGTTTGTTGTCTGCCGCGTCTCGTGACTGGTGAGCGTTCAATTGAACGTGCGCGCGGGTGTGTCCATGTATGCTTCCATTCACAATAAAACTACCAAGTGTGCACCCTCGGTCGCTCTATTAAAACTGTGACTGACGTGGTATTGATGCGGTGCCAGGTGGGTGCGTATGTATTTCACGGGATGGAATTGAATGCATCAGTATGGGAATGTGCGGTGCATGCGTGTGCGCAATTGCGTCCCCGGGACCATGCTGTGCTGTGCTGTCCTTATTGACGGAGCTGCTCCTTCACATATGTTACGACCAGCTCTGCTAGGGAAGGAGGGAAGTAACATAAACCAAGCTGTTAAATGGTGTGGAAAGAGTTTACAATTTATTCTTAGTAAAGCAAAGAGGTAGGGTTGACACAAATGATCTCAACCAAACAGTATTAACCCAAGTTCACAAATGTGTACAAATAACAAAAGCAAATGTCTCCAAAATTTACAAAAGTCCAACAAGAGACACAGCGAGCGCAAGCGAGGCGAACTGAACTCTAAAGTTCCAGCCGCCCTGAGCAGCTGGACCGAGGTTCTTTTATTGGTCCCAGCTGCACAGGTGGAGCTCGTTGATTGGGACGTCCATGCGTAACGAGCAGGCAAGCAGTGCACCAACGGGGAATGAACGGGAAAGCAGTCCACCAACGGGGAACGAACGAACGGGAAAGCAGTCCACCAATAGGGAACGAGCGGGAAAGCAGTCCAGCAATGAGGCACAAGTCCATTGACTTTACAAACGAAAGCGTGGAAGAGTTACTGCAATACCCAAAGGGCGTGGCCTTGTAGGTGGGCCCTAGCCCAGGGCCGTAACAACATCATCCCCCTCCTCCCGGAGATTGACGATGTGCGGCAATCTTGACAGGTAGTCTGCCACCACATTCGTTTTGCCCGCCTGATGCCGGATGGTAAACTTGAAGGGTTGCAGTAAAAGATACCACCTGGTAAGGCAACTGTTGTTGTCTCTCATGCTGTTGATCCATGTGAGGGCTCTGTGGTCAGTTTCCAGGTCAAACTCACGTCCAATCAGGTAGTAGCGCAAGCTCTCCAAGGCCCACTTTATGGCCAAACCCTCTTTCTCCACTGTGGAATACCTGGTTTCCCGTGGCTGAAGTTTGCGGCTCAGGTAGAGGATCGGATGTTCTTGTCCTGGTTCCCCATGGGCCAGAACGGCACCAAGGCCGATAGCAGATGCATCCACCTGCACTAAGAATCTTTTCTCAAAATCAGGACTCTTGAGAATGGGAGCTGAACAAAGGTGCTTTTTCAGCTTGTTGAAGACTGTTTCACAGTCCTCAGACCATTCGACAGGATTCTTTTTGTCCTTACATGTTAGGTCGGTGAGGGGAGCGGCAATTGTTGCAAACTGTGGTATGAATCTCCTGTACCAGCCAACAAGTCCAAGGAAGGACCGAACTTCCTTCTTGGTTCGAGATCGGGGACAGTTCTGGATAGCATCCACTTTATCCATTTGAGGACGCACCTCTCCTCGTCCCAACTGGTACCCCAAGTATCTTGTCTCCTGCCGGGCCCATTCACACTTTGAGGGATTCAGTGTTAATCCCGCCTCCTGGAGTTTTCCCAGCACCACAGACAAGTGTTGGAGATGTTCTTCCCAGGTTTTGCTGTAAATCACCACATCATCAAGGTACGCCGCACTGAACTTGTCACATCCTCGGAGCACGTTGTCCATCAGTCTTTGGAAGGTCGTGGGTGCTCCATGCAGGCCGAATGGCATGACAGTGAACTGGAACAGTCTAGCTGGCGTTTGAAACGCTGTGTAAGGACGACTTGACTCCTCCAGAGGAACTTGCCAGTATCCTTTGCACAGATCGAGTGTGGTAATAAATTTAGCTGCTCCAATCTTCTCGAGCGAGTCCTCAATTCTGGGCATTGGATAAGCGTCAAACTGGGAGATCGCATTGAGCTTCCGGAAGTCAATGCAGATGCGGAGGGAACCATCTTTCTTGGGGATGATAACCACCGGACTGCACCACTCCGACTTGGAAGGCTCAATGACTCCAAGCTTCAGCATTTCCTCTAGCTCCTTGGCCAGTCTCTCCACCAAGTGTTGGGGAACTCGGTAGGGGCGCTGACGAATTGGTTGTCCTTCTTTCAGACGAATGACGTGTTCTACCACCGTCGTCTTCCCTGGGCTGGCGGAAAAAAGAGAAGGCACCGTTTTGAAAATTAAGCACATCTCTGTGACTTGCTTGGGTTTCAGATGTGCCAGTGCAGGCGCATCTGTCGTCGTCGAGGACTCCAGCTCTGCCTCTTCATCATCATCGTGGTCGTTGTCCTCCACCTTCCGCGCGAGTAGGACCTCCTTTGGAGCCTGGTTTGAACGCTCCTTCCACTCTTTGAGGAGGTTCACATGGTAAGTCTGTTTATTTTTTTTCTTCTCCGGATGGAAAATCTCATAGATCACTGGACCCATCTTCCGGGTGACCTCATATGGCCCCTGCCACTTTACTAAAAGCTTGTTGTTGCTTGTGGGGAGAAGCAGCAATACTTTTTGGCCGGGTTTAAACTCCCGGTGGCGAGCTTACTGGTCATACCAGGTCTTCTGGCTTTTCTGGGCCTCCCGCAGGTTGACCTCTGCCTCCTCCTGGTACCTGGCCAGTCTCTCCCTCATTTCCAGCACAAATTTCACCACCCCCCGATCACTTGACGTGGTGGAAGGTGCCTCCCAGGCCTTTCGGAGCAAGTCCAATGGCCCCTGAACCTCCCAACCATACAAGAGTTCAAAGGGAGAGAAACCTGTTGACGCCTGAGGAACTTCGCGATAGGCAAACAGCAAAAATGGTAGCCACCGGTCCCAGTCTTTTCCAGTATCATCCACAAATTTCTGGAGCATCTTCTTTAAGGTCTGATTGAACCTTTCCACTAGTCCATCAGTCTGTGGGTGGTATGGAGTGGTTTTGATGGCGGAGATGCCCAGTTGTTTGTTGAACAGTTGCATTAATCTTGAAGTAAAATTGGTTCCTTGGTCTGTTAGAATCTCATCTGGTATGCCAACTCTTTGAAAAGAGTTGCACCAAGGCACAAAGTACTGCCGGAGCAGTGATTGTGCGCAATGGAAATGCCTCTGGGAAACGTGTGGCGTAGTCACACACTACGAGGATGTATTCATGTCCACCACTGCTTTTTGTCAAAGGACCCACAATGTCCATAGCAATCCTGCAGAATGGAGTTGAGATTATCGGGAGCGGCTGCAAAAATGCTCGATCACACCTGCGGATAGAGCAGGTTTTTTGGCATGTGGGGCATGTGGCGCAATAATGTTGTATGTTTGTGTACATGGATGGCCAGTAAAAACGTGAACTGATTCGCAAATATGTTTTATTGCGACCGAGGTGTCCTGACCATGGAAGTGTGTGTGCTAGGTGCATGATAAGTGACCTACAGCTAGTAGGGACAACCAGGCGTTTGTTATCTTTATCCGTAGCATACAAGACCCCATTCTCGATCCCAAATTGCTCCTTCCCGACACAACCTCCCATTGTCCCCTCAGTCACTTTATCAAACAGGGGTTTTAATGACTCATCCTCCCTCTGAAGTACCGACATGTTTTTTGGAATTGACCATATTGGATTTTCTAAAGAGTCTTCTAGTTGAGGCTCTGCCGACATGAACTTTTTCTCAAAGCGGCGCTGGCGCCGTGACTTCCTGGGCCCCTTTGTCCCACCGTCCAACAGACTATTGTCAAAGTCTGGGAGCGGTTGAACACCGGGATACTTGTTACCGGGCCTTTGAGTATCACTATTACCTGGATCACTCCTAAGGTCGGGGCTGGATGGGACACCCGCTTTGACCTGTGCTCGTGTAAGTACTGGACCTGATAAATGTACATAGTCTTTTTGCTCACAAACAGTTTTTAGTGGTTGTTTTTCTTGCAGCAAGTCCAGGAGAACTGGCAAGTCCAATCCCAAAATGGCGGCTACTGGCAGTTTCTCCACCACCCCGACAGTCAACATATATGGCTGCTCATCAATTGTTACACTGAGCTCAGCTGTGGGATAAGGGTGCTTATCCCCATGTACACATAGAATGTCTTCCTGCTTCCCATAGTTCACATAGTTCACATGTTGGTCCATAATAGTCACTGTCTTAATACGCTGTAGTCTCTTTTGTTTGGTTGCCCCCTCGGGGCGGGGAACATAGCAGGCACCAGCCAATTTAGTTTTTCGAACAGGGCACACTGAAGCCTTGTGGCCTGGTTGCTGACAGTAGAAACAAAGAAAGTCCTTACCGATTCCAGGTGGGTGTGGGGCTGAGTTGGAGCTACCTGGTAACCTCTGGCTGGGCTCTCTCCAGGTTAGTCTATGCTGAGGTTGGGGATTAGCTGGTCGGTGTGTGTTGCCGGGTCGTGTAGGAGGTCCTCCTCTACGTGCGTTGAGGTACTGCAGGGCCAGCTTGGCAGCGTGGAGTCCCTCGGTTGGCTCATGCTCCTTCACCTAGGTCCTCACCTCTGCTGGAAGAACACGAAGTAGCTGCTCCTGGATGATCGCCTCGCCGACTTCCTCCTTGCTTCGCTGCTCTGGTCGAATCCAGCGTCGGTAGAGCCCCTTCAGGCGGTGGTAGGTCTCGGTGGGGTTTTCATCAGGGGGTACTGTCGTGGATCTGAACTGCTGCCGATAAGTCTCTGGCGAGATATCAAACTTTGTCAGCAGTGCTGCTTTTAGGGTGTGGTAGCAGTGGGCCCTTTCTTCATCCATTGCAGTATAGGCCTCCAGTGCCTTCCCAGACAACAATGGAACAGGTCGGCACGCCCACTCACTCTCAGGCCATTTCCAGGTCCTGGCCATGCGCTCGAAACGCAGTAGATAATTTTCAATGTCCTCCCCCATTTGATATTGGGGTATTTTGGGATCTGAGTAACACCTAAAGTCTGGCCTTGACTGCTCAGGTTGGCTGCTAACACCTGGCAGCTGAAACGAAGATGAATCTTGTGGTGCCATCTGCTGCAACTATATATTTACAAAACCACTGAATGGAGTTCAACCATAACTACCATATCAGCTACTTTACAAAATGCGTCACTGTCTCGCTCTCCAGTACTACCTGCACTGCAGCACCTCTCATCTCTATCTCTTTCCAAACAACTCACTATATATACACGATTCGCCCCTCCCCTTGGGCATCAGCTGACATAATTGTCGCGCAAAACAAACATATTTAAGAAACGCGGAAGCTCCCCCGCTGTTTGGTCTTCCTCTATGTCGTGTCTGTTTTCTGCCGCGTCTCGTGACTGGTGAGTGTTCAATTGAACGTGCGTGCGTGCGTGTGTGTCCATTAGTGATGGGTAGATGAGGCATCCTGTATCGTTTCGACACAGTGACACAATGTGTTGACACTGTGTTGCTGAATACTGACACCTGGTGGACTTGCAGGAAACATTTGACAGGGTCATCTGACACTGATCTGTCAAACTAATTTTATCCAATTCCATTGATTAGCGACGTGATGTGTTTTTATATATCCTATTTCGTATTACTTTCCATCGCACTAATTATTCTCTTATCTAATTTATATATTTAACTGAATTATTGTTGTACGTATTGCACTGGAGAGGGGAGCTCTCTAATCTCGTTGCACACTTGAGTACAATGACAAAGGGATTTCTGATTCTGATTAGGCATTTGCTTTCACATTATTTTTACATACACGCAATTTCATAAAAAAAATCTTTGATATTCAAGACGCAGTTGATAAATTAAGAGAACATCTGTCTGAATGCCCAAGTAAAAGTGTTGTGAATGACAATGCACTCATTGTAATTAAAGATTTTTATTAAAAAAATTAGTTTCTCCAGCGTTTTGTTATTCAGTCTATTTCTTTTTTTTTAGGCAATTTCCCCCGCCTTTGAGAAGATCCTCTCACAAGGCACTGAAGAGGCCGGTGTGCACAACGCCTGTGTGGCTAATATAAATAGGTGAGGGAACGTTGCCTCCATGGACTTCCAGTATAAGAGCGAGTCATCCGTACGTGCAACGAGTCCTGCTGACATATAGCGCTGCACCTCTGAGTGCGCATCAACAGTGACGTCTTCCATCTTGCGGATCTTTAACGCAAAGTAACGCGCCAATAACTCGATGCTTGTTTTGAGCGTCCATCCTGTTGACAGATGCGTTTCCTTATAAACACAGTTTGGCGCGCGACCGCTGTGTCGACACGATTCTGGTAGTAGTCACGTGACTTTCTCAAAGTGGTACGCGCACCGACACGGGGTTTGCCCTGGAAACTCGGCGCGCGCATCGACGCCTCGGTGTCGTTGGACCCATCACTACTGGTGAGTGTTCAATTGAACGTGCGTGCGTGCGGGTGTGTCCATGTATGCTTCCATTCACAATAAAACTACCAAGTATGCACCCTCGGTCGCTCTATTAAAACTGTGACTGACGTGGTATTGAAGTGGTGCCAGGTGGGTGCATATGTATTTCACGGGATGGAATTGAATGCATCAGTATGGGAATGTGCGGTGCATGCGTGTGCGCAATTGCGCTTCCGGGACCATGCTGTGCTGTGCTGTCCTTATTGACGGAGCTGCTCCGTCACAGCTGGTCTCATATAAACCAATTACTCATTCATTCAGCTGTTCTGATGTTTTGATATTTTGAGTACTTTAGCTACTTAGTCTTTTTTACGTACTGTATCACATCAAGTTCTGTTATTTTAATCAAAGAAAGGTTCTATGTAAATAAAGTTTGCTTACCTGGTATTTACTACTTGTTTATGTACTTAATGGTTGTCATGGTGAAGCTGCTAGTGGTGTTTTGTAAGGCCAACCAGAAGGAAAAGGTGGAGGTAGCGATCACTGAGCAATTCAGGCCACCACGGGTGGCACTCGCCTGCTTTTAAGACGTTGCATTCATAAGATTCACCACGAGATGACAGCCTTATACTAATCATTCATCTCTTGACGGTTACCCTTTCTTTCACAACTGTTGGCATGAAGAAGTGTCTGAGGCAGTGAGTAAGGGAGGCGCTTAAGTTCAGCTTGATGCAGAAGAAGTCGCAGAGTTGACAGAAATCCATTCAGCATGTTGCTGTCAGCATGGTCGCTGCTCGTCATCACTGTGGCAGGTGAGTGCTGCTGGGCGAGGCGAAGAGTCACTCAGTCATGTAATTGAAGGCCGAAATTAGGGCTGGGCGATACGGCTGAAAACTATATCGGTATATATATTGGTATATATATTTTACGATTGTTGCGGAGAGCTGGGACTGTATGTGAATTTAGGGGGGTTCACCGGAGCGCCTCATCCAAACAGTCACTTGAATCAAAGAGCGGGGATAGAGAACAACCTAGCTTTAATAGCACTCCAATCAATTCAACAGAGCTCAATAACTCACTTTCATTCTGGTGCATACACAACGACGAAAAGTGTAGCAATCGCGCATCCGCAGCTAACGGACACGATACGTCTCTCTTAGGACCGCTTAGCTGTCCAACAATATGCCCGACATAAATTAACGTGAATACAAGAACCCATTAGCTGCCCGAAAACATACCTGTTGTTAAATACGCAAATTAAACAGCAAACCAATACCTGTATAAACAGAGCAGTAATGGGGAATTTACAACAACTATTGAAAATAAAACAGGGAAAAGGGCTGAATTCCGATTTGTTTTATTTTAAAATGTATAACGCACGCCGGCCTCCCTTCAGACGGAACACACGTGTGCTGCATGCGACGGAGGTCTCATGTACTAGAGCTCCGGGCCGTTTCGTCCCGTGCGTGTCCGGGAGGGGGTGCTTGTCATCAGCTTAACTATTAAGCGAGCGTTTCCTCAAGTCGGCCGTCCACCTCAGCCACCCGTTTTTTGTTTGTTTTGAGTCACGCTAGCTCAGTGGCGCATGTGTAAGCCTCGGGTTGTATTTCCTCAATGGGAGGGAGTTTGTGACGAGTAGGGCAGTGATAGGTCGAATTTGCTCTGTTGTTTTTTGTTTTTTTTTGGATAGATAATTTATTGATACCATTTTCTATTGATATCACTCACCCAACTATCGCAATACATATCAATATTGCATTTTCGTCACAGCCCATGCCGAAACTTGTTTTGTCTCATCCTTCAGGCACCAGCGGTGATGAGCTGATGGCAGTCACAAGTGAAGTGTTCGCATCAAAAGGCAGACAGGTGACACTGGCATATAATTACACAAAGGCTACTAGTCTCGATCATTTCTTTTGGTACCAACAACTTCCTGGAAAAGCGCCACACTTCTTGCTTTCCATCACTGGAAACGGCAAACCGCGACACGTCATGCCCGGAATGTCGTCAAACGTGGGAAGTGACAGGAAGCAAGTGCACCTGCGCATCAAGGATGTGTCACTTGAGCACTCCGCAGTTTACTACTGTGTCTTGTGGACCACAGTGACACATGCGCCACATTCTCATGACAAGAACATTTCCTTCTCCAGAACTCATCACACTTCCCCCGAGTAGAGGAACAACTTACTTAAACCCGATTCCAATGAAGTTGGGACATTGGGTTCTTGTACAGACTCTATTCCGTTTGCTGTCCCGAACACATCATTCACTAGAAGACCGGACAAAAGCTGTTCGACACACAGAGCTAGTGTTTGGACATGCATAACACAATGAGACTTGGTGGCAGAACTAATTGCGGCAAAATGGAGCCCAACACCCTATCACAAGGGGCGTTGTGGCTAAGTTCATTAGCGCCCGCCCATTCATAGCCCTGGGTGGAGCCCATCTGCCTCTTGCTTCCTCTTCCTCCTTCACAGAGCTGGCAGACGGGATGTACGCTGACGTGGCGTCTGTGAGCACAGTGTGAAGTAACTTAAAGGTGTGCATGTTTCAATACTCTCGGCCCATCTCTTCTCGTGTGCTGCGTGGTAACCCATCCGCGCTGTTATTGTTGCGTGGTGTGACTCAATACGGGACTGTTCCTTAGTGTCTGTGTGCGGGCGGCGCGCTTCAAACAGGTAAGGCACTGGCTGTCCGCCTTTATTTAATAGCTGAGTGTTAGGATATTTTCCAGGGACCACTGGAAAACAGTAGCGGGACACTTTAAGCGCAGACACAGAGAGATATAATTTTAACAAAGGTATTTATTTTTACAAATGAAAACACAGTAACACTATATATCTATATCAATAATCAAAAACGCAACACCGACAAAGATCAAACAAAACTCGCTGGTGGAAAAAACTCACACCAGGAAACTGACGACGGAACAAAAAGCGCTTGCAGAAGGTAAGGAACACAATAAACATAAATCGCTTCCCGCAGAAGGGCAAGAAAAAAACAATTGGGGCGAACGAGAACCAAAACGAGAAAAACCTTAACTGAAAACGGAGATACACGAACAAAAAAAACATATGCAGAATACAATACCGAGACGTCTATAATTCACCACTTGGATCATGAACATGAGCAATGAAGGAGAATATTCCGACGCTGAGTAGTCAGTACAGGAGGCTGAAATAGTGACATAATCAGTGGGTTGACGAGAGTCAGGTGTGCGGCTGGTGGGCGCGTCTCTCCAGCCATGATGACATGAACCAGGAACGAGCGCTGGAGGAAACGCCCCCACTCAGCTGAGAAAACAAAAACAACATGGCATGACAGAAACGGATCATGACACTGAGGAAGTTAATAATTAATTTCTCCCAGCTATCAAGTGCAGCGCAGGGTTGTAGGTTCTCCTTCCAGCCAAACTTTGCGAACTGAGTGTCCATCTCTCCGGTAGGATGATTTAATATGATACAGTTGATTTTATTTAAATCCTAATTGATTATATGTGCTTTATTCCAGTGTTGGTGCTACTCGTCGCTGTTCTGGGCCACACTGCTGTCTTGGCTCTCTCTTTTAAAGATTATTTTAATGTCATTTTAACAGACTTGTGACCGTGGGTTGTGTTTGCCGCGTCGCCGCAAGGGCCAACCCGACTTGAGGGGCTGGACCTGGCCTATGCCATTGGCCAAATTGCTGCCTATGCTGGCCCATGCAAGGCGACACTGGATTGTTTTATACATGTTATTTTGTTAGTTGTGTGTATTTTGTTGTTTTGCTTTGACTTATTGTGGTGTGGGTTTGTTCTGTTCGTGGTATGAAGTCTGTCTCAATTGCATGCTTTTTATTGTGTTTCTTTTTGGTTGTTTGACTGGCGCTGAGGTTACCGGTGCAGCAGCGGTCCCCTGGTAGCGGTCCTTTTGCTCACTAATTTTGTTTTGTAATTCACGGGTGCTGTGTAGGTTTGTATCTCCCACTTTTTGTTGACCGCTGTTGTGGTAAGCCCCCAGTCCTGTCTGTGTTTTATTGTGGCAGGTCTCATACCACTCCTTCTTAGTTAATTTTTAATTATTTCTATTTGAATAAAAATATTATTTTGTCATCACTTTTGTCCCGTGCGTGTCTGCTTGTTTTTTTTTTAAAACATCACATTGACGCATAATCTAATGTTCAACAAACAAGCTATGTAAATTGAATCAAACCGATACGTGTTGATAATGTGGACAAATTAATTGGTAACTTTAAGGATAATGCAAATTGAGTCGTTCATTAGTTGATTTTAAATAGGATGTTGAGTTTAGGAACAAATAAAGGCTTAAAATTTGACTTGTCTAGTTTGACATGTCAGAAAAAGCACCACAATGTTGAGAAAGTCCATTCTCCATTCTTGTCTTGTTTTGCTTAGCAAAGGCAAGGCAAGACTGCTTGATTGATGTAGAGTATTTAATTGAGGGGGTAATTCAATGTGCTTCACGTAATTAGAACAACATTTCAAAGCATTTACAAATAAGAGTTAAAGACGCAAGGCAAATTAATAAAAAGTACCTTCCTATTGAAGGATTCTATTACGATTACTGGCATTATTGTAAACACATACGGGACAGAATGTCGATAATTAAAGTTAGCAGGTTCATATTGACTGAATATTTTAAACATCGATGAAACAAGAAGCATTTATCAAATGAAACTAGAAGCACGGGTCACAAGAATGACTGGGATTGTAGTCCTGATGTTTACTGATTTATTATATTATTCTCATATGCTAAATTTATAGTACTTAGTTTAAATGTGTGATTTTTATTGAAATTCTCAGTAGTGAGAATAGATTTGCGCACATAGCATTTCCATGAGCTGCCCTCACATTCACAGCACTTCATGGACAAATACGACAAAGCACATTCTCCACATTGGCTGTAGCGATGCAAACATACCAAATTGGGCACTGGAGGACTCACACAGACGCTATCATAAGAAAAACACATTCCGAAAGACAGAACAATTGGAGATCGGAGCACATGCACATACGCATACACACACAGACATATACATACACCTGCACATACACGCGCGTGCACACAGACACGGATACATACACCTGCACATACACAGGCACATATACACACATACACTTACACATACACGTGCACACATGCACACCGACAAGATTACAGAAGAATCCCAGCGGAGAGAGACGGAGGGACGGCCCGCCGGAGAAGGCCAGCCTTGGCGTGCCAGTTTACGGGACCAGACGGGAATCGACCATCATCAACTATCCAGACGATGACTAACCTGGGGAAGACCTTCCCTTGGACGTGGACCCGTACCGCGGGAGGGAGCGAGGACGACCGATTCAACCTACATTACCCTTGACAAAAAAAACTCTTATAAAAACTGAAGCTGGGCTGAAAGATGGCGCGCAATGTTCGACTGTGCTCGCCCGAGTGCAGTTTTCTCGTGAGATTAAGAAAAAGCTGCCCAGATATCTATCTTTGTACTATTTCCTGAACTCCAGAAATTGAAGAAACTAAATATCGGAACTCTAATCAGTTGTTGAGTCTTTATTTGACCCTTTTCTTCTTGAGCACAAAAAAACCAACACGCATTGGAGTAAGTTTGGCTTTTTAAGGTTGATTTACTAACTACTTCTCATTTCCATGGTGACTCGACTCCAACACTATCCATGCATTGACTCATTCATTGGACTCTTTAAAATAAAATTTAAATACTTGTTGAAAAGGCTTTTGTCCTTCGCATTTTGTATGCAATAAGCTTACGAGCAACATTGATGTTTCACAGGTTTCTTTTTCTTGTTGTTGCCACTGAGCATTAAATTATATTGAATTATGGTTCACAATCAGTTTTTTTGTTCATTTTTAATTATGGCCTTTGTGCACGTTTAAGTTATGCATGTTTCCCAAAATGAAAATGCGTGAATTAAATAAACGTGTTTACATGACCGGATTTTATTTATTCATTTACTTTTTTTCATTTGTGGTCACAGTACAAGTGAAAAATTTACACAAAATGCTATTTTTTGGTCATGACATAGATGTGATTTATTGGTTAAATTCTCATGAATAACTTTGACATCTGGGTAATTTGTCAACGTTCGCCTTGCGGCGATGAGGAGGTGGACCCAAGAAGCGAGGAAGCAGGGGTAGGTGAAACTTAAAGGGGATTTATTGCGGAGCTCAGCAGGGACAAACAACGGGGCGTGGACAAAGAAACAACAAAAGGCAACTAAACAAGACTGAACGGGCACAAGGATAAGGAAACTAGAGAGCATCAACAGGGCAGGTAATAAACGTGGTCGTGGCAGTACATGAAATGCGGCAACAAGCGAGACACAGAGGAGAAATGCGGCAGCATGATCAATGACCCGACAATGTGGCGTCGGTCTGGGGGATTTAAATAAACAGTGATCAAGGGAGCAGATGAGAAACAGGTGCGTGATGATGAACTGGGAACAGGTGCGTGGCTGGTGAGAACGAAAAGGCTGAGAGGGAAACGCCCCTCTCAGCTGACAAAACAAAAACAAGGTGCACATGGAAGGGAGGTGACGAAAACAATAACAAAAGCACATGGCAGGAAGGAGGGAAGAAAATAACAACAAAAACACTGACGTGGCAGACACGGGTCATGACAGTATCCCCCCCTCAAGGGACGGATTCCAGACGTCCCAAACGAAAACAGTCAAAACGAAACCAAGTCCAAGAACGAGGGTGGGCGGAAGGGGGCCGGTAGGTGGGACCACCGCCCGAGAACGAGACCGGTCTGGCGGATGTCCAGGGGGCCAGACCAGCGAGTCCCGACGGGGCCATTCGGGCGGGCGTCCGGGAGGCGGGACTAAGGCCCGCGAACTAGGCCGGTCTGGCGGATGTCCAGGGGGCCAGACCAGCGAGTCCCGACGGGGCCATTCGGGCGGACGTCCGGGAGGCAGGACCAAGGCCCGCGAACTAGGCCGGTCTGGCGGATGTCCAGGGGGCCAGACCAGCGAGTCCCGACGGGGCCATTCGGGCGGGCGTCCGGGAGGCCCGATCAATAAGTCCCCCCGTGAACATTCAGGTGGACGTCCGGGCGCACCCGAGACCGGAACGTGGAGCGGCGGCTGGTTGTCCAGCCCCGCCGAGTCAGGAACGTGGAGCGGCGGCTGGTCGTCGAACCCCGCCGAGACAGGAACGTGGAGCGGCGGCAGGTCGTCGAGCCCCGCCGAAGCAGGAACGTGGAGCTGTGGCTCGTCGTCGAACGCTGGCGGGACGGGAACTTGGAGCGGCGGCTGGTCCTCGAACCCCGCCGAGACAGGAAAGTGGAGCGGCGGCTGGTTGTCAAGCCCTGCCAAGACAGGAACGTGGAGTGGTGGCGGTTCGTCGGATGCCGCCAAGGCAAGGGCGGCAGGCGGCGGCTGGTCATCGTCCACCGCCGAGGCAGGAATCTGGAGCGGTAGTGGATCGTCGGACGCCGCCGACACGGAGGCGAGAAGTGGCGGTGGTTCATCTGGCACCGCAGGGCCAGAGGCGAGAGGCGACGGCGGTTCATCGCCGCCGAGAACGGGACTTGGAGCGGCGGTGGCTCGGGCGTACCAGTGGCCGGGACTTGGAGCCGCGGCGGGCCGGGGGCAGCGGGGACCGGGACTGGTAGCGGACGCAGGGCGTGCTCCGCCGCAACAGGGACTTGTGACGGACGCAAGGCGTGCTCCGCCAGAACTGGGACTTGTGGCGGACGCGGGGCCTGCTCCGCCGGAACAGGGACTTGTGGCGGAGGCATGGCGTGCTCCGCCGGAACAGGGACTTGGGGCGGACGCATGGAGTGCTCCGCCGGAACAGGGACTTGGGGCGGACGCATGGAGTGCTCCGCCGGAACAGGGACTTGGGGCGGACGCATGGAGTGCTCCGCCGGAACAGGGACTGGTGGCAGACGCAGGACGTGCTCCACCAGAACAGGGACTTGTGGCGGACACAGAACGTGCTCCGCCAGAACAGGGACTTGTGGCGGACGCATGGCTTGCTCCGCAGGAACAGGGACTGATGGCGGACACAGGGCGTGCTCCGCCGGGATAGGGACTTGTGGCGGACGCAGGACGTGCTCCGCCGGAACAGGGACTTGTGGCGGACGCAGGACGTGCTCCGCCGGAACAGGGACTGGTGGCGGACGCAGGGCGTGCTCCGCCGGAACAGGGACTTGTGGCGGACGCAGAACGTGCTCCGCCAGAACTGGGACTTGTGGCGGACGCATGGCGTGCTCCGCCGGAACAGGGACTGGTGGCGGACGCAGGGCGTGCTCCGCCGGAACAGGGACTTGTGGCGGACGCAGGACGTGCTCCGCCGGAACAGGAACTTGAAGCGCTGGCGAGGCGCCGGAGCGGGGGTCAGCAGCTCTCGGGAGGCCAGAACGGGCCCCAGCAGCTCGGGGGGAACCGGGACGGGGCTTATCATCTGGCGGGGAGCCGGAACGGGACTCATCTGCTGGCGGGGAGCCGGCACGGGGCGCGGCAGCTGGCGGGGAACCGGAACGGGGCTCGGCAGCTGGCGGGGAGCCGGGAAGGGGCTCAGCAGCTGGCGGGGAGCCGGGAAGGGGCTCAGCAGCTGGCGGGGAGCCGGGAAGGGGCTCAGCAGCTGGCGGGGAGCCGGAACGGGCTCAGCAGCTAGCGGGGAGCTGAGACGGGGCTCAGCAGCTGACAGGGAGCCCGGACGGGACGCTGCGGCTGGCAAGGAGCCGGGACGGGACTCAGCAGCTGGCGGGGAGCCGAAAAGGGGCTCAGCAGCTGGGGAGGAACCGGAACGGGGCTTATCATCTGGCGGGGAGCCGGAACGGGACTCATCTGCTGGCGGGGAGCCGGCACGGGACTCATCCGCTGGCGGGGAGCCGGCACGGGACTCATCCGCTGGCGTGGAGCCGGAACGGGGCGCGGCAGCTGGCGGGGAGCCGGAACGGGGCTCGGCAGCTGGCGGGGAGCCGGGAAGGGGCTCAGCAGCTGGGGAGGAGCCGGAACGGGGCTCAGCAGCTAGCGGGGAGCTGAGACGGGGCTCAGCAGCTGACAAGGGAGCCCGGACGGGACGCTGCGGCTGGCAAGGAGCCGGGACGGGACTCAGCAGCTGGCGGGGAGCCGAAAAGGGGCACAGCAGCTGGGGAGGAGCCGGAGCGGGGCTCAGCAGCTAGCGGGGAGCTGAGACGGGGCTCAGCAGCTGGCGGGGGGGCGACAGAGGGCCGGATGCAGCAGTCGGTCCGGGCACAGCCGAACCGGGGGCCCTGATCCCTATCAGCCTGCCGCCATAGGGAATCAGGGGAATGGGGAACACGAGGGACCAAGGTTACAGGGGCTGGTGAACGCGAGCTAGGGGGTGCCAGGGGAACGTGAGCAGGTGCTAAAACCGATGGTGAACGAGGGGAACGACGTGGCCGTGATCTACGTGATTTGGGACGTGAAGTGCGCGAGGTGGATTGGGAGGTGGTCTTGGAAGACTCAAACGAAAAAGGTGTCAGGAATGGTTCGGGGGGGAAAAAGTGACTGGTACTAACTGTGTCCGGGTTGCGCTGAGCGTCTAACAAGGCGTAGATGTGGTCGGCATCGTACTCGTGATCCGAGTCGACAAAAACGTGCGGGGCATAGTGCTCAGAATCATCTGCTAAATCATTATCAACTAAAGCGTGAGTGGGTGAATTGGCCTGGTGATCAAAATTGTCGTCGTAATCGGAATCAATGGTACAGTGTGGAGGAAGGTCGGGAAGGAAGACGAGGGCGTTACCGTGAAAGGAAGACGAGGTACGGGGCTGGTCGGCAGGCTGGTGAGGGGCAGGCACCGGAGGCTGCACGGTCGGTGCAGCTGACGTGGGGGCTGCATGGGTTGCTGCAGCTGACGTGGAGGCGACGTGGGTTGCTGCTACGGACGTGGAGGCGACGTGGGTTGCTGCAGATGACGTGGAGGCGGGACGCCTTTCAGCCAGCTGTCGGTCGGCCAGCTGTGCCAGCCTCATGCTCTCCACCATCTTGACCTCCAGCTCCACCATCTGAGCTGTCAGCTCCATGATAGTCTCCCGGGGTGGTACCGCGGCGGCGCCCTTCTCCGCGATCGAGGCCACCTGCTCCGCTATCTGGGCCAGTCGTGCTCCCAGCTCAGCGCGGCGGGAGTCCAAAAGGTAGGCGGTCTTTTCGAACAAGTCCTCGTAATCTGGGGAAGCGGGTAGCTTGGCAGACGTGGCGCTGAGCTGATCGGCGGGTTGGTGGGGGGGGTCCGTGCGGCGGTGTCCATGACGCCGCCGCGAGCCCCTCGCTGGGTCCTTCTTTCGGGGTCGGGTCATTCTGTCAACGTTCGCCTTGCGGCGATGAGGAGGTGGACCCAAGAAGCGAGGAAGCAGGGGTAGGTGAAACTTAAAGGGGATTTATTGCGGAGCTCAGCAGGGACAAACAACGGGGCGTGGACAAAGAAACAACAAAAGGCAACTAAACAAGACTGAACGGGCACAAGGATAAGGAAACTAGAGAGCATCAACAGGGCAGGTAATAAACGTGGTCGTGGCAGTACATGAAATGCGGCAACAAGCGAGACACAGAGGAGAAATGCGGCAGCATGATCAATGACCCGACAATGTGGTGTCGGTCTGGGGGATTTAAATAAAAAGTGATCAAGGGAGCAGATGAGAAACAGGTGCGTGATGATGAACTGGGAACAGGTGCGTGGCTGGTGAGAACGAAAAGGCTGAGAGGGAAACGCCCCTCTCAGCTGACAAAACAAAAACAAGGTGCACATGGAAGGGAGGTGACGAAAACAATAACAAAAGCACATGGCAGGAAGGAGGGAAGAAAATAACAACAAAAACACTGACGTGGCAGACACGGGTCATGACATAATTGTCACATGTGTTGGCTCTGCTTTGGTTATTGGTGGTCTACGTTTTCCTCATTAAGATACTCAATCATGTCGGTCCCACGCTGAAAAAGATGACCGCAAACATGAAAGTCAATTGACAGTTTGTCATTACAATAATAATAATTTGGCCCACCTATCTGACCATCCTATCTGGCAAAGGCAACCAGGTTAGGTCGTCAGCTTGGTGGGTTGAAAATGCTTTGCAGGGTGAGGAAACCTCTTTAGAGTCAATCTCATATAAGGTCCAAATAGGTTAAAATACAAAAGGTATAGTTATAAAACAAACGTGTGAGTGTGTGGTTTTGTGTTCTTGTACACATTCTTATGCCAAGGCAAAACAACTTGAATAAAGTTCCCCTCAAATGTACCTAAGGACCTTTACACTGCAGCAATAACTTTGTACAGGCCAGTTTCATTACATTGTTTTTGTGTTTGTACTAAAAAC
Organism: Idiotropiscis lumnitzeri; assembly: GCF_059441095.1. Lineage (NCBI taxonomy): Eukaryota > Metazoa > Chordata > Actinopteri > Syngnathiformes > Syngnathidae > Idiotropiscis > Idiotropiscis lumnitzeri. The sequence continues at coordinate 5,968,536 of NC_142406.1, forward strand.
ATAAGGCAATGCTGGTTTATTCCAAGTTAATTTTTTACAAAATTCTCAATTTTTGTATTGTATACTGTTGGAATTTTAACGATTATCTGACTACATTAACCAAACACGACTCACATTCATCCAACAATTATGCGCGCTCGTTCTGAGTGAGAAATGACCAGGAAGCCGGCGATTTCACACGGGAGCAGATTTATTCCTAACAGGAGATCTAGTACAAAAGCCCTCTCAGCACAGTTCTGCGCGCCTCTGTACCCAACAGAAGACGACGACCCCCCCCCCGAGTTGCCCAGGATCATTTATACATTTCAACAAAACAAAGCAAAGACATCCTACTACTCTCCTATTTGCTATGTGTCATTTGCAACTAGCTTTCTCTTATTGGATATCTCCACCCCGCAGGATAGCGTGTCGGCTCTTCCCATGGGCGCGCGCCAAGGCAGTTGTTTGTGCGCTCAACTGCTGCCCATGAGCCACTGGATCTGTTATTCCGCTCTCACGGTCGACCGTCTGACCATCTCACACAACAGCGCCTCGATGTCTTTGATGTCTGGAACGTTCTGTGTTAGCACACCCAGTTTCCAGACGTGCGGCTCTCCTGCACAAAACATTTGCCACCCATGCACTTCACACAGCCTGCCCTGACCTTCCACCGCACATTGAATCAAAGCACAATCAGCAAATATCTTTATTGCATTAAACTGAATACATGTAACTTGTAGTCAATCGTATAAAATCCTTTATAGTCAAATGTATAAAATCCTTTAATACGTGGAAACTGCGAGTGCACACGTGAATCATGTTTATGTATTCTGATGTCTGCTTTGAGTGGGGTGAGTGTGTGCGCGTGTGTGTGCGCGTGCGTCTGTGCGTGGGCATGCATGTGTGTATGTGTGCGTGAGACCCCGAAGCAGCTCTGTGGCTGCCACTCACAGGTATACACTTCCTCCCTGAGCCAAAGTTGCACAAAACAAGCCTCATGCTGTTTTGCACCATCAGAGTCATCATGGTCACCTGATTAACTGAAAGTGATGATGATGATGAATGCAACATATAAACGTTTGACAGATCGGCTGTAACCCATCATGAGAATGTGAATAATTAAGATACTCTAGTGTATTTTTATATCCACTATTATGAACATTTTAGTAATTCTCTGAAAATAACTATGAGGGAATTAGAGACGAAAGAAGTGACTCGCCTTTGTGTTGAAATTCCAATGTAAATGAGATACTGCCCAGGAGGACAAAAGGCTTGACCAGTATCTAGGTGTGAAGCACTCGAGGTGATAGTAGCAGTCAGAATGGGACCAGAAGGCCACTACGAAGAGCAACCACATCTGCTCTCACCATAGGGGGCCTTGGGGGCAAAATCGAAGACTTGTACAATGAGAATGCATATGCAACAAGGTAAAATTAGATATTCATGTCCTGTGTGGCCATTCCCTATAAGAAGGGAAGGCCGGATAGAGGGGAGACCCTTTCCCTTTTTCTTTTTGGAGAGACTTCTTTTGACATCAGCATGTGACGAGAATAAAATCTCTTTCTAACCAAAATAGCTGTGTCAGAGAAGTTTTTTTCCATCACCAATTCTGCCACGCTCTGCGACCTGTCCAGAGGGAAGCTGAGCCAGACCCACACTTCAACAACAAAATATACCACAATACTCCAATTTGTGTCTGCTCAAAAGACACACAAATAATATTTGGAAAACACCGGAATAAATCCTGTACAGCAGTGAGACCGAATAAAATTATAAATTATCTAAATCGTGGAGTGCTTTCTGTGAGCCAATGATCCCAAGACTAAAGGATTTTATACGATTGACTACAAGTTATATGTATTCAGTTTAATGCAATAAAGATATTTACTGATTGTGCTTTAATTCAATGTACAATAAAAGGTCAGGGCAGGCCGTGTGAAATGCATGGGTGGCAGATGTTTTGTGCAGGACGAGCCGCACGTCTGAGAACTGGGTGTGCTGACTCGGAAAGTTCCAGACATCAAGGACATCCAGGTGCTGTTGTGTGAGATGGTCAGACGGTAGACCGTGAGAGCGGAATAACAGATCCAGTGGCTCATGGGCAGCAGTTGAGCGCACAAACAACTGCCTTGGCGCGCGCCCATGGGAAGAGCCGACACGCTATCCTGCGGGGTGGAGATATCCAATAAGAGAAAGCTAGTTGCAAATGACACATAGCAAATAGGAGAGTAGTAGGATGTCTTTGCTTTGTTTTGTTGAAATGTATAAATGATCCTGGGCAACTCGGGGCGGTCGTCGTCTTCTGTTGGGTACAGAGGCGCGCAGAACTGTGCTGAGAGGGCTTTTGTACTAGATCTCCTGTTAGGAATAAATCTGCTCCCGTGTGGAATTGCCGGCTTCCTGGTCATTTCTCTCTCAAAACGAGCGCGCACAATTGTTGGATGAATGTAGGTCGTGTTTGATTAATGGAGTCAGATAAGTAATTCGAACATTTTGGTAAACCTGTGGTACAACAAGACCCAAGTTTTCTGGAGATTTATGTCCCTGCCAGGGTCACCCACACAGACACAGATCATTGGTAAGAGATCAGACAAAGCACGACTCAGAATCTTGCCTTGAGTCATAAAGGATTGTATACATTTGACTATAAAAGATTTTATACGATTGACTACAAGTTACATGTATTCAGTTTAATGCAATAAAGATATTTACTGACTGTGCTTTAACTCAATGTACAATAAAAGTTCAGGGCAGGCTGTGTGAAATGCATATGTGGCAGATGTTTTGTACAGGACGAGCCGTACTTCTGATAACGGGGTGTGCTGACGCATAACCTTCCAGACATCAAGGCGCTGTTGTGTGAGATTGGACGAGCCGACACGTCATCCTGCGGGCAGAAGACGTCCACTAAGAGAAAGCTAAAGATAGTTGCAGATGACACATAGCCAATAGGAGAGCAGTAGGATGTCTTTGCTTTGTTTGTGTAAATGTATAAATGATCCTGGGCAACTCGGTTAGGTCGTCGTCTTCTGTTGGGTACAGAGACGCGCAGGACTGTGGTGATAGGGACCTGAGCCCCAGATTTGTATTAGATCTCCTGTTAGGAATAAATCCGCTCCCGTGTGGAATTGCCGGCTGGCTTCCTGGTCATTTCGCTCTCAAAACGAGCACGCACAATTGTTGGATGAATGTAGGTCGTGTTTGGGTATTTTAATGGAGTCAGATAACTAATTCGAACATTTTGGTAAACTTTTGGTACGTTTGTAGTTAAAATTCCAACAGTCACCGGCCTCTCTCTGGAACCAAGCTTGGACGTGGGTCTCAAGAGCACCTGGAGCAAATTCCGACTAGAAACAATTAGGCTCTCTGAAACATAACTTCCGCTCTTTACACTCAGTACCTCAATATCCACGCACAGGAGAAATTGCATGAGATTGTTGTTTTTAAGCTAATTTACCAAGTTTTCAAATTTTTCTTCAGATCTTTTAAAAAAAAATTCTTGACCTCCCTGGGGTTAAGATCAGGGGGGTTATTAATATTTGTAGACCGTGGGCATCTGAAGGCCTTCAAGGCCCTTTTTATTGGGAACGAGGTCCTTCCCCAAGTGTTTCAGGTATCTTGAGGTCTTAACGAGCAAGGGAAAAATGGAGGGGCAGGGTGACAGCTGGATTGGTGCAGCGTCTGCCATGATAAAGATTCTATCGATTTGTTGTGGTGAAGAAGGAGCTGAGCTGTAACTCTTGATTTCCCCTATTGATCTAAATGCTTAACCACATATATGGTGCCGAGCTGTTGATCGTGGCTGAAATACAATACAATACAAAACAACTTTATATAGCGCATTTCACAACAGCTGGAGCTGTAACAAAGCACTTTCCATACGGTGTTATATAAATTAGCGGGAAATTAGCACGCAAATTAAAGACAAACAATAGATACCAGCAGAACATCGACAGTTTCATGTTGAGTCAAAAGCTTAAGAATAAAAATGTGTCTTCAAATGACATTTAAAAGTGGACAGAGAAGAGGCTTACCTAACATTTAATGGAAGCTCATTTCATAGGGAAGGACTAGCAACAGAAAAGGCACGATCCCCCCTGAGGCTGCGCTTATTCCTCTGTACCTCCAGCAGCATGTGGTCCACAGACCTGAGGCAGCGGGCAGGTGCGTAGGGGTGGAGGAGCTCAGAGAGGTACGCTGGGCGAGGCCATTTAAAGACTTGAAGACGAACTGAAGTACCTTAAAGGGAACTCTAAAGTGCACTGGGAGCCAGTGACGAGAGGTCAAGATTATTATTTGGTTATTTGATCCGTCTTCCGAGCTCCAGTTAAAAGGTGAGCAGAGCTGCTTTAAGTGAAAGAAGCAGGCGTCTGATTAGGATGCTTCTGGAATGCCTCCATGTTGAGGTGTTAAAGGGTAAGTCCTGGGGATGACCCAGAACAAGCTGGGGAGAGTCCCGGCTACCCTGGGAACTCTTTGAGATCCCACCCAGAAGACTTGTTGCGAGGGAATGGCATGGACAAGAAGCTGCTGCTGGCCTTCTACCACTCGTCCATCGAGAGCCTGCTGATGTACTGTGTGTCTCCACCTGGTACGGCAGACAGAACGAGGCTCCAGAGAACAGTCAAAACAGCGCAGAGGGTCATTGGCTACCCTCTCCCCTCCCTGTTGGACATCTAGACCAGCAGAGCTCTCAATATCATTAAAGACACTACTCCTCCTCCGAGCTCACACCTGTTCGACCTGTTGCCCTCTGGCAGGCGCTACAGGTGCATCAAGACAAAGACTAACAGACTGAAAAACAGTTTCTTCCCGAGAGCCATCTCCATGCTGAACTCTCACACACACCTACCCTTACCTTGCAGAACAGTGACATAATGTATTTTTATTTTTCCAATTTTGTGTTTATTTCCAGTTTAATTATTTAATCTTTAATTAATCTTTTTATGTATTTAATTGAATTATTGTTGTATTGAGCTGGAGTGGGGAGCTCTCTAACCTCGTTGCACAACGAGTACAATGACAATAAAGGGCATTCTGATTCTGAATGTCCCAGCGAAAAATGCTGCCCCCATGACACAACCCCGACAAAGTGATAGAAAATGGATGTATTCCTAGTATTTATCTAATATTGTTTACTTAAACAGTGGCTAAATCTTATTTCTTGACACGCAACCCCATTTCTCTTCTGTGTAAACGCCTCCTACTAGAGTCTATGAAAACAAAAAAGGAGGGGGCCTGCATTTTAAATCCAGCCTTTGAAGAAGAAGAACATTGTTACCCGTTTTACCTGACCTCCATTTCCTCTTCACAACATACATCCTGTCCCAGTAAGCTTTTCAAATAGAAACCATAACTGTCGTCATCTGTTATGCAGGTGCCATGGCGACCGCTTCCTGTGGAAAGATCATTTCTGACGTTGAAATGTAATTTATATTTCGTAAACCTAATAGCCTAGGTTATTTTTAATCAATAGAAAACACCAATGAGTAAATGATCAGTTATTCAGGTCATGGGAAAAGTCGAATTGTGGCAAAAAATAACTTGCTCCCAACAATTTGAATGATCTCTGTTGTTTTGACGTCTTGTCTTGTTGTTGGATATGAAAAAAATGTTTACAACACATTTATGGGCCTCCCCTACATCCACTCACACACACACGCATACACACACACATAAAATTTGTATAATAGACTCTTGATTCCGCAGCTTTGCTTTCTTTCTTCTTTACTTTGCCAACAACTTTGCATCACACAACTTCCTTTTTGACATGTTCCCATTCACTGGTGATCATTATTTTCTATTGATGATTCACTGATAAGTAAGTAGTACCAAATTTACTGTTGGTGTCATGATCACCATGTAGTATTGCATAACAATTATTTATTAGTTAATGTGTGTTGAGGATCTTGATGGCTTCTTTTTTATCATTAATAAAATAATGAAGTAACAATCTTTTATAAAATTTTATTTTATAGATTTGTTTGTTGGTTTAATGCCACATTTTATCGCTCATGTAGAAAATGTACAAGTTTCAACACAAACACAGGATGAAGAGGAAGGTGGAGGCATGGCACTGGCTACTCAGGCGCGCCAAACCACAGACGCAGAGTCATGACACAGTTGATGGCGAGCGTCTTGGCGAAAACAAGGCGGAGGGCGAGCACGGTGAGGGAGAGGAGGTTCACCTTTTCGTCTGTCAATGACATGCACATTTAGTTCAGCCCGACAGACTGCGCCTCACGCATGTTTGATACCAACCTGGCACCAACGCAACCTGACACTGCCCTGGTCCACTTTCGCCTGTGGCGACAAAACAAGAAGCAGACGTGAGGTGGTCACACCATAAGGTTGACTGGAGGTCGAGCCCCACCCTTCTCACCTTCCTCGCACGTGTCGTTATGTGCGGTTGTTAGCAGTGCCACCTGGTTGTACAGGGAGTCGTCCGAAATTCGCACGGCACGAGACTCCACGAAAATGTGCCCTTTTCCCGCCTTCTCTGTGGCGTTGTGTCGGCTGAAGCCGGTGGCAAGACACGCCGTCAGGTTGCTGGCCTCAAGTTTGTAGAAGGATGGCTCAAAGTCCTCCCCTGACGCGACACCAACCACATTCCGTCAATTTGCAAAACCCAGATACTCTAAACAGTTCAATATTTTATGCTTAAAATTCTTGTTTGTGTTCAATTTGGCCAAAGGATTTTCTGATTGTGTCTTGAAACAGAACAATAACCAACTAGCAAGTGACCTGAAATAGAGGAGTAGCTGTATGTGTTGTGTTTATTCAACTGTGTGTGTCTCCCAAGTCATTCACCACTGTAAAAATGACAAAAATAAAAAAATTTCATTTTCACTGAGTGATGCAGTTTGAGTTGTGGTGTAACATGAAAGCAGAAGTTAAGACAGTAGTTACATTTCCAGAAACAAATCTCCTCAACTAGAATCAACGAAACTCTACAAACCATGATGAGTCCTGACAACAATAATACAAAATAAATACTTGTCACCTCATCTGCAAACACTTTGACTTGTGGTGCTGAATCAACTTTCCATTAAGCGGGTTCTACACTCTGCATCCACGTGCAAAATTTTATTTTCTAAGGACCACAATCGTTAATGACTGTTTTTCAATGTTTGACTTTCTAATTACACCAGTAAGTAAAATTGGATATAAAAAAAAAACTTTTAATACATTTGTTCATTCTACATTTTTCACTGAGTGACAGAGTTAGGGTTGTGTATTTGTAGCTTCAAAGAAACTTGCTAATTTCTGACACGTCTCATGTTAATACTTTTATAATGCAACAATAGGTTTTGCATTAAGTTAGTGATAAAGAACATGCAAAGTTTTCACACAAAACAAGACCTGCTGCTTAAGTAGAACATCGAGACAACAAAATTCCAACATTCCCCTAAATTGAGCCCCCAAATGGAGTTTACCACATTTCCACTCACCAGGTTCTATACCAAGTCTAGTTCCATGTCCAAAGCTCAGCGAGTACGAATTCACACAATGCGAGGCTCATTCATAATAACTATGCACCCACCAAAAAATTCAGTTTCACCATTTAATTAAACTAATTTTCATCTTTAAAATACATTTTTACTTACTGGAATCCACAATCACTCTGATCCCACTTCCAAAAAATAATCTGTTGGCTCCTGTCACACATTAGTTCTTTCCTTTACAAAAACCACAAGAATTGTTTGAACCAGACAATGATAAGATTCTCATTTATAAATAATATCATCACAATGTTTGCATATTCTTAGTCCAATATTAAAATATTAGTTTAAAAATAAATAACAATAATAAAAAATAAACATCAAAGCACACATATCAGCCAGCTCCTGAAAAGGATTATTGAAAATGGACAGGAAAAATATATTCTATCTTTTTCATGCCATGTTTTTGACTTTGTGATGTAGTTTGGGTTTTGGATTTTACATTGTAGTAAAACAGTAGAACTTACAAGTCTCGACAGTCACTCTGATTCCTCTTCCGAAAATTGTTTTCCAGTTTCCTGACACACATCAGTTGGTTCCTCAACAAAAACCTCAAGAGAAACTTGAACAAGGAAACAAGAAGGAACCCATATTGGGTGACATTATTTGGCTGGCAGAGTGATAGTCTCCCAACCCAAAGGTTGTGGGCCCGATTCTGAGCCCTGTGACCATGACCAAGTGTCCTTGAGCAAGTTCATGAACCTGATGCTCCATCATTGATAGTTGACGCTTTATACAAGTAAAAGCCCATTTACCTTTATATCTCACACAATGATAATAAAAATAATGCAAATATCATCACTTCGTCAGTGTACCAATTGCCTTCTAGTTCCAGCTAGATGTTTCCATTTACCAGTTGTTGCACTAGACTCGGTCCACATCCAAAGGAAAAGCTTTTTCTCATCTGTTGGCCTCTTCACATTAGTGTTCCTCAGGGAAACATTCCTCATCCCACTTGACTGTTATGTCACCAATGTCAACTGGACACCCATCTGCGTGCACATATAATGTCATGAAGCATGTTGGCTTCATGTTTCCATCAAAAAAAAAAAAGAACATTTTCATCAACACACTTAACGCGTTGCCTGGCATTATCAGGAAGATACTCCAATCCCAGAAGTAGAATCGAGTGGAGAAAGAAGGTTCTTGCTCCTAGGAAATGATAGCAATACAAATGATGGAAAATACAACCTCCAATGTTTATAAAGAGGTTGCGGCACCCGCGAAGATAATCTTGGAGCCCACACAAGCATCCTTGCAACAACTCACGCTGTGACATTGACGTGCAACCTCATTGGCCACGCCCACCACATCTCTGGCCTCATTTTTTCCTTCAGCTGATAACATTGTATATGGTTGTGCTTCATGGTAGCGCCTCCGACGTTTACAGTGGCACGTTGGCTCTGGGCCAGTATGACACTTAGTCGGGCCACCACAGACCTTACAGACGCTGGGCTGGCAGGTCCAGTACAAATTTGATGAATAAAATATGATGTCACATTCTTATGCATACACCAATTATTTTAAGTTTTATTCCTTTTATTGATAAATAATTATAAAAATAAAACATTTTTTGCAGGCTAACCATTTTCCTTCTGAAAAATGTCTTGATTTGTAAATCCGAGAGAAAATTAATATCTAAGTATCTGTACCTGTACTACACTATAAAACAACAGTACACCTTCATAAAAACACATGAGTTTAACATAACTTCAATGTGTAAAACGGTTATTCTTTCACATTTTAATATTTTACACTGAGCCAAGCCTTGAGATACTGAAATTGTAATAAAAATGCCATATATTAAACTTGGAGCTATTTAAACTAAGGCTACACAATATCGGAAAAACATGCATTGTATGGGTATTGCAAATTGCAATAATAATAATAATAATAATAATTTGCCCTTTATTAGTCCCACAATGGGGAAATTCGAGATTCGAACCCAGGCCTCCTGGGGAGATTGGGTCCTGAACGCGGCGCCTTAGACCACTCGGCCATCCTGGCAGCCAAGATTCGAACCCAGGCCTCCTGGGGGGACTGGGTCCTGAACGCGGCGCCTTAGACCACTCGGCCATCCATACAGTAATCCCTCGCTATATTGCGCTTCACCTATCGCGGCTTCGCATATTTTTTTTACAGTGGTATTGTGCTCTGTGTAGCGGTCCATTGGATTTCGAATATGGACGCTGAGTGTTTCAAACTATTTGTAGTCCGAGGTGTAGAGGGTGAACAGGAAGGGAGCCAGAACAGTGATTGAAGTCACCAGAGATAAGGAGCAAGGCATTTGGGTGCTGTGTTTGCAGCCTGCTCACAGCTGCAGTCAGTACGTCACAGGCTGTCTCACTGTTAGCAGAGGGGGGCACATACGCCACCACCACGATCACATGACTGAACTCTCGCGGTATATAGTACGGACGGATGCTAACAGCTCTCAGCTCAATGTCCCGACTGCAAAGTTGATCCTTCACAGTTATGTGCTCAGGGTTGTTACACCATCTATTATTAACAAACACAGCCAGCCTTCCTCCTTTCCTCTTACCGCTTTCCAGTGTCCTGTCTGCACGTAGGATTTGGAAGCCGTCCAAATCCACGACGGCGTCCGACGTTAGCTCTGTTAGCCACGACTTTGTGAATATTAGCAAGCTAGCCTTCCTCTCGTGCCGGGTTAGCGCTGTTAGCTCGTCTATTTTATTGGGAAGGGATCTAACATTCCCCATAATAACGGACGGGAGTACGGAGTGGTATCGTCTCCTCCTTGCCTGGCGTTAAGACCCCGCACAACATCCCTGTCTCTTCCTCTACTCGCGGGGGATATCGGGTCTTGCTCCGGGAGCCGGCACGAGGTTAGCACGGAGTGGTAACAGCTGATCTCTTGTGTACACGATCGATCCGTATCTCCGAGTTTCGTCTCCGGACAGGATCGCGCAAAAAACAGCCCCCAACAGTCGTAAAACCACCGCAAGTTGGATCTCCATTGCTGCGATGAGGTAAAATAAATAAAACAGGCAGCCACTTGCGCAGCGCCGGAACCGGAAATCAAGTAGCGTTGGTTTGCAAGGCCCAGTGGTAACTTGAACAATGTTTTGTTCTGAGACTCGCTAAAGATGTACAGCTAATATGGCACAATATTTGCAAAGTATGCAAATTATTTTTGAGGTAAATCAAACTGAGTTAATTGAGTTGAAATATTTAACTGAGTTAAGATTTTTTGGATTAATCACCCGAGTTAATGCTTTAATTTTGACAGCCTTAATATATAAATATAAAATATACATCCCTAACCCTCATATGATAAACTTTTATTATTAATATGATGATTTATTGATCATGTTAGGCCAGCAGAGAAGGCTTTGACCGCCCACCATTGTAAAATTGAGTCGGGCAACCACGTACCTTAAAGATACTGGAACTGCGGCCAGTCCACATTTCAGAAATAAATATGGTTAAATTACTTGAACCAAATATTTCGACTTTTCAGACAATTATAATGCACATCAGGCTTAATATCTTTCCCATATATAATTTGATTAATTTACTTGACCAAATTGTAAATCATAGCAGTATGCTAAATAAAAACAATGAAGTTGCTATTACTTAAACCTGCAAACCAGTGAGAATAGCTTATTCCAAAAATTAAACCTGACTTGTTTTACTTTAAATAAAAACAATGATTACAAAATTAATCTGCCACAGTTTTGTTTGTTTACCTTTTCCTTTTTGTTGTGTTGGTCGTTTTAATATTCTACAACTAATTATTTACTTTTTGAAATTTTGTGTCACTTCAACCAATGATTTGAATAACACAGAACTTTGCTTTAAAGTAGCAAAATGTTGTTCACTGGAAAGCACTTTGATCTTTAAGAAAAGTTCTGTCGCTTCACAGGGGGACGCTAACAGGGAGGAGCTTCAGCCATGTGGTAACATTGTGATTTAAGAGCTTGAGTGCAGAAGAAGTGACAGAAATTCATTCAGCATGTTGCTGCCAGCTTGGTTGCTGTTCATCATCACTGTGGCAGGTGAGTGCTGCTGGGCAATGTGAAGAGTCAGTTATCATGTAACTGAATGCTGAAACTGGTTTTGGCTCATCGTTCAGGTACGAGAGGTGACAAGCTGGTAGCGGTCAAGAGTGAAGTGGCGGCATCAAAAGGCAGACGGCTCACAATTTCTTACGATTATGCCAAGGCTCATAGTTCTCATTATTTCTTTTGGTACCAACAAGTCCCTGGACAAGCGCCACACTTCCTGCTTTCTCTCTTGGGTAGCGGCAGCATATTAAGTGCCTTGCCAGGAATGTCGGCGAGCATGGGAAGTGACATGAAGCGAGTGCACCTGCACATTGAAGATGTGACACTTGAGCACTCCGCAGTGTACTACTGCGCTGTGAGGCCCACAGTAAAGCACACGCCACATTCTCGTTACAAAAACATTTCTTCCTCCTGATTTCATCACAGTTCACTCGAGCTGAGGAACAAATTTCCAGGACAGACGTTCATCAAACCCTAATCCCAAAAGTTGGGCTATTGCGTAAAACTTAAATTTAATTGAGGAAAAGACAAAGGAAAGCTATATTTAATGTTAAAAAAATTATGTAATTGTTTTCTCATTTTGAATTTGATGTCTGCAACACATCGGGATGTTCAGAAAATAGGTTTTGAACATTTCACACAACATTATTTGTAAAGCACATTTCACAACAACTGCAGCTGTAACAATTTTTACAATGGAATATAACCTAAAACAGGTTAATTTGAAACAAGTGAGTGTCATGCTTGAGTGCAAAAAGAAGCATCTCCGAAAGTTTCAGTTTCTTCCAAACAAGGAAAAGGTAAGTTTCAGAAACTTGTGAACAACTTCCTGAGCCAATATTTCAGCAGATTAAAAACACTTTGCAACATGCAATTACAAGGAATTTAGGGATTTCATGACCTATGGTTCATATTATCATCAGAAGATTCAGAAAATTTGGAGAAATCCATGCATGTAAGTGACAAAACCGAAAACTAACTTTGACTGCCCATGACCTTTGGTGCAACAGTACAATAAAAAACGGACATCGTTCACGAAAGGATATTGCCACGTGGGCGCAGGAACACACCCTACTGTTAAAACCCAACAAAGAGCCAACTTTTACTATTTATTTATCGCTGGCTGTACTTCAATTTTGCTTGTTGAAATGTTAGAACCAAAACTTTGGCACCAAGAATTTAATTTTCTCTCCAATATTCAAACTAGACCAAACATGTCATGATCCGCGTCAGGCATGACAGGGGTTTTGTATTGTTTTCATGTCATGCGGTTTTGTTATTGTTTTCGTCACCTCCCTGCCATGTGCACTTTGTTTTTGTTTTGGTCAGCTGTGATAGCGCCTCCCCTCAGCACTCGTCCTCACCAGCCACGCACCTGTTCCCCGTTACCCTCATCACACACCTGATTCCTATCTGCTCCCCTAATGACTCAGACTATTTAAGCCTCCCAGACCCACAACACGTTGTCGGGTCATTGTTTCTTGCTGCCACGATTTACGGACCTTCCATGACCACGTTTTGTTCACGTTCCTTTTCACGCTCTTGCTCCCGCTCCTGCTCCCGCTCCTGCTCTCGCTCCTGCTCTCGTTCATGCTCCCAGCCCTCGTCACCTGTTCCTCTCCGCCGTGTGCGATCCCGTCTCGTTTTGTCCCTAGTCCTGTTTCCAGTTTAGTCACGTTTAGTTTGCCTTTTGTTATTTTGCACCCTGCCACGTTGTTTTGTCCTTGTTTGTTCATTTAATAAACTCCCTTTAAGTTACCCTTATCCCTGCCTCTTCGCCTTTTGGGTCCACCTCCTCCTCGCCGAACGGCGAACCCTAACAAAGCAGGGTTCCTGGAAGAAGACATGCTTCAGATAACGTATTGCGAAGGCTATCTGCAGCAAAAACAATAACAGTGAAACCATGATGATATCAATCAGTGGCGCGCCGTGCATTTGACAACTAGGCCTTCAGTGAAGGCCTACTTTGTCCGACTTTAATAAATACCCCTCATAATAGCATATTTTATGATACCATGGCTGGAGAAACAATATCCACACGCACAGTGACACACTGTGTGTTGCATGATCTTGCTTCTCTTGAAATGTCTGTCTTGAAAATGGCCTCACAAGTGTATCTGCAATGACGAATAACGGGTGTATCTGCACTTTTTTTTTCCACTTAAAGCACTTTACACATGTGCATAAACGTGGACAAAATTTTTGAAAAGCATGAGAGAGCCAACCACAATTCATGCTGGCATTCACATTATCACTGTCTAAAGTGAACCTAAGATGCCTTCCTAGATGTTAGTTGACGCAACAGTGGCTTGAAAACATGCATTGGGTAAATAAAGAAAAAAAATAAAGTCATGTGTGTATGTGGGTGTGTGCTTGGGGGTGTATGTGGGTGCGTTTGTGTGTGTGTGTGTGGGGGGGGGGCTCTGTGGCTTGCCACTCACACATATAAACTTCCTGCCTGAGTCGAAGATGCACAAAACAAGCAAGCATTTCGGACCGTCGTCTGTCTGTTAACTCTGTGAAACATATAAATGTTGCAAAGTGCTCTGACAGTGAAGGATGGGCAGCTTAGGATCATTGCGAACATAATTTCTTGCCGTCAAGAAAAAGTGTTTGCGAATGTCTTTGCAATCTTTAATGGACGTTGATGAAAACCCCAAATTCTCCACATTCGCAAACATTGTGAGATACCACTTTAATATGTGCCTCGATTATATTTGTTATATCGAAATATCGTTAGGGCTCTGGATGTTGTGGGGCTGTCATGGTTGACGCGCCTCTACAAAATTGCGTGGACATCGGGGACAGTGCCTCTGGATTGGCAGACCGGGGTGGTGGTCCCCCTTTTTAAGAAGGGGGATCGGAGGGTGTGTTCCAACTATAGAGGAATCACACTCCTCAGCCTCCCTGGAAAGGTCTACTCAGGGGTACTGGAGAGGAGGGTCCGTCGGGAGGTTGAATCTCAGATCCAAGAGGAGCAGTGCGGTTTTCGTCCTGGCCGTGGAACAGTGGACCAGCTCTACACTCTCTACGGGGTCCTTGAGGGTGCATGGGAGTTCGCCCAACCAGTCTACATGTGTTTTGTGGACTTGGAGAAGGCGTTCGACCGTGTCCCACGGGGAGTTCTGTGGAGCGTGCTTCGGGAGTACGGGGTACCGAGCCCCTTGATACGGGCAGTTGGGTCCCTGTACCACCGATGTCAGAGTTTGGTCCGCATTGCCGGCAGTAAGTCGGATTCGTTTCCAGTGAGGGTTGGACTCCGCCAAGGCTGCCCTTTGTCACCGATTCTGTTCATAACTTTTATGGACAGAATTTCTAGGCGCAGTCGGGGCGATGAGGGGATCCGGTTTGGTGACCTCAGTATTTCATCTCTGCTTTTCGCAGATGATGTGGTACTGTTGGCTTCCTCAGGCCGTGATCTCCAACTCTCACTGGAGCGGTTCGCAGCCGAGTGTGAAGCGGTTGGGATGAAGATCAGCACCTCCAAATCTGAGACCATGGTTCTCAGTCGGAAAAGGGTGGAGTGCCCTCTCCAGGTCGGGGAGGAGATCCTGCCCCAAGTGGAGGAGTTTAAGTATCTTGGGGTCTTGTTTACGAGTGAGGGGAGGATGGAGCGAGAGATCGACAGGCGGATCGGTGCAGCCTCCGCTGTGATGCGGACGCTGTATCGGTCTGTCGTGGTGAAGAGGGAGCTGAGCCAAAAGGCGAAGCTCTCGATTTACCGGTCGATTTATGTTCCTACCCTCACCTATGGTCACGAGTTGTGGGTCGTGACCGAAAGAACAAGATCTCGGATACAAGCGGCCGAAATGAGTTTCCTCCGCAGGGTGTCTGGGCTCTCCCTTAGAGATAGGATGAGAAGCTCGGCCATCCGGGAGGGACTCAGTGTCGAGCCGCTGCTCCTCCACGTAGAGAGGAGCCAGATGAGGTGGCTCGGGCATCTGTTTAGGATGCCTCCTGGACGCCTCCCAGGGGAGGTGTTCCGGGCATGTCCCACCGGCAGGAGGCCCAGAGGACGACCCAGGGCACGCTGGAGAGACTATGTCTCCCGGCTGGCCTGGGAACGCCTGGGCATCCCTCCGGCAGAGCTGGAAGATGTGGCTGGGGAGCGGGAAGTCTGGGCTTCCCTGCTGAAGCTGCTGCCCCCGCGACCCGACCCCGGATAAGTGGCGGATAATGGATGGATGGATGGACAGTTACAAAGTTAATTGTGACGTGGCAACAAAAGGCATCAAACAGTAGACCCATTTTTGTTTTTGTAACATGGTTAAAACAGTGTTTGCAGACTTGGTGGGTAACACCAGTGACTTTGGACACAAGGTAGAGGAATGTTGACCTTGGGTAGACGCACATATAACCTGGTCCCTTCACCTGGATAAAAATGAGTAGTTGTGGAATGTTCACTCAACTAATCCACAACTAATTACAGTGTAGAGAGCAACAGTGGAGGAGGTACCCGCAGTGTAAATCCAGTCTTTGAAGACGGAGAGCTATGTTACCTGACCTCTATTTCCGACACACAACAAACATCCTGCCCCAGTAAGCGTTTCAAAAAGAAACCATAACTGCTGTCATCTGTGATGTAGATGCCATGGCAACCGCTTCCTGTGGAAAGCGCAGCAAAGACACAACCAATATCACAGAAACAAACACGCACATTGAAATGTAATAAACATTTTGCAAGCCTATTAGCCCAAGTCATTTTTTACTGAAGGTCACAATATCAAAAGAAAACTTATCGTGTGAAGAGGATATTGATAGCCTCTTTTCCAACTAAATTGATGACACAACAATCATTTGTAAAAAAAAATAAATAAAATTTTATATTTTTTGGATTGATTAATGAGACAAACACAGGGGCAAGAGGAAGGTGGCACTGGCTACTCTGGTGCGCCAAACCACATACGCAGAGTCGTGACACAGTTGATGGCGAGCGTCTTGGCGAAGACAAGACGGAGGGCGAGCACGGTGTGGGAGAGGAGGTTCACCTTTTCGTCTGTCAATGACATGCACATTTAGTTCAGCCCGACAGACTGCGCCTCACGCATGTTCAATACCAACCTGGCACCAACACAACCTGACACTGCCCTGGTCCACTTTCACCTGTGGCGACAAAACAAGAAGCAGACGTGAGGTGGTCACACCATTAGGTTGACTGGAGGTCGAGCCCCACCCTTCTCACCTTCCTCGCGCGTGTCGTTATGTGCGGCTGTTAGCAGTGCCACCTGATTGTACAGGGAGTCGTCTGAAATTCGCACGGCACGAGACTCCATGAAAATGTGCATTTTTCCCGCCTTCTCCGTGGCGTTGTGTTGGCTGAAGCCGGTGGCGAGACACGCTGTCAGGTTGTTGGCCTCAAGTTCGTAGAAGGATGGCTCAAAGTCCTCCCCTAAAGCGGCACCAACCACATTCTCACGTTACCCACGAGCCACCGTGACTGGTGCGCAACAAAATTATGTCAAGCCCTGTCATTATGATAATGACATTTTTAACTATAATTGGAGCTTGGATGTTATTTCTGATGAGTGTATCAAACTGGTATTATTTTGCATTAATCGGTACCCAAATAGCAGCTATCACTTTCAAAACGGTTGTTGATCCTTGCAATGAGAAAAAATTTTGACTCGTGGTTCTGGGCTAATTTTTGGCAAGTTCTCTGACTTTTTTCAGCAATGACATTAAGTTTGTGAGAAAAAATATGTGGAGGTTTCACAAAAATCATGTAACTTGAGGCGACATATGGAAAACATGGTCCACTCATGTTCTGATTTAAGCAAAACAGACTATTCGAATAAACTTGAGCAACCAAATGGAGTTTGCCATGTTTCCACTCACCAGGTTCTACACTCAGTCAGGTTCCATGTCCAAACATCAGCGAGTACGAACTTACACAATGCGAGTATCACTTTAATACGGAATGGGAGGAGGAGTTGTTTTTCACAATGACATTTTCGAAGTGCGTTTGCCTCATTTGCCAGTCGACCATTGCAATACTAAAGAAGGGAAATGTGGAGCGGCATTTTCGGACTGTTCATGTAAAATATGATACCGACTTTCCGCCAAAAAGCGAGCTGAGGAAGAGAAAGGTGAAGGAATTAAAAAGCCAGTTGTCAGGACAGCAGTCATTTTTCAGACAACTTACTTGAAAAGCGAAAGCCGCCACCGAGATTGGCTACATCAACATACATTGGACAAAAAATCCTCTCTCTCTCTCTATATATATATATGTATACAGTAATACCCCGCTACTTCGCGGTTCACCTTTCGCGGCTTCAGTGCTTCGCGGGTCTAAAAAATATTCAGGGGCATTGTAGTTTCGCCGAGCGGCACGAGGGGGCGCTGGAGCGGTTAGACGGCCGGCGTGCGCCGAAGAGGAGAGTGGACGAAGAAGAGAGTGGACGAAGAAGAGTAAGTTCCCCCGGACACGATTGGTGGCGACGTTTCGCGCGGTTCGGACCGTACCAGAGTTCCGGCCGGTGTGCGTGGCAGTTAAGCCGTAGAGGAGCACCTTCCCCGGGCACGGGCGGTTCCAAGCCGCCCCTAAGTTTAACCGAATGGAAGCTCCGGAGGAGGAGGGCATGCTCGCGTCACAGTAAGCCGAAGAGGAGCACCTTCCCCGGGCATGGGCGGTTCCAAGCGGCCCCTAAGTTTAACCGAATGGAAGCTCCGTAGGAGGAGGGCATGCTCGCGTCACAGTAAGCCGAAGAGGAGCACCTTTCCCGGGCACGGGCGGTTCCAAGCGGCCTCTAAGTTTAACCGAATGGAAGCTCCGGAGGAGGAGGGCGGGCGTGTGTCACAGTTAAGCCGAATAGGAGCACCTCTTCCGCCCGGGCAGGAGCGGAGCGCGAGGCTGTCAGTTATGAATGAATAAATAAATAAATGAAGAATGCCACCTTTCATTTCACTGTCATGATCCGTGCCTGTCATGCCGCGTGTGTTTTTGTTTTTTCAGCTGTGTGGGCGTTCCTCCAGCGATCGTCTCGCGCCATGCCGTCAGCTGCTGCGAGACGCGCTGATTACACTGACTATGTTGTAATTATAATAAATATCTTTGTATCACCACCTTTTTTCCCGTCTCTGCATTTGGAGAGTCCTGCTCAATCTTCCAGCTCTGCTGGAGGATCATAACATTCACAGGGCACACCGGACGGCGTACCAGCAGGTAAAAGTCGAAGTAATTAAATAAATACAAAAAGAAGTAATTGAATAAATATGAAAATAATGGCTGGGGAATAAAAAAATAAGTTTTAATAATAATATATTTTTTTTTGTTATAACATGAATTTCACTCTCTCTCTCTCTACCCGTAAATATATATATATGTATATATATATCTATATATTTTTTTTTAAGCATTTTTGAAGGTGCGCCACTACTTCGCACCTATATATATATATATATATATATAGGTGCGAAGTATATATAAGTATTTTATTTAATTAAAAAAAAAATTTTTTTTTTTTTTTGAAGGTGCGCCGCTACTTCGCAGATTTTCACTTTTCGCGGGTGGTCTCGGTCCCCATTAACCGCGATAACCGGGGGTTCACTGTATATATATATGTTTGCATTTTTATCGTAGGTAGATAATTTTGCCTTCGTCATTTTATAAGTAGCTCGCATGCTGAAAAGGGGTGAGCACCCCTGCTCTACAGTCACTCTTGTTCCACTTCCAAAAACCAGTCTGTAGTTGTTGTTACACATCAGTAGTTTCCTCAACAAATAATACCTCAACAACAAAACAACGAGAACCCTTCAGGGGCAGCACACTCAGGTGGTAGAGTGATAGTTTCCCGGCTCGAAAGTTGTAGATTCTGAGCTTTTGTGAATAGCCTGAAGTGTTCTTGAGAAAAATACTGAACCCCCAGCTGCTCTTGATGATGCATGAGTGTTAAAGCGATTTGAGTGCCTTGACGGTGGAAAAGCGCTACACAATCAAAATCCTCTTTATCAGTTATCTTTAAATCCCGACACAAAATAAAATGTCATTATACGGTCAGTGTACAAATTAAATTGGTGCTCCAGCAGCACGTTTTCATTTACCAGCTGCTTTACTTCGTTTCTCATCAGCTCTAGGCCTCTTCACCAATATGGTCCAGTGGTAGCGTTTTTTTGTCCCACTTGACTTTTATGTCGTCCGTGTTGGCTGAACAACCTTTTCTGTGTGCATGTGACGTCAAGCGATTTGGCTCCATGTTTGCATCAAGAAACGGTGGTTAGATAGTCATCAGCTCACTCATTACGTTGCTATGACAAAGAGGTATTATCACGATGATATTCCAATCCAAGAAACAGAATTTAAAAAATGATACGGCAAAAGTTAAATGTTCTCAGGCAATGATGTCAATACGTGTGGTAAGAATAAATACAATCTACATTCAATACAAAGATCCTACTGTTGTCACTGTCATGCTTGTCCTGCCCCAAAGACATTTTCTAGCCCGGAGCAGCATCCGCGCAACTACACACAAACTGTGACAGAAAGCTCCAACCTCATTGGCCGCACCCCCGATCTCCTTTTTCTTTTCATTGAGACTGTGGAATGGCATGTACAGACGCTTCCCAACTTACGAACGAGTTACGTTCCGAACGATCGTTCGTAAGGTGAATTCGTTCGTAAGTTGCTTCAGCACCATATTTTGTATTATAATTTATGTTTAAGGCCTATATAAGTATATTGAATGTTTATATAAGTATGTTTAAGGCTTGTATAAGTAACCTGTATTGGTTTGTAGTGAAAAAAAATCATTTAATTAAATGGAGAGAATACGTACAGTACTGTACTACGTATATTAGAGAGAGAGAGACACACACACACACAGTTTGTACATGTACGTAATAAGATAAATAAAATGAAGTTTAACATACTTTTGGAAGATGTACTCGATGCTTAAGGAGATGATCGTGGAAGAGGAGGATTTTATATCATGGAAGGGTCTTCGTCGTCGCTGGAATTGGCTTCAAAACTTACTTCCTCCTCCGTAACTTCAGGCGGAAGAGGAGGATTTTATATCATGAAAGGGTCTTCGTCGTCGCTGGAATGGGCTTCAAAAGTTACTTCCTCCTCCGTAACTTCAATGTAGGAAGAAGTTGAGGGTTGAGAAGAAGATGAGGGTTGATGAGTATCTTCCTTGAAGGATTTACTAGAAACTGGCCGAAAGAAGCGATCTAACGACGATTGCACAGTTTTCTTCTTTTTTTTCATCAGGTTGATGGATGCTGAGTGAGCTCTCACAGCGCCAAGCGTCGGTATTAGCGACGGAAAGAAGCACTACTCGGAAAAAGGCGCGCAATACAAAATCTAATTTTCAGCATCTCTTTCCGAACATTTTTTGACATACGCGCAGATTTGGGCTCGTATGTACCGTTGTTCGTAACTCGAATGTTCGTAAGTAGGGGAGCGTCTGTACTCTAGTCCCAAAAGATTCTGTGTATATTTAATATTTAGACGACATATTTACATTTTGGAGTATTTTTATGTAAAATTGAAACACATAGTCCATGTTTTTCCCTCATCACTCAATTTTATTACAAAAAACAGTCAGGGGCTTTTTGTTTGTTTTTGTTGTTACGTTTCTTTTCCTAATTCCAATGAACTTTGCTGTAAAGTTGCAAAATGCTTTTCATTGTCCAGCACTTTGATCTTTATAAAAATAAACATTGCATACTTCCATGACTTCACATGATGACGGTCTCAGGGAGGAGTTTCAGTCATGTGATGACATTGTGAGTTAAGAGCTTGAGTCCAGCAAAGCGTAGCGGAGTTGTTGACAGATGTTCATTCAGCATGTTGCTGTCAGTTTGGTCGCTGCTCGTCATCATTGCGGCAGGTGCGTGGTGCGTTGCGAGCTCAAGAGTCACTCATCATGTAACTAAATGCTGAAACGTATTTGTTTCATCCTTCAGGTACCAGTGGTGAAGAGCTGGTGGCGGAAAAGAGTGAAGTGTTGGCATCAAAAGGCGGACAAGTCACACTCGCATATGTCTACACCAGAAAGGCTTCTGTTTTTGATTATTTCTTCTGGTACCATCAACTTCCTGGACAAGCGCCACACTTCCTGCTTTCCCTCTCGGGAAGCGGCAGCCCATTAAGTGCTATGCCAAGAAGGTCGGCGAGCATGGGAAGTGCCATGAAGCAAGTGCACCTGCATATTGAAGATGTGACACTTGAGCACTCTGCAGTGTACTACTGTGCTGTGAGGTCCACAGTGACACCCATGCCACATTCTTGTTACAAGAACATTTCCTGCTCCTCAACTCATCACACTTTCCGAGCTAGAAGTACAAAGCATAATTCTAAAAGTTGGGATGCTGCGTAAAATTTCTATTCAATTGAGGAAAAGACAAAGAAAAACTTTTTAATGTTCAAAAATTGATGTATGAATTTCTGTTGGTTTATAAACTTTGCCCTTATCCTTTCCTGGTTTTAACTAATTAGCATTCAAAGGTAAAATAGGCACAAAACTCATAAAAGTGACAAACTAATGAATTTATTTAGATTTAAACATTCTATGGAGTATCACCCTTAATTATTCAAATGAACCAATACCATTAGGAAAACTAAAAGCAAGCCATTTCCAATATTTTCACTCGCTCAATGATTTGCAAAAAATAACAGACTCATCTGAGGACTGACCAATAGTATCAGTTTGCGAAAAAAAATTACATCGACTAAAACTTTTCCCCTGACAGTGATAATCGAAGGATTGAAACAATATGGAAAATATTATAAGAGGGGTTGACATAGTATTGAAAAAATTACTCGTACCCTTGGTCACTGAAACTACTGACCTGACCTGACAAAAGTAAAAATAAAAAAATAGCAAATGATAAAGAATTGAAAAGACAAACTAATGAAAGGATAAACTCAATGGTACCCTTTATGTAATATTTGTTTGGAAACCTCTTTCAACCAATGGCGCCAATCAAACAATTTTCATAACTTTGAATGAGATTCTGCCCATGTCAACAGATTTTTTAGGCCCATGCCTCATAAACAAAGTCCTCTAGCAGTCCAGATGGCATTGGTTCAGCTCCTAAGTGAGTAACTGGTTGTAAAGGGTTCCATGGCGAATTGACATATCAGAGGTTCAATTTATTTCTAACTTGGAACACAGAGGAAACATGACATCAATGTTCTTTATCAAGCAGAGTCTACTTTCTTTGTCGGATTTCCTCTTTGTCTCTTATTATTCAGAATGAGACACCACATTGCTTGTTTGTGTACCGGCAAAAGCCTGCTTCTTCTCCGTCACTGCTTATCAGCCAGTATTCCCAAAAAGAAGATGCTGACACGACAATGATGACGTTAAGACAAGACAGAAGAACCACTGTGCACTGCTTTGACTCCAGGCGTCACTCGTCTTCTACTTACAGCAACGCCTGATTTAGGATGTGCATGTATGATGTCACTACAACAGGACCTGAAGGCCCTGCCTCTTCAGCTACAAGTCAGCCTTCAACCAGACTTTGAGTGCAGACATGAGTCATGTGCTTGTATGTGTGCTGATGGCTGCTTGGAGCCTTGGTAAGGTTGATTGAGGTCAACGTATGTTCGTCGCAACTCTCAACCTATGTCTGACCACCTTTGTTACTTTCTGCTAGGAAGCAACGGTCAGACGGTGCACCAGCCGTCACGGGAAGTCTCCGCAGTGGAGGGAGCAACAGTGATGCTGGACTGCAGTTACGACAGATCAGCGAGCAACGATTACCTCTTCTGGTACAAGCAAGAGGCAAACGCAGTGCCTGAGTTTGTCCTCAGTCGATTTAAGATCGGTCAGGGCAAGACGGCGGAAAAGTACCGTGACAGGTTTCATTGCACCTTGAATGCCAGTACCCTGCAAGCTCCTTTGCATATCAAGAGTGTGAAGCCCGGCGACTCAGGAGTCTTCTACTGCGCTGTGCAGCCCACATTGACACATCCACCGACATGCCTGCACAAAAACACCTGCACCGGCTTCATGGCATAAGTTACATTGGGGGGGCGTGGCCTCACAGGAGTGAATGGGTCACAATGTAACAGAGCTGCAACTTAGCATGACAGACATCCTTGCTTCTGTGCTAGATTATATTGTCTTGTCTCAATTTAGGACAACAGACCTAATAGTTCTAATACTAATACTACTTATCTGTTCTAATACTACATATAGATTTCTTCTTATCTAATACCTTAATTGCATGTATGCCGTATGTTGACAGTGCAGTTCAATACATCACTGCCAGTATGGAGTAAGAGGATTAAATGAGTGACGCCGTCATGTGACTACACAAGCACCGATTTGTGTACCAACAGTGGAAGATGGAGACATCTGAGTCTGTGAGGGACCAGAGATCATTGGGCACACATCTGTCCATTTTGGGAAATTCTTCACATCAACTTTCAAGCTGCAGCAGCACAGGAGCTCTTTCTCAAACAGATACCAAAAAAGTGTGTCCATCCAAAATCAATGGACAATAGTGGCCCTCGATGACCAGAGTTGCCCAACCCCACAGTAATCCCCATTAAAATAATGTGACACAATTAGACAATGAAGTCGTTTGTTTTCTGGAAGAGATTCACATTCAAACAAACTATGTTGTACAAAGTGTGGTAAAGTGACAGATAGTACCACCTGCTAAGGAAGAGAAGTCCATTTTACAAAGACTAAGACTGCAATGCACATTGTTTTACAATGGATATAAAAAGTCTACACACTCCTGAGTTTTTATTAACTTCTACTAGTTTCGACGTTCAGCTGTCGCCTTCTTCGCGAGTTGTTAAATCCTCTAGTCTTTAGGTGGTGGAACCTCACAGTTGCTAAATTGCTCTTCTTATGCTTGTCCACACAGCAGGTTAGCTATCAGTGTATAGTCTTTACACACGTGTGTGAATTTATTTTCATGAGGTATTTAAAACTAAAGCTTGGTGAGAGTAAAAAAAAAAAAGTTTATACATTTGATATAAATATTGGTTGAAAATAGTCTTATGAGAAATTCATTTAAAAGTCAAAAAGTGAAAAGTTAATGGAAATAAGTTTGACTGATTCGCATCAACCAGGTAACTCGTAACCAATTAATCAGTGAATGTAAAAATATATGAATCATCAATATATTTACACTGCATAGATCCGATTGGCTGGGAACTTTAGAGAGTCACCAGCCACATTGGCTGGTAAGCATAAAAGCAAAATTTAGAACCCAGGCTATATAACAGCAAAAGAAACTGACGACACCAGGGAATGAGCCAGGTGCGTAAAACCGTGGCTTATGTAAACAAGTTTGAAGATGCTGTATTAAAAAAAGGATCAAGTCAAAAATGCTATGATGAAAGCGCACATGTGTTCCCCCGTCTCCCCTGCTGCAGCCCCCACCAACCACTCCTGCTGCTGCAAATGACACCTTCTCCCCTCCTCCCTCACCATCAGTTCCCAGCCACATCAGACAACCACCACTTCCTCCTGCTCAGCCTTGTTCCTCACAACATCTCAGGTGAAGAACCAGCTGAGGAAGATGAAGGCGAGGAAGGCAGCGGGTCCAGATGGGATTAGCTCCCAGCTCCTCAAATCCTGCGCAGACCAGCTGTGTGGAATCGTCCAGCACATGTTCAACCTGAGCCTGAAGCTGGGCAGAGTCCCCGAGCTGTGGAAAACATCCTGCCTGGCTCCGGTTCCAAAGACACCCCATCCGAAGGAGCTCAACAACTTCAGACCAGTGGCGCTGACGTCTCATCTGATGAAGACCCTGGAGAGACTGGTCCCCGTCCATCTGCGCCCCCTGGTGAGCTCTTCGATGGACCCACTCCAGTACGCATATGAGCCTGGCATCAGTGTGGATGATGCCATCATCTACCTGCTCCACACATCACTCTCCCACCTGGAGAAGGCGGGGAGCACTGTGAGGATCATGTTCTTTGATTTCTGAAGTGCTTTCAACACCATCAGCCCGCCTTATTGGGAGACAAGCTGGAGCAGGCGGGAGTGGCCCACCACCTCATCACATGGATCCACGACTACCTCACAAACCGGCCACAGTACGTGAGAACACAGGACTGTGTGTCTGACGTGCTCCTCTGCAGCACAGGAGCGCCGCAGGGAACTGTTCTGGCTGCCTTCCTGTTCACCCTCTACACCTCAGCTTCATTCTTTGGCCAGTGAGCCAATGGAGAGCCACGTTTTCTTTGCCAAGCATTTCTATGATGCTCTCAATGGCTTGTACACAACGCTTACCACCACCTCCTTATGCCGTGCCACAACTGTGTCATGACCCATGTCGGTCATGTCAGGGTTTTTGTTTGTTGTTTTTCACCTCCCATGCCATGTGCTTGTGTTTGTTTTGTCAGCTGTGTAGGGGCGTTTCCCTTCAGCACTCCGTCACCACCAGCCACGCACCTGTTCCCCGTTAGCCTCGCACACCTGACTCCCATCTGCGCCCCTAATCAATGGACTATTTAAACACCTCACTCCGTCAACCCATTGTCGGTGCATTGCTCCCGCTACGCCCGTGTCAGGTTCGCCAATTTGACATATGGTGTTCGTAAGCTAAAAGGAGAGGACAAACAGCTCTTGTGGAGACAGAAAGGTTAACAAAGTTTATTTGACAACTTTATCTCCCCCCTGTTCCTCGATGCTTTTCACACATTCCCTTTTATAACATCGGGGAATCAGATTACACTTCAAGAAATCAGATTACACTCAAGGGTGGTACAGTTCGTCTTCTCAAAAACTGGTTTAGTCCGGTTTATCATTGGTATGTCGCCACGGGTCGCAGCTGACTTTGACGTCAACATCTTTTATCAGGACCCAGCACGATGTTGCTTGCTTCAGACTTCGATGCCAACTTATCAGGGCTCTTCACGATGTTGTTTACTTCATCCTCACTTCTGAAGAAGTGCCACCGCCCCGCCAATTGCAGACACCTCTCTGCAGTAGAGGTGTCTCCCTGTATCACCCCTCACACTGCAAACACTCAGCATAGTTCACTCTATTAAACTGCAACATGTTATATGCACTACATATTAAAACTAGAAAATGCAATTCCTGGAGAAATTGCGTGTGAAGGCGGAATGGCTGGAATTTTTTTTGTGGAATGATTTTGAATGAGACTGAATGTCTTTGAATAATATTGAATGACTCTGAAATATTGAATGAGGTTGAATGAATTCTAATCATAGTGAATGAAATTGAATGATTTGAATGACAGTAAATAATAGTGAATTCTATTGAATCATCATGAATGAAATAGAAAAAATATTGAATAATTGTTAGGTTGAAGATATATTTTATCCCATATTTTACTCTATTAGTATTGCAAAAGAATTGTTCCACAGCGTGACCTATGTTTGACCATATGGATGATAAGACTTCACAGAGAAGCGGATGCCTGAGGACTGGATCAACGTCTGCAACATCAAAAGAGGTGTGCCGAGACACACCTCTGAAACAAAAGGACTGAGACTTTAGTACCAGAGCACTAAAAGGGCATATCTGCCTTTTCAATCCGTAAATGACTGCCATTGATGTCTGTCTTTCCTCTTGTGTCTGAGATGTTTACTTGTTCCTGCTGGTGCTTCCCCCTTCATCCCTTAGTGCAAATACATTGTATTGTTAGGGACTTCCCTAATAAAATAGAGGGCTCGGCGGAGTGTGCTCCAGAACGAAGTTGGAGATGTAACTGAGCACACCTCCGTTCGTTCTCCTCGCGAGTAAAAGATCAACTCTTGTCTTCCTTCCATTAATTTAGCCTATGTTCAGTGAATGCTTAGGTGATTAAACCTGACAATAATGTTGAAAAATATTGAATAATGTTGAATTATAGTGAATGACATCGAATGAAAATGGGGAAAGGCAGTGATTAATGGAATTGAATGATAATAAATCAAAGTGAATAAAGTTGAATGATATTAAATCAAAGTGAATAATATGAAAACTGAATGACTTTAAATCATTTTAAATTGAAGTAAATAACATTGAACAACTGAATGATACTGAATGACATTGAATGATTTTGAATGGCACTGAATGTTTTTGAAAAATACTAAATGACACTGAAATATTGAATGAATTAGAATCATAAGGAATGAAATCGAAAGATTCGGAATCATAGAGAATGAAATGGAATGAATTTGAATCATAGTGAATAAAATTTAATGATATTAAATCAAAGTAAATTAAGTTAAACGATATTAAATCATAAGGAATAATATGAAAACTGAATGACTAAATATTTTTAAATGGAAGTGAATAACATTGAACAACTGAATGATACTGAATGTCATTGAATGATTTTGAATGACACTGAATGTTTTTGAAAAAAATAAAATGACACTGAAATAGTGAATGAGGTTGAATGAATTTGAATCATAGTGAATGAAAGTCAAAGATTTTGAATCATAATTAATCAATTTGAATGATATAAAATCAAAGTGAATAAAGTTGAATGATATTAAATCAAAGTGAATAATATGAAAACTGAATGACTTTAAATAATTTTAAATGGAAATGAATGACATTGAACAACTGAATGATACTGAATGACATTGAATGATTGTGAATGACACTGAATGTTTTTGAAAAATACTAAATGACACTGAAATATTGATTTAGGCTGAATAGTGAATGAAAAATCAAAGTGAATAATATAAATACTGAATGACTTTAAATAATTTTAAATGAAAGTGAATAACATTGAACAGCGGAATAATACTGAATGACATTGAATGATTTGGAATGACACTGAATGTTATTTTCTGTCGATCCAGAAATACAGTCAAGCACCCAAGGTGATACACTTCTGTATTTCGATGAGTTTTGTGTTACAATGATACAAATTTTAAAAACAATGTTTCAAATAATACACTATTAAGAAAGATAAATGTTTTTTATGTCTACTCGCCTGATAAAGATGCATTACAGAATAAATATATATATATATATATATATATATATATATATATATGATGGCCAATGGCGAAAACGGAGGACATATTCCCTACAGTGATGGGCCATGCATTTCACACGCAGGCCTTCTGTGAAGTCCTACTTAGTCTGACGTGAATAAACACCCCTCGCAATACCATAATTTCACCATAAACACAACGGCTAATAATATACACACTTACGCACTACTGGGTGAGTGTTGGATGACCTAGCTTCTCTTGAAAGGTCTGCCTTGAAAATGGCCTTGCAAGTGTATCTGAAATTAAATTCCCTACATTGGTCATTTTATTTAAAAAAATCAAATCAAGACTTTATTTTAGATTTGAGGTTTGTGTGTAGTTGGAAATAACACTTGGGAAAAAATGTTTTTAAATAAAGATGAATAAGCACTTAATTTTACCTCCAAATTTCACATTTCCACAAGTTGCATAAGCACAAACATAGAAAAGGTAACACTGAACAATTCATGTCAAAACACTCTTCAAATATATATTTTTTAGGTGTTCAGAGCATGATTTACACCTACACATTTTATTGCATGCACCGAGCATGCTAAACATTTTTCTGTCCACATGATGGCGTAGTGAAGAAAAATGAATCATCTTGAAGATCCTACGTGTGGTATTTCCTTGCATGTCTTGACTACTGTTTGGGGCTTCATTTTGCCATCACTGGTTTCATATAGTTTTAATTTTTTAAAGAGCATTTTTGTTTTATTTTTTTCATTTTCAAATATGTGTTTTTTCTATTCTAGTTTTTTAGTTCGTTTTCGTTTAGTAAAATAACCTTGTGCTGCACCCGCTATCGCAGCAACTGCTCACCATATTGTGGCTGCTGAATATGCCAATTTGTCAGAGAGAAGACCGCGACAAAGAATGGCCCAATCGCAATAGACTCTCGACATCATACGTAGTACCTCGTTGAAGTGTACACGCGGTGTCAGAGAGCACAGGTTCCAAGCGTACCAATATTGCACAATTGGGACTATGCATGTGACGTAGCCGACTTCCGCCTCTGATGTCATCGAGAATGGCGGAACATTATTGTTTTTTAAATAACAATTCTTCAGTTTAAAGGGACATTTAAACGTAAGTAATGAAGAAGTCAAGTAAAAACTCACGGACGGTCTTCCCACTGATAGGAGATATGGCTCCATTTGAACCATTTGCGGCGCCTAATCGATCTGTGACATACGCGAAAGGTCGCCAAGTACGGTAGCTGCACTTGGACATAACACGTAAGTGACTTTAAAACAGTAATCGATATTACACAATTCAACTGATAAATTATGTAACAATTCGATATATACACTTGAAGAGACTCATTCTTTCGTCACGGACGCAAGAATTACACCAAACATCGCCAGTTTCATGGTATTTCGGTCAAATCCTCAAAGAATTGTAGGCAATATGCTTCGGCTGCGCTCTCAAACACTTGTACACCGTACATACGTCATGAGAGTGTAGCGTGGGTATCGGGATTGGGCCACTCGCCTTGCACGAGACCCTGAAACACGTGCGCGCGCACACACACGAAGGTGACCATCCAACCTCCACAGCCATTTAATGACACATAAAATAAACTAAAATAATGTCAAACAACAGCCAATTGAAAAAAATTATCCCCTCATACGTACATTCAAACGACTGAAAACAACCCCCCCTCACCAAATTTATCCTCAAGAACATATTTCTCAGGTTGACTGACAGAAGAGGGAGAACCTCCATCACGTTCTTCTTTCGTGTGTAGAATGACATCTGACGTTTTAAGGTGCTCGTCTGCCACCTGCTGTGCTGAACTATGTATTAAACAAGAAAATCAAATTGCTGAATGTTTTCCCATGAAGACTGAATTGTAAAATACCCAGAGATGGCTTACCTGTTTTACTGTGCATAAACATTTTTCCGATTGTCCAGATAACTGTTTAATATTGAAATTGCACACGGAACTGGTAATTGAGTTACAGATACTATATTAACATACTAAATGTTAAGTTTTGTACACTAATGATTGATAAGGGTGCATAGTTAGTTAATTGAGTCAATTAAATAAGCGCTGAACTGTATTATTCACTATCCATCAAAAATAAAAGCTGAAACCCATGAGACTAGGTGATTCGCCAAAATGAATCCACAAACTTTCAAATTTTTAGGATATGAATTTTTATTTTTAATGATGTGGTTTGTGTGCGTGGGCGTGTGTGTGGGCGTGTGTTTGTATTATAGTTGGAGTTGTACAATTTCTCCCTCTGACATAGTTATGGTGACAGACAGTCCATTATCACCAGGGGGGAGAGTGGGGGGTTGAGGAAAAGTATGTTCCCAGATGTTGAGGGGAATTTCAATGAGCTGACCCGCTTCATCCACCACCTCCACCTTTGACTCCACCACCGAAAATCCAATTATCGCAATCGTTTTCTCGTAGTTACAGCTCTGTCGAAGAAAAACAGTTTTTGTGAATTGGAAACAACTTTTACCCAAGATCTCTTTAAGTAATGAATTTAATAAGTATAAATCAGGATGGGGAACACCTGTTCTGGGTTGATATTAAAAAGGGCCTTAGTACAGGGACCACAAGTATGTAGCAACCTTTTGACTACCATTGATCTAGAGCAATGTATTTACTCACTTTGATTTCTGTGAATTGGGTTGTTTGGAGGGTCAACCCAAAATCGTTGTGGCGCACGATGAGGTGTGTAAAAGTGTAGCTGGCTCCCGATACGATTTTGACCAAATTGGCCTCTTTCCAGAGTGCCACATTCACCTGCACACCGTCCTGCAATAGTTTAAAAATGCATATTCAGTGTGTATGAATGAAATGCAAAAACAGGAAAACTATAAATGATGTACTTACTTTTATTATGGTCACGTTGCGCATTGGCACAGGCCGGGCCCCACGCAGCCGCACCATGCGAATTGGACGCATCTAATGTGGACCAAATTGAAAAAAACCAAACATTTGAATCATGTATGTCTGTGCGCATGATGTGTGTGCAAACAGAACTGTGAAGCTGACACTGAAGAACAACAAAAAGAAAAGTGGGTACCCTCGCAATAAATAGCACATTGCAATGATTGTGTCAGAATGAATGAGCTCCCATCTCTTTCCATTTTTAAAACCTGTTTGAAAACAGATTTTTATTCTTTTGCTTTCGACTCAACATGAGACTGTCGCGATTCAGCTAAATGTGTTTATGTGTTTTAATTTGTGTTCTAATTACCTGCTAATTTATTTGACAGCATATGGAAAGCGTTCTGTTACAGCTCCAGCTGTTGTCAAATGGGCTATTGTATTATATCACAATGCTTAATGCAAGGGAACACATGTTTTATATGGAGCAAGGGATGTAGGGTGATCGAGCCCCAACAGAAATCGGCGTAGTCCCAGTTAAGTGATATTCGAAAATATATTTAAAAAATATTTTCGCAGCCCCTATCTGAATCAATCAAGCCCATCTTTAGCCTCAGGAGAGAGAAAAAAAATCCTGTAGCTGTCCCTGGTTGGAACGCAAGGTTAATTCTGAAGGAATGTTAATGTGTTCACAAGTGTATGTATGCGCATACGTGCATGTGTGTGTGCGTGTACATTTGTAAGTTTGTGTATGCATGCGTGCACTAAACTTACATCCACTATTTGCCCCTCCAAGGACACCATCCCCTCAGGAGGGGAATCCTTCACCTCCTGAGGAGATGATGTCACTGACGGTGGAAATAGGCGTAGCCTGGCCTGCTCCTCCAGTTCCGCAGTGACCTCTACTGCGGCGCCAACAAATATTTTGGAATTGGGCCGGGTGAGGAGTGTGGTCTCCTGCCCTGGCTGAAAGCCAAAATTTAGAAACACAAAACTGTTGCCCTCTGTGACTTGGGCAGACAAATTCTCAAATAAGACCATTTTGAATATGTTTGTCCCGTCACAGAGGGCAACAGTTTTGTTTAGATGTGTCCCAATGGCTTTGAGGGAGCCATCCAGGCTGAGGGACCAATTTTTGGCCCTAACAGCCTCCCGGATTGCAACTGCCTTCGCTTTGATAATATTTGATGCCATTCTGAAAGAGAAAGTGTAAAAACAAAGAATTATTTTTTCTTTCCAGGTATACTTTAAGATATCAGTGTTGAAAGAGAATAGCTGAAACAGGGCATATTGAATGCGTCCTACTTCGACATTTAACAACAAAATTTTCAGTTCCTGATATGATTCAATAATTTTATTTTATTTTTTTTAATTGCTGCCATGCTCGTCTCTGTGTGTTTGTGTGGTGCTGTAAGCCCTCTACGAACGCAATATGCATTGTTTAGCGCAAGTGTGTAAATGTTTCGTGCATTTTAAATTGAACCAAAAACTATACACTATGCCAATGGAACTATCCATGAATACTAAAATAAATACTTGTAAACAATTTCCACTTGTCTTGAGCAACAATCCATTTTTTTAATGTGGAAGGGACAGAAATCATATGAATAAAAGTGAGAAAATGTACTGTAGCATCTTCAAAAGACACGTGTCAGACCGCCATTAAATTCTAATTTTTATTCTTACAAAACCGAGAGAGAGAGAGAGAGAAATCTCGTGCGTGACGCATATCATAAAACTCGTACATAACTCAGCAAAACGCAACTGCTGCCACATCAACACGCATGAAGCATTTTTTCACAACCACGAGAGTCTAACATCGCGTGCAGTTGATCATTTTTGGAATCTCGTAACTTGGTCCCTCAAAATGCGCAAAGGTTGTGGCAGTGTCCTTAAAAAAAGCCATTCAGTGTCGGATGCATACTTAACTGCAAAACAGTCCAAAGCCGCGGACCACGACATAATTAAACGGTGGGATATGAAGGTCATAAGAACATAAAAATAATTGGTATTTGTAATTCATTTTTGGTTGTTGTTGTCGGTTTTAAATCCATCGCAAAGAGGTAGACCACTTATTTTGATGTTTCATTCCAAACACATTTTTGGAAGCTTATATTGAATAATGCAGTGGCGGGCCGTGCATTTAACACGTAGGCCTTCAGTGAAGTTCTACAGAGGATGAAAGTGCCAAGATTAAATAAAAAAAAATACACCATGAAACAAAAGTAATTAATTAATTAAATGTTTAATTCTGAAATAATTATAAATTCATATTTTTACATATAATGGTAATGTAATTAATTAATGACACATTGATTTATTTAATTTAATATTTACTTAATACATGAAACATTTAATTAATGTCACTTTTATCTAAATATTTAATGGTGCGTATATTTATTTATCTGATTTATTTAATTCCATATTTAATTAAATAATCCTGTACAAAAGACTCATATTTCCTTATTTTATGCAGGCAGTGTTCGGGCAGCTAGGCGGGGTCCTTCATCGCTCTGGCGCCTACCCATAATCAACCCAGAGTAGATTACTCAACCCACGCCCACCAGGCTAACCTAAGTCAGCCTCCTGCATGGCCCGGTGGGGCTACATCAACACCGAGGTTGACCTCCACACCTCATGAAGTGCCTCTTCACCTCCCACCAAGCCACGCTATGCAAGCTCCTTGTCCCCCACCGTTGCAATCTTCTGCCTATATGCCCAAGCAGTCCTCAACTTATGCCTCGCCCTCGAATCAGAGCACAAACGTGAATGTGGTATACCATGGGCCCCGTCCAACCATTCCTGATCTCAATCACAGAGACGCTGGTGAGTTTGCTCACCTTAAGATTGCCTTGGAGAACTTGTTACCAGCCGACAGTTCTGAACTGTTCAGGTATCAAGTGCTGATAAACCACCTCAAGTTGGAGGAAGCTAAACTAATCGCTGATGCTTACCTCCACTCCCAGACTCCCTTTACAGACACCATGGCGGCTCTGAATGAAAAGTTTGGACAGCCCCACCAGTTAGCCTTGAAGAAGATGATGGACTCTCCCGATATCCGAAGAGGAGACTATGCTGCCTTTGAAAGATTTGCCCTGCAAATCCAGGCACTGGTAGGGATGCTGAAGACGCTTGGCCCAGATGGAGAAGTGGAGCTGCAGTGCGGATCTCACGTTGCCCGCTTAATTAGTAAGCTACCCCCAGAGCAGCGAGCTGAGTTTCGCAGATGCATGTTCGCTCGGCGCGGCAATAGCTACACCCTTGACGACCTCGCCCAATGGCTCAAGTATGAGTCTTGGTGTCAAGACCTAGACGGCCAGCTAAACCCAACCAAGAACAAAGACAAGGAGAAAATCTCCAAGTTTGACAAACGGCCACCCCAGCGCCCCGTAACAGTGCTCCATGGCTCCGATAACACACCAAAGGAGGCGCCGCCACCAAGTACTTCCCCTGCCGAAGCCAAACCTCCACCACGTTGCGCCTTCTGTGACAGCCTCGAACACCACCTCAGCCAGTGTGGAGCCGTCAGCCAACTCAACAAATACCAGCTCACTGAGTGGATTAAGTCCAACAAACGGTGTTGGCGCTGTGCTCGTTCCCATCGAGCGGCGCAATGCAACCTAAAGAAGGCTTGTCCGCTCTGCCAAGGTCGTCACCTACGTGCCTTGCATGACATCAACACAGGGGAAAGAAGAGGAGCAACTCCAGCCGTTTCACCACAAGATGGTGGTGAGAGTTCTACCAGAGTGTTATACCTTGGCAGGCCCACAGTGGGCGGAAGGACCCTGCTTAAAGTTGTCCCTGTGTCCCTACACCATGCTAATCGCACCCTCGAGACCTACGCTGTGCTAGATGATGGGTCAGAAAGAACCATGTTACTGCCGATTGCCGCCCAGAAGTTAGGCCTGCAAGGCCCCCCTGAAAGCCTGCCACTACGCACGATCAGACCGGATGTTCAAAACGTTCAAGGCAGTCGCGTGTCCTTCATGATTTCACCCAGGGCTAGGCCACGGACTCGATATCGTGTCAGCAACGCCTTCACTGCAGGTCCTATCGATTTAGCAGACCAGACTTATCCCATAGAATTGCTCCAGAGAAAATATCGACACCTGTCAGGCGTCCCCCTTCAGGCTTTCCAGGATGTCAAACCGCTGCTGCTCATCGGCAGCGACCATCCACACCTTGTCACTCCCACTGCGCCGGTGCGCATGGGACCTCCTGGCAGTCCTGCTGCTGTCCACACCCGGCTGGGCTGGACACTCCAAGGCCCCTCAAGTGTCATCTGCCTGTCGACCGACCCTCAACAGTGCCTATTTGGCTCTGTGTCACCTCAAGTGAGCGATTTGATAAAGCATGTAGAGCGACTGTGGCGGACAGACATCATCCCCCTTCAAAGAGACAAAGCAGTGACACGCTCAAAGCAGGATAACATGGCCATCAGCCAATTGGAGGATAAAACCACACGTGTGGAAGTCGATGGTGTACTACGCTATGCTACTCCGTTACTGCGTTGCAGAGATATGCCACGACTTCACGCAACCATCAATGCCGTCATGCCCACCTTGAGAGGAGTAGAAAGGAGACTCCACACGGACCCCGAGAAGACTGAGGTGTACCGGGCAGAGATGGAGAAGTTGATCCGAACCGGATCGGTTGTCAAGATCAACCAGCCAGACGTGAACCAAGGGGGCGAGTCATGGTACATTCCCCACCATCTCGTTAGCCACAATGGAAAACATCGACTGGTGTTCAACTGCTCATTCCAGCATAAAGGCCAGAACTTGAATGATTACCTCGTACCTGGACCCAGCTTAGGGGCATCGCTGTTAGGGGTCCTCCTCAGATTCCGTGAGCACCCTGTAGCTGTTAGTGGAGACGTCAAGTCTATGTTCCACCAAGTTCGTCTCCTGCCCGAGGACCGCCCCCTCCTGCGCTTTGTGTGGCGTGACCTGCGGCCAGAGGACCCGGTGTCAGTATACGAGTGGCAAGTACTCCCGTTCGGCAGCACCTGCAGCCCCTGCTGTGCTGCGTTTGCCCTGCAACGCCAAGCAAGGGATCACAGCCAGCCTGGTGATGAGGTAAGGACCTCCATTGAACGATGCTTTTACGTTGACAACTGCCTCCAAAGTCTTGCCTCCACCACAGCAGCAAGAGACCTACCTGGTGGACAAGCTCAGATCCCTGCTGTCGTCTGCTGGATTTGTTCTGCGTCAGTGGGCCAGTAACGAACCCAGAGTCATTAACCACTTTCCAGAAGATGCTAGGTCTGACAGCGCGGACCTCTGGCTCACACATAACAAAACTGACAGTCCTGAGTCAACTCTTGGCCTCAGTTGGCACTTTTCCACTGACTTGATGGGCTACAAACACCGGCCAGTGCAATATGGTGAGCTCACCATGCGCAACATCTACAAGGTACTCGCCAGCCAGTACGATCCTTTAGGCTTCATCCTGCCATTCACCACCCGAGCCAAGATGCTTGTGAGGAACCTGTGGGACAAGCCAAGAGAATGGGATGACCCTCGGCTTCCTCCGGACCTCCTTCAACAGTGGAAGAATTGGGAAGAAGAGCTGCGTTTCCTGCCAGAAGTGCACTTCCCCCGTCCATACCTACCAAAGAGAGTTCATGCGCCAGTCAAGAAAAGAGAGCTGCACATCTTCTGTGATGCATCTGAGCAAGCATATGGGTCAGTGGCCTACCTCAGGACGGTGGCAGATGATGGCTCAGCCCACTTAGCCTTTGTGATGGCTCGATCCAGGGTTTCCCCAAGACGCTTGCACTCAATGCCAAGACTGGAGCTGTGCGGTGCACTAACAGGAGCTCAGATTGCCAAGCTCCTGGATGAAGAACTCACTCTGGAGATTAGTGAGACTGTCATGTGGACTGACTCGACCACTGTGCTGTCTTGGTTGCAATCAGAATCATGCCGCTTCAAAGTCTTCGTCGGCACTCGTGTGGCCGAGATCCACGAACTTACCTCTCAGCACCGCTGGCGCTATGTTGATTCCCCGCAGAACCCTGCGGATGACATCACCCGTGGCAAGGCACTGCAGGACCTGGTGCGTCCCAATCGTTGGTGCCAAGGTCCTCCCTTCCTCCTTATGAACCCAGATCAGTGGCCAACAGATCCAATCGGTCTCTCGGCCGATCCACCAGATCCCACTGAGCTCCGCAAGCAAACGTTCTGTGGCATGACAAGTTTAGCCTCCGATCCAGTCTCCACAGACTTGCTCCAATATAACACGTGGAAGGATCTAGTCCAAGCCACCGCCCAGACGCTTCATGGGGCGGCCACAGATAACGTGTGCATCAGCGCTGAGGTCTACCGCCAAGCTGAAAGACTCCTTCTAAGGAGGGCCCAACAAGACAGCTTCCCTGAAGAACTCCGCCTTCTCAAAGCAGGTAAGCCTGTCGCCCACAGTAGTCGTCTTCTTAACCTGTCTCCAGAGTTCGATCACACGATAGAGCTCATCCGAGTTGGTGGTCGCCTACGACGTGCGGAGGATCTGGCCTACGATAACCAACACCCATTGGTGCTTGACCCATCACATCCCGTGACCCCCCTTCTCATCCAGGACTTTGACTGTCGCTTGAAACACGCGGGCCCAGAACGTGTCTTTGCTGAGATTCGCCGCACGTACTGGATCCTGCGAGGCAGAGAAGCCATCCGTCGCTTTCAGAGAACCTGTGTAGAATGCCAACTTTGGCGAGCCAAACCGACTGTGCCCAAAATGGCTGACCTACCAGCAGCCCGGCTTCGTCTCCACAAACCGGCGTTCTACTCCACCGGAGTTGACTGCTTTGGTCCGTTCAGTGTCAAAGTGGGGCGGCGCTTCGAGAAGAGATGGGGCATCCTGTTTAAATGCCGAGCAGTTCACCTAGACCTCCTGTCAGCAATTGACACCGACTCCTTCCTTATGGCCCCCCGTCGCTTCATAGCTCGGAGAGGAACCCCAGCCGAACTATACTCAGACCAAGGGACTAACTTTAAAGGCGGAGAAAGAGAACTGCATGAGGCCTTTGCAGCAATGTCACCGGCCCTCCAGACACTTCTAAGCCCCTTTAAGATCCATTTCCACTTCAACCCGCCTGGTTCTCCCCACTTTGGAGGTGCGTGGGAGCGAGAGATTCGCTCTGTTAAGACGGCCCTATACACCACCGTTGGAGCGCAACCCTTACAAGAAGAGGTCCTCCGCACCGTCCTCATCGAGGTCGAAGGAATCCTCAACTCTAAACCCCTTGGCTACGTTCCCTCGGACGTCAGTGACCTTGATCCTGTGACGCCCAACTGTCTGCTGATGGGGCGGCCTGACGGTTCCCTACCTCAAGTCGTCTACCCCAAGGAGGAACTACTCAGCCGCCGCCGGTGGAAGCACGCCCAGCTGCTCGCTGATCATTTCTGGACCCGCTTCATCCGGCTTTACCTACCTGGACTCCAGTCCCGACAGAAGTGGCAGTCAACTCCAGCCGACGTCGCAGAGGGCTCTGCGGTCATGGTGGTGGACCCCCAGCTTCCTCGGGCCCTTTGGCCTACTGGGCGCCTCATTAAAGTTCACCCCAGTCCTGATGGTCACGTCAGGTCCGCAGATGTGAAGATCAAGAACAGCATCTACACCCGGCCAGTTGCTCGACTGGTCATCCTGCCTGCCCTTCC
This sequence comes from Idiotropiscis lumnitzeri, assembly GCF_059441095.1. NCBI lineage: Eukaryota > Metazoa > Chordata > Actinopteri > Syngnathiformes > Syngnathidae > Idiotropiscis > Idiotropiscis lumnitzeri. The sequence continues at coordinate 6,007,460 of NC_142406.1, forward strand.
GGCTGAAGATGGGCGGCCTCCTTGAACTGGTTTGGACAGTATTGCCTTTTGTTGGTTTCAAATGTACGTTATACATTTGGGGGCGGCTGTACAAAAGACTCATATTTCCTTATTTTATGCAGGCAGTGTTCGGGCAGCTAGGCGGGGTCCTTCATCGCTCTGGCGCCGCGGTCGAGAGAGAGAGAGAGAGGGGGACAGGGCGAGAGCGCGAGAGTGCGACCAGTCGGAGCAGTTACGGCGAAGTTAAAGTGTGCCGCCGATAGACGTTCGGGATTTGATCCGTGTGTTTTCCTCTGAGCTGAAAATGTGCCAATCTCGAGTGTGCGTCCATGTGAGGTGAGTCGCGTTGCCTTTCAGTGTTTATCTTTCTTCTGACAGCGAAGCTTAAGACTTCCTCCTGCTACCAACGAGTGAATGCGGTTAGCATTAGCTGGCGCTACGTTGTATGCTCGCGTATGTTATTTCGGCTTGTTTACCTGCTTGATGTCAAATGGATAAGCATATTTAACTTTCTATGTGTAGTTGCTTATTTTGGTTTATTTCTCCCTGTTTAGAGACCACACATACACATCTCCAGGCCATATATAATCCTTATTGCCAGCCCTTGTTTGACATATATCCATAACTACGGACACCCAAACACACAAGACTCATCCAACCACTCAACGTTTCACCTAGTGGCCTCCACGGCAGGAAACCAAACCAAAAGGACACATTGTAATGGACTTTAATGGACACTGTTGTGAATTTGGATGTTAATTGCCAAACTGTTGGATAAATTGCTTAAAGCAGCCACCTGCCTCCTCCTTATTCCGCCATCCTGCACCATTTGCCCTTCCAAACAACCCGGCCGCGAAGTGGCGCTCTGGCCGGCGCCCCAGGCTCCGGTAAGATAAAAAATCTGAACCACCCGATTAACAGTCAAGACTGACACACACTGCTATCGACATAGCCTCCACAACAAATCCATCACTCCGACTAACACGACTTGAGAAGTGTGTGTCTTCGAAGAACAGGTGCACGCTACCCTCCCATTATTTAGCGATCCCTACCCTATGTTCAAAAGCAATCCGCAGCTCATGCTTGAACTCTTTCCACCTGTTCTCCCTGACGCACTTTGCGCACCGCATCCCCAACAGGATCGGCTCCAGAGAGCATGCTCCGGAACTGCTTCTTTTGGGCCATACTGAAAAACTTCAACGGCAAATTTGAACACTCCCTGAGTTTCCGAACCATAAGAGTGAAGCAATGCGCTCTTGGAGTTTTTTTATCTTCGAAGGAACCCCAGTCCCTGTTCCTGACCAGGAAACTCCGCGCATGCGCTCATCGCTCCGCTCCCCTCCGACCTCCACCGCGAAACCGTGGGAAAATGAATGAGATTCACACATTCATTTTCCCACGGTGTCTCTTTTGCAGGGGGGGAGCTTACAATAACTTTGGACGACTTATGAGCAAAAATAAATAAATAAAGGTGCGCAAATAAACAAAAGATCACATGGAAAAGTGTTGAATATGGAATATTTAAATAAATGTTCATTCATTATACGTGACTGTGTGTTGTGTAAGAGTTATCGATCGCCATGTGCGCACTTAGCTAGCAACCCGCGATGAAGGAGGAATGCTAAATTAAAATGAATATTCAGAATTAGATATTCAACAAAGGCCATTTGTTGAGCCAAATGTGAAAGAATATGAATTTAATTTAGACGTACGACCAAAATCAAAATTTGCGACTCTGACATCAATTACAGTCAACATGTACAGCACAGCTAAAGTTAACCAAATTGGCATATTCGGTTTTCTACCTGATAAAGGGACAATTACATGCTAATAATTACAGACTAATAAATGAATAATGGTGTTTTACAGAGAACACTGCAGAGTACAAAAAGGAGTTTTCTGTATGTCTAAACTAATAAATCATCCTACCTCTTGGTCAGTCAACTGTAGAATGAAAAATGGTGATCAGCCCAAACGCCCTTGACATACTGACGACAATAAACAATTAATGAAATTATGGATTTTTTCTTTTTAAGGTATAAACGACACATAACTATATTTTGTAAGAGAATATATATCCTACTTTTTTGCCAATTTCTTTTTGATGAGATTACATTTTAAATATATTTATACCGACGACAATAAACAATTGGATGGATTTTTTTATGTTTGAAAACTATAAATGGCACTTGATTATGTTTTGTAAGACTGGATATGTATCCTACTATTTTTTTTTTGCCAGTTCCTTTTTGATGGAAAATACATTTTTCTTTTGTTACATCGGGAAAAAAAGTTCAGTTCAGTCAGAAAATGAAAAATATATGCCAGGTATGCCAGCCTTGCACACCACTCATAGCTTGCAATCAGCATTGCGTAAGCGGACCCCTCATTTGTCAGAAACACTAAGTTCTTCTCGCAGCTCATACACACCGGCCCTCACCTTGCCGCGGGACAACCATCGGACGTCCGTATGAAACAGCGAGGCTTTATGCTCCGCTACCATTTCCTCAAAGCCGCAAATATGCGACTTTTCGTAAATTTTACCATGCGCACAACATCATCCAACACAGGAACGAGGTCTGCTGGTAAAGTTTTGAATACGAGGGGTTTGCAGTATAAAAAAACAGTGCATAATGATCATATCAGTTTTTTTTCCCCCTTCACTTACAGAGACTTTGGTGCACCTGACAATGGCTCCAGCTCACGAATGCGTCACTAATTTGCTTGTCTCCAAGCACCAGGCAATTAGCTGTTGTTGCCGATTACTGGTATGGAAGAGTACTACATGATTACTTTGCCAGGCGCGAGACCGCACAGGCACACAAATTGGATAATTTCCCACGGCACACCTGACAATATCTCTGTGCTCCCTTTTGTGATAAGAAATCATCCAGTCACTGCACCGTATCATTATGTGCCTCATAAATTTTATTTTATTTTTCCTCAAACTTTAAATGGGTAAGAGGCCCGGCTCGCTGGCGTGGAGCCGGGCGTGGAATGCGAGCCGCCCAGTGGGCCACTTTTGGTCATCAGACCCCAGAAAAGGTGTTGGTCGATATAGACAGCAGGACGGTGGCCATGGAAGTCGGAACGCGCCAAGGAGTGCGTAACAACTCACCTGCCGAATTGGACTGTCCATCATCACCAGTGCAAAAAAAAAAAAAAAACACGAACCAAAACACACCAGCAAGTGAGCAGCATTTGTTTTTAAGCGACACCATTTGGGAACTCCACACACATGCACGCTAACTGGCCACACCATGTCCACACTGGTGTGTCGCGGCACAGTTATGCTGCCTAGACAGAGTGTGTTAAGCATCTGCTTTCGAATATAGGGCATTGCAACCGTGCCTGTGGATGGCGATGTGGTGGTAACCTGGGTTCCTCCATATGAGCCCTCTCCCACAACTTAAAAGCTGAGGTATAAATTAGGTCAGATTATTACTCACAATCAATTAAGTTCCTCTCTGTAGTCTTTAGTTTATGTTTTCTTCAGTGTGACTTTGCATCCAAAGATGTGGCGCTTCTCCCTGCTTTGCTCCCTGGGCACTGTGTGAGTAAATCTGTTTTGACATAATTTCCGGATCTGAAATGTACATCCATCCGTTTTCCAATCCGCTTCTCCTCACGAGGGTCGCAGGTGTGCTGGAGCCTTTCCCAGCTGTCTTTGAGCAGTAGGCGGGGCGCATTCTGAACTGGTTGCAAGCCAGAGGGAGTTCCTACGCAGGCTGTGAAATAACATGCAAAGGGTCAATGGTGGGTGAATGAGGGCAATCAGTTGAAAACTACTTTTGAAACAAATATTCATGCTTCTCTCTATTTATAAATATGCAAATTACTATCACTGTAATTCGTATGATTTTTTTTTTTCAAATTGATTTGGGTCTTGAACCAAACTTTTTGCAACTCCAATTAATAAAACTCCTAAGACTGACGATTATGCAGTATTTTGATTCAATCCACCCTAGTGGCTTTGGAGATGGCCGCTACCTTGAAGTCTTCAGGTTTTTAACAGAAAGATGATTACTGGTTCCTTTTGTTGATATCTAAGTCTGGGTCTAAGAGCCGTAAAGGTCTACTACTGGATTTAAACCAGTTTCCATGTTTACGTTTAAAGTAGTGTGCTTTCAAATTTGACTCTTTATCCCTTGCATGTTTGTTTAATAAAAAAATATTTGACCATGTAATCCTGCTATGAGAACCAAAGACCGTAGATGCTTGCTTGCATGTCTTGTTTTTTGGTGGGGAAGCTCGGCAGTTATGTTTGGACTGTTAGTTTATGTTTTTTGTTTTTCTTTTTTCTGCTTGCGTTGTTCATGTTCATATGTTCCTTACATACAGTAAGTCGCTACTAGAAATTCCTGTTACTCCTTGACACTTTTTAGCTAAGGTAAGTGTTCACAGGTAAGTTAAGCAATTTTTTTTAGCAATGCTCTTAGGGAGTAAGGTTCATGTTTCATGGTAGAGATTCAGATTCAGCATTACCTGAACAAGGTTCGATAACTTTTCAACATGTGAATTGCAACTTCCATCTCCCAAAGCTTTTCAGTAACCTTGCACGTGCTGTGTCCAGTGGCAGCGCATTGATGACCACATACCTGACTGACCAGGTAAAACGTGCGACAGGAACACAAATCTATTAATTTTCAAAGCGCAGCTCACACTTTTACTTAGGCCTTTTTAGTCAACCTGCTTTTTCTGTTACGATTTGATTAAAAGCTCCAATGTGACACTAATTGCTGAAAATTGCACTTTTATATGATCAAAGTTTAAAACATGGAGCGTATATGAGAAGATCTCAGGTTATGTGAATCAATGATGACATTTCCTTCTACCCCTATAGAGTGCACCTCACTGAAGGATTGTATTACGATTACTGGCATTAATTTAAACACTTACGGGACAGAACGTCGATTATTTAATTTAGCAGGTTCATATTTGCTGAATATGTTAAACATTGATTAAACAAGAAGCATTTATAAATAGAAACTAGAAGCACAGGTCACAAGAATGACTGGGATTGTAGTCCTGATGTTTACTGATTTATTATATTATTCGCATATGCTAAATTTATTCTACTTAGTTTTAATGTGTGAACTTTGTTGAAATTTTCAGTCGTGAGACAAACTTGCACACATCGCATTTCCATAACCTGCACTCACATTCACAGCAATTCATGGACAAATACGACAAAGCACATTCTACACATTGGCTGTAGAGATGCAAACATACCGAATTTGGTACTGGAGGTGTCACAGGGACGCTATCATAAAAAGGCATTCCGAAAGACATAACAATTTGAGATTGGAGGACACACACACGCACATACAAACGCACACATGCACACCGACAAGATTACAGGGAAATGCCAGCACGAGAGACAAAGAGACTGCCCGCCGGAGAATTCCAGCCTTGGCGGGCCAGTCTTGGGGAGCAGACGTGAATCAACCTTCCAGACGATAACTAAGCTGGAGAGGATCTTCCCTTGGACGTGGACCCGTGCCGTGGGAGGGAGCGAAGACGACCGATTCAACCTACGTTATCCTTGACATAAAAAAACTCCAATAAAATCTGAAACTGGGCTGAAAGATGCGCGCCATTTTTCGACTGTGCTCGCCCGAGTACAGTTTCTCGTGAGATTAAGAAAAAGCTGCCCAGATATCTGTCTTTGTACTATTTCCTGAACTCCAGAAATCGAAGAAACTAAATATCGGAGCTTTCATCAGTTGTTGGGTCTTTATTTGAACCTTTTCTTTTGAGTACAAAAAAACGAACACGCATTGGAGTAAGTTTGGCTTTTAAGGTTCATTTACCAACTACTTTTTATTTTCCTCGGTGACTCAACTCCAACAATACGTATATAGTAGAGGTGTCAGAAAAACGCGTTATTAATGGGATTAATCCAACCCACTTTTAACGCTGTCAATTTTTTTAACATCTTGTTCTAATAAAAAATGTAGTCCTATGACGTAGCGCTGACGCTTATGAGACTGGAAAAAAACATCAAGCACGCGAAATTTAGGACACACCTGCATGGGCTTCCTGTGTGGAGTTTTTGCCAGTTTATAGAACTAAAAGCATCATGGTGAGTGGTAAAAATGACGCAAATTAAATTCTGAATGGCAAGTTTTATTGAAAAAAAAGTTACCTCAATGGTGTCGTTGATAAGAGCAAAGTCATTTGTGTGTATTGCCATCGTGAACTGAACTCCCATCACAGCACATCCAGTTTAAAATACCATTTGATGGCCAAGCACACCCCTGATGCCAATTCTCCAGCCCCTTGTCAAACCCAGGCATCCATGGATAATTTGCGACAGAAACCGATGGATGGGTCAATTTAAAAGAGACTCACCGAAGCCATCGTTAAGTGGGTGGCCACTGCCTGTTCGGATCGTGGAGGACGAAGGTCTGGCTGAAAGACTTCGCATTGCATCCAACGACTGCACTTACAAATTGTCCTCGAGATACACCATTGCAACCCACATTCAAGACTTTTAGGAAGCGGAGAAGGCGGAAGCAGTCGCACTCGGTACCCTCGGTATGACAGCCCATTATTTTGACCCATTTCATTTGCACTTTGTTGGCATTTTATATTTCTTATATGACTCCAATTTGATCCCTTAGAAAGGCTGTTGAGATGCTGTTTTGAGTCAAATACTATGATTTGTTTTTTCAATTAAAGAAATTAAGTATTTGCATAAAAACAAAAAAATCAATTTAAAGGTATTGCAATTCAATAAAATATTGAATTATATACAAAATGTACAAAAAAATTGATTTTATTTACAACGAATATAAGGATTTTTTTTTACAATGAATAAAATGTGCGATTAACTACGAGTTAATTATGAAAAATGCGATGAATTATAATTAAATATTTTAATCGCTTGACAGCACTAGTATATAGTACAAAATATAACAATTGAAATGCTTTTTAGTCAGTTTAATATTTTTTACAAAGTTTGAACCACGTAGTAGTTTAATATTAACATCCTATTTGGATGGGAAAGCTATAACACAGCCATGTCACGGCTCACTTCACCAAGTAGACGCTATTCCACTGCTCGACGCTCGGTGTAGGTACTAGATAGGGACGGATTGCTAGACGGGAGAGGCGGTCAAGATGGCGTCCTGGGCGGTGGATGCGTAGCGAGCTCCGAAACTATTCTGTATCACGTTAAAAAAAGGCGGATAAACCAGACTCGAGATATGTTATATTGCTATGTGAACCAAAAAAATAGCAGCTAACGTGGTTGTTAGTGTGAATTCGTCAAGGAGAAAAAGTTGCTAATTGACTGACTGCTAAATAGCAACTTCCGGGCCTTGATATCCACCAATAGATTGTGGCAGTGATGTCAGGAAAAAGAGATAGTAAACGTATCGACAAGAATATGTCTCTGTTGAGCCAGGAAATTGAAACATTTGATGGCTTGTGCGCACCGCTCTCCGAGTCACCACTCAGCAGTCCATCTGGGAAAAAACAATGTACGAAAGCAAAGGAGCACGAAGAGGTCTGCAGTGCGAATAAAATGGACTGAGCCCGTGAACCTCTCAAATGCTGACATTCTGAAAGCTGTCGTTGAACTGACGGCGCGTTTCACTGCTCTTGAGCTGAATTTGTCTCAAAATACAAAAGTCATCAATGAGATATGGGAGCACATGAACGGAATCGAGATAAGGGTAGAGAAGAATGAAGAAGACATAAGGAGCAACAAAATAAAGTTGGACACCGCTGGAGAACAAGTCTCAGGGGCTGCGGAGACAGAGTGAGGATGCGGAGCGCTACAGCCGGAGATGGAATCTACGCCTGTATGGGATGAAGGAGACGGTCACAGAGAATATTCGAAAAGAAGTATGCCGGCTCCTTGCAACACTTGCACCAGAAGATAAGGAGAAACTGGGCTTTCTTGTTGACATAGTTCACAGAGTTGGAGTCAGGCGCGAGGATGAAACTCGGCCCGTCGTCATTCAATTTACTATGAGATCTTTCAAAGACAAACTGTGGAGAACATCACGAGATCACAAGATCTTGAAAGAGAAGAAACTTATTGTCAAGGAGGATCTGACGCTCAGTCACAAGTTGCAACGAAACAAGCTTTGACCACTGGAGGAGGCTGCTAGGAGACAGGGGAAGCGGGCTGGCTTTTGTGGTCCCGACGCGTACATCGAGGGGAAGAAGGTGACGACGACCGACTGATGAAGATGTGTACCCAACTGGTTTCTTATCAAAGGTTCTCTCGTTAACAAGTTACACTGGTGATGATGTTTAACAGATCCTGGTTTACAATACAATTTGTTTTTTTTTACAAGGTACTCGTAGTTGAAGCTCGAGCTACTGTTGGTTAGCGCATTTTATTTTTTTTCTATTTTTATCTCTATCTATATTTATTTGTTGTTGTTGACATTATTCAACGCTGATTTATGACAAAATTTGAGTTTAGTGCCTTAAGCTTATGTTCAACAAATGTCAGGGGGTTGCGCGATAAAACAAAGCGAAAAGCTGTATTCCTTTTTTGTAGACGCTATAATGTAAACTTAATTTTTTGACAAGAAACACACTCATGCAGCGATGATGAAAAGTTCTGGGAATCACAACGGGGGGGACCAATTATTTTTTTCGCACGACTCAAATCACTCTGCTGGAGTTGCGGTTTTATTGAACAAGTTTAATGGGGACGTTTTGGAACATTGGCTCGATGTGGAGGGGAGATGGATCATTTTGGTTGTGAAAGTGGACAATATGACGTTTATTATTTGCAATGTTTATGGACCCAATAGATCTGGACAAGCAAAAGAGCTATTTCTAAACTTTCTCTTAAATTGGATAATCTAAAGGAAAAATACAAGGAATCTATTTTTGCCATTGGTGGAGACTAAAATGACGCTCCAGATGAAGAAATGGATCGATCGGTGGCCTCCAAGAACTCTTTCAAACTCTGGATTTCAACCCACTTTATTTTTATGTGACAAATGTGCTTTCGGATGCTTGGAGATTCATGAACCCTGATGCCAGAGACTACACATGGACCAACATGAGTAGATCCGTTTAGTCAAGGATTGATCTTTGGTTGTTATCCACAAAAGGGTAACTCTCTCTCTCTTGTAGTTTCGTAGCCGATTCGGCCTTAGAATCCATGAGGTTTCGAATAGAGGAAATCAAAATACGCGTTGACGGGCTGCGTCCCAGGTTTCACGAGCACTGTTGTGGGGTAGCTTAAAGATGATCCGCTGACCCCCTAGTGCTTTTTTCCCTTGAATCCGTCCGCTCAGACTTAGGTTCTCGACTTCACCTTTCCTAATTGAATGGCCAAGGAACTTTGTCTGTCTGTTTTGGATTACCCGGATGAGCTCACGATTTCGTCCGACCCGTTGTAAGACTGACTCGTTGGTTTCATGAGTGGTGTATGACACACGTAGCATCCAACGGTACATCCACATTTCAGCAGCTTCTAGATTCTTTGTTGTCTTGGCGTTTAATGTCCAAGACTCGCACCCGTAGAGCAGGATTGACCAGATGAAACATCGTTGAAGTCGGTTCTTAAGATCAAGTGTGAGTTTGCGGTTTGTGAACAAGCTTCTCATTCGGTTGAAACCGTCCTTCGCCAGCGAAATTCTACGTCTAATTTCTTTTTCACAACGGCCATCATGGTTGATGACGGAGCCTAAGTAGTTGAAGCTTCGCACCTGTTCGATCTCTGAGGCCTGACATTGGAGTCTGCAAATGGGCTCTGGTTCACTCTTGGAGATGGTCATGCACTTGGTCTTTTTCTCGTTGATTTCGAGTCCAAAACGTAGGCTTTCCTCACGTAGTGCGTCAAGGAGCTTCTGGAGCCCCTCTTCCGAATCTGCCATGAGGACGGTGTCGTCAGCGTAACGTATGTTGTTAAGCCTTCGACCAACACACAGAATCCCTTCTTCGATCTCGTCAAGCGCGCGAAGGACGACCTCGCTGTACAAGTTGTACAGGTCTGGTGACATTGGACATCCCTGGCGAACACCCCGGCGAATTGGCGCAAAGTCTGTCAAACCACTTGGTAGGCTCACTGCTGCAGTCTGGTTAAAGTACAAATTGTACAGTACCCGTTTGTCTTTTTCATCGATCTGGATGTCATTGAGCATTTCAAACAGCGGGTTGTGTCTCACCCGATCGAAAGCTTTCTTGTAGTCGACGAAACATGCGTAGATGACTTGCTGGTGTTGGATGAAGCGCTCACTAAGCATCCTCAGAACAAAAATTGCATTTCTTGTTCCTCGATCTTGAACAAACCCGTACTGAATATCTGGGATCTCAGGCCGGATTTTGTTCCGAATTCTCTCCAGGATGATTTTCAGTAACAGCTTTAATGTGTGGCTCATGAGGCTAATCGTTCGGTGGTCTGAACATTCGAGTGCCTGCGGCTTCTTCGGTAGTGCGATGAAAATTGATTGGAGCATGTCACTGGCCAGTATCATAGATTTTGTTGAACAAGTTGGTTAAGATTTCAACCCCATCTTTCTCAAGTGCTTCGAGCATTTCGGTGGCAACTTCATCTGGACCAAGAGCTTTGTCTTTCTTGGCTTTCCTTATCGCATTGCGAACCTCCTCTTTTAGGATGGGTAAGCCATTGACTTCGCCGAGTTGTACGACTTCATCTACCATTCGGTCGTCGTGGAAGAGGTCTTGTACATAATCTTGCCATCTTTTTGCAATTTCTGCTTCCTCCGTCAGTAGTTTGCCATTTTCCGCCTTTATGCACATCGAGGTAGATTTTCCCTTGTTTCCGACAACTTCTTTGATTTTACGAAACATCTCCTTGGCGTTTTTGTCGTGTAAATTTTCTACTTCTTGACATTTGGCTTCCAGCCAACGCTCCTTTTCCTCGTAGCATTTACGTTGAATTTCTGCATTGAGCCGCCGGTACGTATTGTCACGTCTGTTCTTCACTAGTCTTCGTTTAACCATAAGTGCTCGGATTTCATCGGTCATCCAATGTGCTGGTCTGCTTCTTGGATTTTCCTTAGGAATGTTCTTGTCTGCCGATCTTTTTATTGCACTTTTGAGTGTGTCCCAGCAGTTGTTAGAGTCACCGAGACTCTCTAGCACATCTTCACTGAACTTCTGTCTGGTCTCCTGGTTTCTTAGAGAGCTGAGAACGAAGCGTGGACTTCTCTTTGGCTTACGAAGTTTTTTCAGCTTCAGCCTTATCGTGGCCACCAGCGGGTTGTGGTCGGAGCCGCAATCCGCCCCTGGGTACGCACGTGAGTTTGTAACCGCATTGCGAAAACGGTTGCTGATCATGATGTAGTCGATTAAGTTCCTTGCCCGATCACCTGGCATCTTCCACGTCCATCGTCGTCGTGGGTGAACTGGGAACCATGTGTTTGTAATACAGAGGTTCCTATCGCTACACCAGTCAATGAGTCTGTCCCCGCGTTCATTTTTCTCTCCAAGCCCATGGGGGCCAACAATGTTCTCGTGTTTTTCTTCGCCTACTTTGGCGTTCCAATCACCCATAACGATGCACAGTTCCTGTGACTTACACACTTTGAAGACCTCCTCTAATTCACTGTAGAAATCGTCAATTTCTTCCTCTTCAGAGTCGGCTGTTGGTGCATAAGCGATTATCACATTTACGTTAAACGGACTAGATCGAATCTTGACTAGCATGACACGTTCCGATTTTGGCCAAACTGTTAGTAGACTGTGAGCGAGTTCTTTTGTTAGGATCACGCCCACGCCTCGGCGGCATTGCTTTCCGCCAGAATAATATACACGTTTGTCGCCTTTCTCAAAATTCCCTGCATCTTTCCAGTGGACCTCCGTGAGTCCAACACAATCGAGCCGAAGCCTGTCCATCTCCTGGATAACATTGTCTAACTTGCCGCTGATGTTAAGGCTGTTTACGTTCCATGTTGCTATCCTTGCTCCCTTGGGCCTGCTTTTCCTTCTACTTGCCCCTTTGAAAATTTTGTTGGTATGGGCCACGGTCACTGGATAACGGTCGTCATATCCCCGTGGCATTGCTAGATTTTGACGACCGGACGAGGTGGACGAAACATCGTCCCGGCCCCCATTTATGTCGTTTTCTTTCCTTTTCTTGTCCTTCTCCATCATGTGTACTCGACAGCGATTTTTTTATTTTAAGGTCCATGGGAGGCGTGGGGCTGTCATCACCCTTCGACCCTCCCCGACCAGCTTGTTGGGATGGCTTCGCTTGGGTTCACCGCAGCTGGTTTGCTGAGGTTTGCCCTCTCCAGCCGACACCGACGAGACTCCAACTTGTGTCATCTAGCCGCGTTGGTTCACATTGCCGTTTGACTGTTTTCGCATCGTACTCGTGGAGGTGCATCCCGCCGTCGACCAAAAGGGTAACAGTATATATCTGACGTATCTCATGCCCATGCTCCGCTGTCTGACCACAAAGTCATACATTTAAGATTGAAGGGTTCGAAAGAAAAGACAAATATTAGGGTGTATTGGAAGTTAAATAATAATATTTTGAAAGACAAACAATTTAAATAAAGTGTAGAATTACTTGCTGAGGATATCTTTAATGCGAAAGAAATGTACCCAATCCAGAAATGGGAATTCTTTACATTTAAAGTGAGAGATTCTGCGATGAAAAGGCCTAAGGAAAACAAGAAGCCAAACACGAGTAAAGATGATCGTTTGTTGACCCAACTGCGACAGTTGAATTCTAAACAAATATTATCTGAAGACGAGAAAAGAGAGTTTGAAAATCTCAGTGACGGTTTAGATCATGTATATTAATTTGGCCAAAGGTGCTTTTATCAGGTCCAGAACTAAGTGGTTAGAAGAAGGCGAAAGGAATTCAAGTTACTTTTTTGGTCTCGAAAAAAGAAATAGGCGACGCAATCCCATTGTCTCTCTCAATATTAATGACACAATCAGTACAGACCCTGCTGAGATTTCAAAATGTGTTACTTCATCTTATGGCAAATATACACCTCAGTGTTTGACCAAGCAAAATGTGACACAATTATGGAGAAAATTGGCCAATTTATTCCAAAAATATCGGCCCAATTTCAAGAAAATTGCGATAATGAGCTTTCTTGTGAAGAAATTACTGATGCTGTTCATTCGATGAAACGAATGAAGTCACCTGGATGTGATATAATTAAGGATGTTTTATTTCTTATGTACAACGATTGCTTAAATCGAAAAGAAATGGCAACCACGGAGGATTTCATTAATACAATTATGCCTGTGGGCAATCCTTTTGTAACAGAAGAAAATTCTTTATGTGGGATTGGAAAGATTTTTGTTTTCATAAAGTCTTCAGAACTATAGAGATTGCCATTATGATCAAAAAGATCTGCAATTAAAGTTATGCCCATTATAGAGACTTTTACGCTCACAGAATTCGGAGAGTTTGATTGGCAATTTTGTTACTGAATAGTTACATCCAAGCCAAAATTTCAAACCTCCTACTTTCTTGAAAATATTGTTAGGAATAAAGGACCATAATGAATTTGGACATTGGAGACAGTTCTTGATGATATCAATTGGAACAGAGCTTGGTTATACCCCTTTAAAGTCTGTATCTCAAATAAGTGCAAAGAAATTCATTTCAAAATCTTACACAATATCTATCCAAGTAAGGTAATTATTTCCAATTTTGTTGATATTAGTGCAACTTGTTCCTTTTGCCAAATTGATCCGGAAACCACCATTCACTTATTTTGTCGCTGCTCAGTTACATCTAAGTTTTGGAGTGATGTAAGGGACTTTATTGTCCTGACCCGTGTCGGGCATGTCAATGTTTTTGTTATTGTTTTCTTCCCTCCTTCCTGCCATGTGCTTCTGTTATTGTTTTGTCAGCTGTGTTAGCGTTTCCCCTCAGCACTCGTCATCACCAGCCACGCACCTGTTCCCCGTTACCCTCATCAAGCACCTGCTTCCCATCTGCTCCCCTAATGACTCGGACTATTTAAACCTCCCAGACCGACAACGCAGTGTCGGGTCATTTTCGCCTCTGTGTCTCGCTTTGTTGCCGCATTTCATGGACTGCCACGACCGCGTTTATTTCCGGCCCTGTTCATGCTCTCTGGTTCCTTGTCCTTGTGCCCGTTCAGTCTTGGTTAGTTGCCTTTGTTGTTTTTTTGTCCACGCCCCGTTGTTGTCCCTGCTGAGCTCTTCAATAAATCCCCTTTAAGTTTCCCCTACCCCGGCTTCCTCGCTTCTTGGGTCCACCTCCTCATCGCCGCAGGGCGAAACCTGACATTTATTTTGACGAACACCGGCAAATGTATAACGATTGAGTCTAAAGATAGCATAACTGTTTTGACTCTGAAGATGTATCACTCCGTTATGTGATGAATGTTACGAATTTACTTTTGGGGAAATTCCACATTCATGAGGCAAATTTCTTTCATTCTTCTCCTCTTCTTTGTGTGTTTTTGTTTGAGCTGCATTCATATGTACATGTACTGTTCCTCGTGAAAAACAAGAAAAGTCTGCACACGTTGTCACACTTAGCTGAGACGTTTTCTGTCACCCCTGACCAAATTGGGAATGTGTTAAATTGTTGAGTCCTTTGTTTTTTCAGATAAAATGTCAAATTACAGCGTAATTATTGTATTAGGTTGGTTGTATTGTATTATTTATTTATTTTTTCCTATTTTTGTTGTTCTTGTTAATGTGCATTTCGTTCATACATTGGTCTGTTTCATTTGATTGCAAAAATGCTATTTTTGTAAGTTGTGCAAATGTTAAATAAAGCCATTAAAAAAATAACTAAAAATAATAAAGAGAAAATTGGGTTTGCTAGATGTGGAGGGGTCCTTTGGTAGCCTTCGCGTCTGCTGATGACCTTTGACTCCATGTTTGTCACTCCTGTTTGTTACATTTGTATGTTCTGAGTTACGAAATAATCACAATTAAAACAATAATAATAAAGTAGAACATTTACTGCTACTTTTGCGAGTATCATCCTTTTTTTTTTTTTTCCGTTTGGTGTCCTCTGCGTGCCTGTAGAAAACGTCACGTCAATGCTACGTTGCTTTGGGAATCAGACCGGTTAAGTGTCGGAGGAAAATTTTGGGAATGTTTTATTAAGAAATGTTTTACACTATATACAGACATTCTATTCCTACAATCGTGTAGCCTGAGTGAACCACTGGGCAAAGAAATATATTTGAAAATACGTGTTAACGTGTGACGTCATTAGCAAGCGCGCAGCCTCCGAAGGATCCCATCCACATCTAGTACCTACACCGGCAAAACAAGACGACGATACAAAACGGTTATATACTCATTTTATGAAGAGCTATGATGCAACAATGAAATATAAAGTAAACGTCTATATAATCACAATATAATGTTAATTTGTAAACCTTTACCCACCTGAAAAACAGGTTAAAGTGTGAGGTGGTGTAGAGCCAGCGACACTGCAGTCGGTTGTTCGCCAATTCTCATCGGCAATGAGGAAATGGCTGCGCGCATGCGCGATTGACGACCATCGCAGGTGTCGCAGGCTTACCACTCGGCTCACACTGCCATCTCCTGACCAAGTTGAATGATTGTCTGACACGCCAGAATATCAGAGGGGAAATAAAAATCAGTCTCAGATGTCTTGACAAAAAAAAATTAAAAAAAACATACACCACTGTGATCACACACAGTGGGTATCACACAGTGCCGGTTGGGAGTATGACTGTACTTATAGGCTCAGTATAAAAAGTTTCAATGTTCTCGCAGAATCGAGGTTCAAAGCCATGTGCAGGCAACAATTCAAAAAGTAACTGATTTTCCAATTTATCAAAAGCCTTTTGAAAGTCAATGAATAGGATGAATCCTTGGTCTTCTATCCATCCATCCATTATCTGTACCGCTTGTCCTCACAAGGGTCGCGGGGCTGCTGGAGTCTATCCCAGCTATCATCGGGCAGTAGGCGGGGGACACCCTGAACTGGTTGCCAGACAATTGCAGGGCACACAGAAACAAACAACCATTCACGCTCACATTCATAATCAATCAGCCTGCCATGCATGTATTTGGAATGTGGGAGGAAACCGGAGTACCTGGAGGAAATCAACGCAGGCACGGGAAGAGCATGCAAACTCCACAGAGGATGGCCGGAGCCGGGATTGAACCCACGACCGATGCTGTCTCTCACTGTGAGGCCATCGTGCTAACCAGTCGTCCACCGTGCCACCCTGGTCTTCTATCTCATCATAATAATCTAAGAGGTCTTTAACGAATTTGATGTCAATTTGAATTGATCTTTTGTTTACAAAGCCCGATTGTGTTTCACAGATAATTAGTATTTAATTTCTTAAAGTCTGTCATTATATGTGTATGTTTGTCGCTTGTAGTTATTATTTAGAAGTACAATGCTTTCATAGCTTTGGATTTTTGTCCAGTTTCGGGATTAGAGTGATCATACCTTGTTTCGTTCTCGTTAATAGGATTAGATTATTGATTGTTTCCTTAAAAACTTGAAAAAGTATGTTCCTATGTGATTTCCAGAAGTGTCTGTAAAAGTTGCCAGCTAAGCCATCTGTCCCTGGTGAGCGGTCTAGTTTTAAACACATAAAATAGCCTTATCAACCCTTACGAAAAAGAAGTTTATCTAAGTATACTGCAAGTATACTTGTTTTATACTAAAACATAGGCAGTATACTTTAAGTGTACTTAAAAATACTAGGTTTTATAAACTTCACAGAAGTATGCTTAAAAATACTTGGCTTGTACTGAAAAGTATACAGAAAAGTCCAAGATAAAATTTTACTTACATGGAAGCTTTAAGTATACTCGTTCCTTCTGTAAAGTACAACGACATTAATACTGCGACTTACATCTATATGAAAGCATATATTGTACTCTACCACAAAGTGCGAATACTTAGCCCTGTCCATATTGGTCGTTTCCGATTCATGTTTGCATTAACGTTAGAAGAACAAACATGTTTTTCACTATACTGAAAAGCAGTTGGCTTTAAGTTGTACATGTTGAACATTATAGTGCTGTAGTTTTCAGGTTTACAATTGCGCCGTAAATGTGCTCAACTGCATTCTTTATATACATTAAAAACACACAAAAAGATTCAGAAACATTTGACTTGACTTGATTAATCCAGGTTTTAGTCCCTTTCATAAGGATTTGGCAGTGGCGTCATATACACAGCATCATGTGTTTCAACAAGACATTTCAGGCCAGACAGCTGAAATTATTTCCATTCTTTTAACATCATATGTAGCGTCGGTTGAAATAATGAAGCTTTACTGGTGGTCCGAAGTTTCTCCTTTTATTCCTTTTGTCTCGTACACACAAAACCTCTTACACCTGGCGCTAAAAAATAAACAAACATGACGCCACGAGTTTCAATTCTCTCTATACATGCAAAGTGCACTTAATTAAACGCATATTCAAATCAGAAATCTGTAGACCGATAAACACAAATATTCACCTTATTGACACTTTCAACCGGGCTAAGTATCTTTAAATTATCAATCTTGTCGTCGGAGAATCCTTTTTTTCTTTCTTCCGAATCGTCTTGATACGGACTGTCAAACAGCATCCATTCAGTAGTTATCCACTTCCGTGTTCCTTCAAAGTAAAACTTCCGCCCAACAGGAAGTAAAAAAAAAAAGTCTGGTACAGTGAACCCTCGCTACTTCGCGCTTCACCTTTCGCTTCAGTGCTTCGCGGGTCTAAAAAATATTCGGGGCATTGTAGTTTCGCCGAGCGGCACAAGGGGGCGCTGGAGCGGTTAGGGAAGAGGAGAGTGGACGAAGAAGAGAGTGGACGAAGAAGAGCACGTTCCCCCGGGCACGATTTGGGGCGACGTTTTGCGCGTTTCGGACCGTACCAGAGCTCCGGCCGGCGTGCGTGGCAGTTAAGCCGTAGAGGAGCACCTTCCCCGGGCACGGGCGCGGCGACATTTCGCTTCGCTCGGGACCGTGCAAGAGCTCCGGAGGAGACCGGCCGGCGTGCGTGGCAGTTAAGCCGAAGAGGAACAACTTCCGCCCGGGCATGAGCGGAGCGCGAGGCTGTCAGTTATGAATGAATAAATAAATAAATGAAGAATGCCACCTTTCATTTCACAGGGCACACCGAACGGCGTACCAGCAGGTAAAAGTCGAAGTAATTAAATAAATACAAAAATAATGGCTGGGGAATAAAAAAATAAGTTTTAATAATAATTTGTTTTGTTTTTTTGTTATAACATGAATTTCACTCTCTCTCTCTCTCTACCCGTATATATATATATATATTTTATTTATTTTTTTGAGCATTTTTGAAGGTGCGCCGCTACTTCGCACTTTTTTTTTTTTTTAACATTTTTTAAGGTGCGCCGCTACTTCGCGGATTTTCAGTTTTCGCGGGTGGTCTCGGTCCCCATTAACCGCGATAACCGAGGGTTCACTGTATTGCAAAACAAATTCGCTAATAGGCCCATAGTCCTTTACACCATATATGAATGTACTTTTCACATTGATCTGTGAGTTTGTACATACTGGGTTAACTGATTTAGTAAGAGCCTTAACTAAAACGCAACATAGTTTGGCACATGAACAAAATGCAGAAAACGGATGTGAACATGCTTGTTTGAAAACAACCAGATCTTTGATGAAACAAAATGTGCCATCTTTCAAGCATATAGCACTATTGTACCTCTTCTTCAGTCTGTCATAGTTTTGACTGCGATATAAAACTCCATTGATCAAAAACCGGTTATAAAACCAGAAGCAGTTGTTTAGATTTGCACAAAACATCTCCGATCTGATCCCAAATTGTCGTGTCTTTTTGCAATGACGTCCTAGTGATCCCTCCAGTGGCCAATTCGTAGTGTCTGCAGCTCTCAAGCCCATGTGCCAAATGTGCTTTATCATATTTGTTCTGTCTATGAGTAAGTGTGCGCTGTAAATGTGAGTGTTGGTCATGAAAATACTATGTGCGTGCGTTGTCTACAAAGGAAAATTCGACACAGTTTAACTAAGTAATATCAATCTAGCATATGAGAAATATATGATAATCAGGAAATATCATCCAATCCAAGTCTATACTGTTCACGGTCCTTCTAGTCAAGTCAATTTTATTTGTATAGCCCTTAATCACAGACAGTATAAAAGGGCTTCTAGTTCCATTTGATAAATGCTTCTTGTTTAATCACTGTTTAACACCTGCCATTAATATGAACCTGCTTTTATTTACTGATTGACATTCCGTCACGTTAATGTTTAAAATAATAACACTAACCGTAATACAATACTTCAGTATGCAGTGTTTTTTTTCACCATCCTCTATCCCTTTGAACTTTCCTTCCATACATTTGATCAAATTTTCCTTGTAGTTGCAAAGGTTTAAGGTCATTGTCTGAGATTGTAGGACACAAAGCAATTGCAAGTTTGTCTTTTATCTTTTCTTCTTCAATAGTTTTTCTTTTTAAATTGCTCAGTATACAAAATTGAGTATTGACGAATTTAATATGTCAAAAATTCAAATTTTTGGGTACATTACTCAAATGATTCATTTTCAAGGGTGTTTTTTATAAGGTCCTCAATGCCTTGACAAAAATCGAAACACAGAGGATTTTCCGGTATCCATTTTTTTCTGGCAGGTTTTGGGAGAGGCGTTACGTGAAGGTAATACAGTGAACCCCCGGTTATCGCGGTTAATGGGGACCGAGACCACCCGCGAAATCTGAAAATCCGCGAAGTAGCGTCGCACCTTAAAAAACAAACAAAAAAAAAAAAAACACCGTGTGTATATATACTTCGCACCTATATATATATATATATATATATATATGTATATATATATATATATATATATATATATATATATATACTGGAAGAGAGGGAGAGAGTGAAATTTATGTTATAACAAAAAAACAAATTATTATTAAAACTTATTATTTTTTTATTCCCCAGCCATTATTTTTGTATTTATTCAATTACTTCTTTTTGTATTTATTTAATTACTTCGACTTTTACCTGCTGGTATGCCGTCCGGTGTGCCCTGTGAATGTTATGATCCTCCAGCAGTACTGGAGGATTGAACAGGACTCTCCAAACGCAGACACGGGAAAAAAGGTGGTGATACAAAGATAGTGTAGCGACTTTGTAAATAGTTCAAGGGTTCTGTGTTTTCCTCTTTTCTGTGGAGGCTGTGAAGGCAGCAGGGGAGTGAACGTTATGTTGTTGTCGTTGTGTTGCTCTCTCTCTGATCGGCGTGGTTGCGGCCAACAGCAGCCGTTTTTGGCTTAATAATAAAAGCGTTCGCTGATGGACAAATTGGCCTGATTTATTATACAACGTTACAATATTTATTATAATCACAATATAGTCAGTGTAATCAGCGCGTCTCGCAGCAGCTGATGGCATGGCGTGAGACGATCGCTGGAGGAACGCCCACACAGCTGAAAAAACAAAAACACACGCGGCATGACAGGCACGGATCATGATAGTGAAATGAAAGGTGGCATTCTTCATTTATTTATTTATTCATTCATAACTGACAGCCTCGCTCTCCGCCGTTGCCCGGGCGAAAGGTGCTCCTATTCGGCTTAACTACCACGCACGCCGGCCGGTCTCCTTCGGAGCTCACGCACGGTGTCCGATCGTGTCCGTCGCCACCAATCGTGTCCGGGGGAACCTGCTCTTCTTCGGCCACTCTCCTCTTCGGCGCACGCCGGCCGTCTAACCGCTTCAGCGCCCCCTTGTGCCGCTCGGCGAAACTACAATGCTCCCGAATATTTTTTAGACCCGCGAAGCACTGAACCCACGAAAGGTGAACCGCGAAGTAGCGGGGGTTCACTGTATTTCACATTTGGAAATTTGATTGCGTACATCATCAAAATTAACCAGCAATCTAGTCTGGACTTTGCTGAACAATCTAGTTTGAACCAGCTATATTGTCTTTTATCTGGATTTCTTTGTCTGCCATGGGTCAATAAGATTTAAGAAGTCATAGTAATGGGACAATGTACATTTTAGGTGTAGAGAATTATACTTGCTGGGAAATCTGTCGAGCCATTCGTCTTTAACCATATTCCAGTCGCCTCCTAAAATAATGTTTTCTGATACTTCAACTCCAAATGAAATATGTATCACTTCTTTTATTTTAGAGAGGAGACTTATTTTGTGCTATGCTGCAATGACCATAAATATTCCCCAGATCAGATCATCAGATATAGTAGTAATTATTTTGGCTTGATTATTGAATAGAATTGCTACACCAGCAGATGATGAAGTACCATGTGAAAAAAATATTTTGTCTCAAGATTAAGTTGTCCAAAAATGTTCATCCGTTTCATTCGAATGAGTTTCCTGGAGCAAAACAAATTGTGCTAGTTTGATTTTGCAGTATAGAAATAAGACCTTCCTTTTGATACTTTACCTTGGACATTGAGTATTAAACATTAATTGTTTCAAATGACATTTTAGTAACCTTGTCATTCACATCCACATTCACACCCACACACACACACCACATCATTAAAAATAAAAATTCATATCCTAAAAATGTGAAAGTTTGTGGATTCATTTTGGCGCTTCGCCTCGTCTCATGGGTTTCAGCTTTTATTTTTGATGGATAGTGAATAATACAGTTCAGCGCTTATTTAATTGACTCAATTAACTAACTATGCACCCTTATCAATCATTACTGTACAAAACTTAACATTTAGTATGTTAATATAGTATCTGTAACTCAATTACCAGTTCCGTGTGCAATTTCAATATTAAACAGTTATCTCAACAAAAAGCACAATCGGAAAAATGTTTATGCACAGTAAAACAGGTAAGCCATCTCTGGGTATTTTACAATTCAGTCTTCATGGGAAAACATTCAACAATTTGATTTTCTTGTTTAATACATAGTTCAGCACAGCAGGTGGCAGACGAGCACCTCAAAACGTCAGATGTCATCCGCCGACCACGAAAGAAGAATGTGATGGAGGTTCTCCCTCTTCTGTCGGTCAACCTGAGAATTATGTTCTTGAGGATAAAAGTTGGTGAGGGGGGGTTGTTTTCAGTCACTTGAATGTACGTATGAGGGGATTCATTTTTTTAATTGGCTGTTGTTTGACATTATTTTAGTTTATTTTATTAATTGTGTCATTAAATGGCTGTGGGGGTTGGAGGGTCACCTTCGTGTGTGGGGGTGTGAGCGTGTGTGGGGGTGTGTGCGCGTGTATGTGTGTTTCAAGGTCTCGTGCAAGGCGAGTGGCTCAATCCCGATGTAAGGAGCTGCTTCCCCAGCCGCGGCTGAGAAAGCAGTGTAGATGGAACCCTTTAACCGCGGACACAGGAGATGCAGCGTTTAACAGGATGTTTATTAGAACACAGGTACTTACAATGCAAATTGGCGTGGAGCCGACGAAGGACAACATAAAGCGCTGGAGGGCAAATCCACTCCAGGGGGGAAACGATATCGACAACAAAAAGAGCTTGCAACGCAAGAAAGGAGAACGAGAACGGAAATCGCTTGCCGCAAAAGGGCAAGGGGAGTCAATCAGAAATGAGCGAAGGGATCCGACGAGAGCAGGGCGCGATGCGTAGTCAATGGGCGTAACGAGGGTCATAACAAGAGGTTCGAGAAATCAATACAAGGCGTGGTACGTGGCGTGAGGCTTAAATACAGGGCGGCAATCAAGACATGACAGGATACAGCTGAGTGACCGGTGGGCGTGCCTCTCCGGCCGTGAAAACATGGCATGATGAAAATGCCGGGAGACACGCCCACGGGTCAGCTGAGAAAACAAAAACAGAGACCGAAAAACACGTGGCGAGACAGAGACGGATCATGACAGTACCCCCCCTTAACGGACGCCTCCTGGCGGACTACCTGGCTTGCCCGGGTGGCTATCATGGAAGTCTTTCATAAGAGTGGGGTCCATAATCCAGGAGCGGGGGACCCATTGGCGCTCCTCCGGTCCGTAGCCTTCCCAGTCTACCAGGTACTGCACACCCCGGCCCCTGCGCCTGGAGTCCAGAATCTCCCGCACCGTGTACACCGGACCTCCCTCGATGATCCTCGGCGGTGGAGGTGGGGCGGATGGAGGAAGCAGTGGGCAGGAGGAGGCGGGCTTGAGGAGGGACACGTGGAAGACGGGGTGGACCTTCATGGTAGTCGGGAGCTTGAGCTTGACCGCCACCGGGTTGATGACGGAGTCGACCTCGAACGGGCCCAAGAAGCGTGGACCCAGCTTGCGTGAGGAGCCTGCAAGGTTGAGATCGCGGGACGAGAGCCATACCTTGTCGCCCGAGTGGTAGGTCGGGGCCGGTCGGCGACGGCGGTCAGCGATCTGCCGGTTGCGTTCGGCGGTGCGGGACAAGGCCGCTCGGGCCTCCCGCCAGACATGGTGGGCGCGCTTGAGGTGCAGCTGGACGGAGGGTACCTCGACCATCCCCTCCTGGAACGGGAAGAGCGGGGGCTGGTAGCCGTAGGCCGCCATGAAGGGCGACTGTCCCGTGGCCGACGACACCAGAGTATTGTGGGCGTATTCCACCCAGGGCAAGTGGTCCGCCCATGACGATGGTCGGTCGCTGCATACGCACCGAAGTGTGGCCTCTAGGTCCTGGTTGGCCCTCTCGGACTGCCCGTTCGACTAGGGGTGGTACAGGCTTGACGTGGCCCCCAGCGCTCGGCAGAACAGCTTCCAGACCCGTGAGACGAACTGCGGGCCGCGGTCCGACACAACGTCGGCAGGAATCCCATGGAGCCTGAAGACATGTAAAATCAGCAATTTAGCGGTTTCAAGAGCCGAGGGGAGTTTCGGCAGGGCGACGAAATGAGCGGACTTGGAAAAACGATCGACGACGGTGAGGATGACAGAGTTGCCCCTGGAGGGGGGCAGGCCGGTCACGAAGTCCAAGGCGATGTGTGACCAAGGTCGGGTAGGAATAGGTAATGGATGAAGTAGCCCTGCCGGCGGCTGGTGCGACGCCTTGCTCGTCGCGCAGGCGGGGCAGGCCTTGACATAGTCCTTGACGTCGGCCCTTAGCTCGGGCCACCAGAAGCGCTGGGCGACGAGGCCGAGGGTGCGGCGAACTCCGGGGTGACAGCCCACCCGGGAGGAGTGTCCCCACTTTAGTACCTCCCCGCGAAGCTGATCCGGCACGAACAACCGGCCCGCCGGGCATCCAGATGGTTCGCCGTCGCCTTCCTGTGCCCGCTGAATGCGTTGCTCGATTTCCCAGCGCAGGGATCCCACCAGGCGGTGGTCCGGGATGACGCTGTCCGGTTCCGCCTCCTCCGCCACGGGATCGTGGACTCTTGACAGGGCGTCGGACTTGAGGTTCTGGGAGCCGGGTCGGTAGGTCAGAACGTAGTCAAAGCGGCTGAGGAGCAAGGACCACCGTGCCAGGCGTGGACTTAGTCTCTTGAAGGATCGGATATATGACAGGTTCTTGTGGTCGGTGTACACGGTGAACGGATGGGGCGCGCCCTCCAGCCAGTGGCGCCATTCCTGGAGGGCGATGACGACGGCCAGCAGCTCCCGGTTCCCCACGTCATAGTTGGCCTCGGCAGGGGTGAGGCGGCGAGAAAAGAAGGCGCAGGGGTGGAGCCTCTGGTCGACCGGGGAGCGCTGGGACAGCACCGCCCCCACCCCTGAATCAGACGCGTCTACTTCTACCATGAAAGGGAGATCGGGGTTAGCATGGTGTAAAACGGGCGGGTTAGTGAAAGCTTTCTTGAGGGCCGAAAACGCGTCTTCAGCAGCCCGATCCCACGCAAAGCCCGTCTTGGTGGATGTGAGGCGCGTAAGGGGTAGCGCTCGGCGGCTGTAGTCCTGAATAAAGCGTCGATAGAAATTAGCGAACCCGAGAAAACGTTGGAGCTGTTTACGGTTTGTGGGTGTCGGCCAATCCACCACAGCGCTTATCTTGGCCGGATCGGCCTTAAGCTGCCCCTCCTCTACTATGAAGCCCAAAAATTGAACCGAGCGTGCGTGAAACTCGCACTTCTCCGCTTTCACGTATAGGCGGTTCTGGAGAAGGCGCTGTAACACGGCCCGGACGTGGTGCTGGTGCTCCTCGATGGAGCGAGAGAAAATCAAGATATCGTCGAGGTAGACGAAACACGAGACGTTTAACATGTCGCGGAGCACGTCGTTAATTAAATTCGGCGGGGGCGTTGGTCAACCCAAAAGGCATGACCCGGTACTCGAAGTGCCCTATGGGGGTTTTGAACGCGGTCTTCCACTCGTCCCCCTCCCTAATGCGCACTAAATGGTAGGCACTGCGCAGATCTAATTTTGTGAACACCGTGGCGGATTGCAGCGGGCGAAAGCGGAGTCGAGCAGCGGGAGAGGGTACCGGTTCTTTACCGTGATTTCGTTTAACCCCTTGTAATCTACACATGGGCGTAATGTCTTATCCTTCTTTGGAACGAAGAAGAAGCCCGAGCCTACCGGGGACTTCGACGGCCTAATCAGCCCTGCCGCAAGGGACTCGGAAATATACGCCTTCATCGCCGCTTGCTCCGGCTGAGAGAGCTTATATGGGCGCGCCGATGGGAGGGGCGCGCCGGGCACCAAATCTATGGCGCAGTCGTACGGGCGGTGGGGAGGCAGGGACTGGGCCCTATCTTTACTAAAAAACCCCCGGAGGTCGTGGTAGACTCGGGGCACGTTATCGAGACAGATCACCTCGGGGGTTGAGGACCGGGGGCTCGGCCCCTCCTCCGCCGCGCGTAAGCAATTTGCGTGACAATGGGGGCTCCAGTTGTCGATAGACAACCGGTCCCAATCGATGACGGGTCGGTGGCGACGTAACCAGGGTAGACAGAGAACGATGGGGGCCGCTCTGGACGGCATAACAAAAACCGCCCGCCTCTCTACGTGGTTGCCTAGGACTCTTAACGTAAGTGGGGGGGTTACCTGCCTGATCTCCGCCAGGAGCTGCCCGTCGAGGTCACAGACCCTCTTGGGCTTCGCGAGAGTTTCTACCGTGCAACCTAACTTGGCGACCAACCCGGGGTCAATAAAGCAGTCGTCGGCGCCGGAGTCCACTAACGACTGGACGCTATACCGGGCGCCCGGAGCGATTACCTCTCCACTCAACTCAATTCTCTTAGGTGCTTCGGGCTCCGTATCCCCCCGATCGGTAGGGAGATCGTCGGCGACCTCCCCCTGAGGGGAGGGAGGATCGGGTGGCACGGCGGACGACTTACAGAGTTCCTTGGGGGTTGCCGGCGGAGAGCCGCGTGGGGGGCGTGCCGGGCAGGAGGACACGCGGTGACCAGACGTGCCGCAGTAGAAACACGATCCGGAACGCAGACGTCTTTGGCGCTCCGTCGAATCCAGCCGGCCCCCTCCCAGCTGCATTGGCTCGTCGGCGGGGCGAAAGGCGGCGACCGGATGACGCGCCGCCTCGGTGCGCGGCTGCTCAGCTCCCCTCTCCTGGCGTCTCTCTCGCAGGCGATTGTCCAAGCGGATTGCCAAGGAGATGAGCTCCTCCAGGGAGGAGGAGTCCTCGCGAACGGCGAGCTCGTCCTTCAGGGCCGTATTGAGTCCGCGGCGGAACAAAGTCCGTAAGGCAACGTCATTAAATCCGCTCTCCGCCGCGCAAATGCGGAAGGCGATCGAGTAGTCAGCAACGGATCGGCTGCCCTGGGTGCAGTCGAGGAGTTCCCCCCCCGCCGCCCTCCCCTGAACTGGGTGGTGGAAAACCCGCTCGAATTCCTCCAGGAAAGCGGGAAAGGAGGAACGAAGATCGGACCGGGCATTGCTCACGGCCACGGCCCAGGCGCTGGCTTGGCCGGTCAACAGGCTCATCATGAATGCCACCTTGGCGCTGTCGTGAGCATAGGTGATTGGTTGCTGATCGAAGATCAGACGGCACTGGTGAATAAATTGCGCGCAAGTGCCGGGCTCCCCTCCGTAGCGAGGGGGGTGTGGTAAATTTGGCTCCCGTCCGAAAAAGGCGGTTGGGGAGGCTCCGGCCGCGAGAACCGTCGGATCGGGGGTTTCGCCGGTCCACGGCAGGAGGCTACCAAGGTGGGTGTCGAGAATCTCGAGGCGGTGGGACAGCTGGCCGACGACGCTGCGGAGCTCCGCGAGTTCCGCCGACTGCTGCCCCACCATCTCTCCTTGACTGGCCAAGGCTCTATACACTCTCGCTGCGTCCGCAGGGTCCATGGTGGTCGGATTATTCTGTAAGGAGCTGCTTCCCCAGCCGCGGCTGAGAAAGCAGTGTAGATGGAACCCTTTAACCGCGGACACAGGAGATGCAGCGTTTAACAGGATGTTTATTAGAACACAGGTACTTACAATGCAAATTGGCGTGGAGCCGACGAAGGACAACATAAAGCGCTGGAGGGCAAATCCACTCCAGGGGGGAAACGATATCGACAACAAAAAGAGCTTGCAACGCAAGAAAGGAGAACGAGAACGGAAATCGCTTGCCGCAAAAGGGCAAGGGGAGTCAATCAGAAACGAGCGAAGGGATCCGACGAGAGCAGGGCGCGATGCGTAGTCAATGGGCGTAACAAGGGTCATAACAAGAGGTTCGAGAAATCAATACAAGGCGTGGTACGTGGCGTGAGGCTTAAATACAGGGCGGCAATCAAGACATGACAGGTTACAGCTGAGTGACCGGTGGGCGTACCTCTCCGGCCGTGAAAACATGGCATGATGAAAATGCCGGGAGACACGCCCACGGGTCAGCTGAGAAAACAAAAACAGAGACCGAAAAACACGTGGCGAGACAGAGACGGATCATGACACCCGATACCCACACTACACTCTCATGACGTATGTACGGCGTACAAGTGTTTGAGAGCACAGCCAAAGCATATTGCCGACAATTCTTTTAGGATTTGACCAACATACCATGAAACTGGCGATGTTCGGTGGAATTCTTGCGTCGGTGACGAAAAAACGAGTCTCTTCAAGTGTACATATCAAATTATTACATAATTTATCAGTTGTATGTGTGTAATTTCGATTAATGTTTAAAGTCATCCACTTGTTTTGTCCAAGTGCAGCTACCGTACTTGGCGACCTTTTGCATATGCTGCAGATCGATTAGGCGCCGCAAATGGTTCAAATGGAGCCATAGCTCCTATCAGTGGGAAGGCCGTCCCTGAGTTTTTACTTGACTTCTTCATTACTTAAGTTTGAATGTCACTTTAAACTGAAGAATTGTTATTTAAAAAACAAAAACGTGCCGCCATTCTCGATGACATCAGAGACGGAAGTCGATTACGTCACACGCATAGTCCCAATTTTGCAATATTGGTACGCTTGTAACCTGTGCTCTCTGACACCACGTATACACTTCAACAAGGTACATATGATGTCGAGTGTTTATTTCGATTGGGCCATTCTTTGTCGCGGTCTTCTCTCTGACCAATTGGCATATTCCGTGGCCAAAATATGGTGAGCAGTTGCTGCGATAGCAGGTGCAGCACAAGGTTATTTTAGTAAACGAAAACGAACTAAATAACTAGAATAGAAAGCACATTTTTGAAAATGAAAATATAAAACAAAAACGCTCTTTAAAAAATTTAAACCAATGTCAAGTCAATTTTATTTGTATAGCCCTTAATCACAGACAGTCTCAAAGGGCTTTACATAGCCACAATCGACATCCCCGATCTTAACCCCCAGGAGGGCAAGGAAAAACTCACAAAACCTCATTAGGGGAAAAGTGAGAAACCTTGAGAAGGGACCACAGATGGGGGAATCCCCCTTCCAGGATGACCAGGCTGCAATGGATGCCAACTGGGCAACATTTGACACATACAATGATGCTATGCAATAATAGATGAGATAATATAAGAGTCAATTGAATGAAGTGCTGCAGGAAGATGACTTCAGTGGAGTGGGTCCTCATCCAGGGCCGTAATATCCATGGCAGCATATCCGAAGATGAGCCTTCGATCTTGTACCGGTCAGTTGGTGTAAATTCAGTTAGCCACTTCCAAGTGAATCGCCATCACCTAATTCGGGGAATTGGGAACAGAAAAGAAAGAACAGAAATAGCAAACAGGCCAACAAGTAGTTCAATGAAGTGCTGAAATATAAGGAAATCAGAAAAGGCGCTGCATGAAGACGACTTCGGCAGAGCAGGTCCCTTCCCGGTTCGTCAGTGCCGTAATCTTCAAAGCATGTCCCCATCACCTAATTCCCAAGCAGGGGAAGGAGGGGGCAGAAAAGAGAAGAAGCGGCAGTAAACAGGCCAACAAATAATTAAATTAGATGCTAAAGTATATAAATAAATTGATCAAATGTCGCGCTGCAGGAAGACAACATCACTGGAACAGGTGCATGCCCAGTTGGTCAATGCCTTAAACTTCCTAGTGGGTCACCGTCACCTAATCCCCCAGCCGGGGGAAAAGGGGGCAGAAAAGAAAACAAAAGAAAAAAAAGCGGCAGTAAACAGGCCAACAAATATTTCAGCTAAATGCACAAGAGTATAAATGCGTCTTTAATAGTGTTTTGAACATTTCTACTGAGGTGGCGCCTCTAATATCTGAGGGTAGTGCATTCCAAAGCATTGGTGCCCGAATAGAGAACGCTCTAGAACCTGCGGACTTCTTTTTGGCTCGCGGGATCACTAAAAGACCAGCATTTTGAGAGCGAAGGTTTCGGGACGGAACATATGGTACCACGAGGTCAACGAGATAAGAAGGTGCTAAGCCGTGCAATATTTTAAAAGTAACTAGCAGAACTTTAAAATCACATCTCAAGTGGACCGGAAGCCAATGCAAATTGGCTAATATCGGGGTAATATGATCAAACTTTCTCGTCTTAGTTAAGAGTCTAGCTGCTGCATTTTGAACTAACTGCAGACTTTTAATACTCGACATGGGGAGACCCGAGAGCAAAGCGTTACAATAGTCGAGGCGAGACGTAACAAACGCATGGATTAAGATTTCCGCGTCACACGTTGATAGAATTGGGCGAATTTTAGCAATGTTACGCAGATGAAAAAACGCAGTTCGAGTAATATTTTTAATGTGCATTTGAAAAGACATAGTTGCGTCAAATATAACACCGAGATTTTTTGTTGAATCCTTTTGGATAATATTACATTTATCGATATTCAGAGTGGTGTCTTTGAAAAGGTACCGATGACGCGCTGGTCCAATGATGAGCATCTCGGTTTTATCTGAGTTAAGACGCAAAAAATTGAAAGACATCCATTGTTTAATTTCGGCAAGGCACGCCTCTAATTTATAGCAGTCGCGCGGATTCGTTATATCCAACGGCATGTATAATTGCGTATCATCAGCATAACAGTGAAAACTAATGTTATATTTCCGTATAATATCACCAAGCGGTAGCATATAGATGCTAAACAATAGAGGTCCAAGTACCGATCCCTGCGGCACTCCACATGTGATCTTACAAAGATCCGAAGTCGTATTGCCATGAATTACACGGTGCGTCCTCTCCGACAGATACGAATTAAACCAAGAAAGCGCTGAACCTGAAATGCCAACACACGTTTCAAGGCGTTTTAATAATATGTTATGATCAACGGTATCAAAAGCGGCACTAAGATCGAGTAAGAGTAATATTGATGAGGTGTCGGCGTCCATAGCTATGAGAAGATCATTAGTAACTTTAGCAAGGGCCGTCTCAGTAGAGTGGTCGGCTCTAAAACCCGATTGGAAAGGTTCAAATTGATTATTAGCAGTCATATATTCATTAAGTTGTTGCGCTACGACTTTTTCAAGAATTTTTGCAATAAACGGAAGATTTGAAACCGGCCTATAGTTGATGAGACTCTCTGGGTCAAGGTTTGGTTGCTTCAGTAACGGTCGGATAACGGCGGTCCTAAAAGCTGCTGGTACTACACCCGTGGTAAGTGATAGATTAATTATATTTAAAACAGACGGTCCTAGGGTCGTAAACAGTTCTTTAATTAGTTTGCCAGGAAGCGGATCGAGCACACAAGTTGTCGGTTTTGCTGCACTAACCAATTTTGTTAGGCTCTCAAGAGATATTTTTTTAAATTGACATAAGGTTATCGGACAGTTATCAGCCCTAATGTCCCTATTAACACCATTTATCGCGGAATTCGACGGAATTTTAAGAACAGTGTCTTTAATCTCATCACGAATACATTCTATCTTCTGAGTAAAAAATTGCATAAAATCGTGAGCTGAATAGGAAGAGCTATCCGAGGTTGGTCGCTGTTGCGTTAGCATTGCTACGGTATCAAATAAATATTTAGGGTTGTTTTTATGTAAGACAATTAATCGAGAATAATAATTAGTTTTGGCTAAATTAAGCGCTTCTTTGTATATTAGTAAACTATCGCACCATGCCTGACGGAAGACCTCAAATTTCCCCATTGTGGGACTAATAAAGGACATCTTATCTTAAGTTTGGTCGCACGCCATTTGCGCTCAAGCTTCCTACAAGATCGTTTCAGTACGCGCGTTTCCTCTGTAAACCATGGAGTAAGCCTCTTTGGACGAGTTTTAGTTTTTAAAGGCGCGACGGAGTCAAGCGCATTTAACAAAGCGACATTAAAGTTGTTTGTGAGATCATCAATCGTACCAATATAATTAGGAAACGAAGCAGTTGCTAAAGGGAGTAGCTCAGAGAACGCAACGATGGTTGAGGAGCTAATGTTACGGCTGCTATAATTTTGATTATGGTCAGAACGATGACAGTGAGCCAAGACTTCAAATTTGATAAAGTAATGGTCAGATATAGCACTGGTATATGGTAATACAATTATTTTTGAAGATGCTAAGCCTCGGGTTAATACCAAATCTAGCGTATTGCCATTTATATGCGTTGCTTCATTTATTATTTGCGTGAAACCAAACATATCAATGATTGTCCGAAACGCCACGGTAAGTGGTTCCGACCGGAGATTCATATGAATGTTGAAGTCGCCCATGATAAGTATATTATCCGCATGAGTTACTAAATCAGCTACGAATTCAGAAAATTCATCTAAAAAGCCGGAGTAAGAGCCAGGTGGACGATAAAGAACAGCAAGATAAAACGGCAGCTCGGCTGAGGATCGCATAATGAGAACTTTAAATGTTTTAAAGGAATTGCTAAAACGAGGACTAAGTTTTAGGTTAGATTCGGAAATGAGGGCTACACCCCCGCCTTTCTTTTGAGGGCGCGCAACATGCGAGCTCACGAAGTTTGGAGGCGAAGCCTCATTTAGCGGTAAAAACTGATTCGGTTTTAACCAGGTCTCGCAAAGACCAATCATGTTAAGATTATGGTCTCTAATATGGTCATTAACTAACAAGGCTTTCGATGAAAGCGATCTAATATTTAAAAAACCGAGTTTCAGTAAAATATGTCTATCTAAGTTATTCCGCGCAACAGGACTCCTGGTCATAATATTAAGGAGATTGCCTTGCCTAGGTCCCGGATTGTACCTCGAGCGACTATAAACGCGGCGAGAAATTCTGACGGTCGGAATCCGATAGTTATTTACCAGCTTTCGAGTGCTATTATTTTGAGAGAACGGCTCGTCGTCAATAAAACCGACCGAGGAGGAATGCTTAAACCCATCATGTATTGCCACCTCAGAAGAAATTATATCAGTATGAGATGTAACAGCGTATGGTGTGTAGCGCTCAGATCTAGAAGAAAAGCTATGTGTGTTGTCTAAGTCTAGCATAGCGCTAGTTAGCTCTAGCCTTACAGACTCCATACCCTTCCTTACAGGCTCACTATTCGCCTGCAGCCCGACCTGCGCTAATATGAATAGTCATGGAAGGCTCAAACAATAATCTATGTTTCTAGAAAGAGTGATGGCGCCTTCCCAGTTAGGGTGAAGGCCGTCCATCCTCAGCAGGTCGGGTCGGCCCCAGAAAGAAGGCCAGTTATCTATAAACTGCAGTCCCTGCTCACTACAAAAACTAGCCAGCCACTTATTTAGCGAGAATAATCTACTAAACCTCTCATCATTGCCTCTCGCAGGCAAGGGGCCAGAGACAATTACTCGATGCCGACTCATCTTTCTGGCGAGATCACAAGTCCTTGCTATGTTTTTCTTTGTGATCTCTGATTGCTTCATCCTAGTGTCATTGGAGCCAACGTGTATCACTATATCTGAATAGCTAGCGTTGTTTGCACTGTGCTGGTGTATAGGTGTCTTGCGCGCTAGCTCCATAAGATTAGCTTCTATGTCGGGTGCTCTGGCCCCAGGAATACACATTACTGTGGCTGGATTTTCAAGCTTAATGTTGCGGGTAATGGAGTCACCTATCACTAAGGTGCGGGAGCCATGAGACCGAGGTGGAATGGAACTGCTATGTGTCTGAACAGGCTCACCGCGATTAGCAAGCAGTTTACGGCCAATGCTAACCAGACTAGCAGGTTGGCTACAACCCGTGCTAACAGTCGTGTCCGCCACGTTTACGCTTACCACATTACTCTGCTCTAGCTGGCGTACACGTCCCTCTAGCAGGGAGAGTTTTTCCATGAGAATGGTGCAAGTGTTGCATGTGGTGGTGCACGAAACCATAGTTGCGTTTACTCGCCCGGTGGATAAAAGCGGAGGAAAAGATGTCGCGCCGAAAGTGACGTCCTGTCGCGCCGAAAGTGACAATGTAGGGAATTTAATTTCAGATACACTTGCGAGGCCATTTTCAAGGCGGACCTTTCAAGAGAAGCTAGGTCGTCCAACACTCACTCAGTAGTGTGTAAGTGTGTTTCTGTATATTATTTCTCCAGCCGTTGTGATTATGGTGAAATTATGGTGTTCTGAGGGGTGTTTATTCAAGTCAGACTAAGTAGGACTTCACTGAAGGCCTGCGTGTGAAATGCATGGCCCGTCACTGTATCTGAAACTACTTTTTATGTTTACAAAACTAAAACCACCTATAATTTTCGGGAATATGTCCTCCGTTTTTGCCATGGGCTATTAATTGAATATACCAGCATTTGGGATTAATTTCAAAAGTATTAATTTCGATATGACTGCATGGCTCTGAGCCGGAAGAAGATGTCGGGCAATCGTCTGGGAGTTGTAATCCTCCAAACTAATTGAATCCATAAAACAGATGCGTGTGTGTGTGTGTGTGTATGTTTGTTTTCATGCATTGCAGGGACATTTGACCTGAATACACGCAACACTGCAAGGACAATTTGAATTACGAGGACGCAACCCATGTCCTCGTAATTCGGACAATGCTATTGTAGCGCCTCTCTAGCCGGGGTGACTATATTGAGAGGTGGCTAACCTAGGTTCTTTTGTTTTATAACTATCCCTCAACAGTTTATCGTATGTACATCTATTTACTGAATCGTTGCAAAGTAGTATCTGGCAATTTGCTTTCTTAAATGGCTGATAATCGTTGCCCCGCTTCTAATCTCTCTTAAGAGGACAATAACCGTACAAAATTATTGGACTTCAAAAAGCACTCAAATTTATAACCCAATCTTTCAAGTAGGCAATAAACACACTTGCTTATATAGAAAACAAAAACATTTACTGATAGAAATTAAATAAGGCAGGGAAAAAAATGTTCTCTCAAGTTGGTGTGTGACACAAATGAATGCCTAGTAAACAGTACAAGGTTAAACAAAAAAAGGTCCACCTACACAACATTAATCTAAGGGCCCAGTCACTTTACCTCGCAGCAGGCAGTCACCAAAGTCACGTACCCCAATGTTAAGTAACGTTGCTGGCCAGATCGATGCTTGTGTGCGTAGTAGCCTAAAACAAAATGGCTCCTTCACCCAAAGGCAGAAAATAAACAATGATACCTCCCAATGAAGCAGGTTCACTCCTATGGTCCCACCGGCAACAAAAAGGGAAAGACAAAAATTATATTCCACATCCACGATGCGATGTTGGCCCGGTCCTCTCAGTCCACAACACACTGTTGACCGCCCGGCGTCCCGATCGGCGTCGTCCACGTCTTCAGCCACGCAGGCCTTAGATAATGCGTTAGCTTGTTGCCAACTGCAGAGCTAAGTCCATGCCACTCATTAGCCGCTGGGCTAACGGCTAATTCCAAACACATAGGTCTTAAGTCAAGTAGTCCACTCAAACTGACCAACTCTATCACTGTTAATGGTTTCTAAAAGAGTCTGGTTTGAACACTTTCGTTAACCAACTCTAACAGTCTACTTTTTGTACATTCGTCTGCCTTCGTTCTCCTATCGCCGCCGCAATCGCCGTCGTCCCTCTCTCGCTCGCTCGCCCACTCCTCGCTCACTCGCTCCTCCTCCGGATGTGATCCACTCATTTTAATAACAAAACTAAATACACAAAATTACAACACAAACTGTGTACCTAATTTGTTTCATGGGCTATTATAACAAGCACATTCCCCAAAAATATTATAATACAACAAACAACTGAATAACATTTAGTCAAAAATATTTGAGTGTTTTTAACTTGGTTACACTATCATGTTTCTAAGGGTGTAGAATGCTCAAATTCCAAATTTTAGCCAATGTCCCTTTAAACCACAATAACATGAATGTTGTGTATTATTGTGTGAGAAAACGCCCCTGTAGGCAGGACCTTGTATTGCACCCCCTACTTAATAATTCACACAGTCTATATTTCACAGCTTTTGATTGGCCGATGGTCATAATGCTGTCCGTTCACTCCTCCAAGATGCTGCTCCAGGTGGTTGACAGGATGAAGGCTCCCCGGGGGGCGTGACTTGACATTTTTTTTGACAGGTAAGTCACGCCCTCATGGAACATCAGCTAATAAAGATGAGTAACAAGACACCATCATGCGACACTCTGAAGAAGGCGAAAGACTCGCCGAAACATGTCAGGTAAACAAATCTAACCGAAAACAACTTCGCACTGCAATTTCCAAGCTGAGCTGTAATTTTGTCTATTCATTTAAAGTTCAATTGCCTTTGCTGTTTTAAATAATAATAATTGAAATGTTCGAAATAATGACTAGGTGTAATCAATATGGACAAAATTCGAGGACTTCTGCACTCATGATTTGGTAAAATGCTGCATTTGTTTTTACTTAAATCTGAACTCTTTTAATGAAAACATTGTAGTCTATCAGTGTATATTTACACCTCATTTCAACCGGCGTTTAGTAGAGCTGTGCTGTGACACATGCAATATATTTTATTTAGTTTTGTATTGTATTTACTACATAGGCTCTCATGGTACACTGAAAGACTGAAATTTAACTGCTAAACAGATCTGCACCAAGTAATTATACACCGGATAGTTTAACTTGTAATTCCCGCCTTATGGCTTTCTTTAGGTCTTCATCTTTAGCAAGATATGTCAGCAATGAGGCCACAAGGAACTAAGGTTAAACCCAAAGAAGAGGTAGCATATTTTTCATCCTTGGGCAAGGACAAGGATAGGTTCCTCATAAAATATATAAATTAATTTTAAGGTGAGGATTGGCAATCACTTCTTTAGTTTGAGCCTTGTTTTCACCATTGTTTTAATTTAATGATTCTAATTCATCCTAATTCTTTCCCTTGTAAGGTCGAGGAGTGTTCAGTTGCTGCCGCTTTCAGAAGGGAGACTTTCTTATTGAATATCGAGGTGAAGTTATAAGCAAACAGGAACGTGAAAACAGACTGAGACTCTAATATTGCCTTTATTAGTCCCACAATGGGGAAATTCT
Organism: Idiotropiscis lumnitzeri; assembly: GCF_059441095.1. Lineage (NCBI taxonomy): Eukaryota > Metazoa > Chordata > Actinopteri > Syngnathiformes > Syngnathidae > Idiotropiscis > Idiotropiscis lumnitzeri. The sequence continues at coordinate 6,043,978 of NC_142406.1, forward strand.
AGATTCGAACCCAGGCCTCCTGGGGAGACTGGGTCCTGAACGCGGCGCCTTAGACCACTCGGCCATCTACCATGATGCCCTGAAGGTTTTCATGTTTGAATTTTGCTACAATGGAAAAACACTATGGTATGTTTATATGGCGTGTTGTCAAATTTAATTTACAGTATTTAATTTTTGTAGTTTTTTTTTGTGAGTCACCCTCAAAAATGATAAAAACCTGGTACTTTGTATAGTGGTAGTACTACATTGTAAAATATAAGTCAACTTTAGTTGACAAAAAAAAAAAACAACTCCTCTCGTAAAAAGTGTGACTTGGACATTTTTGATTTCAGTAACATATTTGTTTGAGTGTTCAGTACTCAAACTCAAAAACATTTCATTACCATAGTTAATGACAAGCATGCAGCATTCTAAATACATTTGACTACAGTAACTTATATGGGTTCTGAACTGTGAAAGTAAATTTCATTTAATGTTCAGAAGCTTTGATTTCTTATATTCTCTTTTGGATGGATGAGTAAAACTAAAGTCAACTTCACTTTTTATCTGCCCCCACACACAGCACAGGAGAGATTAAATACAGACGGTGACGACAAGGCAAATCCATTATGTGTGTTGTTTTAAAATATCGATCCATGCCACCAGGCTATCAATTATTTATTGCGACAGAGTTCGCAAGATAGCTTAGCGCCGAGCGCTCAAGCAGCGGTGAAAGAAGGCGCACGACAACGCTTTTTTTTTTTTATATGACCCAGCTTTGACAATCTCGAAAACGCGTCTGAGGTCGCGATTTCATTCCTAAAATTATCAATTGTTCAGCCCTAAACTGCAATGCGATCCCTGTCTCTCTGTGCTCTGTAAGAGGAGCGTTTCCCAACCATGGTTAGGCGGCAAGCAGGAACGGTTTAACACAACATGCACCTACCACTATCGCCAATACCATTATGATCGAGTACAATCATATGCATCGCCGAGTCATCTCGTGCATGGCATTGCCGTAGTGAGAGAATGGCTTTGGTTAACATGGTTTTGCCAATCGATTCTTCACATCGATACATATTTTGAGCAGTTTATATCGATGTTAAATTGAGTTTCGATGACTCTTTACATCCCTGGTGGAGAGCCAACAGGTATGAACAGAAATGTTGTATTTCAATCAATACGTCTCTAGACATAATATAAGATGTTGACTACGTCAGCCATTTAGCAGACACTCTCAGACCGGAACACACAAACAGCTGATGCTATCATGACGAAGAGGTTCAATGTCAAACGCATATTAAATATTCATCTCAAAAATATTTTCACCATAGGGTTCAGGCGTGCCCTAAATTTCAGGTCCTTGAGGTTTTTTTCCGGTCTCTCAAGCGTCAGCGCTACATCATAGGACTACATTGTTTGTTAGGCCCAGATGAGTCTTAATCGCTCCTTTATAAGATTGACGGCATTAAAAGGGGGTTGGATTAATCACATAACGTGTTTTTCTGACACCACTGAGAGAGAGAGAGAGATCAAAGTTGTTCAATGTTATTCAGTATCATGCGAAATTATTTAATGTCATTCACAATCATTCTTTGTCATTCAGTATCATTCAAAGTTGTTCAATATTATTCAGTTTCATTCAAAATTATTTGATGTCATTCAGGAGCATTCACAATCTTTAGTTGTCATTCAGTTTCATTCATAGTTGTTCAATGTTATTCAGATGTATTTAGTATAAATTGTCATTCAACATCATTCATTTTCATTCACAATATTTGCTTGTTATTCACAATTATTCATTGTAATACAGTATCATTCAAAGTTGTTCAATGTTATTCAGCTCAATTTAAAATTATTTAATGTTATTCAGTATCATTCAACGTCTTTCATTTTCATTAAGCATAATTCAAAATCATTCATTATCATTCACAATCTTTAGTTGTCATTCGGTTTCATTCAAAGTTGTTCAATGTTATTCAGATCCGTATAAAATAAATTTATGTCTTTCAGCATCATTCATTTTCATTCACAATCATTGCTTGTAATTGTAATCGGGATCATTCAAAGTTGTTCATTGTTATTCAGTTTTGTTCAAAATTATTTAATGTCATTCAATATCATTCAAAGTTGTTGAGTGTTATTCACTTCCATTGAAAAATTATTAAATGTCATTCAGTATTCAATTTTATTCACTACGATTCAAAACCATCCAATTTCATTCACTATGATTCAATATCATTCAGTTTTTTTCACTTTGATTCGAAATCATTCAATGTTATTCACAATGATTCAATATCATTCAATGTTGTTCACTTTAATTTAAAATCACTCTATTTCATTCACTTTGATTTAAAATCACTCAATTACATTCACTACGATTCAATATAATTTATGTTGGAATCTAGTTTTAAATCAATGTTAGAATTTAATTTTAAATCAATGTAAACTCAAATTAGCAATCTGACTCCAATTTGTGACTTTACCCAACTCTCACTCATCCAACAATATGCGCGCTCGTTCTGCAATAGAAAGGTATCAGGAAGCCGGCATTTTCACGCACGAGTGGATTTATTCCTAACACATAAAACTGATACATGCACCTGGGTCTCGGGTCCCTCTCAATACAACTCTGGCCGCCTCTGTTGCCACCAGCAGATGTACTCTGTATCCGAGTTTCCCAGTAGTGATTCATACTATACAATATGTAAATTATACAAAGACAAAGGCATCCTGGCATGATTCTATTGGCTTTGTGTATCCTGCAGTTAACTTTAGCTTATTGGTCTTTCTTCCCCTGAAGAATCACGTGGTGTCTCCTCCTGGTTGTGCTTGAGTCATCTCGTCTCCGCCCCCTCCTTGCTGCCAGCACCGTCTGTCCTAAAACATTCCATTCCTGCACATTCTTGCACCCCCTACTCTGTTCCGCTCCACACGCTCAGCACTTTATAGTCTCACACTTTCATACACAGGATGCAGCAACATCTAATGAACTATGTTAAACTCAAACTCTTATATTCCTTTATTTAATATTCACTATAATTCAAAATCATTCAATTTTGTTCACTGTGATTCAATATTATTCACAATCATTCTATTTCATGCAATATAATTCAATATCATTCAATTATATTCACTATGATTCAATATGGTTTCATATCATTCAATATAATAAAATCTCATTCAATTCCTTTCAATATGATTCAAAATCATTCAAGATTATTCACTTTCATTCAAAATTGTTTAATGTAATTCACAATCATTCATTGTAATTCAGTATCATTCAATGTTATTCACTTCCATGTAATATTATTTAATGTCATTCAGTATTCATATCATCCACTTTGATTTTATATCGTTCAATTTTATTATATTTAATATCATTCAATTTTACTCAAAATGATTCAAAATAGGGGTGAGAAGCTCAGCCATCCGGGAGGGACTCAGTGTCGAGCCGCTGTTCCTCCACGTAGAGAGGAGCCAGATGAGGTGGCTCGGGCATCTGTTTAGGATGCCTCCCGGGCATGTCTCACCGGCAGGAGGCCCAGAGGACGACCCAGGACACGCTGGAGAGACTACGTCTCCCAGCTGGCCTGGGAACGCCTCGGCATCCCTCCGGCAGAGCTGGAAGATGTGGCTGGGGAGCGGGAAGTCTGGGCTTCCCTGCTGAAGCTCCTGCCTCCGCGACCCCGGATAAGCGGCGGATAATGGATGGATGATTCAAAATCATTCAATTTCATTCACTATGATTCAAATTCATTCAACCCCATTCAAAATTTCAAAAACATTCATTGTCATTCAAAATAATTCAACGTCATTCGGTCTCATTCAAAATAATTCCCCCCCCAAAAATCCAGCTTTTCTGCCTTCACACGCAATTTCTTCGGGAATCGCATTTTCTTGTTGTGTGAAGGCGGAGGTTTCGGTCCGACGCCCGCGAAAAGTTGGGTGCGAGCCGATCAATGCTGCAAATGAAAATTTCAAATATCTTACTGGGACAAGTAAGACTGAAACAGAAAAGCCCAAAAATCAGTGTGAGAAGTTCGGTTGACTTGAGAAGGATGTGTGAGAGTAAACAACGGCGAGAGGGAGCGGTGGACTGCGGACTCATTGACAGAGTGAATGAAGGGCAGAGACGGTGGTGGATTTTTTAATTTTTATTGTGATATAGTGCTTGTAAATCTCAGATAAATGATATCCAAAGAATGAAATATGGCAGTAAGTAAAGCAATACAGAGTGAGATTTAAATGATTAAAAGTTGTCATGGGTTCCAGTTGGTTTGAGATTTTGAGATGAGATTTGGAGTGAAGATGGTTTAGCGCAGGGGTCTTCAAACCTGTTCCTCGAGGGCCGGTGTCCTGCCCGTTTTCCACCTCTCCCTGGTGGAACACACCTGAGCGATCGTTATCTAGCTTCTGCAGACCTTGCTGATTATCTAATCATTTGAATCAGCTGTGTTGCAGCAGGGAGAGATGGAAAACCTGCAGGACACCGGCCCTCGAGGAACAGGATTGAGGACCCCTGGTTTAGCGTGTGAACTAGAAGGTGAGTGGCAGAAGAGCATTGGGAGGAGTGAGAGAGAGGGAATTAAGGAGGTCCAACAGTCGGTCGGTGGAGGGTCGCAGGAAGGCAAGTGGAGGGGTCGGCGAAAGTGACGTCGAGGGAAGAGAGAGTGGTTAGATTTGTAACTTTTTTTTAACATTTTAAACGTACCGATCGGCATGGGATGAGAACAGAAAACTGACAAGGTAAGTGAGCCATTGTTAAACAGATCTTTTTTTGTAATGACAGTAAATGTAATTTTACTCTCTTCTGCTTTTAACAGGTCTTTGTTCTGGAGAAAATAAAACCACAGCAACGTCTCAAAGGGCCTCATTGGCATCGGGCTTCATTGACAAATATTAACATCCCCTGTTTCTAACCCCTGAGAGGACGAGGGGAAAAAACAAGCAAAAAAAATACACCTTAGCTGCTCACACCGCAATGGAGGTCACGGGTATGTGTGTAATAAAGGAGTGGAAGAGTTGAAACCTGGCTAGTTTTATTCGATGTCCTGCATCTTGTGTCACTGTTATTCTGTGGAATGCTGTGTGGGTGGCTGGTGAAGTTGGAAAAAGAAAGTGAAAGAATGTGAGGTTTGGGAGGTTTTAGGTTGGTGCCTGGCGCAGACAGACACCTCGAGCGGGAAGGGGTCGACAAGAAACTGGACCCTTCAGCCACAAGCAGGAGGGGCCACCACTTGAAGAAAGACCAAGAGAAGCAAGCTAAAGTTAACTGCAGCATACACATAGCCAATAGAATCATGCCAGGATGCCTTTGTCTCTGTGTCATTTGCATATTGTGTCTATAAATTAATGCTGAACAGCGAAGACAAAGAGAGCTGTATTGAGAGGGACCCAAACTCAAGTTGTAGATTTGTGTGTTAGGAATAAATCCACTCGTGTGTGAAAATGCCGGCTTCCTGATACCTTTCTATTGCAGAACGAGCGCGCATATTGTTGGATGAGTGAGAGTTGGGTAAAGTCACAAATTGGAGTCAGATTATTAATTTGAGTTTACATTGGTTTAAAATTAAATTCTAACATTGATTTAAAGATAAATTCCAACAGTACCTAACTATTGTACCTAGATCCTTGGGAGGATTTTGACTCACCGGTCCCGTGTCTGCCTTTTCTCCGCCATCAGATTCGGCAAACGGGCGCACAAAAGAGTACAACGTGGAACACTGACCCCGAAAACCAGGGTGGCAACCGTGCAGACAAAGAAGAGATGGAAGCTCGGTCACCCTGCTACGAGGTCTCGATGAGACGTGGCCGCTTTCGCCTAACGAAGGAAGAACTTGCTGCCGAGTTTCCGAGGTCCGCGGCACTAGTGTTCTCCTTCGGCTCAAGTAAAGTCTGTTCTCTATTCTCTTGGGACCATTTCTATTTATTGAAGGGAAAAGGTAGGTAGCTCATCATTAAACGGCTCCTTTCTTTTTTGTAAAGCCAGTAAATGTTAGAATTTTACTGTCCTATACTTTTAACAGGTCCTTCATTCTGGAGAAAGATCGGAGGTAACGGGTATGTGAGTTTGTGTCCCTCATTGATCTATTTTCTATTGTATTAGTGTGACATATTCATTAATTGTGAAGCGATTTAAGAAAAAAAAATGATCATGATTTTTTTAATATATTGTGAGTCACAGCAAAACCTGTCTCAGCACCGCCTAAATTTTGACTCGCTGATCCTGTATTATGCTCTTCTCTCAACCAAAAGATTTGGAGGACAGGCGCCAAAACACTTGTCAGGGAACACTGAATCCGAAACCAGGGTGGCAACCGTGCGGTACTTCTTTCCCTTCTCGCCGAATTGAACTTTGTCAGGAAACGTCCGTAATTTAACACTTTGTCAGCTTTTGTCCTCACCACCTACTTTATTTTTTTGTTAGAACATTCTTCACGTGGCCCGCGGCTCCGCATCCTCCGTTCGTCTGAACGTGGAAGAGAAGAAAGCTCGGTCACCCCGGTATGAGCTCTCCATGAGACGTGGCTGTGCTTGCTGATGAAGGAAGGCCTTGCAGACGCGTTTGGAAGGTCCATGGCACTAATTTTCTCCTAAGAGCCAAGTCAAGCCTGTTCTCTGTTCTCTTCGGACTGTTTCTATTTATTGAAAGGAAAAGGTAAGTTGGTCATCCTGTAATTTCCTTTTCTCTTCAAAAAGACTCGTAGAATATGCGCCTCACCACTTATTTATTTCCGTTAGTGCGTTGTCCACCGCCCCTGTTGGCTCATCACGCTCTGTTCGTCGAGACAAAGAACAGTCGGAAGCTCAGTCACCCTCGTGAGAAAGCGCAATGAAACCTGCTTTGCTTGCCCGACGACGGAAGGACTTGCTGACCTGCTTAGAAGGCTCGTGACATGTTCTCCCAAGGATCAAAGACCATTTTCTATTTTTTGAAAAGTCAAGTCTTCTAAAACAATCCCCGTACGGTTCTCTGTACAGCTAGATTGTCTAAATTAATGCCATTATTAGTGATGATGATTCTTAGAAAGGTTGCTGTCATGATCCGCGTCGGGCATGACAGCCTTTTGTTATTGTTTTCGTCACCTCCCTGCCATGTGTCTTTTGTTATTGTTTTCGTCACCTCCCTGCCATGTGCTTTGTGTTATTGTTTTCGTTCTCACCAGCCACGCACCTGTTCCCAGTTCACGATCACACACCTGCTCCCCATCTGCTCCCCTGATTACCGGACTACTTATACCTTCCATGCCCTCAACCCAGGGTCGGGTCATTATCCCGTTTGGCTCATGTCTCGCGCTGCCTCCCGATCGCCTGACACTTTGTGCTCTCGTGCCTGCCTGACTCCTGCTTGCTCTGTTTCCCCGACTAGCCGACCTGAACCCGTCCGGACCCGCTCAGCCCGCCATCGCCTCCGAGATCCTGCCCGGCAATCATCCTGCCAGCGCTCCCCGCTCCGCCGTGCCTCCCGCTACCTCGCCAGCCCGACGTCGCCTCCCGGCACTTCCTGCTTCGCCGCACTCTCGTCCGCGCCGCCCGGCGCCTTCCGCTCTGACGCACGACCATCTGCCGCCTCCGGTGACCGCCATTCCGACACCAGCACGTCGGCGTCGCTCGACGCGATCCACTCAGACGACCGCCTAACGTTGGACTCTCATCCGCTCGCTTCCCCCCTCCGCTCCTCAATAAATCCTGTTCTCCCCTTACCTGTCGCTCTTGGGTCCTCCTTCCTTCCCACACGGTTCAGTGATCCGTGACAGTTGCAGTATGAACGATTTTTGAAGACTTTAGTGGATGCAACAGCCATTTATTTATTTATTTATTTTACATCTAATTTGTGCGGTCGACAGTCTTGTTGGAGTGTGATCAACCTCCATTTGTTGGTGATTATGCAAACATTTTCCATAATAAATGGCAATAAAAATGATCTGCTCCAGGATCAAACCATTGTCAGTGCGACAGGCAAGGTAACATTTACATTCCTTACTGTCATTTAGGTGCAATGATGTTAACTTCACATTCTTTTTGAGATAGAATTGCCCACTCTGGTTGATGACGTCATAAAGCTGTGGATCCTATCGCAGACCAATCGCAGCGGTTTGTGTTCTCTCCCTGGGTAGTGGTTTGAACATTAAAATTTTGTCCAAGTGAGCGGCGAAACTGTTCTTTTTCATTTAAATTTTTTTACACTTGCTTTGATACATGTTTGTTTATTAATTCACGTTTTTCATCATTTCGGAAGTTGAGGGAACTTAGTTTGATGAAATGCTGTCTCTCCACTGTACGATTGCTCAAAATAATGATTTTAATGGCGTGTGCATGCACATTTTTCCTCACCGCTCCTCCTCACATTTGAAACGTGAAACCTTATGCTGCCATTTCGACCTAACAACTGCCAGCCAAAAAATGTTCATTAGTTTTTATAGCAAAAAAAGCAAATATTATTGATCAAAATTCCTACTGAGTTTTGAACCGATTACACAAGTATTCAATATTTGCACTGATGGTGGTAACTGTCTTCATTTTGGATTTTTTTTTTCATCTTATGTATGAATGCTTTTTCCATTAAGCTTAAAAAAAAATTCCAACAATTTTTATTGTATTTTTTTTTATTTATGTAAAATTCAGCTGTCAAAATGTGTTAATAATAATGTCTCACTTTTTGAACATACTGTCCCATATGTATGACAAAGTATGAGTGTCAACATTTGCTAATAATCCTCAAGAAACCACTGCCATGCAACAGCCGGTCCCAAGATGCGGAAAGAAAGGAATCCAAACTATTTTGACCCCATTGACTTTGATTCTACCTTTTGTTGAAATACTGTACTTTTGTGGGTAATGACATTTCTTTTATTTATTTTTTTGTGTGTGTATTTTTCCCTCTTGTTTGTATTATTGTTTTTCATTTGTAAATGTATGATTGAAGTTGCAACAGATATTTTGTATTGTGAGTTATACCTTAATCTGATGTTTTTTTTTTGGAGCAACAGTACATAACTCCTTGTAAAATATGCTATATGAATAAAGTAGCGCTGTCTTGTATTGTACTCGGGGGCGCAACTGCAACTAGTATGTTGAGTTTATCAGCAAACTGTAAAGAAAATAATTAGAATCAAAAAATGAATTGTCAAAAAAATAGCACACATTTAAGTGTCTTTAAAACATAAAAACGTGTTTCCATTAATTGTTAATTGCCGTCAGCCGTGGGTATGCGTAATTGCCGTCAGCCGTGGGTATGCGTCAAGGGCTATATAAACGTGAGAAACTTGCCGTTGGTCTTTTCAACTTGACTGACTACAAGGTAGGATGATTGATTGGCTTAGACACCTGTATTTTTCTCCCTAGAATATTTTCACATCTACCTTGCTCAAAGGTATTTTCGCTGTGATTTAATTAATTTTAAATTCAACGTTTTTCTTTATGCCACAAAAAAATTGTTAATTGCCGACAGCCGTCGGTAGGTGCTGGCGTTTTTCATTCTGATGACAAGGTTGGATGGTTAATTAGTTTAGACGTACCCCAGGGTATATGCACGTCTGCTTTTATTTAATTTTTAACTTGAAAATGTTTTTAATGTAACAAAAATAAATAAATTTCATCACTTCAAAAAGGAATTGTAAAAATGAAAATGGGTTATTCATTTAACCTAACATGTTGACTCAAACGAATAACCCACAAGACAACCAGTTTAAGTTTATTTTACTAAACATTTTTGTTTCGTTATCCACTTGACCCGAAAATGTTTGGTTAGCAACCTTTTTACTTTTTATCCATGTTGCCATATTTTTTATCTAACTGATATTGTGGTGTAGGTCTAAATTTTTCCCTTAATTTTCCCCCCGTTTCTCCAGCATGGAACAAATTTTCACCTCGAAGATTGCTGCGCCGCTGAGGGCATCAGTCCGGGAGGAAGGATACAACCTCTACGTGGTCTCCCGGACGAGTCGACGGTCCACCGTCGACGACGAATGTATCCTGCCGGCACCCATATCACCCCACGACTCGGTCCGAAGGACCGGTCAGGGAGAGGGCGCCGCCACAATCTCCTGCCACCTTTTGGCTATGGCTCCTGCGGTGCCCCCGACTCATTCCCCTCCGGCAGAGGATTTTCGGCGACGCACCTCCCCCTCACAACGGCCTCTCCACCGAGCCGCAGAAGGTGATTGCGCTAGCTGGGCGAACCTTGGGAGGTTCCGCCCAGGCGCCAGCCCAACAACAACAACAACAACAACAACATCAGTGACTCCATATTGAGCCATCGTAAAACCTTTACTTTGTAAAACCCTGACCAGCATTTTTGCGTTTTTTGACATTATGGACCAAGTGAGTAACTAAACCTTTTATTGAGGAGAAATTGCTCTTTTTAAATAAAAAAAAAATTGCAAATAAATGCCTGAACGTGTCCTTTTGTTATTTCTGGTCACAAGCACTCTCATCATAACATTGATGCACACACACTCTTCTCGAGCTCCCCCAAGACTCCTCCCCCACCCAACTACAATCTTCTTCTGCAGCGTTATCTTGGCGGGTCTCTTACACCACTGCCACCTCCTGGTTGCTTTTTATTACGTGATTACAATGCAGACAAGGCTGATTCTCAGTCAGAAGTGCATCAGACCCTTCTGCAACACTATGTCGTAAAATAGAGACAAAAAGACGCACTTATATGTCTTGTGTAGAGGGCGCCAATGCTTTCAAAGACGTACTTGTATATATGTTGATAGAAAGGGTTAAAATACATATTTTTCATTCACAATATGTCTTCGGAGCCGTAAAGCGCCACTGAGTCGCGACAGATGGTCACGTGATATGAGAAGAGGCGTTTGGAAATACTATACTCTAGTAATGCTCGGACTCTCTATGTAGTACTATATATAGTGTGGGGCTATATCATAAATGGGCGGTTAAGGATGATGGATGATCATTATGGAACAACCAAAATTTATTATTACAAATGTAAATTTAAAAGTCAAACGACGCCTCCAACACAAAGGAAAAAAAACACCTCTTTCCAATGACCCATGAATGCAGCAGGCGATCTTACTCTACCTCCGGTTCAGAGTTCACTCTTCCTCGCTCGACCCGACGTAAGAATACTTGTTTGTCTTCTTCGGTGTGATATATTCATTTTAAGTGTTCAATTTATACTGCTCCAATCTACCATAAACGCGTGCACCTATCACGTGGCGGCCATTTTATTGTAAAATTATTGGTTTTTGCGTGCAAACTATGCCACGTGTTAACAACGTCCACCGCCATCTTATTCTGTCGAAACATGTTGGGCGCCATTATCTCGCTTTTTTGTATTAGATGCACTTTAGTTATAATTGTGAATGTTCAATTTATACTACTCCTACCTACCATAAACTCTAACGATTGTGTACGCTAATAAATTAGCTATGATGTTATTGGAAAATCATTTCAACGTTGTGTACGTGTTGACCACGAACCATTATGACCAGACGCCATCTTATTCTGTCGTAACGTGTCAGACACCCGTTTTATCGCTTTCGTGTATTAAATACATCCTAGTTAGCTTGCCATAGAAACACCTACACAGTATCGCTGTGTTCAGTGGAATGTGGAGTAAAGATGTACAGCTAACTGGCATACTGAAAAGTGGCTTCCCATACGTACTATAGAAGCTAATATGCAGGGCTTAGTTTCGTGAAGCTCCGCCGACATTTTACACATGATCAACCTATTTGGCGGTTATCGTCGGCAACATAGCATAATAAAGTAATTTTTAAAAATTTTGGGAAAACAAACAATAACTACATTCTCTGAACACACATTGGTGTTTGTAACTGGTATTTTAACAAAAGTGTAAAATAAATTGGCAAAGAAGTGATTGGAAATAAATTGACCCAATGAAAAATACAAATGTGTATTTTCTAAAAAATACTAAAGTATGACGTATCAATGTGTCTTGTTTAGAAATAAAAAAAAAAACGTTTTGTTTCTTTTTCTATATATATTGAATATGACTTTGGCCAGGGGTCCACAAACGTTTTTCCTGTGGGTTCCAAGTAACTTTTCCTCTGATGGGGGACTCAGCAATAGGATGACAATCACAGGGATGCCTAAATTTAAACATTTGTTTTCCAGAAAGCTACGCATAATCTATCATTTCTACCCTATAAATTAAATAAAAAATCATGAACTTCTGTTCTTTTATTTCTCAACTTTTGCTCTTTCCGATGACCCGTGAACGCAGCAGACAATCTTACTCTGCCTCCGGTTCAGAGTTCGCTCTTCCTCGCTTGATCCGACGTAAGTATACTTGTTTGTCTTCTTCGGTGTGATATATTCATTTTAAGTGCTCAATTTATACTGCTCCAATCTACCATAAACGCTAACGATCGTGTGCGCTTATCACTTAGCTGCCATTTTATTGTAGATTTATCATTTCTACATTTTATTATGTGGTTTTTGTGTGCTAACTATGCCATGTGTTAACAACGTCCACCGCCATCTTATTCTGTCGAAACATGTTAGGCCCCATTATCTCGCTTTTTCTCACTTTTGTTTTCCAGAAAGCTACGCATAATCTATAATTTCTACCCTATAAATTAAATAAAATAATCATGACCTTCTGTTCTTTTATTTCTCAACTTTTGCTGTTTGTTAAATTTACTATTAGTGACTCAAAGGTCTGTTCTTAAGCAGTATATTTGTATAATTTAAATATTTTGTGTTGAGGGCGTTATTTTTTAGAACCTCAAGAAAATAATGCTGCATTTACTTAAAGCATGATAAAGAACATTGATTGGGCTTATGTAATGTTGTTTTCTTTGGGAAAAAAATATGACAAACACAACATTGCATTTTAAGGGCAAGCAAGCAACATATTTTTAATCTAAACAGTATACATAAAACATATCCTGTATGTGTATGTATTCATGTATATGCTATTAACTAAGTATCAGGTGGATATGTGTGTATGTCTTTGGACTCACTGTTTTAGTTCCAGTTTAACGTGTTGCCTCAATGTTGGCATCGGATACAGAGCCACACCTGTTCTAAGGGGGCAGATCTGGTCAGGATCACTGACCTCACAAAGGGCAGCCGCCGCAGCTGGGGAGATCGATGGGAACGTCCACTCCATTGCAGCCTGCGCTTCCCACCATGGAGCGGGCAGGGGGGGCTGCCTGACAAGAGCAGCCAGTGGGGTCGAGCTGCCGTGGCACACATCCGTCCTACTGGCTGCCAGGATGGCCGAGTGGTCTAAGGCGCCGCGTTCAGGACCCAGTCTCCCCAGGAGGCCTGGGTTCGAATCTCGAATTTCCCCATTGTGGAACTAATAAAGGGAATATTATTATTATTATTATTATTATTACTTTGTTTGTGCTTTTTCTGCGCAGCTAACTACAAAATGCAATTGAACACAGATATTCTAAAATGTAAAGGATAGGGTGGAATAGAATCTCATGTTCTATGCATGTATTAGTCTTGGCATGGCCAGACTGACAAAAAAATCATGACGCGTCTCTGGCATTTTTCACCGTCCGTGCCTGGCAAAATGTGTAGGCAGGTTGAACCTGGGCTGCGATTTGGGAACCCCTTATTTCGGCAATTATGCCCTGTGGCCGGCAGTATTTTGTTGATATTTACTCAAGGAGCCATGGATTGCTAGTGTTCTCTAAAAAGTACTCATTGTGATGCTGAAACATCCTAATGCCCCCCCCCTTTTATTATGTAAATAATATGTGTGCTCATTCATACCTGATAGTGATGCTGAACTGTACCAATGCGTTTTTTTTCTTCCTTCTATGATGTAAACAATCTGTGCTCATCCATACCTGAGGTATATCTGAGCGAATGTGTTGAAATGCATGTGAAACTTTCCAAATCTTTAAAGTCATGTAGAGCTCGTGTTCTGGTTAAAGTGAAAGGAAAGAAGTCTCTAAAAGTTGGGGCTACGCAATATTGGAAAAAGGTGGTATGGATTTTGAAGATTGTGATATTGATACTCTTTTTATATTTAACATTTATGTGCATATAATTGGCCTTGAGTAGTATATGAGAAAGCACACACATTATGACGTGACTTTCTTTATAGTTTCTGGTAATGCTTTTCATTTTGAAAAATGCGGCTGTGCCATCATTAATGTTAACTTTATTTTATAAATTATAATTCATGTTGCAGTTTGGTAGTAGAGGGTCAACGGTTACAGCACCGTAATAAGATCAGGACTAGAGGTTTCAGTTGACGCGTTATACTATAGCCAAATGTTTTGAGTGATTTGTGAAATACTTGTAAAATAACCACAACGCTTTAAAGTTGCCCCCTGGCACTCACAGCTGTACTTGTCTGTATTCTTCCGACTCATTAGCCTCTTGTGTACAAGTGTTGGGAATTAAAAATGAGTGCAAAAAGACTTGAAGCAATATACCTAATCTGTCCAATGTAGAGTTTTATAAATTATACTCATGTCAAACTCTCTGTAAATGGTTTTAACACTTGTGCTCTTTTTCTGCAGGAGAACTACCAGACCCCTCATCGCCCTTCTTTGTGTCTGCTCCAACTTTTGTCCCTGCCTTCTTTCTATCTAACCCTATTGAGATTCAGACTATGCCACGAAAAGGGAAGAAATCACAGGCTCTCAAGTTGAGCTGGGAGAAACGTGCCAAAGGGCAGAGCTCCCAAGCACCTCTTGCACAGCCTGATGATTTTCGTGCCCACAGTGCCATTGCACAATTCGAGGACAAGACTGACGACCGTGCGCAAGCACACTTTCAGAGGGACTTTTTTCAGAGTGACGACGGTTATAAGTTGGACGACCGTGCGCAAGCACACTTTCAGAGGGACTTTTTTCATATTGAATACAATGATACAGACATCAAAGATCCAAAGATGGAAAGTGATGATCCAAAGATGGAAAGTGATGATACAAAGATGGAAAGTGATGATACAAAGAGTGCAAAAGATGATACCAGTGTGAAAGATGATACCAAGAGTGCGAAAGATGATACCACACAGATGGAGAATGCTGACAACGTTGATTCGCTGATTGAGAATGCTGGCGACAAAGCTGATTCACTGATCGCAAATGTTGATGACACAGGTGATTCGCAGATTGAGTAAGATGATTTTCATGCAGAGTCACTAATTGAGAATGTTTTCCTTGCTGATTCACACATTGAGAAAGATGATTTTCATGCAGATTCACAAATTGAGACTGTTTTCCATTCTGATTCACAAATTGAGAATTATTTCCTTGCTGATTCACAATTTGAGAGCGGTGAGACGACTGATCAACCTCTGCAAGTAATCCGGTCTGGTGTGCAACAAGCGTCTTCAACATGTGTTGGCATCGCACAGCCAAAATGATCCAAGGTATGGCGAATCCAGAAACAGTCAATGTGTTGCTAATTCTGTTACATTTCTGGCTTTCCTGCAAGAGTTGAATAACCTGATGAGCTCTGACCTGGATGCTGTTCTCTGTCGCGGCAATGAACTGTACACGCGTACCGTGGCTGTATTGAGAACCGAAGGACGCTTCGTGAACAATTTTTTGACAGCAGATGAGCTTCCAGCGATAGTAAATGGTTTTAGTAAACAACATGTGTTAATACAGAGTCAATCGCTGTGTGGTTTGTTCACTTCTTTCTGTGGTGATCCGCTGTATCTGAACCTTTGTGACAGACTTCAGTGCTTGACATCAGAGGTCAATTATGCTCTTCTAATTATGAATTTACTGTGCATTTCTGTTTTCCGAGATAACCAAGGCAGGTTCGGCTACTTCGATCCCCACTCCAGAGGACGTGATGGCCTTCATGCTGACAATGGCACAGCTGTCATGGCGATTTTCACTTTTTTGAATGACCTGACGGCTAAATTGATGCTTGCTTACACTAGGCTTCATGTGCTCACGCGATACTCCGTACGAGCTTGGACCCGTTCGTTTTGAGCCCGTTGATGTTCCTGCAGATGTCCATGAGATGGCGCCATGTGCATTTGTACCTCCTGTGCGTTCGGCCATTGACGATACCGGAAGCGACGAAGTTGGTGAGACTATCTCATGTTTGGAGATGAGCGAGTCTATGTCACATGATGGTGAACAACGCCACGGCCATGAATTGCGAGATGACGACAGTGAAATGGTTATTGCCACAACAAGTAAACAGCTGCGACATGTGTAAAAAATTCAGAAATCAAGTCGCAGAAAATTTCAAAGACGAATGAAGGCACCGGAAAAGATGATTGATAAATCTGAAGGTAGTAGTGCAAAACGGGAACTGAAGAGATTAAATAAGAACCTGAAACAAAAGGAAAAATACTGTCAAACTGCAGAGCTAAGACAAAGAAAAAGATGTTACAATACAACTCGTTATGCACAAGACTTTCAGTTTCGTGTAAAACAAAAGTCCAATTATACACGCCATTACATGACTGATCGTGACTTTAGGATGAAAAAACGTTTAAGTTTTTCACATTGTTTTCAGACAGATGACACTTTTAAGTTGAGACAGCGCTCCTACATTACGCAACGTTATCGTGATGATCTTGGGTTTAAAACAAGACAGCGCTCATACATGACGCACCGTTATTCAAACAACCCTGAATTCAGAGCAAAGGATAAGGAAATCATGAGACGTGTTGTCAGGTTCGCCAATTTGACACATAGGGTTCATAGCTGAAAGAAGAGAGGCACCCAGCTCAAGTGGATACAGAGAGGTCAATAAAGTTTATTTGGCAACTTCATCTCCCTTCTGTTCATCGATGTTTTTCATACATTCCCTTTTATAACATCGAGGAATCAGATTACACTTCGAGAAATCAGATTACACTCAAGGGTGGTACAGTTCGTCTTCTCAAAAGCTGGTTTAGTCCGGTTTATCATTGGCGTGCCGTCGTGGGTCGCAGCTGACTTTGACGTCAACATCTTTAATCAGGACCCAGCACGATGTTGCTTGCTTCAGACTTCGATGCCAACTTATCAGGGCTCCTCACGATGTTGTTTACTTCATCCTCACTTCTGAAGAAGTGCCACCGCCCTGCCAATTGCAGACACCTCTCTGCAGTAGAGATGTCCTCCTGTATCACCACTCAAACTGTAAACACTCAAGCATAGTCCACTCCACTAATTTGCAACATGATATGTGCACCATGTATTGAAATAAAGCTGCGTCATGGCAAATGTATAATAACCTCTAAATATTATTCTAACACGTGTAATGAAAAGAAAATACGATTTATTGAGGACAAATACACTGCGCCGAGCAAATAAGATTTTGCAAAAATACATAGTCATTAGCCAACTATGTAGTGAGAGAAGTGACTGTGAAATCATGAAAGCTGTTGAGCTATTCAAAACCCAAATTAAGAATGGACCCACGTTTGTCTGCACCGTTTGCCACAGAGCATTATTTCCTAACCAGGTTCGCTCTTGTCCGTGTCGTGTTTATAAGAAACATAAACATCTTGCAGAACAATGCCTCACAGCAAAGTTTGTTCATATATGTAATCTCCAATGTAAGGCCTCATGCAGAGTACCAGCTGAAAGAAAAAGAGAGTGGATATGTCATACTTGCTATGATCATCTCAAAGACGGTAAAATGCCAGAACTTGCTGTGGCGAACAATCTCGCACTTGTAGATATTCCAAATGAACTGTGTGGTTTGAACATACTGGAGAGACACCTCATTTCCAAATGTATATCGTTTGCCAAAATTGTCCCTCTTCCGGAAGGTCAACAACGTGCCATTCGAGGGAATGTTGTGTGTGTGCCATCAGAAGTACAAGAGACGGTCAATGCCCTGCCAAGACTAAGAAGTCGGTCACAGATGTTGAGAGTGAAACTGAAGAGACGACTTTCCTACAAAGGCCATCAGCTCTTTCAAACTGTGACTTGGTCGAACCTGGTAAGTGCTCTGGTTAAACTGAAGCAAATTCATCCGCAGTACAGAGACATCACCATTCGTGATGATGCTGACCTTTGCGACCCAACCCTCACTGATGATGAGAGTAGCTCTGATGATGATGAAATGCATGAAAGTGACTACAATGCGGAAGATCTGGTGGCGATAAACCAATTTGAGAGTGATGCACTTTGTGAAATGAACTGTGAGTCACAAAATGTTAAAAGTCTCAATCAGCAGCCACAACCAAATGCTGGAAATGCAGATGAAGGCAATGAACCAAATGGCGGCGTCATCCTTGAATCTTGTCTCCAACCAAATGACGTGTCAGAGGAGATTCTGAGTTTCACAGAGGGAATTTACTCTGTTGCTCCTGCTGAAAGAAATAACCCGGTAAGCTTTTTCAAGACTCCTAAACTTGAGGCCATGGCATTTCCGGTTCAGTTTCCAACAGGGCAAAACACGCTTGATGAAGAGAGACAAATCAAACTCACACCAAGCAAATATTTCAAGACACGGCTGTGTTGCGTGGATGAACGTTTTGCAAGAGATGCAACCTACTTGTTCTTCGCTCAGTTTGTTACAGAAATCTACCAGGCGACGTCAAGCATGAGAATTCAGCTCCGCAAAGGTAAACCTTTTACCAGAGATGGTCGCAGAATAAACTGCCATGTTACAGGATAAGCGTGAAGTTGAAAAACTGGTGCGCAGCAAAGACGCGGTCCGCTTCATGACGCCTTTGAGAGGCACGCCACGCCAGGATGGCTGAGTGGTCTAAGGCGCCGCGTTCAGGACCCAGTCTCCCCAGGAGGCCTGGGTTCGAATCTCAAATTTCCCCATTGTGGGACTAATAAAGGGAATATTATATTATTATAT
Source organism: Idiotropiscis lumnitzeri (assembly GCF_059441095.1). Classification (NCBI taxonomy): domain Eukaryota; kingdom Metazoa; phylum Chordata; class Actinopteri; order Syngnathiformes; family Syngnathidae; genus Idiotropiscis; species Idiotropiscis lumnitzeri. The sequence goes on from NC_142406.1 coordinate 6,062,701, forward strand.
TATATTATTATATTATTATTGGGAAAGAACCACTAAAGATCTTTTTGCCATGATCCGACAGCTGGGCACACCCACGTTCTTTTTAACTTTTATCATTATTCAGTACTAGCAAATTTCAGATAAATCATATCCAAATAATGAAATAAATCAGTAAGTAAAGCAAAATGGAGTGAGATTTAAATGATTAAAAGGTGTCATAGATTACAGTTGGTACGAGATTTTGAGATGGGATTTGGAATGAAGATGGTTTTGCATGTGAACGAGAAAGTGAGTGGCAGAAGAGCTTTGGGAGGAGTGGGAGAGAATGGGAATTAAGGAAGTTGAACAGTTTGTGGAAGGTCAAGGAAAGTGAAGTCGAGGGTCAAAGAAAGTGAAGTCGAGGGTCAAAGAAAGTGAAGTCGAGGGTCAAAGAAAGTGAAGTCGAGGGTCAAAGAAAGTGGAGTCGGGGTCAGAGAAAGTGGAGTCGGGGGTCAAAGAAAGTGAAGTCGAGGGATGGGAGAGAGTTGTTCAATCATCCTTGTCATTGGCATGGGATGAGGACGGAACACTGACAAGGTGAGTAAAACATCATTCAACATATCTTTTCTTGTAAAGACAGTAAATGTAATTTTATTCTCCTCTACCTTTAACAGGTCTTTGTTCTGCAGAAAATCAAGTCTTGTCAAATTTATTTTGATAGCCCCGACTCACAGCGACTTCTCAAAGGGCTTGACGTGCCCACAATTGACAAATATTAACGACATCCCCTGATCTTAAATCCCAAGAGGGCAACTTAAAAAAAAAAACCTTAGACACCAAACAACACAGGTATGTGTGTACTGATCTTTTGTACATACATTGTACATTATTGTACATTACTTAAATGTAAAGTGATTTTAGAATATAAAATGATTATCATATTTGAATGGATTGGGAGTCATAGCCAAGCCTGTCTCAGCCCTTTGCAGCCTCACGTAAATTTCGACTCACTGATCCTGCGTCTGTCTGCCTTTTCTCTACCAAAAGACAAAAGACAGGCGCCCAAACACGTACCACAAGGACTGACTCCAAAACCAGGGTGACAACCATGCAGGACTTCTCTTCCTTCTTCTGTAAGTGGCCGAGAAGAACTTTGTCAGGAAACATTGCCCATAATTTGACATCTTTCTCAGCTTCTGTTTTGACACCTCCTTTATTTTTCGTGTTAGAACGTTCTTCACGTTGCCTGCGGCGCCACTTGCTGCATTAGTCAAGACGCGGAAGAGATGGAAGTTTAGTCACCTCAGTTCAAGCACTCGATGAGACCATTTTATTCATTGAAAGGAAAAGGTAAATAACTCAATATTAAACATATCTTTCTCTTTAAATTCAGTAAATGTTGTAATTTTACTTTGCTTCACTTTGGACAGGTTCTTACTTCTGGAGAAAGAGTGGTTTTTCCCAGAATGGAGGTCGCAGCACCGAATTTTGTCAGATCGTTCTCCAGCCGCATCCTGGGCACCCGTCCCTCCATCCTTATTCCTAAAAATTATTGTCCTCCCTCCTTCTCCTTTTTAAGGGCTTTTCTCCTTACTTTTCACGAATCCATCCCTCTGACCCCCCCCCCCCCAAAAAAAAAAAATAATGGGTCGCAAGGGTAACCGTGTGGGAGAGAGCCTAAACAGCAGAGGCCTTCTAATTCCTGCTTGGGCTTCAAGTCTTGGAGGCGCCAAAACACATACATCAAGTAACGTTGACTGCAAAACCAGGGTGGCAACCGTGCGGGACTCTGCTTCTTTCTTGCGTAAGTGACCGAAAAGAACCTAGTCAGGAAACATTGTGCACTATTTAAAATTTCGTTCTCAGCATTTGTCCTCACCACTTCCTTTATTTATGTATTTTGTTCCTAGACATTCTTCCCGCTGCCAGCCCACCTGCTCTCTTCAACCAGACAAAGAAGAGATGGAAGCTCAGTCACCCTGCTACAGAGTCTCGATGTGATGTGGCCATGCTTGCCTGGTGAAGGAAGGACTTGCTGACACATTCAGAAGATCCATGGCAACATGTTCTCCTCAGGATCAAGTCAAGTCTGTTCTCTATCCACTTCAGACCATTTCTATTTCTTGAAAAGAAAAGGCGGGTAGCTCATCATTAAACACATCTTTTTTTGTAAAGCCAGTAACTGTTATAACATTACTGTTCTATACTTTTAACAGGTTTGTCATTCTGGAGAAAGAGCAGTTCAACCCAGAATGGAGGTAACCGGTATGTGAGTTTGTGCCTGTCATTGATCTATTGTCTACTGCATGAGTGTGACATATTAATTAATTGTAAAGTGATTTTAGAAATGAAAATGATCATGATTTTTGAATATATTGTGAGCCATGGACAAGCCTGTCTCAGAACTTTGCAGCATCACATAAATTTCCGCTTGCTGATCCTATATTTTTCCTTTCTCTCCCCAAAGATTTGGAGAATGGGCGCCAAAACATGTACATCATGGGACACTGACTCTGTGCAGGACTTCTCTTCTTTCTTGTGTGAGGGGTTGAGTAGGAATTTGTCAGGAAACATTGTCCGCAATTTAACACTTTGTCAGTGTTTGTCCTCACCGCCTCCTTTATTTCTTCTGGTTAGAACATTCTTCATGTTGCTGCAGCTTCACATGCTCACATTTGACCAAACCAGGAAGAGATGGAAGCTCAGTCACCCTGGTACAAGCCCTCGATGAGATGTGGCCATGCTTGCCTGATGTCGGAAGGACTTGCGGACACGTTTAGAAGGTCCATGGCATCAAATATGTTTTCTGTTCTCTTCACACCGTTTTTTATTTTTTGAAAAGTCAAGTGTTCTAAAACAATCCCTGTACACTTCTCTGTACAGCTAGATTATAAACATTACAGTGCTGCCATTATTAGTTATGATGATTACTACACAGATTGCTGTATGAAATAATTTTTTACATCTTTAGTGGATGCAACAGCTGTGTGCATATTTATTTGATTAGTGTTCTTGGAGTGAGATCAACCTCCATTTGTTGTTGATTATGCAAACATTTTCCATAAAAAATGGAAATAAAAATGATCTGCTCCAGGATCAAACCATTGTCAGTGCGACCGGCAAGGTAACACCTTTACATTCTTTACTGTCATCTAGGTGAATTGGTGTTAACTTCAAATTATTTTGTAAGATAAAATTCCCCACTCTGGTTGATGACGCCATAAAGCTGTGGATCACATCACAGACCAATCACAGCAGTTTGTGTTCTCGCCTTTGGCTGTGGTTTGAACGTTTTGGCTAACATTGTTTGACCTTAGAGATTATTTTTCATTGTTTACATTTGCTTTGATACATCTGTTTGGTTACTAATTCATGTTTTTCTTCACTTTGATCATGATGAAATTCTGTCTTTCCACTGTATGATAACTCAACCGAGGCATTCTAATGGTGTACTCTTCCTCTGTGCTCACTGCTGCTCACCTTAGAAAAATAAAAACTTTTGATGTCATTTCAACCTAACTGCGAGGCAAACAAAGTTCAATGGGTTTCATTTTTAAAATAGCAGTTGCTTATTGATCAAAATTCTTACTGTGTTTTGAAACAATTTCCCAACCATCACAAATGTGTACCGCCAGTGGTACGATGCATCTTCCTTTTTGCATTCATTTTTTATTTATTTATTTTTTTCTAATTCTAAATGCTTTTCTCATATAGATTTAAAAAGATAAGACCCAACCCCAAACTTACATATGCTGTTTTCCCTTCTGCAGAAATGTATTGGTAAACGTTTTAGACTTTATATATATTTTCAGTTTGTCATTGACGGTTGTCGTGGTTAAGTGTGAATGCTGCCAGCATATGAATGCGTACTTTACAATGCAAGATGGCAGTTATTGTACAGTGGAAACACTCATAATGCTTTGGGCCCATACTTTTCTTATCTGCCAAAATGAAAACATTTTATTCTATTGTCAAATATTCTTATTGGGGAAGTCAAGTACATATAATTCTTAACAGTATGTTGCTCCCCAATAATTTAAAAACTATATTTTGATTAATATTGCATTTGTGGAATCTGGATCAGGCGCAAAATCCACCCATTTTCTTTTTTTTCCCAGGGGGCTGCCGTTTTGCCACTCGCTTTCGTGTGAAATCAATTGTCTCCCCAGCCCCCCAGATAAAAACATGTGATTTTTTTTCTGCTTTCCCGATAAGGTGTCTAACTCAAATGTGTTTCCCCCCATTGTGCTTTGTGCTCATGTATTTATGATCAATGACGTGTATTGTTCTGTAAGAGTAATCCGACAAAAAGGTTGAATCAAAACAGCAACATCACACATACTAGATCCTAAGGTCAGTCATACCACTTCATTGTGTTCATCATTATTGCATACATTGCACTGGGAAGGATAACACAACCTTTGACAAGAATCAACACCATCAGCGTCAACCTGTTCCTGACACAGGTCACCATCCTGTCCTGCCTCAAATATGTTCTTGCACCGGTGCATAACAAAAAAAGAAAAGAAAATAAGATACACCTAGTTGACAACCATCTTGTTACCCGACCTCCACTAACCCCAGCCCTGAAGTTAATCCTCAAAATGTATCAAATACATATTTCTGACCATTTTTGTGACATGCTGTCACATATGTATCAGGAGGTTTGACTGGCAACATCTGAAAATAATCCACAAGAAATCACTGAAAATAAATGCAGGAGCACCTCCCAGCATGCATAAAGAAAGTAAACCCCTATAGTTTGGCTCCAACTGACTTTGATTCAACCTATTGTTGAAATACTTTTTTGTGGGTAATGCTAACTTCATTTTTTGTGCATCTTTTCTCTCTGTATTCTTGTTTATCATTAATAATTTATCATTAATAAATGTATTATTGAACTTGCAAAACTTTAGCTGATTTTGTATTGTGTATTATACCTTGATGTGGTGTTTTTTTTTCATAAGTAATTATTTTTTTTTGGGGGGGGGCTCTTTGAGCAGTTGGACATTATAAATACTGGTCAAGGCAGACTGCCGCCTACATCAAGTCGGGAGTCTGCTCTGATTAATTTATTAATTTGTGTTTCATGCTATTATATGAAATAAATCCAACAGGACATGGTGTGTGTATGCAAAAAAAGTTGCAGTTTCGACAAAAGATGGGTCTTTGCGTGTTTAAGAATGCTTTTTACTCAGCAAACATATTTTCTCCCTTGGATATATGCACTTCTGCTTTGCATTTTCCTTATCACTTCATTTTAACTTGAACTTTTTTTCCTATGCAACATAGAAATAATTATATTTAAAATGTCATCACATCAAAAACAAATTGATAAAAAAGTAGATTATATGTTCTATATCTTACAAAACATAGTTATGTGTCATTTATACCTTGAAAAAAAATCCATTATTTCATTGTTTCTTGCCGTCGGTATGTCGGGGGCGTTTGGGCTGATCACCGTGACGTAGGTGGCCATTTTTCATTCTACAGTTGACTGACCAAGAGGTAGGATGATTTATTCGTTTCGACATTCAGAAAAACTCCTTTTTAACTTTTTGTATTCCGCAGTGTTCTCTGTAAAACACCAATATCTATGTATTGGTATGTAATTATTAGTATTTAATTGTCTCTTAATCAGGTAGAAAACCGAATATGCCAATTTGGTTAACTTTAGCTGTGCTGTACATGTTGACTGTAATTGATATGTCAGAGTCACAAATTTTGATTTGGGTCGTAAGGTCGAAATTACATTCACATTCTTTCACATTTGGATCAACAAATGGCCTTTGTTGAATATCTAATTGTGAATATTCATTTTTAATTCAGCATTCATTCTTCATTAAGGGTTGCTAGCTAGGTGCGCACATGGCGATCAATAAGCCTTACACGTCACACAGTCACGTATAATGAATGAACACTTATTTAAATATTCACTTTTCCGTGCGATCTTTAGTTTATTTGCGCACCTTTATTTATTTTTGGTCATAAGTCGTCCTAAATGATTGTTAGTCACCACCCCTCCAAAAAGAGACACCGTGGGAAAATGAATGTGTGAATCTCATTCATTTTCCCACGGTTTCACGGTGGGGTGGGAGGGAAGAGGAGGGGAAGGGAGCGACCTCTTACGGTTCGGAAACTCGGGGCGTGTTCAAATTTGCTGTTGAAGTTTTTCAGTATGGCCCAAAAGGATGCGGTGCGCAAAGTGCGTTAGGGAGAACACGTGGAAGCAGTTCAAATAAGAGCTGCAGATTGCTTTATAACATATAGGGTAGGGATCGCTAAATCATGGGAGGGTTGCGTGCACCTGTTCTTCGAAGACACACACTTCTCAAGTCGTGTTAGTCGGAGCGAATTTCCCAACGCACCCAGAGAGCGAGAGTATTTTATTATTTTTTTTGCCAAGATGCCGTCGCGTATGGACGCAGCGGCTCAGGGCTCTCCCCAACAGTCTCTACTCTCGCTGCACACTGTACAATGACAATAAAGGGATTTTATGAGTTCTGACTGAAAGTGCCCAAATTCAATGAATATACCATGAAATGTTTAATCTAATTTGTAATTAATTACTTGTTTCATCCTTTACACATGTAATTAAATAAATCCGATGAATAAATGCAATATTAAATATTTAGATAAAAGTGTCATTAATTAAATGTTTCATTTATTAACTAAATATGGAATTAAATAATTCAATGTGTGATTAATTAATTAAATTACCAATGAATATATGTATACATTTCTATATGTAATTATTTCTAAATGAAACATTTAATTAATTTTTTTAATAATAATTAGTTTTGACAAAAGATGCGTCATTGCAAGTTTAAGAATGCTTTTTACTAAGAAAACATATTTTAGCCCTCGGATATATGCACCTTTGCTTTGCTTTTTCCTTTTCATTTAATTTTAACTTGATTTTTTCCCCCAATGTAACAAAAGAAAAATATATTTAAAATGTCATCACGTCAAAAAGGAATTGGCAAAAAAATAGTAGGATATATATCCAGTCTTACAAAACAGTCAAGTGCCATTTGTAGTTTGGAAACATAAAAAAAAAAAATCCATTATTTCATTCATGGTTTATTGTCGTCGGTATGTCGAGGGCGTTAGGGCTGATAACCGTGACGTAGGTGGCCAGTTTTTCATTCTACAGTTGACTGACCACGAGGTAGGATGATACATTGGTTTAGACATACAGAAACCTCATTTTCAACCTTTTGTACACTATAGTGTATGTTTAAGCCTATTCCCCGTATAATACAATTATTACATGTATTTATTTATTATTCTGTACTTAATAGTGTGTAATTGTCCCTTTATCAGGTGGAAAATATAAAGTGCCAATTTGGTTACCTTTAGTTGTGCTGTACATGTTGACTGTAATTGATATGTCAGAGTAAAAAAAATGATTTTAGTCGTAGATCTTAAATTAAATCCACTTTCTTTCACATTTGCCTCAACAAATGGTCTTTGTTGATTATCTAATTCTGAATATTCAATATTCAATTTAGCATTAATCCTTCATTAAGTATTGCTAGCTAGGTGCGCACATGGGGATCGATAACTCTAACACGACACACAGTCACGTAAAATGAATGAGCACTTATTTTAATATTCCATGCGATCTTTTGTTAATTTGCGCAAGTTTAAGTTTTTATTCTGTTTTTGTTTTGGGAGATAAGTCGTCCTAAGTCATTGTTAGCCCCCCTAACCCTCGCCCCTCCCTTCCCTGGACACCGTGGGAGAATGAATGAGATGCACACGTTCCTTTCCCAGTCGGGCGGGAGGGGAGTGTTGAACGCAATGTACGGGGTTTCCTCCTCTTGGAGCAGGGGTTACTTACAAAAAAAAATCCCCAGAGAGCGCATTGCTTCTCTCATGTGGTTCGGAACCTCGGAGCACAGACTTTGGGCATTATGAGCGATCGAGTAGCATAATTCCTAAAATTATCAACTGCACGCGGTTAAAGGCCCTCGCGGTCCGCCTCGTACAAGTTTAAGTAATAATTTATAGTGTTTAAAAAAATTTATAAATGAATAAAGATCTGGGCTTCGTGCATGGTCTGTCAATAACAGGGTCGCCATTATGGTACGACCTTCCAAAACTGTATTTCCAGTGAGGATGCAAAAGGCATGCATATTAACAATTTGTTGTTCATATCTTGAATCACTTTTTTATAATTTATTTATTTTTTATGCATGGCACCTTGTTTCGGGGAATGTCTTTTACATTAAATCTGTTGAAAAAACTCGGTTGTTAACAATAAATTGTTGTTGAATTTAAATAAGATCTAAGTTCACAATCTTTGGCACCAGCTCAAATTAAACAATAAGTCAAAATCACTGTTGAATCTGTTGAAACAGAAAGGTTAAATGAATTAAAATTTCTGGGTCTTGTTATTGATGAAAACCATGCTGAGAAGTGCCAACAGAAAGTGTTAAGTGTATAATATGTGCAACTATTGGTATGCTCAGGATCTCCTAAAAAATTAATCGTAAATTATACTGTTCATTATTACTGCCCTCCGTTACTTATTGTGCGGAGATATGGTGAAATACATAGACAACAAATGCTTAGCCTATCTACAAGAAAAAAAGAGCCATACCTACATATCATCTTTGCAAATCATCTAGAACCAACCAATCCATCATTTGTCAAATTAAACACTGAAATTCTACGGCTGTCACGATCCGTGCTTCTTGTTGCAGCGGTGTGGGCGTGGTCGACGGCGCGTTGCCCGGAGACGCGGCCACGAGCGGGGCGAGCTCACGAGACGCTCAGCTGTAACTCATCACCCCGTGATTACTGACTATATAAGCCTCCGACACGCACTTCCGCGTGTCGGATTATTGCTGACCCAACTTGCTCTCGCCATTGTGCCATTGCTATAGTTTTGCCAACCTTGTTCCGTGTGTTTGTCGTGATTGCTTGTTTGCTTGTTTGTTCTACAGCTACGTTTCGGCTCGCTTTCTGTTTTCGATGTTTGGACTTAACCTTACCCTTTTGAGGAAGGACATTTTCGTTTTCGGGTTCCTTGCGTTGCAAGCTCTTTTTGTTAGTCGTTTTGGTTCCCCTGGGGGAAGATCTTTCCCCCGGCGTTTTTCGTTCGCGTCTACCGACGCCAGTAAATATAGATCCTCTATTTTCCCCGACAGCCCCCCATTGTGCCTGTCGCCTGTTCATTGCCTACTGTCGGTCACAATAAACTTTATCAACTCATTTTCCCTTGTCCGCTATTCAAGAATCCACCAACACCGCTTTACAGCCCCGGCTGGGAAGCGGTCATCACAGAATAATCCGACCATGGATTCTGCGGACAGGGAGAAAATCGTTCACGCCTTGACCAGCCAAGGACGCCTAGTCGGCCAGCAGGCGACCGAGCTCGCGACCCTTCGCGACGCGATCGGCCAACTGGCCTAGCAGCTCTCGAGCTTAGATGCCCGACTGAGCTCCCCCGCCACCCCTGTCCCGCCGGCTCCTAGCTCGACCGTTCCCCCTCCCGGGGCTCAGTTTCCGAGCTACCCGGTTAAGGAGCCAAACTTGGCTCACCCCGACCGCTACGGCGGAGAACCCGGCCGCTGTGGCTCCTTCATTCACCACTGTAGGCTGATCTTCGATCAGCAGCCCCTAACCTATGCCTACGATAGTTCGAAGGTAGCGTTTATGATGAGCCTCCTGACTGGTCAAGCGAGCGCGTGGGCCATGGCCGTGAGCAACGCGCACCTAGCAATCCGCTCCTCATTCCCTAACTTCCTCGCCGAGTTTCAAAGGGTGTTCCACCACCCGGTCCGCGGGAAGGAGGCCGGAGCCGAACTGTTGGACTGTATCCAGGGCTCACGATCTGTTGCGGATTATTCGATCGCCTTCCGCATCCGAGCAGCCGAGAGTGGGTTCGACGACTGCGCCCTGAGGTCCGTGTTCCGGAGAGGCCTGAACTCGGCTCTAAAGGACGAGCTGGCAGCCCGCGACGATGCCGAGACGCTGGAGGAGCTGATCACCCTGGCCATTCGATTGGACAACCGCCTGCGGGAGCGTCGCCGAGAGCGAGGGGTGGAGCAGCGCCGCGCCGAGCCACCACGCTTCCGGGCTCCTGAGCCCGCACCAGCGGACGAGCCAATGCAGATGGGGGCGACCCGCCGGGCGCCCCGGGAGCAGCGGCAAGCTGATCGTCCACGCACCCGGAACCCCGACTGGTCAACCACCGACGAGCCCAAGCAGCCGGTTCCAGCTCGCCCGGATCTTCGGGAGAGGGAGCGTCGGCGCAGCACGGGGGCGTGCTTCTACTGCGGTCTGCCGGGACACAGAGCGGCGGTTTGCCCGGAGATGGCCGCTCGCCGGGGGTCGTCTTCCCGCCCCCCAACGAACTGTGAGTCCGCGCCCCGCGCCTCCGCGGCTAAAGAGCCCCGTCAAGAGCCGGTCGCCAGCGGGTCGGGCGGTTCGGTCCGCCCCGGGACGGCCTTGAGACTGGAGCTGGACGGGGAGATCATGGGACTCGGTGGTGGGATCAAGATTCGCGCACTCATTGACTCTGGCGCCGACGACTGTTTTATCGATGCGGGTTTAGTCTCCCGGCTCGGCTGCCTGGTTACCGAGCTCGAACAATCCGAGAAGATCTACGACCTCGACGGGCGCATGCTGGCCGATATCCGGCGCTTAACCAAGCCCCTAACCTTAAAGCTGTCGGGTAACCACATCGAGAAGCGCTCTTTCTTCGTCATGCCGGCCAGGTCGGCACCCGTCGTGCTAGGGATCCCATGGCTACATTCGCACAATCCCGTCATCGACTGGGGGCGCCTTTCTATCCAAAACTGGAGCCCGTTTTGTTACGCGCATTGCCTACGGTCCGCCGGGGAGGGCGGGCGAGTCAGGGCGCTCCCGGAGGCGGACATCGACCTTAACGGGGTCCCGAGCGTTTACCACGACCTCCGCGCCGTTTTTAGCAAAGAGAGGGCTAAATCCTTGCCACCCCACCGTCCGTATGACTGCGCGATAGATTTAGTTCCCGATCCGGTCCTGCCGTCGGTGCGGCTGTACAAGGTCTCGCAACCCGAACAGGCGGCCATGCGAGACTACATCACGGAGTCGTTGGCGGCGGGATTAATAAGGCCGTCTACTTCCCCGGTGGGAGCGGGCATGTTCTTCGTCGAGAAAAAAGATAAATTGCTGCGCCCCTGCGTCGACTACAAAGAATTGAATGCGATTACGATAAAGAACCGCTACCCCTTGCCTCTGTTGGACTCAGCGTTCGCCCCCCTGCAATCCGCCACCGTCTTCTCTAAGTTAGACCTTCGCAGTGCCTACCACTTGATCCGCATCAGGGAAGGGGACGAGTGGAAAACCGCGTTCAAAACCCCACTCGGTCACTTTGAATACTTGGTCATGCCTTTCGGTTTAACTAACGCCCCCGCCGTTTTTCAAGCCCTGATCAACGACGTGCTTAGAGACATGCTCAACGTCTGCTGTTTCGTGTACTTGGACGAGATACTCATTTTTTCTCGGTCCTTAAAGGAACACCACCTGCATGTGCGAGCAATCCTCCAACGCCTGTTGGAGAACAAACTGTATGTAAAAGCGGAGAAGTGCGAGTTCCACCAAACCTCGGTCCCATTCCTGGGCTTCATCGTCGAAAACGGGCAACTAAAGGCCGACCCGGCCAAGACGCGCGCCGTCGTCGAGTGGCCGGTGCCAGTTACGCGTAAACAATTACAAAGGTTCTTAGGATTCGCCAATTTTTATCGGCGCTTCGTCAAAGACTATCGCCGCCGGGCGCTGCCGCTCACGCGGCTCACCTCGACCAAGGTCCGGTTCACCTGGGATAGTGGGGCGGAGGAGGCATTCGCGGACTTAAAAAACGCCTTTACAAACCCCCCTGTTCTGCACCATCCTAATGCTGATCTCCTTTTCGTTGTAGAGGTGGACGCCTCTGATTCCGGAGTGGGGGCCGTCCTGTCGCAGCGGTCCCCGGTCGACCAGCGTCTTCACCCCTGCGCCTTCTTCTCTCGTCGCCTATCGCCAGCGGAGGCCAACTACGACGTGGGAAACCGTGAGCTTCTGGCTGTGGTCCTGGCCCTGCAGGAATGGCGGCACTGGCTGGAGGGCACCCAGGAACCCTTCACCATATTCACGGACCATAAGAACCTCTCTTACATTCGCGCCATGAAAAGACTGAACCCCCGGCTGGCACGGTGGGCCCTGATCCTGAGCCGGTTCAATTACACGATGACGTTCCGGCCGGGGGCACGCAACACCAAGCCCGACGCTCTGTCCCGCATCCACGACGCGTGGGAAGAGGAGGAGGGGCCGGCGAGCGTGGTTCCTAGCCATCGAGTGGTGGGAGGCCTCCAGTGGGAGATAGAGCGGCAAATCCGGGAGCTCCAGGACAAGAGCGGAGCTCCAGCGGCCTGTCCACAGGGCCGCCTGTTCGTGCCCACTCGTTACCGGGCGGAGGTAATCCAGTGGGGCCACGCCTCCAAGTTGGCCTGCCACCCGGGAATTCGGCGCACCCTGGGCCTGATCGGGCAGCGATTCTGGTGGCCTTCCCTCAAGCAAGACGTGACGGCCTACATCCAAGCCTGCCCGCCGTGCGCTGCCAGCAAGGCATCGCACCAGCCTCCAGCGGGCCTGCTACGACCGCTCCCCGTTCCGACGCGCCCCTGGGCGAACATCGCCCTGGACTTTGTCACTGGCCTGCCCGTTTCCCGGGGGCACACCGTCATCCTGACTATAGTGGACCGATTCTCCAAGGCCGCCCACTTCGTGGCCCTGCCCAAGCTCCCGACAGCCTTGGAGACGGCGAAGCTGCTGGTCCAACACGTGGTTCGACTGCACGGCATCCCCGACGACCTGGTGTCAGACCGAGGCCCACAGTTCATCTCCCGGGTGTGGAAAAAGTTCTGCCAGTGCCTGGGAGCGACATCCAGCCTCTCCTCCGGGTACCACCCACAGACTAATGGGCAATCGGAACGTGCCAACCAGGACCTCGAGTCCGCACTCCGATGCGTCTGCCTGGACCAGCCTTCGACCTGGGCCGACCACCTACCTTGGATTGAGTACGCCCACAACACCCTGATCTCCTCGGCGACCGGACGATCGCCGTTCCTGACGGCCTACGGGTACCAACCCCCGTTGTTTCCGACCCAAGCTGGTACCGAAGAGGTCCCCTCAGTTCAGCAGCACATGAAACGGGCTCACCGGGCGTGGAAGGAGGCCCGGGCCGCCCTGGCGCGTACAACGCAGCGGAACCAGCGCGTCGCTGATCGCCGCCGGCGCCCCGCCCCTGCCTACAAGATCGGCGACAAGGTCTGGCTCTTAACCCGGGATCTCAACCTGGCAGGTGCGTCCCGCAAGCTGGGCCCGCGTTTCGTGGGCCCGTTCGAAATTACCGCCATCATCAACCCTGTCTCAGTTCGTCTCAAGCTGCCTCCCACCATGAAGATCCACCCCGTCTTCCACGTATCGCTCATTAAGCCGGCTCCTACCTGCCCTCTGGTGCCACCTGCCGCCCCGCCACCACCTCCACGCATCATCGACGGCGACCCGGTCTACACGGTGAAGGACATCTTGGACTCCAGGCGCAGGGGAAGGGGCATCCAGTACCTGGTCGACTGGGAGGGCTACGGCCCAGAAGAACGGCAATGGATCCCTCGCTCCTGGATCATGTGTCCATCTCTGCTACACGACTACCACAACGCTCACCCGTCTAAACCAGGTAGTCCGCCAAGGGGCGTCCGTTAAGGGGGGGGTACTGTCACGATCCGTGCTTCTTGTTGCAGCGGTGTGGGCGTGGTCGACGGCGCGTTGCCCGGAGACGCGGCCACGAGCGGGGCGAGCTCACGAGACGCTCAGCTGTAACTCATCACCCCGTGATTACTGACTATATAAGCCTCCGACACGCACTTCCGCGTGTCGGATTATTGCTGACCCAACTTGCTCTCGCCATTGTGCCATTGCTATAGTTTTGCCAACCTTGTTCCGTGTGTTTGTCGTGATTGCTTGTTTGTTCTACAGCTACGTTTCGGCTCGCTTTCTGTTTTCGATGTTTGGACTTAACCTTACCCTTTTGAGGAAGGACATTTTCGTTTTCGGGTTCCTTGCGTTGCAAGCTCTTTTTGTTAGTCGTTTTGGTTCCCCTGGGGGAAGATCTTTCCCCCGGCGTTTTTCGTTCGCGTCTACCGACGCCAGTAAATATAGATCCTCTATTTTCCCCGACAGCCCCCCATTGTGCCTGTCGCCTGTTCATTGCCTACTGTCGGTCACAATAAACTTTGTTACCAACTCATTTTCCCTTGTCCGCTATTCAAGAATCCACCAACACCGCTTTCCAGCCCCGGCTGGGAAGCGGTCATCACAACGGCTTTGTCAAATGTAAAACAACACAAGTGATGTAATAAGCATACAATAACCATCTTTGCCCCAGTATTCGGAAGCGGTTCAAAATCAGAGAGGATGTTGATTAAACAGCTAAATTCCATCTCTCTTCATGTTTGTGAGAGTGAGACACTTCAATTAGAGTATCGCCAAATGGTATCGGCACATTATTTGTTCGTATTTGTCTATACCAGTGTTTTAATGGTGTATCGTATTGATACTGATACTAGTAGTGGTATCGGTACAATTCTATTAATTAGCTACGTAAGCTCCAACCGCAAGCCAGTAAATGTTGCTGAACCACTTTAGTAAACTCCACTATCTGCAATAGCAGCTGCACATTTCTGATCTGTTGATTCTGTGTGTTCATCACTGACACCTGGTGGATGGTTAAAATCTTTGCAAGCAGCCTCAGCTGACATTTTATTCAATTACAAATACAATAAGTTCTGCATTGTTGTGGGGAGTTTTGTAGCAGTTGTGGTATGACTTAACCTTTGTCAATTTTTAAAATACCTTTGATGTCTTTGCTATGTAGACAGTGAAAAAATGTGAACGTGTGTCAAGTGCGATATTTTGATGACAACTAAATATGAGATTAATGATTAAATCATTTGAAAGTTCCATGGTTAACTACCAGGGATGTAAAGAACATCAGAAATCTATTTTATATCGATATAAACCGCTCAAAATATCCACCAATAAGAAATAAAATAATAGATTTTAATTGTTTCAAAACTTTCTCTTTCAGGATGACAACAAATCTCCTTATTGCAAAAGTGGTGGCCAAGAAGCTCCAGGTCCAGGCCAAAAATTGGTCCCTGACACCAAATGGCACCTTGGCCATGAATGGGGCCTACAATAATTTCACTGTTGCCCTCTGTGACGGGGCAAAAAATTACACCGTGTGTCTCTTTGACACACTGGCGGCCCTCGTCACAGAGGGCAACAGCTATGTCTTTGCGCATTTTGGTTTTGGGGCGGGTCAAGACTCTTTTCTGCTTACCCGCCCCAAATCCAAAATATATGTGGGCCCCGTCGTCAACATTGATGCTGCCATGGAGGCTGCGGCACGTGAGCTAGTATTCCCGGTCTCAACATCATCATCTCCTCAGGAGGTCGCACATAAAGCTCCTGAGGAGATGGTGTCCGTGGATGGGCACATAACCGACGTAAGTATATTTCACACATACGCACACGCATGCACACTTGCACGTGCATACACTTGTGAACACCCACACACACACATAGGCGCTCCAGAGGTAAGATGTGGGGAAAATATATTAACATTCCCTCAGAATAAAGATTGCCTTCCAACCAGGGACAGTTTGGAGATCTTTTTTCTTTTCTGGGGCTAAAGGGGGTTGCTTGGTTCAGATAGGGGCCTGAGAAAATATTTTTTAAATATATTTTACAATATCAAATAAATCACTTAAGTGGGGCCACACAGATGTCTGTTGGGGCTCATGGGTAGTTTCACGGGCGTCACGGTGGACAACTGGTTAGCACAATGGCCTCACCGTGCAGAGGTCGTGTGTTCGATTCCGGCTCCGGCCTTCCTGTGAGGAGTTTGCAAGTTCTCCCGTACCTATGTGGCCTTGCTCCGGGTACTTCGGTTTCCTCCCACATTCCAAAAACATGCATGGCAGGTTGATTGAACACTCTAAATTGCCCTGAGGAATGGGTGTGTGCGTGGATGATGGTTAATGGTTGTTTGTCTATGTGTGCCGTGTGATTGGCTGGCAACCAGTTCAGGGTGTACCCCACCTACTGCCCGATGATAGCTGGGATAGGCTCCAGCAGCCCCCGTGACCCTTGTGAGGACAAGGGGTACTGATAATGGATGGATGGATGAGTAGTTTCAAAGTAACAGTGCAACTCTGCATATTCTATAGTTTCTGGTTCCATTAAAAACGCACTAAAGATTTACACGCTTGCGCTAAACATCAATGCATATTGTGTTTGTGGATGGCTGCAGCACCACACAAGTGCACAGAGACATGGCAGAAAAAAAAAAAAAAAAGATAAATATCAAATCGAATCGTGCTTGAGTGAATTGTTAATTCTCGACCAGAATGACATTGATGCATATAACATGTGTTCCCTTGCATTAAGCATTGCAGTATAACCCAGTTTTCTTTCAGTTGTTCTTCCGTGTCAGCCTCTGTCAGTTCTGTTCGCACACGCATCATTTGCGCAAATTTTTTTTTTTCTATTTGGTCCACATTAGATACGTCCAATTCGCATGGTGCGGCTGCGTGGGGCCCCGCCTGTGCCCATGCGCAACGTGACCATAAAAAAAGTAAGTACATCATTTATAGTTTTCCTTTTTATGCATTTCAATTATACACGCTGAATATGCATTTTTTAACTATTGCAGAACGATGTGGAGGTCCATATTGCCATTTGGCGGGAGGCCTATTTGGTAAATCTTGAGGTTGGCCATCCTGCCACCTTTAAAGCAATGACTCAACAACTGGTGGTGTATCAGAATGTGTCGGACGTGAGCCCGCTGTCTGTGGAGGGATTCAATTTTGATAGTAATCAATTTTCCTATAAATTTATTAGAACGGTTTTCACTCAAAGATGCTATCCTTACCTTGAAAAGAAAATATGTTCTACGTGTTTTCAGTCCTGCTGAGGCAAAAAAAAAAATTAGGAAACAGTATTTATCGTATCCAATCCCTCAAAAAGCTGAAGATCCTTGCCTGACATGACGAATAATAATGCCCAGAGATTTTTTTGTTTAATGGAACATTTTGCCCTTCTAGATTGAGATTCTCACATTGTTCTTACCTGTTTTTTGTTTTATATATTTATTTATTTTTATTTCTTTATTTTTATTGTTTTGCTTTCCTAACTCGCGTTGTTCAACTAAGCAGCTTTATTCAATATGTGCCTTAATTTTTGGTATATTTCAACATTAAAATAAAAAAATTATAATTATAATAATTGTGCGTCTCTTGTCAAAGTTAATGAGATTTAAGTTTTAATATTGCGATAGCCAATTAGATCACAAGTTGGTTACAGTGAGCCTTCTTGGTGGCCTTCCGCTGAAGATGATGAAGCGTCTTGTGATCGGATACTTACTGGTGAGGGGGAAGCGCTATGCCGGATCAACATAACTGGCGACCGTTCGAAAATCTGAAATATATTCTTGTTTTTTAAAACCATGGTGGCTGAAGGTGGGAAAAGTGTGGGTTAATTGAAGATACACTTGTGAGGACTTTTTCAAGACTGCCGGGATGGCCGAGTGGTCTAAGGCGCCGCGTTCAGGACCCAGTCTCCCCAGGAGGCCTGGGTTCGAATCTCGAATTTCCCCATTGTGGGACTAATAAAGGGAATATTATTATTATTATTATTATTATTATAAGACGGACCTTTCAAGAGAAGCTATATCGTCCAACACTCGCTCAGTGCCGTTGTAAGTGTGTTTCTCGATATTGTTTATCCACCCGTGGTGTAATAAATGATGGTATGATGGAGGGGATTTATTCAAGTAGGACTTCACTGAAGGCCCAGGTGTGAAATCCACGGCCCTCCACTAGTTCATATGATATTTTAAACTCAATTAACAGTTACATGTGCTATTTCAATATAAAACAATTCTCAACAAAAAAAGGACAATCTGAATTCTTTTTTTAATGCACAGGGAAGCCATCTCCCGGTATTTTACAATTCACTCTTCATGGGGAAACAACGTTAAACAATTTGCTTTTCTTATTTAATACATACTTCAGCACAGCAGGTGGCGGGCAAGCACCTTAAAACGCCATCCGCCTACACACAGAAGAAGAACATGACCGAGGCGCTCCCGTGTCATCGTCTTAAGGGCAACCTGAGAATAATGTTCTTGAGGATAAACGTTTGTATATGTAAGCATCAGGTAATTTTTTTTAATGGTTTGTTGTTTCACATTATTTTTGTTCAACATCATTCAATATTTAAGTGTCATTTCGTATTTTTCAAAAACATTCTGTGTCATTCAAAATCATTCAGTATTATTCAGTAATTCAATGTTATTCACTTCCATTTAAAATTATTAAAAATCTTTTAGTATTCATATTATTCACTTTGATTTAATATCGTTTAACTTCATTTACTTTGATTTAATATCACATTTTATTCACTATGATTCAAAATCATTTGATTTCATTCTCCATGATTCAAAATCTTTCAATTTCATTCACTAAGATTCAAATTCATTCAACCTCATTCCATATTTCAGTGTCATTTAGTGTTTTTCAAAAACATTCAGTGTCATTCAAAATCATTCAATGTCATTCAGTTTCGTTTATTTTTTTTTAATTCCATTCGGAATCATTCATTGTCATTCAGTATCATTTAGTTGTTCAATGCTATTTACTTCCATTTAAAATGATTTAAAGTCATTCAGTTTTCATATCATTCAACTTTATTCACTTTGATTTAATATCATTTAACTTTATTCACTTTGATTTCATATCATTCAACTTTATTCACTTTGATTTAATATCATTTAACTTTATTCACTTTGATTTTATATCATTCAATTTTATTAATTATGATTCAAAATCTTTCACTTTCATTCACTATGATTCAAATTCATTCAACCTCATTCACTATTTCAGTGTCATTTAGTTTTTTTCAAAAACATTCAGTATCATTCCAAATCATTCAATGTCATTCAGTTGTTCAATGTTATTTACTTCCATTTAAAATGTTTTAAAGTCATTCAGTTTTCATATTATTCACTTTGATTTAATATCATTCAACTTTATTCACTTTGATTTAATATCATTCAATTCCATTAATCACTGCCTTTCCCCATTTTCATTCGATGTCATTCACTATAATTCAACATTATTCAATATTTTTCAACATTATTCAATATTTTTTAACATTATTCAATATTTTTTCTCTTTCATTCATGATGATTCAATATAATTCACTATTATTCACTGTCATTCAAATCATTCAATTTCATTCACTATGATTCAAATTCATTCAACCTCATTCAATATTTCAGAGTCATTCAATATTATTCAAAAACATTCAGTCTCATTCAAAATCATTCCACAAAAAAAATTCTAGCCTTTCCGCCTTCACACGCAATTTCTTCAGGAAATGCATTTTCTAGTTTGTATTTATTGTTAGGTTGAATATATATATATTTTATCCCGTACCTTACTCCACTAGCACTGCAAAAGAATTGCTCCTCAGTGCGACCCATGCTCGACCACATGGAGAAGAACCCCAGAGAGCGAACGCCTGAAGACTGGATTCCATTGCTGCAACATCAAAGGAGGTGTGCTGTGACACACCTCAGAAACAAAAGGACTCAGTGCCAAAGCAACAAAAGGCATATCTGCCTCTTCAATCAGCAAATGACTGCCATTGATGTCTGTCTCTCCTCCTGTGTCTGAAATGTTTACATGCCTCCCGCCGGTGCTCCCCCCCTTGGGTAATTACAAATGTCTTATCTTCAAACTTCTTTCAAGCATCCAGTCTCCTGGCTCCACTAGTCTAGCGCCATGCTGGGAGACCAAAGGGTCCTCCCCCCTCTAAATTCATGCCTGTCTTTTGTTTTTCTAACACTTTTCACATGTAGTCAGCTAAAGTTGCTTCATCATCTTTTTCCCCATTTGTTCTTAAATTTGAGGTATTCTGCAAGGCCTACCAAACAATGTTTTACAACGTCTCAGTCCCAAACACAATGAAATAAAATACAATGCAACTCTCTGTATGTAACTCCAATTAACTCACATAAACACATTTACAGTAGATACCAGAAAAACAACAGAACAGCAACAGTCTCATGCTGAGTCAAAGGCCCGAATATTCATCTTCAAGCGAGGTTTAAAAGTGGACAGAGAGGCGACTTGCATAACATTCAATGGAAAGTCACAGTACTTGTCGTTTTTACAAACAGTTTTACTAATTTCCATACACTGTGTCCACTTCCTCCCCTTTTTCTCAATACTTTACTTTCGTGTGGTTTTCACACCTCCTGTCTCATCCCTGAAAGCCATGCCTTGAATTAATCTCCACACTGGAATACCGTATCATACCCTCCCTCTATCGATGTATAAGGGCAGTCTATAATCAGATGGTCCATATTTTGACACTCATGGTTACACCAGGGGCATGCTTGCGTAGCCACTGTCCCCCATCTTTGCAAATTTTGGGCTGTACGTCCTTGTTTGCAAAGGATCCTGTTGTAGGATGTCCACTCTCTCCTGCTGGTTCCATTGTAGCCTGGGAGCTTCTCAGTGGGGTCTCCAATTCTCTCGCCTCCAACAGGTACATTTCCTCTCCATAGGTCGCGCCACCTATCTGCTGACGTGTGCTCTGATTCCCGTTCTGGCCTGAAGGGTCTTCTGGATCTCAGGCGGTGCCCTCCTGGGTTGTGTGCTAGGGCCCGACACAGGGGAGCCTCCTCCGGGAGTGCCAATATATTTTGTTGCATGATCTGTGTTGCCTGCTCTCTTCTAACTGCTGGAGGTTCAATGTTTTCTCAATGCAAAGCTTTTTCCCTTTTTTTTTTTCCCGTGTCATTTCCATTTGAGCATTTCATTCCAGTTACTAATTACAGTTACCTTAATAGAAAGACCATCAACTCAAGTATGAAACATAAAATATTTATTTCTTCAATTCATCCTTACAGCAGAACCTAATTCTTATCCTTATTCATTTGTTCAAGTCACACCTTCTTCACTCACCAAACTCTGTCATTCTCAATACTGCCTGTTTCATCATCCTCCTTTCAATGGAACATTAATTGTTCCTTTCTCTTTTCTACACATTCTCCATCTTCCTTTTCACATTCCTTTTCTTTTCTTATTGAACTTCCAATCTCTACACTGACACAATTTCTTTCTCTTTTCTCTATTTCATCTCTACTTCATGTCTTTCTTTCATTTCATTTTTATTAATTTATTCTTAATCTCCGTGCCACACCCGAGACCTGAGACCACTATCACACATCCTCTCCTTCGCCATCCTGAAATCCACCCGTGCGTGTCCCAAGCACTTTTTACGCAGAACAATTTTAGCCTTCACACTCACACAGCTTCCACACTGATACGTAAATCCCAGATTTTAATCGTATCGTAACCACGAATAATTCCAAACTATTCTAGTAGGTAAATCCCAGATTATACTCTACTATCGTCCACACTGTTACACTTAATTATTTATTTAACCATATATATTTTTAACGCCTTTACGCTCCTCCTTCCTCTTATAATTTAGCGTTGCCAATGTGCAGAATTTGAAAAGGATCTGCTTACCTTATGTCACTGTGGGCCCAAGAGGAAGGACGGTCGGATGTGCGGCTCCTTCATCCTTTATTCTTTATCAGGTCGTCACCTGGTGTGGACGTCCGAGTCCCAGATTCTTGTGGTTTATTTTCCTGAAGTCCCAGACTTCTCGAAGTCCCAGACTTCTTTTCCGTTTCTTAGAGTCCCAGACTCTTGAAGTCCCAGACTTATTTTTCTTTTCTTAGAGTCCCAGACTCTTGAAGTCCCAGACTTATTTTTCTTTTCTGAGAGTCCCAGACTCTAGAAGTCCCAGACTTCTTTTCTACCTCTCTTGCATCACGTCGGGGTCACCATAAATTGTTGGAATTTAGCTCTAAATCAATGCTAGAATTTAATTTTAAACCAATGTAAACTCAAATTAGTAATCTGACTCCAATTTGTGACTTTACCCAACTCTCACTCATCCAACAATATGCGCGCTCGTTCTGCAATAGAAAGGTATCAGGAAGCCGGCATTTTCACGCACGAGTGGATTTATTCCCAATACACAGATTTACTACATATTCGCCTGTGTCTCGGATCCCTCTCAATACAACTCTACACCTCTCTTGCCACCAACAGAACAGAACTTTTCCCGAGTTGCCCAGTAGTCATTCAGACTATACAATATGTAAATTATACAAAGACAAAGGCATCCTGGCATGATTCTATTGGCTATGTGTATCCTGCAGTTAACTTTAGCTTGTTCTCATTGGTCTTTCTTCCCCGCCGAATCCCGTGGTGACTCCTCCTGGTTGTGCTTGGTTCATCTCGGCTTCACCCCCTCCTTATGGCGATCACCATCTGTCCTGCAACATTCCATTCTTGCACACCCCCGCAACCCCCATTCTGTTGCTTACGCTCCCCACACACAGTTTCACACCCCCACACACACTCAGCACTTTACAGTCTCACACTTTCATACACTGGATGCAGCAACATCTAATGAACTATGTTAAGCTCA
The DNA here is from genome assembly GCF_059441095.1 of Idiotropiscis lumnitzeri. Classification (NCBI taxonomy): domain Eukaryota; kingdom Metazoa; phylum Chordata; class Actinopteri; order Syngnathiformes; family Syngnathidae; genus Idiotropiscis; species Idiotropiscis lumnitzeri. The sequence goes on from NC_142406.1 coordinate 6,085,273, forward strand.
AACTCTTATATTCCTTTAATAGTCAAATGTATGAAATCCTTTAAGTGTAACCGAAGTTTGAACCATGCTAATGACAAGACCCTCAGGAGATGAATGCAGGAAGATTGGATCCAGGCTGCAACAAAGGAGGTGTGAACGAGACACCTCTGAAACAATGGACTTTCATGCTGGGACAACAAAAGTCATGCTGGTGGCTCCTATCAGTCTACCCTTTGCTCTGTGTTTAGATCATGACCATGATTACATTATCCTTTAATGCCCAACGTGTCTTCCTCATCAACACCAATGTATACGAAAAATCAGCCATGCACATTTCTTCAAAGTCTTTGTTTTTTGTTTTAAATTGTATTTGTCAGGCAAGACAGAAGTCCACACTTCAACAGATTCCTGTGTTTTGCCCTCGAGGTGTGAGAGAGGAAAACCTAGGGTTAGGTTTACCCAAACCCAAAGAAAAACATTGGTTCCATTTCAGGCCATCACAATATGACCTGTAGAACATTTTACAAATGTTTCAATATTGCAAAAACAGCCAAACGCAGTACACAAAGTTACCAGAAATATCTGAACAAGAAGTTCTTACTGCTTTCAGACTGCTTAAGTTTACTAAACTTGGTGAGTAATTGTTGATCTTTTGCTTTTTTTAAGTGACAAAATTAAAATGAAAAACTTCTAATCACTGTTGTCTGCAAAATGATCAGAACTACCCAACATGAAGCAATTACTGCTTTCAGAACAGGAGAAAGTGGTTAGGTTTGATTATATTTGGAGACAAACTGGCATATTGTGCTATGTTGAAGTCAAGAAATCGCATTGAAAAGGTTTGACTTAGTGTGGTCCAGAAGTACCCCAATTCAGAGGACTTATGGCTTTCTGAGCACAAGTGAGTGTTTAGGTTATGAAGGATTGTAATATGTCGTGGTAGCAGAATCCCAATTAATTACAGGTTCATATGTCATGTTGTTTTTGGTTTAGTATTTAGTTTAATATTTTTCCTTGTGTTTGGTGTGTGTCTCTTGTTAAACCTGATTGTGTCCAGCTGTGCTTGGAGCCCCATTCCCTTGTGTGAAGCAATCAGCTCCCTCCAACCCTTTGTGTCTTGTCCAGGTGTTCCTTGTTGTCTCGTTACTTTGTTTGTATATAGTTCCTTGTTTGCTTTCAGTTCTCTTTGGTTCAGTGTCCCAGTTAGCTGTCCTGCCTGTCGCGCCTTGTCGAAATAAGACGAGTCCTAGTGTTTTTTTTAAATGCCTGTTTTGTACGTTTGATATTTTAGTTTTTTCCCCATGCCTTGTGTGCTTTGTTTTCTTTACCTTTAATTTCCATGAAGTTACTCCTGCCTCACTTCACTGTATCTGGGTACTCCTCTCACTCAACCTCCATACCAAAACCCTGACATTATGTTTGTCACTGCATTTATTAAACAAAATACATTTATCAAATGAAACTAGTAGTAGTTTGCACAGTGAAGACATGTGATTGTGTTTACTATTCTCATATGCTACATTTATGACTTATTTAAATGTGTTGAACTTGTGTAGGTCATGAAAATTCGACATTCCCACTTGCAACACACATTAAACTAGAGAATGCAATTTCTGGAGAAATCACGTGTGAAGGCTCCGGAGTTGAAGCCATCTGGGTGGAAGCATGTGGAATGAAATTGAATGATTTTTTAATCATAGAGAATGAAATTGAATGAGTTTGAATCGTAGAGAATAGAATTGAATGAGAATGTGGAATGATTGTGAAGGTGGAAGGATGTTGAATGATAGTAAATGATGTTGAATAACACTAAATGGAAATGGAAAAGAAGCCCGCATGGCGTTCTTTTTTGGAAGCGATTGGAGAAGTTGGAACGGAGAGAATCCGAAGAAAAATGTGGAAGGAGTAGCATGCGGGATAAAAGGAAATGGTGTGCAAGTGGTTAGCGTGCGGGTGCGTTGCGTGGGGCCGCCCCCACGCGCGTGTATCCGTGGAAGGAGTGAGTATGAACGGGGTGATGAGTATGAGTGTGCATGCTGAATCTTGTTAAACCAGATTAAATAAAGAAATCAAGTTAAGACACAATATGGAAATAAAAAGTTTTATTTTTTTAAGCATTAAATAAATACAGTGGAACCTCGGTTCTCGAACGACTCTGAGGTCGAACAAAGAGTTCGAACAAAAACGCTCTCGCGTTTTATATAGGTGTACGAAGTGTTTTAGCCCCTAATCATGCCTCCAAAGAAAGTCAGTGCAAGCAGCAAAGGAATGGTTTCGGTGTTCGAACAATTCGCTTTTCGAACAGGGTTCAGTAACGGATCATGGTCGAGAACCGAGGTTCCACTGTAATTACAAAAAAAATCCCTCTTGGGGGACGAGGGGGTCCTCGGGGAATCGCTCCCTCCAGGTGGCGAGAGGGAGTGATTTTGTATTGTCGTCCCTGTCTATGACTTCCACCAGGTCCCCCCGAAGTCTGTAGCCCACCACCAGGAAGGGGGTATCTTCCAATTCCTGTGTAAAAGAACACTTTATGAACAGACGTAGGATGAACAGTTTTATTTTCATGACTTCTACTATCACACCCGAGAGCAACACAAACGTGCCCGTTTGACACTCGCTGTCGACTGAAAATAACAGGTGTTCAGGTAATCACGGTTCACCTTTCCAACGTAAAATTACGAAATTCAGAAAACGGGTGGTGAATAGATATTAAAGTCTGTCAATGGAAATATTTCAATCTAGTTGATTTTTTTCTACACATTTTGTATTAGCCGGCCTACTTACTTTGATCTCGGTGGGTCACCTTCACCCTTTGGCCCACGTAAACGACAAAGAGATTCGCCTCCCTCCAACGCACCACCTTTGCCGACGCCCGTCCTGTAATACAAAACGTACAATGAGAATTGCCCGCTGCAGCATATTTAGATTACAATAGTTGAGGTAAAACGCAAAATATTCACTTTTTGGAGGAGGATGACGCCCATGGGCACGAGCTGGCCTCGCACCCTCACCATCCTGATGGCTCGGATCTAAGGGAGAAACAAAAGGATTAAACAATTTTATCACGCACACACTGAGACGGTGCGAGTGTGATATATTACTTCAGTGATGACGCCTTCGATGTTGACCAGGACCCCGTTCCTGGGGAACGTCCCGGATGTGGACTGTCCTGGCAATGGGAAGGATGAGCCGGGCGGCCTCCTCCCCCAACTCCCCAGACACTGTTACGTCCGCACAACGAAATAATTCAGTGTCTGGGCGGGAGAGGAGGACCCGCTCATCCCTCCCAACAGTATATTTTTTTAATAAGAAGCTCTGGCCCTCGGAAACATCAGAGGCCAGAGCTTCAAAAAGCACCATGCGGCAGTGCGTTTTTCCATCACTGAGGGCCACGTTCACGTTTTTGAAAGTGGACCCTGCCGCCATCGTCCCATCCTCTTTGAGAGTCCAATTTCGGTATGCGGTAGTGGCGCTCATGGCCACCACCTTCGCCCTCAGCGGTGCAGCAATCTTCGTGGTGAAGATTTGTTCCATGCTGGAGAAATGGGGGGAAAATTAAGGGAAAAATTTAGACCTACACCACAATATCAGTGAGATAAAAAATATGGCAACATGGATAAAATGTAAAAAGGTTGCTAACCAAACATTTTCGGGTCAAGTGGATAACGAAACAAAAATGTTTAGTAAAATAAACTTAAACTGGTTGTCTTGTGGGTTATTCGTTTGAGTCAACATGTTAGGTTAAATGAATAACCCATTTTCATTTTTACAATTCCTTTTTGAAGTGATGAAATTTATTTATTTTTGTTACATTATAAACATTAAGTTAAAAATAAAATAAAAGCAGACGTGCAATATACCCTAGGGTACGTCTAAACTAATTAACCATCCAACCTTGTCATCAGAATGAAAAACGCCAGCACCTACCGACGGCTGTCGGCAATTAACAATTTTTTTGTGGCATAAAGGAAAAACGTCGAATTTAAAATTAATTAAATCACAGCGAAAATACCTTTGAGCAAGGTAGATGTGAAAATATTCTAGGGAGAAAAATACAGGTGTCTAAGCCAATCAATCATCCTACCTTGTAGTCAGTCAAGTTGAAAAGACCAACGGCAAGTTTCTCACGTTCATATAGCCCTTGACGCATACCCACGGCTGACGGCAATTAACAATTAATGGAAACACGTTTTTATGTTTTAAAGACACTTAAATGTGTGGTATTTTTTTGACAATTCATTTTTTGATACTAATTATTTTCTTTACAGTTTGCTGATAAACTCAACATACTAGTTGCAGTTGCGCCCCCCGAGTACAATAAAAGACAGCGCTACTTTATTCATATAGCATATTTTACAAGGAGTTATGTACTGTTGCTCCAAAAAAAACCCATCAGATTAAGGTATAACTCACAATACAAAATATCTGTTGCAACTTCAATCATACATTTACAAATGAAAAACAATAATACAAACAAGAAGGAAAAATACACACACAAAAAAATAAATAAAAGAAATGTCATTACCCACAAAAATACAGTATTTCAACAAAAGGTAGAATCAAAGTCAATGGGGTCAAAATAGTTTGGATTCCTTTCTTTCCGCATCTTGGGACCGGCTGTTGCATGGCAGTGGTTTCTTGAGGATTATTAGCAAATGTTGACATTGATACTTTGTCATACATATGGGACAGTATGTTCAAAAAGTGAGACATTATTATTAACACATTTTGACAATTATGGCCCTGAGCTGAATTTTACATAAATAAAAAAAAAATACAATAAAAATTGTTGGAATTTTTTTTTAAGCTAAATGGAAAAAGCATTCATACATAAGATGAAAAAAAAAATCCAAAATGAAGACAGTTACCACCATCAGTGCAAATATTGAATACTTGTGTAATCGGTTCAAAACTCAGTAGGAATTTTGATCAATAATATTTGCTTTTTTTGCTATAAAAACTAATGAACATTTTTTGGCTGGCAGTTGTTAGGTCGAAATGGCAGCATAAGGTTTCACGTTTCAAATGTGAGGAGGAGCGGTGAAGAAAAATGTGCATGCACACGCCATTAAAATCATTATTTTGAGCAATCGTACAGTGGAGAGACAGCATTTCATCAAACTAAGTTCCCTCAACTTCCGAAATGATGAAAAACTTGAATTAATAAACAAACAGATGTATCAAAGCAAGTGTAAAAAAATTTAAATGAAAAAGAATCTTTCAGGTCAAACAGTTTCGCCGCTCACTTGGACAAAATTTTAATGTTCAAACCACTTCCCAGGGAGAGAACACAAACTGCTGCGATTGGTCTGCGATAGGATCCACAGCTTTATGACGTCACCAACCAGAGTGGGCAATTCTATCTCAAAAAGAATGTGAAGTTAACATCATTGCACCTAAATGACAGTAAGGAATGTAAATGTTACCTTGCCTGTCGCACTGACAATGGTTTGATCCTGGAGCAGATCATTTTTATTACCATTTATTATGGAAAATGTTTGCATAATCACCAACAAATGGAGGTTGATCACACTCCAACAAGACTGTCGACCGCACAAATTAGATGTAAAATAAATAAATAAATAAATGGCTGTTGCATCCACTAAAGTCTTCAAAAATCGTTCACACTGCAACCTTTCTAAGAATCATCATCACTAATAATGGCATTAATTTAGACAATCTAGCTGTACAGAGAACCGTACGGGGATTGTTTTAGAAGACTTGACTTTTCAAAAAATAGAAAATGGTCTGAAGAGAACAGAAAACAGACTATTTGATCCTTGGGAGAACATGTCACGAGCCTTCTAAGCAGGTCAGCAAGTCCTTCCGTCGTCGGGCAAGCAAAGCAGGTTTCATCGCGCTTTCTCACGAGGGCGACTGAGCTTCCGACAGTTCTTTGTCTCGACGAACAGAGCGTGATGAGCCAACAGGGGCGGTGGGCAACGCACTAACGGAAATAAATAAGTGGTGAGGCGCATATTCTACGAGTCTTTTTGAAGAGAAAAGGAAATTACAGGATGACCAACTTACCTTTTCCTTTCAATAAATAGAAACAGTCCGAAGAGAACAGAGAACAGGCTTGACTTGGCTCTTAGGAGAAAATTAGTGCCATGGACCTTCCAAACGCGTCTGCAAGGCCTTTCTTCGTCAGCAAGCACAGCCACGTCTCATGGAGAGCTCATACCGGGGTGACCGAGCTTTCTTCTCTTCCACGTCCAGACGAACGGAGGATGCGGAGCCGCGGGCCACGTGAAGAATGTTCTAACAAAAAAATAAAGTAGGTGGTGAGGACAAAAGCTGACAAAGTGTTAAATTACGGACGTTTCCTGACAAAGTTCAATTCGGCGAGAAGGGAAAGAAGTACCGCACGGTTGCCACCCTGGTTTCGGATTCAGTGTTCCCTGACAAGTGTTTTGGCGCCTGTCCTCCAAATCTTTTGGTTGAGAGAAGAGCATAATACAGGATCAGCGAGTCAAAATTTAGGCGGTGCTGAGACAGGTTTTGCTGTGACTCACAATATATTAAAAAAATCATGATCATTTTTTTTTCTTAAATCGCTTCACAATTAATGAATATGTAACACTAATACAGTAGAAAATAGATCAATGAGGGACACAAACTCACATACCCGTTACCTCCGATCTTTCTCCAGAATGAAGGACCTGTTAAAAGTATAGTACAGTAAAATTCTAACATTTACTGGCTTTACAAAAAAGAAAGGAGCCGTTTAATGATGAGCTACCTACCTTTTCCCTTCAATAAATAGAAATGGTCCCAAGAGAATAGAGAACAGACTTTACTTGAGCCGAAGGAGAACACTAGTGCCGCGGACCTCGGAAACTCGGCAGCAAGTTCTTCCTTCGTCAGGCGAAAGCGGCCATGTCTCATCGAGAGCTCGTAGCAGGGTGACCGAGCTTCCATCTCTTCTTTGTCTGCACGGTTGCCACCCTGGTTTTCGGGGTCAGTGTTCCACGTTGTACTCTTTTGTGCGCCCGTTTGCCGAATCTGTTGGCGGAGAAAAGGCAGACACGGGACCGGTGAGTCAAAATCCTCCCAAGGATCTAGGTACAATAGTTAGGTACACACATACCCGTGACCTCCATTGCGGTGTGAGCAGCTAAGGTGTATTTTTTTTGCTTGTTTTTTCCCCTCGTCCTCCCAGGGGTTAGAAACAGGGGATGTTAATATTTGTCAATGAAGCCCGATGCCAATGAGGCCCTTTGAGACGTTGCTGTGGTTTTATTTTCTCCAGAACAAAGACCTGTTAAAAGCAGAAGAGAGTAAAATGACATTTACTGTCATTACAAAAAAAGATCTGTTTAACAATGGCTCACTTACCTTGTCAGTTTTCTGTTCTCATCCCATGCCAACGATCGGTACGTTTAAAATGTTAAAAAAAAGTTACAAATCTAACCACTCTCTCTTCCCTTGACGTCACTTTCGCCGACCCCTCCACTTGCCTTCCTGCGACCCTCCACCGACCGACTGTTGGACCTCGTTAATTCCCTCTCTCTCACTCCTCCCAATGCTCTTCTGCCACTCACCTTCTAGTTCACACGCTAAACCAGGGGTCCTCAATCCTGTTCCTCGAGGGCCGGTGTCCTGCAGGTTTTCCATCTCTCCCTGCTGCAACACAGCTGATTCAAATGATCAGATAATCAGCAAGGTCTGCAGAAGCTAGATAACGATCGCTCAGGTGAGTTTCACCAGGGAGAGGTGGAAAACGGGCAGGACACCGGCCCTCGAGGAACAGGATTGAAGACCCCTGCGCTAAACCATCTTCACTCCAAATCTCATCTCAAAATCTCAAACCAACTGGAACCCATGACAACTTTTAATCATTTAAATCTCACTCTGTATTGCTTTACTTACTGCCATATTTCATTATTTGGATATCATGTATCTGAGATTTACAAGCACTATATCACAATAAAAATTAAAAAATCCACCACCGTCTCTGCCCTTCATTCACTCTGTCGATGAGTCCGCAGTCCACCGCTCCCTCTCGCCGTTGTTTACTCTCACACATCCTTCTCAAGTCAACCGAACTTCTCACACTGATTTTTGGGCTTTTCTGTTTCAGTCTTACTTGTCCCAGTAAGATGTTTGAAATTTTCATTTGCAGCATTGATCGGCTCGCACCCAACTTTTCCCGGGCGTCGGACCGAAACCTCCGCCTTCACACAACGAGAAAATGCGATTCCCGAAGAAATTGCGTGTGAAGGCAGAAAAGCTGGATTTTTTGGGGGGGAATTATTTTGAATGACACTGAATGTTTTTGAAAAATCCTGAATGACACTGAAATGTTGAATGGGGTTGAATGAATTTGAATCATAGTGAATGAAATTGAATGATTTTGAATCATCCATCCATCCATCCATTATCCGCCGCTTATCCGGGGTCGCGGAGGCAGCAGCTTCAGCAGGGAAGCCCAGACTTCCCGCTCCCCAGCCACATCTTCCAGCTCTGCCGGAGGGATGCCGAGGCGTTCCCAGGCCAGCTGGGAGACGTAGTCTCTCCAGCGTGTCCTGGGTCGTCCTCTGGGCCTCCTGCCGGTGGGACATGCCCGGAACACCTCCCCAGGGAGGCGTCCAGGAGGCATCCTAAACAGATGCCCGAGCCACCTCATCTGGCTCCTCTCTACGTGGAGGAACAGCGGCTCGACACTGAGTCCCTCCCGGATGGCCGAGCTTCTCACCCCTATTTTGAATCATTTTGAGTAAAATTGAATGATATTAAATATAATAAAATTGAACGATATAAAATCAAAGTGGATGATATGAATACTGAATGACATTAAATAATTTTACATGGAAGTGAATAACATTGAATGATACTTAATTACAATGAATGATTGTGAATTACATTAAATAATTTTGAATGAAAGTGAATAATCTTGAATGATTTTGAATCATATTGAAAGGAATTGAATGAGATTTTATTATATTGAATGATATGAAACCATATTGAATCATAGTGAATATAATTGAATGATATTGAATTATATTGCATGAAATAGAATGATTGTGAAAAATATTGAATCACAGTGAACAAAATTGAATGATTTTGAATTATAGTGAATATTAAATAAAGGAATATAAGAGTTTGACCTTAACATAGTTCATTAGATGTTGCTGCATCCTGTGTATGAAAGTGTGAGACTATAAAGTGCTGAGCGTGTGGAGCGGAACAGAGTAGGGGGTGCAAGAATGTGCAGGAATGGAATGTTTTAGGACAGACGGTGCTGGCAGCAAGGAGGGGGCGGAGACGAGATGACTCAAGCACAACCAGGAGGAGCCACCACGTGATTCTTCAGGGGAAGAAAGACCAATAAGCTAAAGTTAACTGCAGGATACACATAGCCAATAGAATCATGCCAGGATGCCTTTGTCTTTGTATAATTTACATATTGTATAGTATGAATCACTACTGGGCAACTCGGATACAGAGTACATCTGCTGGTGGCAACAGAGTTGTATTGAGAGGGACCCGAGACCCAGGTGCATGTATCAGTTTTATGTGTTAGGAATAAATCCACTCGTGCGTGAAAATGCCGGCTTCCTGATACCTTTCTATTGCAGAACGAGCGCGCATATTGTTGGATGAGTGAGAGTTGGGTAAAGTCACAAATTGGAGTCAGATTGCTAATTTGAGTTTACATTTATTTAAAATTAAATTCTAACATTGATTTAAAACTAGATTCCAACACAAATTATATTGAATCGTAGTGAATGTAATTGAGTGATTTTAAATCAAAGTGAATGAAATAGAGTGATTTTAAATTAAAGTGAACAACATTGAATGATATTGAATCATAGTGAATGAAATTGAATGATTTAGAATTATAGGGAATGAATTTGAATGATTGTGAATAACATTGAATGATTTCGAATCAAAGTGAAAAAAACTGAATGATATTGAATCATAGTGAATGAAATTGGATGGTTTTGAATCGTAGTGAATAAAATTGAATACTGAATGACATTTAATAATTTTTCAATGGAAGTGAATAACACTGAACAACTTTGAATGATATTGAATGACATTAAATAATTTTGAACAAAACTGAATAACAATGAACAACTTTGAATGATCCCGAATTACAAGCAATGATTGTGAATGAAAATGAATGATGCTGAAAGACATAAATTTATTTTATACGGATCTGAATAACATTGAACAACTTTGAATGAAACCGAATGACAACTAAAGATTGTGAATGATAATGAATGACATTGAATGATTTTGAATTATGCTTAATGAAAATGAAAGACGTTGAATGATACTGAATAACATTAAATAATTTTAAATTGAACTGAATAACATTGAACAACTTTGAATGATACTGTATTACAATGAATAATTGTGAATGAAAATGAATGATGTTGAATGACAATTTATACTAAATACATCTGAATAACATTGAACAACTATGAATGAAACTGAATGACAACTAAAGATTGTGAATGCTCCTGAATGACATCAAATAATTTTGAATGAAACTGAATAATATTGAACAACTTTGAATGATACTGAATGACAAAGAATGATTGTGAATGAGACTGAATGACATTAAATAATTTCGCATGATACTGAATAACATTGAACAACTTTGAGCTCTCTCTCTCTCTCTCTCTGTGGTGTCAGAAAAACACGTTATGTGATTAATCCAACCCCCTTTTAATGCCGTCAATCTTATAAAGGAGCGATTAAGACTCATCTGGGCCTAATAAACAATGTAGTCCTATGATGTAGCGCTGACGCTTGAGAGACCGGAAAAAAACCTCAAGGACCTGAAATTTAGGGCACGCCTGAACCCTATGGTGAAAATATTTTTGAGATGAATATTTAATATGCGTTTGACATTGAACCTCTTCGTCATGATAGCATCAGCTGTTTGTGTGTTCCGGTCTGAGAGTGTCTGCTAAATGGCTGACGTAGTCAACATCTTATATTATGTCTAGAGACGTATTGATTGAAATACAACATTTCTGTTCATACCTGTTGGCTCTCCACCAGGGATGTAAAGAGTCATCGAAACTCAATTTAACATCGATATAAACTGCTCAAAATATGTATCGATGTGAAGAATCGATTGGCAAAACCATGTTAACCAAAGCCATTCTCTCACTACGGCAATGCCATGCACGAGATGACTCGGCGATGCATATGATTGTACTCGATCATAATGGTATTGGCGATAGTGGTAGGTGCGTGTTGTGTTAAACCGTTCCTGCTTGCCGCCTAACCATGGTCGGGAAACGCTCCTCTTACAGAGCACAGAGAGACAGGGATCGCATTGCAGTTTAGGGCTGAACAATTGATCATTTTAGGAATGAAATCGCGACCTCAGACGCGTTTTCGAGATTGTCAAAGCTGGGTCATATAAAAAAAAAACAAGCGTTGTCGTGCGTCTTCTTTCACCGCTGCTTGAGCGCTCGGCGCTAAGCTATCTTGCGAACTCTGTCGCAATAAATAATTGATAGCCTGGTGGCATGGATCGATATTTTAAAACAACACACATAATGGATTTGCCTTGTCGTCACCGTCTGTATTTAATCTCTCCTGTGCTGTGTGTGGGGGCAGATAAAAAGTGAAGTTGACTTTAATTTTACTCATCCATCCAAAAGAGAATATAAGAAATCAAAGCTTCTGAACATTAAATGAAATTACCGTAGTCAAATGCATTTAGAATGCTGCATGCTTGTCATTAACTATGGTAATGAAATGTTTTTGAGTTTGAGTACTGAACACTCAAACAAATATGTTACTGAAATCAAAAATGTCCAAGTCACACTTTTTACGAGAGGAGTTTTTTTTTTTTTTGTCAACTAAAGTTGACTTATATTTTACAATGTAGTACTACCACTATACAAAGTACCAGGTTTTTATCATTTTTGAGGGTGACTCACAAAAAAAACTACAAAAATAAAATACTGTAAATTAAATTTGACAACACGCCATATAAACATACCAGAGTATTTTTCCATTGGAGCAAAATTCAAACATGAAAACCTTCAGGGCATCATGGTAGAGTCTCAGTCTGTTTTCACGTTCCTGTTTGCTTATAACTTCACCTCGATATTCAATAAGAAAGTCTCCCTTCTGAAAGCGGCAGCAACTGAACACTCCTCGACCTTACAAGGGAAAGAATTAGGATGAATTAGAATCATTAAATTAAAACAATGGTGAAAACAAGGCTCAAACTAAAGAAGTGATTGCCAATTCTCACCTTAAAATGAATTTATATATTTTATGAGGAACCTATCCTTGTCCTTGCCCAAGGATGAAAAATATGCTACCTCTTCTTTGGGTTTAACCTTAGTTCCTTGTGGCCTCATTGCTGACATATCTTGCTGAAGATGAAGACCTAAAGAAAGCAATAAGGCGGGAATTACAAGTTAAATTATCCGGTGTATAATTACTTGGTGCAGATCTGTTTAGCAGTTAAATTTCAGTCTTTCAGTGTACCATGAGAGCATATGTAGTAAATACAATACAAAACTAAATAAAATATATTGCATGTGTCACAGCACAGCTCTACTAAACGCCGGTAGAAATGAGGTGTAAATATACACTAAAAGACTACAATGTTTTCATTAAAAGAGTTCAGATTTAAGTAAAAACAAATGCAGCATTTTACCTAATCATGAGTGCAGAAGTCCTCGAATTTTGTCCATATTGATTACACCTAGTCATTATTTAGAACATTTCAATTATTATTATTTAAAACAGCAAAGGCAATTGAACTTTAAATGAATAGACAAAATTACAGCTCAGCTTGGAAATTGCAGTGCGATGTTGTTTTCGGTTAGATTTGTTTACCTGACATGTTTCGGCGAGTCTTTTGCCTTCTTCAGAGTGTCGCATGATGGTGTCTTGTTACTCGTCTTTATTAGCTGATGTTCCATGAGGGCGTGACTTACCTGTCAAAAAAAATGTCAAGTCACGCCCCCCGGGGAGCCTTCATCCTGTCAACCACTTGGAGCAGCATCTTGGAGGAGTGAACGGACAGCATTATGACCATCGGCCAATCAAAAGCTGTGAAATATAGACTGTGTGAATTATTAAGTAGGGGGTGCAATACAAGGTCCTGCCTACAGGGGCGTTTTCTAACACAATAATACACAACATTCATGTTATTGTGGTTTAAAGGGACATTGGCTAAAATTTGGAATTTGAGCATTCTACACCCTTAGAAACATGATAGTGTAACCAAGTTAAAAATACTCAAATATTTTTGACTAAATGTTATTCAATTTCTAATAAGTTGTTTGTTGTATTATAATATTTTTGGGGAATGTGCTTGTTATAATAGCCCATGAAACAAATTAGGTACACAGTTTGTGTTGTAATTTTGTATTTAGTTTTGTTATTAAAATGAGCGGATCACATCCGGAGGAGGAGCGAGTGAGCGAGAGAGTGAGCGAGGAGTGGGCGAGCGAGCGAGAGAAGGACAACGGCGATTGCGGCGGCGATAGGAGAACGAAGGCAGACGAGTGTTCAAAAAGTAGACTGTTAGAGTTGGTTAACGAAAGTGTTCAAACCGGACTCTTTTAGAAACCATTAACAGTGATAGAGTTGGTCAGTTTGAGTGGACTACTTGACTTAAGACCTATGTGTTTGGAATTAGCCGTTAGCCCAGCGGCTAATGAGTGGCATGGACTTAGCTCTGCAGTTGGCAACAAGCTAACGCATTATCTAAGGCCTTCGTGGCTGAAGACGTGGACGACGCCGATCGGGACGCCGGGCGGTCAACAGTGTGTTGTGGACTGAGAGGACCGGGCCAACATCGCAGCGTGGACGTGGAATATAATTTTTGTCTTTACCTTTTTCTTGCCGGTGGGACCATAGGAGTGAACCTGCTTCATTGGGAGGTATCATTGTTTATTTTCTGCCTTTGGGTGAAGGAGCCATTTTGTTTTAGGCTACTACGCACACAAGCATCGATCTGGCCAGCAACGTTACTTAACATTGGGGTACGTGACTTTGGTGACTGCCTGCTGCGAGGTAAAGTGACTGGGCCCTTAGATTAATGTTGTGTAGGTGGACCTTTTTTTGTTTAACCTTGTACTGTTTACTAGGCATTCATTTGTGTAACACACCAACTTAAGAGAACATTTTTTTCCCTGCCTTATTTAATTTCTATAAGTAAATGTTTTTGTTTAATGTATAAGCAAGTGTGTTTATTGCCTACTTGAAAGATTGGGTTATAAATTTGAGTGCTTTTTGAAGTCCAATAATTTTGTACGGTTATTGTCCTCTTAAGAGAGATTAGAAGCGGGGCAACGATTATTAGCCATTTAAGAAAGCAAATTGCCAGATACTACTTTGCAACGATTCAGTAAATAGATGTACATACGATAAACTGTTGAGGGATAGTTATAAAACAAAAGAACCTAGGTTAGCCACCTCTCAATATAGTCACCCCGGCTAGAGAGGCGCTACAATAGCATTGTCCGAATTACGAGGACATGGGTTGCGTCCTCGTAATTCAAATTGTCCTTGCAGTGTTGCGTGTATTCAGGTCAAATGTCCCTGCAATGCATGAAAACAAACATACACACACACACACATCTGTTTTATGGATTCAATTAGTTTGGAGGATTACAACTCCCAGACGATTGCCCGACATCTTCTTCCGGCTCAGAGCCACGCAGTCATATCGAAATTAATACTTTTGAAATTAATCCCAAATGCTGGTATATTCAATTAATAGCCCATGGCAAAAACGGAGGACATATTCCCGAAAATTATAGGTGGTTTTAGTTTTGTAAACATAAAAAGTAGTTTCAGATACAGTGACGGGCCATGCATTTCACACGCAGGCCTTCAGTGAAGTCCTACTTAGTCTGACTTGAATAAACACCCCTCAGAACACCATAATTTCACCATTATCACAACGGCTGGAGAAATAATATACAGAAACACACTTACACACTACTGAGTGAGTGTTGGACGACCTAGCTTCTCTTGAAAGGTCCGCCTTGAAAATGGCCTCGCAAGTGTATCTGAAATTAAATTCCCTACATTGGTTTTAATTTTTTAAAGAGCGTTTTTGTTGTATATTTTCATTTTCAAAAATGTGACATAACACGTAAGTGACTTTAAACATTAATCGAAATTACACACATACAACTGATAAATTATGTAATAATTTGATATGTACACTTGAAGAGACTCATTTTTTCGTCACCGACGCAAGAATTCCACCGAACATCGCCAGTTTCATGGTATGTTGGTCAAATCCTAAAAGAATTGTCGGCAATATGCTTTGGCTGTGCTCTCAAACACTTGTACGCCGTACATACGTCATGAGAGTGTAGTGTGGGTATCGGGTGTCATGATCCGTCTCTGTCTCGCCACGTGTTTTTCGGTCTCTGTTTTTGTTTTCTCAGCTGACCCGTGGGCGTGTCTCCCGGCATTTTCATCATGCCATGCTTTCACGGCCGGAGAGGCACCCCCACCGGTCACTCAGCTGTATCCTGTCATGTCTTGATTGCCGCCCTGTATTTAAGCTAGTCAGTGTCGGATTATTCCTTCCGATTGCTCACGCCACGTACCACGCCTTGTATTGATTTCTCGAACCTCTTGTTATGACCCTCGTTACGCCCATTGACTACGCATCGCACCCTGCTCTCGTCGGATCCCTTCGCTCGTTTCTGATTGACTCCCCTTGCCCTTTTGCGGCAAGCGATTTCCGTTCTCGTTCTCCTTTCTTGCGTTGCAAGCTCTTTTTGTTGTCGATATCGTTTCCCCCCTGGAGTGGATTTGCCCTCCAGCGCTTTATGTTGTCCTTCGTCGGCTCCACGCCAATTTGCATTGTAAGTACCTGTGTTCTAATAAACATCCTGTTAAACGCTGCATCTCCTGTGTCCGCGGTTAAAGGGTTCCATCTACACTGCTTTCTCAGCCGCGGCTGGGGAAGCAGCTCCTTACAGAATAATCCGACCACCATGGACCCTGCGGACGCAGCGAGAGTGTATAGAGCCTTGGCCAGTCAAGGAGAGATGGTGGGGCAGCAGTCGGCGGAACTCGCGGAGCTCCGCAGCGTCGTCGGCCAGCTGTCCCACCGCCTCGAGATTCTCGACACCCACCTTGGCAGCCTCCTGCCGCGGACCGGCGAAACCCCCGATCCGACGGTTCTCGCGGCCGGAGCCTCCCCAACCGCCTTTTTCGGACGGGAGCCAAATTTACCACACCCCCCTCGCTACGGAGGGGAGCCCGGCACTTGCGCGCAATTTATTCACCAGTGCCGTCTGATCTTCGATCAGCAACCAATCACCTATGCTCACGACAGCGCCAAGGTGGCATTCATGATGAGCCTGTTGACCGGCCAAGCCAGCGCCTGGGCCGTGGCCGTGAGCAATGCCCGGTCCGATCTTCGTTCCTCCTTTCCCGCTTTCCTGGAGGAATTCAAGCGGGTTTTCCACCACCCAGTTCAGGGGAGGGCGGCGGGGGGGGGACTCCTCGACTGCACCCAGGGCAGCCGATCCGTTGCTGACTACTCGATCGCCTTCCGCATTTGCGCGGCGGAGAGCGTATTTAATGACGTTGCCTTACGGACTTTGTTCCGCCGCGGACTCAATACGGCCCTGAAGGACGAGCTCGCCGTTCGCGAGGACTCCTCCTCCCTGGAGGAGCTCATCTCCTTGGCAATCCGCTTGGACAATCGCCTGCGAGAGAGACGCCGGGAGAGGGGAGCTGAGCAGCCGCGCACCGAGGCGGCGCGTCATCCGGTCGCCGCCTTTCGCCCCGCCGACGAGCCGATGCAGCTGGGAGGGGGCCGGCTGGATTCGACGGAGCGCCAAAGACGTCTGCGTTCCGGATCGTGTTTCTACTGCGGCGCGTCTGGTCACCGTGTGTCCTCCTGCCCGGCACGCCCCCCACGCGGCTCTCCGCCGGCAACCCCCAAGGAACTCTGTAAGTCGTCCGCCGTGCCACCCGATCCTCCCTCCCCTCAGGGGGAGGTCGCCGACGATCTCCCTACCGATCGGGGGGATACGGAGCCCGAAGCACCTAAGAGACTTGAGTTGAGTGGAGAGGTAATCGCTCCGGGCGCCCGGTATAGCGTCCAGTCGTTAGTGGACTCCGGCGCCGACGACTGCTTTATTGACCCCGGGTTGGTCGCCAAGTTAGGTTGCACGGTAGAAACTCTCGCGAAGCCCAAGAGGGTCTGTGACCTCGACGGGCAGCTCCAGGCGGAGATCAGGCAGGTAACCCCCCCACTTACGTTAAGAGTCCTAGGCAACCACGTAGAGAGGCGGGCGTTTTTTGTTATGCCGTCCAGAGCGGCCCCCATCGTTCTCTGTCTACCCTGGTTACGTCGCCACCGACCCGTCATCGATTGGGACCGGTTGTCTATCGACAACAGGAGCCCCCATTGTCACGCAAATTGCTTACGCGCGGCGGAGGAGGGGCCGAGCCCCCAGTCCTCAACCCCCGAGGTGATCTGTCTCGATAACGTGCCCCGAGTCTACCACGACCTCCGGGGGGTTTTTAGTAAAGATAGGGCCCAGTGTCGGATTATTCCTTCCGATTGCTCACGCCACGTACCACGCCTTGTATTGATTTCTCGAACCTCTTGTTATGACCCTCGTTACGCCCATTGACTACGCATCGCGCCCTGCTCTCGTCGGATCCCTTCGCTCGTTTCTGATTGACTCCCCTTGCCCTTTTGCGGCAAGCGATTTCCGTTCTCGTTCTCCTTTCTTGCGTTGCAAGCTCTTTTTGTTGTCGATATCGTTTCCCCCCTGGAGTGGATTTGCCCTCCAGCGCTTTATGTTGTCCTTCGTCGCCTCCACGCCAATTTGCATTGTAAGTACCTGTGTTCTAATAAACATCCTGTTAAACGCTGCATCTCCTGTGTCCGCGGTTAAAGGGTTCCATCTACACTGCTTTCTCAGCCGCGGCTGGGGAAGCAGCTCCTTACATCGGGATTGAGCCACTCGCCTTGCACGAGACCTTGAAACACACATACACGCGCACACACCCCCACACACGCACACACCCCCACACACGAAGGTGACCCTCCAACCCCCACAGCCATTTAATGACACAATTAATAAAATAAACTAAAATAATGTCAAACAACAGCCAATTAAAAAAATGAATCCCCTCATTACGTACATTCAAGTGACTGAAAACAACCCCCCCTCGCCAACTTTTATCCTCAAGAACATAATTCTCAGGTTGACCGACAGAAGAGGGAGAACCTCCATCACATTCTTCTTTCGTGGTAGGCGGATGACATCTGACGTTTTGAGGTGCTCGTCTGCCACCTGCTGTGCTGAACTATGTATTAAACAAGAAAATCAAATTGTTGAATGTTTTCCCATGAAGACTGAATTGTAAAATACCCAGAGATGGCTTACCTGTTTTACTGTGCATAAACATTTTTCCGATTGTCCTTTTTGTTGAGATAGCTGTTTAATATTGAAATTGTACACGGAACTGGTAATTGAGTTACAGATACTATATTAACATACTAAATGTTAAGTTTTGTACACTAATGATTGATAAGGGTGCATAGTTAGTTAATTGAGTCAATTAAATAAGCGCTGAACTGTATTATTCACTATCCATCAAAAATAAAAGCTGAAACCCATGAGACTAGGCGAAGCGCCAAAATGAATCCACAAACTTTCAAATTTTTAGGATATGAATTTTTATTTTTAATGATGTGGTGTGTGTGGGTGTGTGTGTGTGTGAATGTGGATGTGAATGACAAGGTTACTAAAATGTCATTTGAAACAATTAATGTTTAATACTCAATGTCCAAGGTAAAGTATCAAAAGGAAGGTCTTATTTCTATACTGCAAAATCAAACTAGCACAATTTGTTTTGCTCCAGGAAACTCATTCGAATGAAACAGATGAACATTTTTGGACAACTTAATCTTGAGACAAAATATTTTTTTCACATGGTACTTCATCATCTGCTGGTGTAGCAATTCTATTCAATAATCAAGCCAAAATAATTACTACTATATCTGATGATCTGATCTGGGGAATATTTATGGTCATTGCAGCATAGCACAAAATAAGTCTCCTCTCTAAAATAAAAGAAGTGATACATATTTCATTTGGAGTTGAAGTATCAGAAAACATTATTTTAGGAGGCGACTGGAATATGGTTAAAGACGAATGGCTCGACAGATTTCCCAGCAAGTATAATTCTCTACACCTAAATTGTACATTGTCCCATTACTATGACTTCTTAAATCTTATTGACCCATGGCAGACAAAGAAATCCAGATAAAAGACAATATAGCTGGTTCAAACTGGATGGTTCAGCAAAGTCCAGACTAGATTACTGGTTAATTTTGATGATGTACGCAATCAAATTTCGAAATGTGAAATATTACCTTCACGTAACGCCTCTCCCAAAACCTGCCAGAAAAAAATGCATACCGGAAAATCCTCTGTGTTTCGATTTTTGTCAAGGCATTGAGGACCTTATAAAAAACACCCTTGAAAATGAATCCTTTGAGTAATGTACTGTTGGAATTTAGCTTTATATCAATGTTAGAATTTAACTTTAACCCAATGTAAACTCAAATTAGTAATCTGACTCCAATTCGCGACCTTACCCAACTCTCACTCATCCAACAATATGCGCGCTCGTTCTGCAATAGAAAGGTATCAGGAAGCCGGCATTTTCACGCACAAGTGGGTTTATTCCCAATACACAGACTTTCTACATGGCACCTGGGTCTCGGGTCCCTCTCAATACAACTCTACACCTCTCTTGCCACCAGCGAATGTACTACCCGAGTTGCCCAGTAATGATTCATCCTATACAATATGCAAATGGCACAGAGACAAAGGCATCCTGGCATGATTCTATTGGCTATGTGTATCCTGCAGTTAAATTTAGCTTGCTCTTATTGGTCTTTCTTCAAGTGGTGGCTCCTCCTGCTTGTGGTTGAAGGGTCCAGTTTCTTGTCGACCCCTTTCCCGCTCGAGGTGTCTGTCTGCGCCAGGCACCAACCTAAAACCTCCCAAACCTTCACATTCTTTCACTTTCTTTGTTCAGCTTCACCAGCCACACACTCAGCATTACACAGAATAACAGTGACACAAGATGCAGGACATCGAATAAAACTAGCCAGGTTTAAATTCTTCCACTCCTTTAGTACCCAAAAATTGGAATTTTTGACATATTAAATTCGTCAATATTCAATTTTGTATACTGAGCAATTTAAAAAGAAAAACTATTGAAGAAGAAAAGATAAAAGACAAACTTGCAATTGCTTTGTGTCCTACAATCTCAGACAATGACCTTAAACCTTTGCAACTACAAGGAAAATTTGATCAAATGTATGGAAGGAAAGTTCAAAGGGATAGAGGATGGTGAAAAAAAACACTGCATACTGAAGTATTGTATTACGGTTAGTGTTATTATTTTAAACATTTACGCGACGGAATGTCAATTAGTAAATAAAAGCAGGTTCATATTAATGGCAGGTGTTAAACATTGATTAAACAAGAAGCATTTATCAAATGGAACTAGAAGCCCTTTTATACTGTCTGTGATTAAGGGCTATACAAATAAAATTGACTTGACTAGAAGGACTGTGAACAGTATAGACTTGGATTGGATGATATTTCCTGATTATCATATATTTCTCATATGCTAGAATTACTTAGTTAAACTGTGTCGAATTTTCCTTTGTAGACAACGCACGCACATAGTATTTTCATGACCAACACTCACATTTACAGCGCACACTTACTCATAGACAGAACAAATATGATAAAGCACATTTGGCACATGGGCTTGAGAGCTGCAGACACTACGAATTGGCCACTGGAGGGCTCACTAGGACGTCATTGCAAAAAGACACGATAATTTGGGATCAGATCGGAGATGTTTTAATAATAATAATAATAATAATATTCCCTTTATTAGTCCCACAATGGGGAAATTCAAGATTCGAACCCAGGCCTCCTGGGGAGACTGGGTCCTGAACGCGGCGCCTTAGACCACTCGGTTTTTGTGCAAATCTAAACAACTGCTTCTGGTTTTATAACCGGTTTTTGATCAATGGCGTTTTATATCGCAGTCAAAACTATGACAGACTGAAGAAGAGGTACAATAGTGCTATATGCTTGAAAGATGGCACATTTTGTTTCATCAAAGATCTGGTTGTTTTCAAACAAGCATGTTCACATCCGTTTTCTGCATTTTGTTCATGTGCCAAACTATGTTGCGTTTTAGTTGAGGCTCTTACTAAATCAGTTAACCCAGTATGTACAAACTCGCAGATCAATGTGAAAAGTACATTCATATATGGTGTAAAGGACTATGGGCCTATTAGCGAATTTACAGTGAACCCTCGGTTATCGCGGTTAATGGGGACCGAGACCACCCGCGAAAACTGAAAATCCGCGAAGTAGCGGCGCACCTTCAAAAATGTTTAAAAAAAAAAAAGTGCGAAGTAGCGGCGCACCTTCAAAAATGCTTAAAAATAAAATAAAATATATATATATATATACGGGTAGAGAGAGAGAGAGAGTGAAATTCATGTTATAACAAAAAAACTAAACAAATTATTATTAAAACTTGTTTTTTTATTCCCCAGCCATTATTTTTGTATTTATTCAATTACTTCTTTTTGTATTTATTTATTATTTATTTTAATTTTTACTTCGACTTTTACCTGCTGGTACGCCGTCCGGTGTGCCTTGTGAAACGAAAGGTGGCATTCTTCATTTATTTATTTATTCATTCATAACTGACCAGCCGAAGAGGAACAACTTCCGCCCGGGCATGAGCGGAGCGCGAGGCTAACTGCCACGCACGCCGGCCGGTCTCCTCCGGAGCTCTCGCACGGTCCCGAGCGAAGCGAAATGTCGCCGCGCTCGTGCCCGGGCGGAAGGTGCTCCTATTCGGCTTAACTGTGAGACACGCCCGCCCTCCTCCTCCGCAGCTTCCATTCGGTTAAACTTAGGGGCCGCTTGGCACCGCCCGTGCCCGGGGAAGGTGCTCCTTTACGGCTTAACTGCCACGCACGCCGGCCGGAGCTCTGGTACGGTCCGAACCGCGCAAAACATCGCCCCAAATCGTGCCCGGGGGAACGTGCTCTTCTTCGTCCACTCTCTTCTTCGTCCACTCTCCTCTTCGGCGCACGCCGGCCGTCTAACCAACCGCTCCAGCGCCCCTTGTGCCGCTCGGCGAAACTACAATGCCCCCGAATATTTTTTAGACCCGCGAAGCACTGAAGCGAAAGGTGAAGCGCGAAGTAGCGAGGGTTCACTGTACCAGACTTTTTTTTTTTTACTTCCTGTTGGGCGGAAGTTTTACTTTGAAGGAACACGGAAGTGGATAACTACTGAATGGATGCTGTTTGACAGTCCGTATCAAGACGATTCGGAAGAAAGAAAAAAAGGATTCTCCGACGACAAGATTGATAATTTAAAGATACTTAGCCCGGTTGAAAGTGTCAATAAGGTGAATATTTGTGTTTATCGGTCTACAGATTTATGTTTCTGATTTGAATATGCGTTTAATTAAGTGCACTTTGCATGTATAGAGAGAATTGAAACTCGTGGCGTCATGTTTGTTTATTTTTTAGCGCCAGGTGTAAGAGGTTTTGTGTGTACGAGACAAAAGGAATAAAAGGAGAAACTTCGGACCACCAGTAAAGCTTCATTATTTCAACCGACGCTACATATGATGTTAAAAGAATGGAAATAATTTCAGCTGTCTGGCCTGAAATGTCTTGTTGAAACACATGATGCTGTGTATATGACGCCACTGCCAAATCCTTATGAAAGGGACTAAAACCTGGATTAATCAAGTCAAGTCAAATGTTTCTGAATCTTTTTGTGTGTTTTTAATGTATATAAAGAATGCAGTTGAGCACATTTACGGCGCAATTGTAAACCTGAAAACTACAGCACTATAATGTTCAACATGTACAACTTAAAGCCAACTGCTTTTCAGTATAGTGAAAAACATGTTTGTTCTTCTAACGTTAATGCAAACATGAATCGGAAACGACCAATATGGACAGGGCTAAGTATTCGCACTTTGTGGTAGAGTACAATATATGCTTTCATATAGATGTAAGTCGCAGTATTAATGTCGTTATAACCTTGTATTTTTCCTGTGTACTTTACAGAAGGAACGAGTATACTTAAAGCTTCCATGTAAGTAAAATTTTATCTTGGACTTTTCTGTATACTTTTCAGTACAAGCCAAGTATTTTTAAGCATACTTCTGTGAAGTTTATAAAACCTTGTATTTCTAAGTACACTTAAAGTATACTGCCTATGTTTTAGTATAAAACAAGTATACTTGCAGTATACTTAGATAAACTTCTTTTTCGTAAGGGTTGATAAGGCTATTTTATGTGTTTAAAACTAGACCGCTCACCAGGGACAGATGGCTTAGCTGGCAACTTTTACAGACACTTCTGGAAATCACATAGGAACATACTTTTTCAAGTTTTTAAGGAAACAATCAATAATCTAATCCTATTAACGAGAACGAAACAAGGTATGATCACTCTAATCCCGAAACTGGACAAAAATCCAAAGCTATGAAAGCATTGTACTTCTAAATAATAACTACAAGCGACAAACATACATATATAATGACAGACTTTAAGAAATTAAATACTAATTATCCGTGAAACACAATCGGGCTTTGTAAACAAAAGATCAATTCATAGTGACGTCAAATTCGTTAAAGACCTCTTAGATTATTATGATGAGATAGAAGACCAGGGTGGCACGGTGGCCGACTGGTTAGCACGATGGCCTCACAGTGAGAGACAGCATCGGTCGTGGGTTCAATCCCGGCTCCGGCCATCCTCTGTGGAGTTTGCATGCTCTTCCCGTGCCTGCGTTGGTTTCCTCCAGGTACTCCGGTTTCCTCCCACATTCCAAATACATGCATGGCAGGCTGATTGATTATGAATGTGAGCGTGAATGGTTGTTTGTTTCTGTGTGCCCTGCAATTGTCTGGCAACCAGTTCAGGGTGTCCCCCGCCTACTGCCCGATGATAGCTGGGATAGACTCCAGCAGCCCCGCGACCCTTGTGAGGACAAGCGGTACAGATAATGGATGGATGGATGGATAGAAGACCAAGGATTCATCCTCTTCATTGACTTTCAAAAGGCTTTTGATAAATTGGAAAATCAGTTACTTTTTGAATTGTTGCCTGCACATGGCTTTGAACCTCGATTCTGCGAGAACATTGAAACTTTTTATACTGAGCCTATAAGTTACAGTCATACTCCCAACCGGCACTGTGTGATACCCACTGTGTGTGATCACAGTGGTGTATGTTTTTTTAAAAATTTTTTTGTCAAGACATCTGAGACTGATTTTTATTTCCCCTCTGATATTCTGGCGTGTCAGACAATCATTCAACTTGGTCAGGAGATGGCAGTGTGAGCCGAGTGGTAAGCCTGCGACACCTGCGATGGTTGTCAATCGCGCATGCGCGCAGCCATTTCCTCATTGTCGATGAGAATTGGCGAACAACCGACTGCAGTGTCGCTGGCTCTACACCACCTCACACTTTAACCTGTTTTTCAGGTGGGTAAAGGTTTACAAATTAAGATTATAATGTGATTATATAGACGTTTACTTTATATTTCATTGTTGCATCATAGCTCTTCATAAAATGAGTATATAACCGTTTTGTATCGTCGTCTTGTGTTGCCGGTGTAGGTACTAGATGTGGACGGGATCCTTCGGAGGCTGCGCGCTTGCTAATGACGTCACACGTTAACACGTATTTTCAAATATATTTCTTTGCCCAGTGGTTCACTCAGGCTACAAGATTGTAGGAATAGAATGTCTGTATATAGTGTAAAACATTTCTTAATAAAACATTCCCAAATTTTTCCTCCGACCCTTAACCGGTCTGATTCCCAAAGCAACATAGCATTGACGTGACGTTTTCTACAGGCACGCAGAGGACACCAAACGAAAAAAAAAAAAAAAGGATGATCCTCGCAAAAGTAGCAGTAAATGTTCTACTTTATTATTATTGTTTGAATTGTGATTATTTCGTAACTCAGAACATACAAATGTAACAAACAGGGGTGACAAACATGGAGTCAAAGGTCATCAGCAGACGCGAAGGCCCTCCACATCTAGCAAACTCAATTTTCTCTTTATTATTTTTAGTTATTTTTTTAATGGCTTTATTTAACATTTGCACAACTTACAAAAATAGCATTTTTGCAATCAAATGAAACAGACCAATGTATGAACGAAATGCACATTAACAAGAACAACAAAAATAGGAAAAAATAAATAAATAATACAATACAACCAACCTAATACAATAATTACGCTGTAATTTGACATTTTATCTGAAAAAACAAAGGACTCAACACTTTAACACATTCCCAATTTGGTCAGGGGTGACAGAAAACGTCTCAGCAAAGTGTGACAACGTGTGCAGACTTTTCTTGTTTTTCACGAGGGACAGTACATCTCAAACAAAAACACACAAAGAAGAGGAGAAGAATGAAAGAAATTTGCCTTATGAATGTGGAATTTCCCCAAAAGTAAATTAATAACATTCATCACATAACGGAGTGATACATCTTCAGAGTCAAAACAGTTATGCTATCTTTAGACTCAATCGTTATACATTTGCCGGTGTTCGTCAAAATAAAGTCCCTTACATCACTCCAAAACTTAGATGTAACTGAGCAGCGACAAAATAAGTGAATGATGGTTTCCGGATCAATTTGGCAAAAGGAACAAGTTGCACTAATATCAACAAAATTGGAAATAATTACCTTACTTGGATAGATATTGTGTAAGATTTTGAAATGAATTTCTTTGCACTTATTTGAGATACAGAATTTAAAGGGGTATAACCAAGCTCTGTTCCAATTGATATCATCAAGAACTGTCTCCAATGTCCAAATTCATTATGGTCCTTTATTCCTAACAATATTTTCAAGAAAGTAGGAGGTTTGAAATTTTGGCTTGGATGTAACTATTCAGTAACAAAATTGCCAATCAAACTCTCCGAATTCTGTGAGCGTAAAAGTCTCTATAATGGGCATAACTTTAATTGCAGATCTTTTTGATCATAATGGCAATCTCTATAGTTCTGAAGACTTTATGAAAACAAAAATCTTTCCAATCGCACATAAAGAATTTTCTTCTGTTACAAAAGGATTGCCCACAGGCATAATTGTATTAATGAAATCCTGCGTGGTTGCCATTTCTTTTCGATTTAAGCAATCCTTGTACATAAGAAATAAAACATCCTTAATTATATCACATCCAGGTGACTTCATTCGTTTCATCGAATGAACAGCATCAGTAATTTCTTCACAAGAAAGCTCATTATCGCAATTTTCTTGAAATTGGGCAGATATTTTTGGAATAAACTGGCCAATTTTCTCCATAATTGTGTCACATTTTGCTTGGTCAAACACTGAGGTGTATATTTGCCATAAGATGAAGTAACACATTTTGAAATCTCAGCAGGGTCTGTACTGATTGTGTCATTAATATTGAGAGAGACAATGTTATTGCGTCGCCTATTTCTTTTTTTGAGACCAAAAAAGTAACTTGAATTCCTTTCGCCTTCTTCTAACCACTTAGTTCTGGACCTGATAAAAGCACCTTTGGCCAAATTAATATACATATGATCTAAGCCGTCACTGAGATTTTGAAACTCTCTTTTCTCGTCTTCAGATAATATTTGTTTAGAATTCAACTGTCGCAGTTGGGTCAACAAACGATCATCTTTACTCGTGTTTGGCTTCTTGTTTTCCTTAGGCCTTTTCATCGCAGAATCTCTCACTTTAAATGTAAAGAATTCCCATTTCTGGATTGGGTACATTTCTTTCGCATTAAAGATATCCTCAGCAAGTAATTCTACACTTTCTTTAAATTGTTTGTCTTTCAAAATATTATTATTTAACTTCCAATACCCCCTAATATTTGTCTTTTCTTTCGAACCCTTCAATCTTAAATGTATGACTTTGTGGTCAGACAGCGGAGCATGGGCATGAGATACGTCAGATATATACTGTTACCCTTTTGTGGATAACAACCAAAGATCAATCCTTGACTAAACGGATCTACTCATGTTGGTCCATGTGTAGTCTCTGGCATCAGGGTTCATGAATCTCCAAGCATCCGAATGCATATTTGTCACATAAAAATAAAGTGGATTGAAATCCAGAGTTTGAAAGAGTTCTTGGAGACCACCGATCCATTTCTTCATCTGGAGCGTCATTTTAGTCTCCACCAATGACAAATTTAAGAGAAAGTTTAGAAATAGCTCTTTTGCTTGTCCAGATCTATTGGGTCCATAAACATTGCAAATAATAAACGTCATATTGTCCACTTTCACAACCAAAATGATCCATCTCCCCTCCACATCGAGCCAATGTTCCAAAACGTCCCCATTAAACTTGTTCAATAAAACCGCAACTCCAGCAGAGTGATTTGAGTCGTGCGAAAAAAATAATTGGTCCTCCCCGTTGTGATTTCCAGAACTTTTCATCATCGATGCATGAGTGTGTTTCTTGTCAAAAAATTCAGTTTACATTATAGCGTCTACAAAAAAGGAATACAGCTTTTCGCTTTGTTTTATCGCGCAACCCCCTGACATTTGTTGAACATAAGCTTAAGGCACTAAACTCAAATTTTGTCATAAATCAGCGTTGAATAATGTCAACAACAACAAATAAATATAGATAGAGATAAAAAAAAAATAAAATGCGCTAACCAACAGTAGCTCGAGCTTCAACTACGCGTACCTTGTAAAAAAAAAATTGTATTGTAAACCAGAATCTGTTAAACATCATCACCAGTGTAACTTGTTAACGAGAGAACCTTTGATAAGAAACCAGTTGGGTACACATCTTCATCAGTCGGTCGTCGTCACCTTCTTCCCCTCGATGTACGCGTCAGGACCACAAAAGCCAGCCCGCTTCCCCTGTCTCCTAGCAGCCTCCTCCAGTGGTCAAAGCTTGTTTCGTTGCAACTTGTGACTGAGCGTCAGATCCTCCTTGACAATAAGTTTCTTCTCTTTCAAGATCTTGTGATCTCGTGATGTTCTCCACAGTTTGTCTTTGAAAGATCTCATAGTAGATTGAATGACGACGGGCCGAGTTTCATCCTCGCGCCTGACTCCAACTCTGTGAACTATGTCAACAAGAAAGCCCAGTTTCTCCTTATCTTCTGGTGCAAGTGTTGCAAGGAGCCGGCATACTTCTTTTCGAATATTCTCTGTGACCGTCTCCTTCATCCCATACAGGCGTAGATTCCATCTCCGGCTGTAGCGCTCCGCATCCTCACTCTGTCTCCCCAGCCCCTGAGACTTGTTCTCCAGCGGTGTCCAACTTTATTTTGTTGCTCCTTATGTCTTCTTCATTCTTCTCTACTCTTATCTCGATTCCATTCATGTGCTCCCATATCTCATTGATGACTTTTGTATTTTGAGACAAATTCAGCTCAAGAGCAGTGAAACGCGCCGTCAGTTCAACGACAGCTTTCAGAATGTCAGCATTTGAGAGGTTCACGGGCTCAGAGTCCATTTTATTCGCACTGCAGACCTCTTCGTGCTCCTTTGCTTTCGTACATTGTTTTTTCCCAGATGGACTGCTGAGTGGTGACTCGGAGAGCGGTGCGCACAAGCCATCAAATGTTTCAATTTCCTGGCTCAACAGAGACATATTCTTGTCGATACGTTTACTATCTCTTTTTCCTGACATCACTGCCACAATCTATTGGTGGATATCAAGGCCCGAAAGTTGCTATTTAGCAGTCAGTCAATTAGCAACTTTTTCTCCTTGACGAATTCACACTAACAACCACGTTAGCTGCTATTTTTTTGGTTCACATAGCAATATAACATATCTCGAGTCTGTTTTATCCGCCTTTTTTTAACGTGATACAGAATAGTTTCGGAGCTCGCTACGCATCCACCGCCCAGGACGCCATCTTGACCGCCTCTCCCGTCTAGCAATCCGTCCCTATCTAGTACCTACACCGGGCGTCGAGCAGTGGAATAGCGTCTACTTGGTGAAGTGAGCCGTGACATGGCTGTGTTATAGCTTTCCCATCCAAATAGGATGTTAATATTAAACTATTACGTGGTTCAAACTTTGTAAAAAATATTTAACTGACTAAAAAGCATTTTAATTGTTATATTTTGTACTGTATACTAGTGCTGTCAAGCGATTAAAATATTTAATTATAATTCATCGCATTTTTCACAATTAACTCGTAGATAATCGCACATTTTATTCATTGTAAAAGAAAATCCCTATATTCGTTGTAAAAAAAATCCCTCCCATTTTTTTGTACATTATGTATATAATTCAATATTTTATTGAATTGCAATACCTTTAAATTAATTTTTTTTGTTTTTATGCAAATACTTAATTTTTTTAATTGAAAAAACAAATCATAGTATTTGACTCAAAACAGCATCTCAACAGCCTTTCTAAGGGATCAAATTGGAGTCATATAAGAAATATAAAATGCCAACAAAGTGCAAATGAAATGGGTCAAAATAATGGGCTGTCATACCGAGGGTACCGAGTGCGACTGCTTCCGCCTTCTCCGCTTCCTGCAAGTCTTGAATGCGGGTTGCAATGGTGTATCTCGAGGACAATTTGTAAGTGCAGTCGTTGGATGCAATGCAAAGTATTTCAGCCAGACCTTCGTCCTCCACGATCCGAACAGGCAGTGGCCACCCACTTAACGATGGCTTCGGTGAGTCTCTTTTAAATTGACCCATCCATCGGTTTCTGTCGCAAATTATCCATGGATGCCTGGGTTTGACAAGGGGCTGGAGAATTGGCATCAGGGGTGTGCTTGGCCATCAAATGGTATTTTAAACTGGATGTGCTGTGATGGGAGTTCAGTTCACGATGGCAATACACACAAATGACTTTGCTCTTATCAACGACACCATTGAGGTAACTTTTTTTTCAATAAAACTTGCCATTCAGAATTTAATTTGCGTCATTTTTACCACTCACCATGATGCTTTTAGTTCTATAAACTGGCAAAAACTCCACACAGGAAGCCCATGCAGGTGTGTCCTAAATTCCGCGTGCTTGATGTTTTTTTCCAGTCTCATAAGCGTCAGCGCTACGTCATAGGACTACATTTTTTATTAGAACAAGATGTTAAAAAAATTGACAGCGTTAAAAGTGGGTTGGATTAATCCCATTAATAACGCGTTTTTCTGACACCTCTACTATATACGTATTGTTGGAGTTGAGTCACCGAGGAAAATAAAAAGTAGTTGGTAAATGAACCTTAAAAGCCAAACTTACTCCAATGCGTGTTCGTTTTTTTGTACTCAAAAGAAAAGGTTCAAATAAAGACCCAACAACTGATGAAAGCTCCGATATTTAGTTTCTTCGATTTCTGGAGTTCAGGAAATAGTACAAAGACAGATATCTGGGCAGCTTTTTCTTAATCTCACGAGAAACTGTACTCGGGCGAGCACAGTCGAAAAATGGCGCGCATCTTTCAGCCCAGTTTCAGATTTTATTGGAGTTTTTTTATGTCAAGGATAACGTAGGTTGAATCGGTCGTCTTCGCTCCCTCCCACGGCACGGGTCCACGTCCAAGGGAAGATCCTCTCCAGCTTAGTTATCGTCTGGAAGGTTGATTCACGTCTGCTCCCCAAGACTGGCCCGCCAAGGCTGGAATTCTCCGGCGGGCAGTCTCTTTGTCTCTCGTGCTGGCATTTCCCTGTAATCTTGTCGGTGTGCATGTGTGCGTTTGTATGTGCGTGTGTGTGTGCTCCAATCTCAAATTGTTATGTCTTTCGGAATGCCTTTTTACGATAGCGTCCCTGTGACACCTCCAGTACCAAATTCGGTATGTTTGCATCTCTACAGCCAATGTGGGGAATGTGCTTTGTCGTATTTGTCCATGAATTGCTGTGAATGTGAGTGCAGGTTATGGAAATGTGATATGTGCAAGTTTGTCTCACGACTGAAAATTTCAACAAAGTTCACACATTAAAACTAAGTAGAATAAATTTAGCATATGCGAATAATATAATAAATCAGTAAACATCAGGACTACAATCCCAGTCATTCTTGTGACCTGTGCTTCTAGTTTCTATTTATAAATGCTTCTTGTTTAATCAATGTTTAACATATTCAGCAAATATGAACCTGCTAAATTAAATAATCGACGTTCTGTCCCGTAAGTGTTTAAATTAATGCCAGTAATCGTAATACAATCCTTCAGTGAGGTGCACTCTATAGGGGTAGAAGGAAATGTCATCATTGATTCACATAACCTGAGATCTTCTCATATACGCTCCATGTTTTAAACTTTGATCATATAAAAGTGCAATTTTCAGCAATTAGTGTCACATTGGAGCTTTTAATCAAATCGTAACAGAAAAAGCAGGTTGACTAAAAAGGCCTAAGTAAAAGTGTGAGCTGCGCTTTGAAAATTAATAGATTTGTGTTCCAGTCGCACGTTTTACCTGGTCAGTCAGGTATGTGGTCATCAATGCGCTGCCACTGGACACAGCACGTGCAAGGTTACTGAAAAGCTTTGGGAGATGGAAGTTGCAATTCACATGTTGAAAAGTTATCGAACCTTGTTCAGGTAATGCTGAATCTGAATCTCAACCATGAAACATGAACCTTACTCCCTAAGAGCATTGCTAAAAAAAAATTGCTTAACTTACCTGTGAACACTTACCTTAGCTAAAAAGTGTCAAGGAGTAACAGGAATTTCTAGTAGCGACTTACTGTATGTAAGGAACATATGAACATGAACAACGCAAGCAGAAAAAAGAAAAACAAAAAACAAACTAACAGTCCAAACATAACTGCCGAGCTTCCCCACCAAAAAACAAGACATGCAAGCAAGCATCTACGGTCTTTGGTTCTCATAGCAGGATTACATGGTCAAATATTTTTTTATTAAACAAACATGCAAGGGATAAAGAGTCAAATTTGAAAGCACACTACTTTAAACGTAAACATGGAAACTGGTTTAAATCCAGTAGTAGACCTTTACGGCTCTTAGACCCAGACTTAGATATCAACAAAAGGAACCAGTAATCATCTTTCTGTTAAAAACCTGAAGACTTCAAGGTAGCGGCCATCTCCAAAGCCACTAGGGTGGATTGAATCAAAATACTGCATAATCGTCAGTCTTAGGAGTTTTATTAATTGGAGTTGCAAAAAGTTTGGTTCAAGACCCAAATCAATTTGAAAAAAAAAATCATACGAATTACAGTGATAGTAATTTGCATATTTATAAATAGAGAGAAGCATGAATATTTGTTCAAAAGTAGTTTTCAACTGATTGCCCTCATTCACCCACCATTGACCCTTTGCATGTTATTTCACAGCCTGCGTAGGAACTCCCTCTGGCTTGCAACCAGTTCAGAATGCGCCCCGCCTACTGCTCAAAGACAGCTGGGAAAGGCTCCAGCACACCTGCGACCCTCGTGAGGAGAAGCGGATTGGAAAACGGATGGATGTACATTTCAGATCCGGAAATTATGTCAAAACAGATTTACTCACTTTTGCTGAGTTATGTACGAGTTTTATGATATGCGTCACGCACGAGATTTCGCTCTCTCTCTCCCTCTCTCGGTTTTGTAAGAATAAAAATTAGAATTTAATGGCGGTCTTTTGAAGATGCGACAGTACATTTTCTCACTTTTATTCATATGATTTCGGTCCCTTCTACATTAAAAAAATGGATTGTTGCTCAAGACAAGTGGAAATTGTTTACAAGTATTTATTTTAGTATTCATGGCTAGTTCCATTGGCATAGTGTATAGTTTTTGGTTCAATTTAAAATGCACGAAACATTTACACACTTGCGCTAAACAATGCATATTGCGTTCGTAGAGGGCTTACAGCACCACACAAACACACAGAGACGAGCATGGCAGCAATTAAAAAAAATAAAATAAAATTATTGAATCATATCAGGAACTGAAAATTTTGTTGTTAAATGTCAAAGTAGGACGCATTCAATATGCTCTGTTTCAGCTATTATCCTTCAACACTGATATCTTAAAGTATACCTGGAAAGAAAAAATAATTCTTTGTTTTTACACTTTCTCTTTCAGAATGGCATCAAATATCATAAAAGCAAAGGCAGTCGCAGTACGGGAGGCTGTTAGGGCCAAAAATTGGTCCCTCTCCACTGATGGCTCCCTCAAAGCCGTTGGGACGTACAAAAATAAAACTGTTGCCCTTTGTGGCCACCATTTTCAAAATGGTGTTGTTTGAGAATTTGGCTGCCCAAGTCACAGAGGGCAACAGTTTTGTCTTTCTTAATTTTGGCTTTCAGCCAGGGCAGGAGTCCGCCCTTCTCACCCGGCCCAATTAAAAAATCTACGTTGGCGCAGCTATAGAGGTCACCGCTGCACTGGAGGAGCAGGCCAGGCTACTCCTATTTCCGCCGTCTGTGACATCTCCTCAGGAGGTGAAGGATTACCCTCCTGAAGGGATGGTGTCCTTGGAGGGGCAAATAGTAGATGTAAGTTTATTGCACGCATGCATACACAAACTTACAAATGTACACGCACACACGCACGTATGCACATACATACACTTGTGAACACATTAACATTCCCTCAGAATTAACCTTGCGTTCCAACCAGGGACAGCTGCAGGATTTTTTTTCTCTCCTGAGGCTAAAGATGGGCTTGATTGATTCAGATAGGGGCTGCGAAAATATTTTTTAAATATATTTTCGAATATCACTTAACTGGGACTACGCCGATTTCTGTTGGGGCTCGATCACCCTACATCCCTTGCTCCTATTTAGCGTCATCCCTGGTTCTCACAAAACCTCATTAGGGGAAAAGTGAGAAACCTTGAGAAGGGACCACAGATGGGGGAATCCCCCTTCCAGGATGACCAGGCTGCAATGGATGCCAACTGGGCAACATTTGACACATACAATGATGCTATGCAATAATAGATGAGATAATATAAGAGTCAATTGAATGAAGTGCTGCAGGAAGATGACTTCAGTGGAGTGGGTCCTCATCCAGGGCCGTAATATCCATGGCAGCATATCCGAAGATGAGCCTTCGATCTTGTACCGGTCAGTTGGTGTAAATTCAGTACAGCCACTTCCAAGTGAATCGCCATCACCTAATTCGGGGAATTGGGAACAGAAAAGAAAGAACAGAAATAGCAAACAGGCCAACAAGTAGTTCAATGAAGTGCTGAAATATAAGGAAATCAGAAAAGGCGCTGCATGAAGACGACTTCGGCAGAGCAGGTCCCTTCCCGGTTCGTCAGTGCCGTAATCTTCAAAGCATGTCCCCATCACCTAATTCCCAAGCAGGGGAAGGAGGGGGCAGAAAAGAGAAGAACCGGCAGTAAACAGGCCAAAAAATAATTAAATTAGATGCTAAAGTATATAAATAAATTGATCAAATGTCGCGCTGCAGGAAGACAACATCACTGGAACAGGTGCATGCCCAGTTGGTCAATGCCTTAAACTTCCTAGTGGGTCACCGTCACCTAATCCCCCAGCCGGGGGAAAAGGGGGCAGAAAAGAAAACAAAAGAGAAAAAAAAAAGCTGCAGTAAACAGGCCAACAAATATTTCAGCTAAATGCACAAGAGTATAAATGCGTCTAGTAATAGTGTTTTGAACATTTCTACTGAGGTGGCGCCTCTAATATCTGAGGGAAGTGCATTCCAAAGCATTGGTGCCCGAATAGAGAACGCTCTAGAACCTGCGGACTTCTTTTTGGCTCGCGGGATCACTAAAAGACCAGCCTTTTGTGAGCGAAGGTTTCGGGACGGAACATATTGTACCACGAGGTCAACGAGATAAGAAGGTGCTAAGCCGTGCAATATTTTAAAAGTAACTAGCAGAACTTTGAAATCACATCTCAAATGGACCGGAAGCCAATGCAAATTGGCTAATATCGGGGTAATATGATCAAACTTTCTTGTCTTAGTTAAGAGTCTAGCTGCTGCATTTTGAACTAACTGCAGACTTTTAATACTCGACATGGGGAGACCCGAGAGCAAAGCGTTACAATAGTCGAGGCGAGACGTAATAAACGCATGGATTAAGATTTCCGCGTCACACGTTGATAGAATTGGGCGAATTTTAGCAATGTTACGCAGATGAAAAAACGCAGTTCGAGTAATATTTTTAATGTGCATTTGAAATGACATAGTTGCGTCAAATATAACACCGAGATTTTTTGTTGAATCCTTTTGGGTAATATTACATTTATCGATATTCAGAGTGGTGTCTTTGAAAAGGTACCGATGACGCGCTGGTCCAATGATGAACATCTCGGTTTTATCTGAGTTAAGACGCAAAAAATTGAAAGACATCCATTGTGTGAGGACCGCTTCCCAGCCGGGGCTGGAAAGCGGTGTTGGTGGATTCTTGAATAGCGGACAAGGGAAAATGAGTTGGTAACAAAGTTTATTGTGACCGACAGTAGGCATTGAACAGGCGATAGGCACAATGGGTGGCTACCGGGGAAAATAGAGGATCTATATTTACTGACGTCGGTAGACGCGAACGAAAAACGCTGGGGGAAAGATCAACAAAAACGACTAACAAAAGGAGCTTGCAACGCAAGAAAACCGAAAACGAAAATGTCCTTCCTCAAAAGGGTAAGGTTAAGTCCAAACATCGAAAACAGAAAGCGAGCCGAAACGTAGCTGTAGAACAAACAAGCAAACAAGCAATCACGACAAATACACGAACAAGGTTGGCAAAACTATAGCAATGGCACAATGGCGAGAGCAAGTTGGGTCAGCAATAATCCGACACGCAGAAGTGCGTGTCGGAGGCTTATATAGTCAGTAATCACGGGGTGATGAGTTACAGCTGAGCGTCTCGTGAGCTCGTCCCGCTCGTGGCCGCGTCTCCGGGCAACGCGCCGTCGACCACGCCGACACTGCTGCAACAAGAAGCACGGATCATGACACATTGTTTAATTTCGGCAAGGCACGCCTCTAATTTATAGCAGTCGCGCGGATTCGTTATATCCAACGGCATGTATAATTGCGTATCATCAGCATAACAGTGAAAACTAATGTTATATTTCCGTATAATATCACCAAGCGGTAGCATATAGATGCTAAACAATAGACAATAAACAATGATAAATATTTATTAGACGTTTTTGTTTTGTTTGTTTTTTTTAACTTTATTAACATGAAGAAACCAAACAGTTATTTTTACGTACATAATAAAGGAAAGACAAAAAGAGCCAGGGGATTTTAAACCAAAATTCTATATAAATAACATAAAGCAACAGTTTTAATATGTGTACCATACGTTGTTTTTTTTTATGTTTCCAATATGTTTGACGTCAAACCTCTTCGTTGTGATGACGTCATCCATTTCCGTGTTCCAGCCTGAGAGCGTCTGCGAAATTGCTCACGGAGACGTCGTCTTATTTTGTTTAGATACGTAATGGTTGTAATACAACATTTCTGTTCGTAGCTGCTGGCTCTCCGCCCAAAAGCGGATCGAGTCAGACTTCTGTTAAAAGTCGAGTGTCCATCGAAGCAATTCATTTTAGCGATAAGCGCGCTTGGCGCCTCCTTGCTCACCTCCTCGTTTAGAACACTACTTGTTTGTGGAGTCGTTTATTTGCCATCACGTAGCTTGTTGCTTCTGCTGTGCGCGGACTTACATATACAGTAATACCCCGCTATTTCACGGTTCACCTTTCGCGGCTTCAGTGCTTCGCGGGTCTAAAAAATATTCGGGGGCATTGTAGTTTCGCCGAGCGGCACGAGGGGGCGCTGGAGCGGTTTGACGGCCGGCGTGCGCCAAAGAGGAGAGTGGACGAAGAAGAGCAAGTTCCCCCTAAAGGAGTGGAAGAGTTTAAACCTGGCTAATTTTATTCGATGTCCTGCATCTTGTGTCACTGTTATTCTGTGGAATGCTGAGTGTGTGGCTGGTGAAGCTGAACAAAGAATGTGAAGGTTTGGGAGGTTTTAGGTTGGTGCCTGGCGCAGACAGACACCTCGAGCGGGAAGGGGTCGACAAGAAACTGGACCCTTCAACCACAAGCAGGAGGAGCCACCACTTGAAGAAAGACCAATAAGAGCAAGCTAAAGTTAACTGCAGGATACACATAGCCAATAGAATCATGCCAGGATGCCTTTGTCTCTGTGCCATTTGCATATTGTATAGGATGAATCATTACTGGGCAACTTGGGTAGTACATTCGCTGGTGTAGAGTTGTATTGAGAGGGACCCGAGACCCAGGGGCCATGTAGAAAATCTGTATTGGGAATAAATCCACTTTGTGCGTGAAAATGCCGGCTTCCTGATACCTTTCTCTTGCAGAACGAGCGCGCATATTGTTGGATGAGTGAGAGTTGGTTAAGGTCGCAAATTGGAGTCAGATTACTAATTCGAGTTTACATTGGTTTAAAATTAAATTCTAACATTGATATAAAGATAAATTCCAACACCCCGGACACGATTGGTGGTGACGTTTCGCGCGGTTCGGACCGTACCGGCGTGCGTGGCAGTTAAGCCGTAGAGGAGCACCTTCCCCGGGCACGGGCGGTTCCAAGCGGCCCCTAAGTTTAACCGAATGGAAGCTCCGGAGGAGGAGGGCGGGCGTGTGTCACAGTTAAGCCGAATAGGAGCGCCTCTTCCGCCCGGGCACGAGCAGAGTGTGAGGCTGTCAGTTATGAATGAATAAATAAATAAATGAAGAATGCCACCTTTCATTTCACTGTCATGATCCGTGCCTGTCATGCCGCGTGTGTTTTTGTTTTTTCAGCTGTGTGGGCGTTCCTCCAGCGATCGTCTCGCGCCATGCCGTCAGCTGCTGCGAGACGCGCTGATTACACTGACTATATTGTGATTATAATAAATATCTTTGTATCACCACATTTTTTCCCGTGTCTGCGTTTGGAGAGTCCTGCTCAATTCTCCAGCTCTGCTGGAGGATCATAACATTCACAGTGTGGGGGTTCGGGTTTGGGGGGCCTGGCGAGGTTATTGTTGTTCTCAGGTCTCCGGCAGTTTCCAGCCAGGCACGCCTCTGGCTTGAGAGGGCGTCGGCTCCTGCGCACCTGCAGCTCATCAACAGCAATCACCGCGGGGTTAAAGCTCAGCGCTGCCAGGAGCCAGACGCCGGATTATCCCGTGACCAACCGTGGTACCTGGCTCATGTTATAAACCTTGCTCTCGCCTGGTTGCCGTGACATGCGTCCGTCGTTAACCTCTGAATGTCCTCGTTCTCCCTCCAGCCGCCCAGCGCCCGTCCGAGCCCGCTCCTCTGCTGCCTACCGTCGAGTTCCTGACCGCCGCCTGCACCGCGGCCGCCCCTACGCTGCCTGCCTGCCGTTCACCGCTTCCGCCTCCTCGCCGGCATCTTCCCCGCCTCGCCGATCTCCTCGCCCGCGCTCCTCCCGCCACAGCGCCTGTCTGCCTCCCGCTCCCGCTGCGCCATCACCGGGCCGCCTTCTCCCGCTGCTGCAGGCTCGTCTGCCCTGTCGCGCCGCTCCTCCACCAGCCACCCTTCCCCGGCTCCCGAACTCGCTGCTTCCCCTCCTATCATACCAATAAAACCTCCTCTCCTCTCCACGCTTGCCTTTGGGTCCTGTTTTCACTCCACTCGGATCACCGAACCGCCACACACAGGGCACACCAGCAGGTAAAAGTCGAAGTAATTAAATAAATACAAAAAGAAGTAATTGAATAAATACGAAAATAATGGCTGGGGAATAAAAAAAATAAGTTTTAATAATAATTTGTTTTTTTTTTGTTATAACATGAATTTCACTCTCTCTCTCTCTACCCATATATATATATATATATATATATATATATATTTTATTTTAAGCATTTTTGAAGGTGCGCCGCTACTTCGCGGATTTTCAGTTTTCGCGGGTGGTCTCGGTCCCCATTAACCGCGATAACTGGGGTATTTCTGTAGTTCAAATAAAATCCGTTCTGCTGCGGCGCAAGAAATCACTTCCGGGTCAACGAGCGACAGGGCGACGCTTTTTTTTAATCAGTACTGCGTGACAGGGTGACACTTTTTTAAAACCAGTACTGTGTGAACTAGGGGCACAAACAGCTTTGGCGAGCTCAAACTCGCGTTATCTCAGATCGCTTTTTTCGGTCCCAAAACCATGCTAAAAACATGTTCCCCAGGGTCCCACACGCCCCCCTCAGCATCGCACCCACTATTTGAGAATCACTGGGTTAGGGTAACCCTAACCCCTAACCCTAAGGTAACCCTAACCTTAAGTTTTCCTCCCTATTTAATGGGAGCTCATTCCAACACGATCATTGCAAGGGTACCCAGTTTTCTTTCTGTTGTTCTTCCGTGTCATCTTCAAAGTTCTGTTCGCACACACATCATGCGCGCAGACATACAAATGTTTTTGTATTTTTTTTCTATTTGGTCCACATTAGATGCGTCCAATTCGCATGGTGCGGCTGCGTGGGGCCTGGCCTGTGCCGTTGCGCAATGTGACTATAAAATAAGTAAGTACATCATTTATAGTTTTCCTGTTGATGCATTTCAATCAAACACACTTCATATGCATTTTTTAACTATTGCAGAACGAAGTGAAGGTCACCATTGCCATTTGGCAGGAGGCCAATTTGGTTGAACTTGAAATTGGCCATGGATATACTTTCACGTACCTGAAAGCGCGCATGAACCATTTTGGGTTGACCCTCCACATGACCCAATTTTCGGAAATTACAGTGAGTAAATTAATGGCTCTCAGTCAATGGTACTCAAAAGGTCGCTACATATCTGTGGTGCCCGTACTAAGGCCCTTTTTAATATCAACCCAGAACAGGTGTTCCCAACCATTATATAGACTTATTAATTAATGACTTAAAGAGATGAGTTTAATGTATCCATCCTAATGTATTTGTTTTTCACAGAGCTGTTTTGTTTTATCATTTGTTCAAATGTATTGATAAAATGGAAATTGAATTATATTTCCGTTTCTACTTTGTACTTTTGTTGTTTTAAACACATTTACATATGATAATATATGAATGTTGTGATGGTTCGGTGAACCGTGTGGAGGGAAAACAGGATCCAAGAGCAACCGGGGAGAGGTGAAGAGGTTTTATTGGTACGGGAAGAGGGGAAGCAGCGAGATCTGGAACCGGGGAAGGGGAGCTGGAGGTGGAGTGGCGCGGCGGGTCAGACGAGACTGCGGAAGCGGGGATCGGCGGGCAGGAGGCGAGGCAGCGGGAGCGGCGAGCGTGAGGCAGGCAGGCGCCGTAGCGGAAGGAGCGCAGGCGAGGTGATCGGCGTAGCGGGGGAGACGCAGACGAGGTGGCGGGAGCGGGAAGCGGCGGGCAGGCAGGATCGGGACGGCCAAGGTGCAGGCGGCGATCAGGAACTTGAAGGTGGGCAGCAAGGACACAGACTCGGACGGGCGCTGGGCGGCTGGAGGGAGAACACGTAAACACAAGGGTCAAACACGAACGAGCGTCAAGGCAACCAGACGAGAGCGATGTGAGCGAAGACATGAGCCAAATACCAGGGTTGGTCACGGGATAATCCGGCGTCTGGCTCCTGGCAGCACTGAGTTTTAAACCCGCGGTGATTGCCGCTGATGTGCTGCAGGTGCGCAGGAGCCAACGCCTGCGAAAGCCGGGGGCGTGCCTGGATGTAGCTGACAGAAGCCGCCGGAGTCCTGAAGCACAAAAATCCCTCAACTCCACCAGGCCCCCCAAACCCGAACCACCACAAATGTTACTAATACAGGGGTCCATAAAATCATTTTACAAATCTAAGATTCCTACAAAGGCACTTGAGCCATAGCCAGATTTGTTTTCTTGTAATCATTTGTTGTCAGTTTTGTTTTTGTGCTCATATACTTCATTTAATACACTTCTACATGGGCACCATTAGAGGAACCAAGTGCATGAAGACGATTCCCCGATGTCTTGTCATGTTCGCTGTAGCATGTAACATCAGGCGTCTCCTGTAAAATGGATTGTCGGATGACAAACAGGTACCCAGGCTGCTGACAGATGATGAATGACGGACCGGCAAACTTAAGTAAAATGCCCACCTCTGCAAACTGCCCAAATTAATGAATTCTTAACATTTTAAAATGGCGTGATGGACACCCTGTATATTACTATGTAACATAATTGTTATTGTTGCATACAGGGAAGATGGAAACAGTTTAAAAAATGAAGGCTGCATTCATAAATTAATTGTAGGAGTGTGTTTGCTGCATTTCAAAACAGACTGACCATTAGTAGTTGTGGTGTCAAGATTAACTAATCAATTCAAATTAAACAACAACTATGCAAGTCAACAAGTAATCATCTCGAGCCATTGTTTAATTTAAAATTGTCCAAATCATCTGAATTCAGCCTACTAACAGTAATTATTCTCTGATTTCTGGAGTCCTTCATGAAAGCAGTAAGCAGTAGGTTAAGTAATACTCAGCCAAGTACAAAGTGCTGGAAAAATAAAATACAGGATTGTACTTAGTTATTTCCCCTCTTCGGTAAAAGTGGGTTCTAAATCACTAAAACAATTTTTCATCAACAGGGCTGCAACTCCACCGTTACGTTGAATATTTTGGGATTTGCAGTTATGAACGACCTCATTGAGGTAGTGGACCTCAACGGGGACTCGACCTCCATTCCCATCAATGTCTGGAGGGAATGTTTTGAGGAGCCCCCAGCAATACCGCCAGCAGGGCTGGCTATTGAGGCTACCAAAACAAATGGCATTATAACACACATTCATATATAATACACTCTTGCACACACACACACGCACACGCCCACACACGTCACATTAAATAAAGAGAAAACAAATGTCATTTTTTGAGTGTCACTTTATTTTAAATGTTATTAATGTGTCATGTATTCGTTTTTTCTTTTGCGTAAAAATGAAAAGTTTGAGGAATCATTTTGAGGCTAACCGTATTTTCATGGGTTTCAGCTTTGATTTTTGATGAATCGTGAATAATACAGTTCAGTGCTTATTTAATTGACTCCATTAGCAAACAATCTAACATTATCAATCATTACTACACAAAAGGTAACGTTTAATATGTTCATCTCAGTAGCGGGCCATCAAGGCCTTCTCTGCTGGCCTAACAGAATCAAGAAAAAATGATTTTATTCTCCACATTGATGTCATGTTCGATCCAAGCGTTGTCTTTTTAGGTGTGAGTTTTTATCCTATCAGAATTCCGCTAGATATCTTTTGCTCAACTGCAAGTCATTGCATTTGGGTAGCTGAAGAATTTGGTCTGTTTCA
This sequence comes from Idiotropiscis lumnitzeri, assembly GCF_059441095.1. Classification (NCBI taxonomy): domain Eukaryota; kingdom Metazoa; phylum Chordata; class Actinopteri; order Syngnathiformes; family Syngnathidae; genus Idiotropiscis; species Idiotropiscis lumnitzeri. The sequence continues at coordinate 6,127,486 of NC_142406.1, forward strand.
CATTTAATGAATGGACAAGGTATTTTATTTTAACTCATAGTGACTTCTGTGTTAAATACAAATTTTCTGTGTTCAGCTAGTGAATACAATAAAGTAATTAAAGCCATTCCTGCCACCTTTAAAGCAATGACTCAACAACTGGTGGTGTATCAGAATGTGTCGGACATGAGGCCGCTGTCTGTGGAGGGATTCAATTTTGATAGTAATCAATTTTCCTATAAATTTATTAGAACGGTTTTCACTCAAAGATGCTATCCTTACCTTGAAAAGAAAATATGTTCTACGTGTTTTCAGTCCTGCTGAGGCAAAAAAAATTTTAGGAAACAGTATTTATCGTATCCAATCCCTCAAAAAGCTGAAGATCCTTGCCTGACATGACGAATAATAATGCCCAGAGATGAGATTTAAGTTTTAATATTGCGATAGCCAATTAGATCACAAGTTGGTTACAGTGAGCCTTCTTAGTGGCCTTCCGCTTAAGATGATGAAGCGTCTTGTGATCGGATACTTACTGGTGAGGGGGAAGCGCTATATAACATGACTGGCGACCGTTCGAAAATCTGAAATATATTCTTGTTTTTTAAAACCATGGTGGCTGAAGGTGGGAAAAGTGTGGGTTAATTGAAGATACACTTGTGAGGACTTTTTCAAGACGGACCTTTCAAGAGAAGCTATATTAGAATTGTAAGTGTGTTTCTCGATATTGTTTATCCACCCGTGGTGTAATAAATGATGGTATGATGAGGGGGATTTATTCAAGTAGGACTTCACTGAAGGCCCAGGTGTGAAATGCACGGCCCTCCACTAGTTCATATAATATTTTAAACTCAATTAACAGTTACATGTGCTATTTCAATATAAAACAATTCTCAACAAAAAAAGGACAATCTGAATTCTTTTTTTAATGCACAGGGAAGCCATCTCCCGGTATTTTACAATTCACTCTTCATGGGGAAACAACGTTAAACAATTTGCTTTTCTTATTTAATACATACTTCAGCACAGCAGGTGGCGGGCAAGCACCTTAAAACGCCATCCGCCTACACACAGAAGAAGAACATGACCGAGGCGCTCCCGTGTCATCGTCTTACGGGCAACCTGAGAATAATGTTCTTGAGGATAAACGTTTGTATATGTAAGCATCAGGTCATTTTTTTTAATGGTATGTTGTTTCACATTTTTTTCAACATCATTCAATATTTAAGTGTCATTTCGTATTTTTCAAAAACATTCTGTGTCATTCAAAATCATTCAGTAATTCAATGTTATTCACTTCCATTTAAAATTATTTAAAATCTTTTAGTATTCATATTATTCACTTTGATTTAATATCGTTTAACTTCATTTACTTTGATTTAATATTACATTTTATTCACTATGATTCAAAATCATTTGATTTCATTCTCCATGATTCAAAATCTTTCAATTTCATTCACTATGATTCAAATTCATTCAACCTCATTCACTATTTCAGTGTCATTTAGTTTTTTTTCAAAAACATTCAGTGTCATTCCAAATCATTCAATGTCATTCAGTATCATTCAGTTGTTCAATGTTATTTACTTCCATTTAAAATATTTTAAAGTCATTCAGTTTTCATATTATTCACTTTGATTTAATATCATTCAACTTTATTCACTTTGATTTAATATCATTCAATTCCATTTATCACTGCCTTTCCCCATTTTCATTCGATGTCATTCACTATAATTCAACATTATTCAATATTTTTCAACATTATTCAATATTTTTTAACATTATTCAATATTTTTTCTCTTTCATTCATGATGATTCAATATAATTCACTATTATTCACTGTAATTCAAATCATTCAATTTCATTCACTATGATTCAAATTAATTCAACCTCATTCAATATTTCAGAGTCATTCAATATTATTCAAAAACATTCAGTCTCATTCAAAATCATTCCACAAAAAAAATTCTAGCCCTTCCGCCTTCACACGCAATTTCTTCAGGAAATGCATTTTCAAGTTTGTATTTATTGTTAGGTTGAATATATATATATATATTTTATCCCGTACCTTACTCCACTAGCACTGCAAAAGAATTGCTCCTCAGTGCGACCCATGCTCGACCACATGGAGAAGACCCCGAGAGAACGAACGCCTGAAGACTGGATTCCATTGCTGCAACATCAAAGGAGGTGTGCTGTGACACACCTCCGAAACAAAAGGACTGAGTGCCAAAGCAACGAAAGGCATATCTGCCTCTTCAATCAGCAAATGACTGCCATTGATGTCTGTCTCTCCTCCTGTGTCTGAAATGTTTACATGCCTCCCGCCGGTGCTCCCCCCCTTGGGTAATTACAAATGTCTTATCTTCAAACTTCTTTCAAGCATCCAGTCTCCTGGCTCCACTAGTCTAGCGCCCTGCTGGGAGACCAAAAGGTCCTCCCCCCTCTAAATTCATGCCTGTCTTTTGTTTTTCTAACACTTTTCACATGTAGTCAGCTAAAGTTGCTTCATCATCTATTTCCCATTTGTTCTTAAATTTGAGGTATTCTGCAAGGCCTACCAAACAATGTTTTACAACGTCTCAGTCCCAAACACAATGAAATAAAATACAATGCACCTCTCTGTATGTAACTCAAATTAACTCACATAAACACATTTACACTAAATACCAGAAAAACAACAGAACAGCAACAGTCTCATGCTGAGTCAAAGGCCCGAATATTCATCTTCAAGCGAGGTTTAAAAGTGGACAGAGAGGCGACTTGCATAACATTCAATGGAAAGTCACAGTACTTGTCATTTTTACAAACAGTTTTACTAATTTCCATACACTGTGTCCACTTCCTCCCCGTTTTCTCAATACTTTACTTTCGTGTGGTTTTCACACCTCCTGTCTCATCCCTGAAAGCCATGCCTTGAATTCATCTCCACACTGGAATACCGTATCATACCCTCCCTCTATCGATGTATAAGGGCAGTCTATAATCAGATGGTCCATATTTTGACACTCATGGTTACACCAGGGGCATGCTTGCGTAGCCACTGTCCCCCATCTTTGCAAATTTTGGGCTGTACGTCCTTGTTTGCAAAGGATCCTGTTGTAGGATGTCCACTCTCTCCTGCTGGTTCCATTGTAGCCTGGGAGCTTCTCAGTGGGGTCTCCAATTCTCTCGCCTCCAACAGGTACATTTCCTCTCCATAGGTCGCGCCACCTATCTGCTGACGTGTGCTCTGATTCCCGTTCTTGGCTGAAGGGTCTTCTGGATCTCAGGCGGTGCCCTCCTGGGTTGTGTGCTAGGGCCCGACACAGGGGAGCCTCCTCCGGGAGTGCCAATATATTTTGTTGCATGATCTGTGTTGCCTGCTCTCTTCTAACTGCTGGAGGTTCAATGTTTTCTCAATGCAAAGCTTTTTCACTTTTTTTTTCCCGTGTCATTTCCATTTGAGCATTTCATTCCAGTTACTAATTACAGTTACCTTAATAGAAAGACCATCAACTCAAGTATGAAACATAAAATATTTATTTCTTCAATTCATCCTGTTGGAATTTATCTTTAAATCAATGTTAGAATTTAATTTTAAACCAATGTAAACTCAAATTAATAATCTGACTCCAATTTGTGACTTTACCCAACTCTCACTCATCCAACAATATGCGCGCTCGTTCTGCAATAGAAAGGTATCAGGAAGCCGGCATTTTCACACACGAGTGGATTTATTCCTAACACACAAATCTACAACTTGAGTTTGGGTCCCTCTCAATACAGCTCTCTTTGTCTTCGCTGTTCAGCATTAATTTATAGACACAATATGCAAATGACACAGAGACAAAGGCATCCTGGCATGATTCTATTGGCTATGTGTATGCTGCAGTTAACTTTAGCTTGCTCCTCTTGGTCTTTCTTCAAGTGGTGGCCCCTCCTGCTTGTGGCTGAAGGGTCCAGTTTCTTGTGCATCCCTTCCCCCTCGAGGTATCTGTCTGCGCCAGGCACCGACCTAAAACCTCCCAAACCTCACATTCTTTCACTTTCTTTTTCCAACTTCACCAGCCACACACTCAGCATTCCACAGAATAACAGTGACACAAGATGCAGGACATCGAATAAAACTAGCCAGGTTTCAACTCTTCCACTCCTTTAATCCTTACAGCAGAACCTAATTCTTATCCTTATTCATTTGTTCAAGTCACACCTTCTTCACTCACCAAACTCTGTCATTCTCAATACTGCCTGTTTCATCATCCTCCTTTCAATGGAACATTAATTGTTCCTTTCTCTTTTCTACACATTCTCCATCTTCCTTTTCACATTCCTTTCCTTTTCTTATTGAACTTCCAATCTCTACACTGACACAATTTCTTTCTCTTTTCTCCATTTCATCTCTACTTCATGTCTTTCTTCTCTTTTTTTTTTATGTTTCATTTTTATTAATTTATTCTTAATCTCCGTGCCACACCCGAGATCCGAGACCACTATCATACTTCCTCTCCTTCGCCATCTTAAAATCCACTCGTGCGAGTCCCAACCATTTTACGCAGAACATTTTAGCCTTCACATTCACACAGCTTCCACACGGACACGTAAATCCCAGATTTTAAACCGTGTCCTGATACGTAAATCCCAGATTTTATACCGCATCGTAACCACGAATAGTTCCAAACTATTCTAGTAGGTAAATCCCAGATTTTACACCCTACCAACGCCCACACTATTACACTTTCATTTTTGCGCCATTCACTATACTACTTTACTTTTGCGCCATTAATTATACTAGTAGGTAAATCCCAGATTTTATATCCTATTAGAGTCCAACACCTTTACGCTTACTTCGTTCCGCTCCTCCTTCCTCTTATAATTTAGCGTTGCCAATGTGCAGAATTTGAAGAGGTTCTGCTTACCTTGTTTCACTGTGGGCCCAAGAGGAAAGACGATCGGATGTGTGGCTCCTTTATCTTTTATCCTTTATCAGGTCGTCACCTGGTGTGGACGTGGGTCCCAGACCCGAGTCGCCGACTCTTGTGGTTTTTCTGAAGTCCCAGACTTCTCTTTTACCTCTCATGTGTCACGTCAGGGTCACCATAAATTGTTGGAATTTAGCTTTAAATCAATGTTAGAATTTAATCTTAAACCAATGTAAACTCAAATTAGTAATCTGACTCCAATTTGCGACTTTACCCAACTCTCACTCATCCAACAATATGCGCGCTCGTTCTGCAATAGAAAGGTATCAGGAAGCCGGCATTTTCACGCACGAGTGGATTTATTCCCAATACACAGATTTATTACATAATCGCCTGGGTCTCGGATCCCTCTCAATACAACTCTACACCTCTCCTGCCATCCACAGAACTCTACTCTACTTTTTCCGTGTTCCCCAGTAGTGACTATACAATATGTAAATGACACACAGACAAAAGCATCCTGGCATGATTCTATTGGCTATGTGTATCCTGCAGTTAACTTTAGCTTGCTCTTATTGGTCTTTCTTCTCCCGCCGAATCCCGTGGCTCCTCCTGCGTGCGATCCCCCGATGGCCGCTCCTTCATCCACTGCTCCCGGAGTCATCTCGTCTCGCTCAGCACCGTCTGCTTCTAAAACATTCCGTTCTTGCCCAACCCCCGCAACCAGTTTCGCTCCACCAGTCACACTCTCAGCATTTTACAGTATCACATTTTCATACACTGGATGCAGCAACATCTAATGAACTATGTTAAGCTCAAACTCTTATTCCTTTAATAGTCAAATGTATGAAATCCTTTAAGTGTAACCGAAGTTTGGACCATGCTAATGACAAGACCCTCAGGAGAGGAATGCAGGAAGATTGGATCAAGGCTGCAACAAAGGAGGTGTGAACGAGACCCCTCTGAAACAATGGACTTCCATGCCGAGATCACAAAAGTGGCTCCTAGCAGTCTACCCTTTGTTCTGTTGAGATTGACTGCCATGATTACATTATCCTTTAGCAGTATAAAAAAACAGTGCGTCATGATCATATCTGTTTTTTTCCCCCCTTCACTTACAGAGACTTTGGTGCACCTGACAATGGATCCAGCTCACGAATGCGTCACTAATTTGCTTGTCTCCAAGCACCAGGCAATTAGGTATCAGCTGCTGCTGTTGCCGATTACTGGTATGGAAGAGTACTACATGATTACTTTGCCAGGCGCGAGACCGCACAGGCACACAAATTGGATAATTTCCCACGGCACACCTGACAATATCTCTGTGCTCCCTTTTGTGATAAGAAACCATCCAGACACTGCACCGTATCATTATGTGCCTCATAAATTTTTTTTTATTTTATTTTTCCTCAAACTTTAAATGGGTAAGAGGCCCGGCTCGCTGGCGTGGAGCCGGGCGTGGAATGCGAGCCGCCTAGTGGGCCACTTTTGTTAAGCAAAACTGGCGCTGCGGGATGAACTGAACGCCAGGTTAGGGCACCCGATGCCGACGCTCATCAGACCCCAGAAAAGGTGTTGGTCGATATAGACAGCAGGACGGTGGCCATGGAAGTCGGAACCCGCCAAGGAGTGTGTAACAACTCACCTGCCGAATTGGACTGTCCATCATCACCAGTGAAAAAAAAAAAAAACACGAACCAAAACACACAGTGCACCATTTGATATGGTCCTCAGACAGGCAATCAAGGTAGTTGCAAATGCAAATTAACCTACAAAACAGATATAGTGATTATTTTCAAATTAGCTCATTTCCAATTACTAAACCTGTCTTGTTTTTTGGCGAACGGCAAGGCGCACTCAAGCCCGCGTCCAGTGCAGTAACGATCTCGGAGAAGCTGGCGGGGTCCCCAGGGAGAGTTCTCTTTTCTGAGTGAAGGGCAGGGTGCCCTGGAATGGAATCAGACCAAGAGAGGGGCCCATGCCCTGGAAAGCGTTGCGGTTCCGGTGACATCTGGTGAGCTCCCATTGGCCCTTGAAAATCCGGGGGAGAAGGTGTAAATCTCGCGCCAGGCCGTACCCATATGCGCAGCGGGTCTCCAAGGTGAACAGCCTCTGGCATGTTAGAACAAGGTGTGTAAGGGAAGTCGGCAAGTCGGATCCGTAACTTCGGGACAAGGATTGGCTCAAAGGGCTGGGTCGGTCGGGCTGGGGGAGCAGCCGCTCCCGCCGCCCGCCCCTCCCCGCCTGGTCTGAGTCGGGGGTGTTGGACGCGGTGGGGCCACGGCGGGGGCCAAAGCAGGTGGATCGGCGTTGCAGTGGCGGCGGGGTCGTTCTCGGTTATCCCCCCCCCTCGGGCAGGCGGTCGGCTTCGGCTGAAAGTTGTATAGTATTTTTGGCCGATACGAGAGAGTCGACAGAACCAGCCTGACAGTACCGGGTGGCGATAAGATGGACATCGTTGAAACGCCAAAGAGCAAGCCCGCAAAGATAAGGCCGAGAAAACGCTCCAGGGAGGAACCGACCCACTCCCTGGGGTCTGTCAAAAGGGTCCTAAACCAAAGGTTCGTCATGAACCAAACCTGTTGCGAAAACTCCTCTCCCCGGAGGTCCGTTCCACCAATTACGCAGTCTCAGGAGAGCAGCCAGGAGAGCCGAAGGAGCGGGTGGACCTTGACTAGCAATTCTCCTGCGAAGCCCTCATGGGCGGCTAAATTAATGGCTTCGGAGTGCTCGTCAATGAGAGAAGAGCATGAAGGCGTCATGCTGACGCCCAAGCCTGCTATGGTCGGAGAAATGCCAACGGGAGGGAAGGTGTTCCTGCTGAAGAGCCCGAAAGGAAGAAAGCCCCCCAAGATCCTCGCCAATCCAGGGAACGGCACTCTACCCCAGGAATGTTGGTGTGGATCCCCTTGCACAGACCGGCATGCATGCTGTGCGGCATCATCGTGCGTGGGGTATGGACGTTGGACAGGCATATGAAATCGGGACATGGAAGGAAATTTGTATTGTACAAGTCAGAAAATGCGGAAAGACTTCGGTGAATGCCCATTCAGTTGCGTGCCACGTACCGAAATGCAAGGCAACGACAGTGGGACTGACACAACACAAGAGGCGGAGGCACCCGCTGCTCTGGAATGCAGTTGTGGCCCTAACGAACATCACGAGACGATTGCGAGTAATAATGGACGAGAGGATGCGGTCCCACTGGTGAATGAGGCCAGTGCGAAATTGAGGGAAGCACTGGCGAGCGTGTCGGCTAAGGACAAACGTGGTGAACTTAGGGCCATGGCCGCTCTGGTGAGGGATGTAGATCAGGAGCCTGGGCCGATCGAAACTTCGGCATCAGACCTGATTAGCTTGGCAAGGGCGGGCAAGAAGACGCGGAAAAACATGTGCCGACTGAAAAGGACTGGTAGTTGGAGGTCGAGACGGAAAGCTAAGGGACCTTATTGGACTGTGAAGAAGGAGAGGTACAGAAGGGTGCAATTCCTGTACGACAACGACAGGTCAAGATTGGTGGACCTAATCCTTGACGGGGCTGAAGTGGTGGATTGCCTGATGCCGGTCGACGAAGTCCACGCATATTACAAGGATAAATGGGAGGGACCCAAACCCTTCTCTGGTGTCGGACGGTTTCGTGCGGAAGGAGGAACGGACAATTCAGTCTTTCACAAGCCCATCCTCTCAGGCGAAGTCAGGTCCAACCTGGCCAGAATGAAAACAAGCTCAGCTCCTGGACCAGACGGGATCAGCAAGAGGGCCTTGCTTGGCTGGGACAGAAGCGGGAAGCAACTAGTGAGGCTGTACACCGCATGGTCGGTGAGGGGGACAATACCTAAAGCCTTTAAGGAATGTTGAGAAGTGACAGCATGGAGGCCGGTTCCCATCGGGTCCTTGGTCATGAGATTGTTCAGCAGGATCCTGGCGATGAGGTTGACGAGAGCGTGCCCTCTCGATGGGAGGCAAAGGGGCTTTTTGGCAGCGGCGGATGGGTGCGGCGAAAACTTGTTGGTACTGGACCGGATCATCGAACGAGCGAGAGTCGGTGAAGAACCTCTTGCAGTAGTATTCATCGACTTCGCCAAGGCCTTCGACTCCGTCTCACACGAGCATATCCTGTGTGCTCTGAGACACAAACGGGTCGACAACCATGTCGTGGATTTGGTCCGGGACTCCTATGTGGACTGCTCGACTTGGGTAGGCTGTGGAAGGGCCACAACCCTACCTATAAGATTGATGGTTGGAGTGGAGCAAGGCGACCCTTTGTCCCCACTGCTGTTCAACATCGCTATGGATTCTCTCATCCATACACTTGAAGTGGCTGACTCTGGGCAGATCTGGGGTGGGCATAAGCTCACCGCGCTGGCCTTCGCAGATGATCTGGTGCTACGAAGTGACTCAAAAGACACTGGTCAGGAACCTGAAGATGGCCGAGGAGTTCTGCGCACTCACAGGACTTAGAGTACAGCCCAAGAAATGCAGTGGGTTCTGGGTCGAGGAAGGAGTCGTTGCGACGGAGGCTGAGTGGCGACTCGACAATGCTCACATAAAGATGGTTGGGCATGGCGAAAAATTTAAATACCAGGGGGTCGAGATGGGACAGAGAGAGGGAATCGTCCCAGTCGATATATTGAGCATATTGGAAGACATGATGGACAAGATAAAAAGGGCGCCACTCAAGCCGTACCAAAGGATCAACCTACTCAATCAATACGTGCTACCCAAGATCATCTATAAGGCCGACATGAGCGGGGTGCCAGCGACCAGATTGCCCCAGGCCGACAGGGCGTTACGAAGGAGAGTAAAGGAATTGCTGCATATTGCACAGTCCACATGCAATGCCCGCAAAGGCCGTCCCGAGGTTGCAGGTGAGGCGTACCTGGAACATGGCGATGTCTGACGACTGGCTGATATGGGAGATGGCGGTCGAGAAAGTCCAGGATGCGAGATGGCTGACTCTATGGACCAAAGCAGGAGGGAGAAGAGAGGACGTGCCGATCCGACGGGTGGAAGACGAACAGACGGTGCCTGCCAAGGAGCTACTCAAGCTCCCCCACTGGAGGGACGCTGAGAGCGAGACGAGGGGAAGTCTGGCGGTTCAAGGAGTCGGGGCGAGCGTATTCAGAGCAGACAAGACCAGCAACACCGTCAGGCTGACCTGATGGCGGTCGGCTCCGGTCACAAAGAGTGGCTTCATTCTCTGAAACCGCGTGTAGGGCTGTAGAGGTTGCAAAGTAGCGATTGAAACGTGCTCTCATATCCTGGGACAGTGTCCGTTCATGAAGAAGACTCGTATCATGAGGCACGACATGATGTGCGACCTGGTGGCTACAGAGGCACTGATGCATGGATGGGCGGTCGAATGGGAAAAGCGAATCTGCACCAAGCTAAGGAATGTTAAAATTCCGGATCTAGTATGCATAAAGAAGAACAAAATTTTAGTTATTGACGTTACGACAAGATATGTTCCATCATTCACTATCATTCCAGTTTCTCATTCAATTCTATTCGCTACGATTTAAACTCATTCTATTTCATTCTCTATGACTCAAAATCATTCAATATCGTTCAACATCCTTTCACCTTCCATCATTCACTGTCATTCCACATTCAATTATATTCTCTACGATTCAAACTTATTCAATTTCATTCTCTATGATTCAAAATCATTCAATATCGTTCAACATCCTCCCACCTTCCATCATTCACTATCATTCCACATTCTCCTGCAATTCTATTCGCTACGATTTAAACTCATTCAATTTAATTCTCTATGATTCAAAAATCATTCAATATCATTCCACATCCTTCCACCCAGATGGCTTCAACTCCGGAGCCTTCACACATGATTTCTCCAGAAATTGCATTCTCTAGTTACTATTGTTTTCCATAATTTGAAGGCTCAAAATGTTAGAAAATAGCGACAGTACGTTTGATAAAGTGCAAGTGCATGAAGATGTGGAAAGAAGAAAATCCTCTCGTGAAAGACACATAATTCTACTTTTTTCTTCCTCACCCTTTTTCGGCGCATAACTACTACCACAGTTTTCATCCGAATTTCACCGTTCCAACTTCGTTCTATTCCAAAAATTCACACAAAGCGTGCTTCCATTTTTCATGTCTTCACCTATTTCCCATAATTCACCATTTCAATTTATTCACCCCCAAAAATTCCATTCATTTCCAATGGTAGATTCAACATTTCACTATTAAATGCTTCATATTTTATATTTAACTCATTCAAGTCATTCATTTCACATTGTCGTATCCCCTCTCACACTTTCACCTCATTCACGCTTCAAAAATTCATCCATTTATCCATTCCCAATTGCACTCTTTCTACACACTACAGCTTCCCCATTTTTCATCCGATTCTCACTGTTCCAACTTCAATCAATTTGTAAAATTCACGCCATTCAGGCTTCATTTAATGTGTGTGTGTTGCAAGTGGGTATGTCAGATTTTCATGACCTACACAAGTTCAACACATTTAAATAAGTCATAAATCTATCATATGAGAATAGTAAACACAATCACATGTCTTTACTGTGCAAACTACTACTAGTTTCATTTGGTAAATGTATTTTGTTTAATAAATGCAGTGACAAACATGATGTCAGGGTTTTGGTATGGAGGTTGAGTGAGAGGAGGACCCAGATACAGTGAAGTGAGGCAGGAGTAACTTCATGGAAATTAAAGGTAAAGAAAACAAAGCACACAAGGCATGGGGAAAAAACTAAAATATCAAACGTACAAAACAACAGGGATTTAAAAAAAACAAGGACTAGGACTCGTCTTATTTCGACAAGGCAGGACAACTAACTGGGACACTGAACCAAAGAGAATTGAAAGCAAACAAGGAACTATATACAAACAAGGTAACGAGACAACAAGGAACACCTGGACAAGACACAAAGGGTTGGAGGGAGCTGATTGCTTCACACAAGGGAATGGGGCTCCAAGCACAGCTGGACACAATCAGGTTTAACAAGAGACACACCAAACACAAGGAAAAACATAAAACTAAATACTAAACCAAAAACAACATACACACACCATGACATATGAACCTGAAATTAATTGGCATTCTGCTACCACGACATATTACAATCCTTTGGAACCGAAGCACTCACTTGTGTTCAGAAAGCCATAAGTCCTCTGAATTGGGGTACTTCTCGACCACACTAAGTCAAACTTTTTCAATGCGATTTCTTGACTTCAACATAGCACAATATGCCAGTTTGTCTCCAAATGTAATCAAACCTAACCACTTTCTCCTGTTCTGAAAGCAGTAATTGCTTCATGTTGGGTAGTTCTGGTCATTTTGCAGACAACAGTGATTAGAAGTTTTTCATTTTAATTTTGTCACTTAAAAAAAGCAAAAGATCAACAATTACTCACCAAGTTTAGTAAACTTAAGCAGTCTGAAAGCAGTAAGAACTTCTTGTTCAGATATTTCTTTGTGTACTGCGTTTGGCTGTTTTTTGCAATATTGAAACATTTGTAAAATGTTCTACAAGTCATATTGTGATGGCCTGAAATGGAACCGATGTTTTTCTTTGGGTTCGGGTAAACCTAACCCTAAGTTTTCCTCTCTCACACCTCGAGGGCAAAACACAGGAATCTGTTGAAGTGTGGACTTCTGTCTTGCCTGACAAATACAATTTAAAACAAAAAACAAAGACTTTGAAGAAATGTCCATGGCTGATTTTTCATATACATTGGTGTTGATGAGGAAGACACGTTGGGCATGGAGCAACGACTTTTCTGCGATCGACCTTGTTTTGACATCATTTGTTTTTAACTGGAATTAAAGCGAAGCCTTTTTTTGTTCAACTCCAACGGCGTCGTTTTTTTGGTGTTGTCATTGCTGGAATGAAAGACTCGTCAAAGAAAGGCACCAGTCAGGATTTTCATGCCCTGCTCACATAGCGACAAAAAAAGAGTGTAAGTTGCTCCGACAGTGCATAATGTTTAAAAAGATAAATTCAAGATAAGAAAAGAAAAAAATAAATAAAACATTTGTTGCACTCCATTCCCTGACATTGCAGTATTTTCTCAAGATAAGACATGCGATGAAGTCCTATTTCATACTTTTGTGATTTTGTGAATTGTTGCTGCAGATGAAATATTCTTGGTACCAAATAACATATTGTCAGCCTCTTAAAAATAATGCCCCTAGTCATATTTTGACAAAGTATTATTTAACAAGTCCTTACACAATCAATGTACAGCACTAATACTGCTTTCAGACTGCAGATGAGTGCTGAAGTTTACTAAACTTGGTGTAACGGATGGGTGGAACTGTAATGGTGCGAAAAGGACCCAAGAGCAATCGGAATATGAGAAGGGGTTTATTTTGGGGGAAGCAAGTGAAGGCAGTGGATCCGGCGTTCAGCAGGGCCAGGCGGTGGAGTGGTCGACGCGGTCCGGTCTTCAAGGGCAGGAGGTGGGGATACGGGGCTTGGCCAGACAGGCAGATGGCTTGAGGAAGCACACAACAACAAGGGGATTAATGTGTCAGGTTTAAATGCCCTGACGCCTTTCTTGGACTGTAATAACTTAATAAAAATGGCTGAAAATCAGAAATAAATCAGGCATGGTTTTCGTTCTGACCGGTCGCGAACGGGAGAGAGAGATACAGCAGAGAAGACAAAGCGTCTTGCTTAGTTCAGCCTTGCTCACTTCTCTCTCTAGTCTCTCAATCCCGCCACTTCCTCTTTTATTCGTGTTTGACTCCTGGAAACAGGTGGTTAACTGACAACTGACAATACAGGTCTGTTTTAGGCTAAACTGATTACCAGAAGACTGGAAAGTAACTGACAATAGTGGTTTGTTTTAGGCTAAACTGATTACCAGAAGACTGGAAAGCTACTGACAATGAAAGCCTAAAACAAAAGTGTAAGCGTCTGTGTGTGTGCAATCATTACTGATACAAGTATTCTATAGAAACATGATTAGAAATACACAAAACTGATTACATAAAGTTACTTGGAGTCAATGTGATCCTCAGCAACTTATCTTACATAATGCAAGCACAAGAACAGAGGTCTGTCTGATTGCCCTTATAAGTCGCACTTACAATTGTCAAGTTCAAGCCAGTGTTTCATTTGGGTCAATGAAACAGACTCAGCTGTCATCTCTCATTTTCTTGAGCACTGGCGATTTGTGAGATCATTATTGCCTCGCCAAACAGGCGGCTTCCTGAGGTGTACAAGTTTTGGTCCTGGCAGTCATCACCACTTTAACACTGGAACGCCTATCCTTCTTCGGGCATTCTGCATTCGCCGAGTAAAACTTGTAACAAGCGGGTCCACGTGGATGTGTAGCTACGCAACCATGACATAACATTAACCAGCTCCCGGTAAATGATCTGAGGAAGGACATAGTGGTTCAAAAACCTGAGCCTCGGCGATGGATTCAGATGAGCCATTCTAATTTTCTGAAGCCATCCCTCCATCGTCTCCCTATTCTCTGGAGGAATAATGCCTTAGCGTTAGGGATAGGGATAGAGATAGAGTTAGGGTTAAGGGTTAACCTAGCCCTAATCCAAAGAGAGGCCATAACAATGTGACTTGCTGAACATTATACAAATGTTTCAGTTTTGCAAAACAGCCAAACACAGTTCGGAAAGTACCCAGATGTACCTTAACAAGAAGCACTTACTGCTTTCAGACTACAGATGATTGCTTCGGTTTATTGATCTGCTCCAGGATCAAACCATCAACATCTTTACATTCTTTACTGTCATTGAGGTGAAATGATGTTAACTTCAAATTCTTTTGTGAGATAAAATTCCCCACTCTGGTTGATGACGGCAGAAAGCTGTGGATCACATCACAGACCAATCACAGCAGTTTGTGTTCTCTTCTTCGGCTGTGGTTTGAAAGTTTTGACCAAAATTGTTTGACCTTAGAGATTCTTTTTTTATTATTTGTTTGCATTTGCTTTCATACATCTGTTTGTTTATTAATTCTCGTTTTTCATCATTTTGATCATGATGAAATTCTGTCTTTCCACTGCATGATAACTCAACTGAGGCATTCTAATGATGTACTTTTCCTCTCTGCTCACTGTTCCTCACCTTAGAAAATAATTTCAACCTAACTGCTAGGCAAACAAAGTTCAACGGGTTTCATTTTTAAAAAAGCAATTATTTATTGATCACAATTCTGACTGTGTTTTGAAACAATTTCCCAACCATCACAAATGTTGAACATGTGTACCGCCAGTGGTACATTCATTTGTTATTTTTTTCTAATTCTAAATGTTTTTCTCATATGGATTTAAAAAGAAAAGACCCTAACCCCAAACATACATATGCTGTTTTCCCTTCTGCAGAAATGTATTGGTAAACGTTTTAGACTTTATATATATTTTCCAGTTTGCCATTCACGTTTGTTGTGGTTATGAGTGAATGCTGCCAGCATATGAATGCGTGTTTCACAATGAAAGATGGCAGTTATTGTACAGTGGAAACACTCATGTAATGCTTTGGGCCCATACTTTTATTATCTGCCAAAATGAAAAGAAATATTCCATTGTCTTTAAATATTATTATCGGGGAAGTCATGTAAAAAAAAATTCTTAACAATGTGTTGCTCCCCAATCATCTAAAAACTATATTGTGACCAATATTGCTTTTGTGGAATCTTGATGAGGCAGAAAATCCACCCATTTTTTTATTTATTTAATCTCAGGGGACTGTCCTTTTTGCCACTCGCTATCGTGTGAAAATAACATCAGTGGATAAACACGTGATTTTTTTCTTTTCTGCCTTCCCTATACGGTGCCTAACTCAAAAGTTTTTTCCACCATTGAGCTTTGTACTCATGTATTTATGATCAATGACTCGTATTGTTCTGTAAGAGTAATCAGACAAAAAGGTTGAATCAAAACAGCAACATCACACATACTGGATACTAAGGTCACACATTGCCCTGGGAAGGAGAACACAACCTTTGACAAGAATCAACGCTATCAGCGTCAACCTGTTCCTGACACAGGTCACCATCCTGTCCTGCCTGAAATATGTTCTTGCACCGGTGCATAACAAAAAAAAAAAAGAAAAACCTCATTGACAACCATCTTGTTACCTGAGCTCCACTAACCACAGCCCTGAAGTTAATCCTCAAAATGTATCAAATACATATTTCTGACCATTTTTGTGACATGCTGTCACATAGGTATCATGAAGTTTGACTGGCAACATCCGAAAATAATAATGACAATAAATGCAGGAGCACCTCCCATCATGCGGAAAGAAAGTAAACCACAGTAGTTTGGCTTCAACTGACTTTGATTCAACCTATTGTTGAAATACATTTTTGTGGGTAATGCTATTTCATTTTTTGTGCATTTTTTTCTCTCTGTATTCTTGTTTATCATTAATAATTTATCATTAATAGATGTATGATTGAAGTTGCAAGACGTTAGATGATTTTGTATTGTGTGTTATACCTTGATGTGGTGTTTTTTTTTTCAAAAGTAATTCTTTTTTTTTGGGGGGGGGGGCTCTTTGAGCAGTTGGACATTATAAATACTGGTCAAGGCAGACAGCCGCCCACATCAAGTCTGGAGTCTGCTCTGATTAATTTATTAATTTGTGTTTCATGCTATTATATGAAATAAATCCAACAGGACATGGTGTGTGTATGCAAAAAAAGTTGCAGTTTCGACAAAAGATGGGTCACTGCGTGTTTAAGAATGCTTTTTACTCAGCAAACATTTTCTCCCCTGAATATATGCACCTCTGCTTTGCGTTTTCCTTTTTATTTAATTTTAACTTGAACTTTTTTCCATATGTAACAGAAATATATGTATTTAAAATGTCATCACATCAAAAACAAATTGGCAAAAAAAGTAGGATCTATATTCTGTTTTACAAAACATAGTTATGCGTCGTTTTTACCTTAAAAAAAAATCCATTATTTCATTAATTGTTTTTTGCCGCCGGTATGTCGAGGGCGTTTGGGCTGACCACCGTGACATAGGTGGCCATTTTTCATTCTACAGTTGACTGAGCAAGAGGTAGGATGGTTTATTGGTTTAGACATACAGAAAACTCCTTTTTAACTTGTTGTACTCTTCAGTGTTCTCTGTAAAACACCATTAACTATTTATTAGTATGTAATTATTAATATGTAATTGTCCCTTTATCAGGTAGAAAACCGAATATGCCAATTTAAATTGGTTAACTTTAGCTGTGCTGTACATGTTGACTGTAATTGATATGTCAGAGTCAGAAATTTTGATTTTGGTCGTAGGTCTAAATTAAATTCATATTCGTTCACATTTGGCTAAAAAAAGGCCTTTGTTGAATACCTAGTTTTGAGATTCGATAATTCAGTCCAATTTAGCATGTTCCTTCATCAAGTGTTGCTAGGTGCCCACATGGCGATCGATAACTCTTACACGAGACACAGTCACGTTGACTGTAATAGGAATGAACGCATATTTAAATATTCCTTAGTCAACACTTTTCCATGTGATCTTCCGTTTTTTTGTGCACCTTTATTTTATTTTTCTGGGTCATAAGCCCCCCAAAGAGACACCGTGGGAAAATGAACGTCTCAATCTCATTCATTTTCCCACGGTTTCTCGGTGGGGTGGGAGGGGAACGGGGGGAAGGGGAGGGGAAGGGAGCGATGGGCGCATGCGCGGGGTTTCCTGGTCAGGGACTGGGGTTCCTTCGAGAAAAAAAAAACTCCGAGAGCGCATTGCTTCCCTCCTACGATTCGGAAACTCGGGGAGTGTTCAAATTTGCCGGTGAAGTTTTTCAGTATGGCCCAAAAGAAGCAGTTCCGGAACATGCTCTCTGGAGCCGTTCCTGTTGGGGATGCGGTGCGCAAAGTGCGTCAGGGAGAACAGATGGAAAGAGTTCAAGCATGAGCTGCGGATTGCTTTAGAACATAGGATAGGGATCGATAAATAATGGGAGGGTAGCGTGCACCTGTTCTTCGAAGACACACACTTCTCAAGTCGTGTTAGTCGGAGTGATGGATTCATTAATTAAATAGGGAATTAAATAAATCAGATAAATAAATATATGCACCATTAAATATTTAGATAAAAGTGACATTAATTAAATGTTTCATGTATTAAGTAAATATTAAATTAAATAAATCAATGTGTCATTAATTAGTTACATTACCATTATATGTACAAATATTAATTTATAATTATTTCTGAGTTAAACATTTAATTAATTAATTACTATTTTATCATGGTGTATTTTTTTTATTTAATCTTGGCACTTTCATCCTCTGTAGAACTTCACTGAAGGCCTACGTGTTAAATGCATGGCCCGCCACTGCATCCATTCAATATAAGCTTCCAAAAATGTGTTTGGAATGAAACATCAAAATAAGTGGTCTACCTCTTTGCGATGGATTTAAAACCGACAACAACAACCAAAAATGAATTACAAATACCAATTATTTTTATGTCCTTATGACCTTCATATCCCACCGTTTAATTATGTCGTGGTCCGCGGCTTTGGACTGTTTTGCAGTTAAGTATGCATCCGACACTGAATGGCTTTTTTTAAGGACACTGCCACAACCTTTGCGCATTTTGAGGGACCAAGTTACGAGATTCCAAAAATGATCAACTGCACGCGATGTTAGACTCTCGTGGTTGTGAAAAAATGCTTCATGCGTGTTGATGTGGCAGCAGTTGCGTTTTGCTGAGTTATGTACGAGTTTTATGATATGCGTCACGCACGAGATTTCTCTCTCTCTCTCTCTCTCGGTTTTGTAAGAATAAAAATTAGAATTTAATGGCGGTCTGACGCGTGTCTTTTGAAGATGCTACAGTACATTTTCTCACTTTTATTCATATGATTTCGGTCCCTTCTACATTAAAAAAATGGATTGTTGCTCAAGACAAGTGGAAATTGTTTACAAGTATTTATTTTAGTATTCATGGATAGTTCCATTGGCATAGTGCATAGTTTTTGGTTCAATTTAAAATGCACGAAACATTTACACACTTGCACTAAACAATGCATATTGCGTTCGTAGAGGGCTTACAGCACCACACAAACACACAGAGACGAGCATGGCAGCAATAAAAAAAAAATAAAATAAAATTATTGAATCATATCGGGAACTGAAAATTTTGTTGTTAAATGTCAAAGTAGGACGCATTCAATATGCTCTGTTTCAGCTATTCTCCTTCAACACTGATATCTTAAAGTATACCTGGAAAGAAAAAATAATAATTCTTTGTTTTTCCACTTTCTCTTTCAGAATGGCATCAAATATCATAAAAGCAAAGGCAGTCGCAGTACGGGAGGCTGTAAGGGCCAGAAATTGGTCCCTCTCCACTGATGGCTCCCTCAAAGCCGTTGGGACGTACAAAAATAAAACTGTTGCCCTCTGTGGCCACCATTTTCAAAATGGTGTTGTTTGAGAATTTGGCTGCCCAAGTCACAGAGGGCAACAGTTTTGTCTTTCTTAATTTTGGCTTTCAGCCAGGGCAGGAGTCCGCCCTTCTCACCCGGCCCAATTCAAAAATCTACGTTGGCGCAGCTATAGAGGTCACCGCTGCACTGGAGGAGCAGGCCAGGCTACTCCTATTTCCGCCGTCCTCAGGAGGTGAAGGATTACCCTCCTGAGGGGATGGTGTCCTTGGAGGGGCAAATAGTAGATGTAAGTTTATTGCACGCATGCATACACAAATTTACAAATGTACACGCACACACACAAACACACATGCACGCATGCACATACATACACTTGTGAACACATTAACATTCCCTCAGAATTAACCTTGCGTTCCAACCAGGGACAGCTACAGGATTTTTTTTCTCTCTCCTGAGGCTAAAGATGGGCTTGATTGATTCAGATAGGGGCTGCGAAAATATTTTTTAAATATATTTTCGAATATCACTTAACTGGGACTACGCCGATTTCTGTTGGGGCTCGATCACCCTACATCCCTTGCTCCTATTTCGCGTCATCCCTGGTTCCGATGCAATAATTGAATTTTCCTGCAATCCTGTTTTTTGAGCAATGGAATTAATTTTTTAATTAATTATTTTTTTAAAATGCAAGATACAGTCCTTCTGGGTCTACTTTCAAATAAACAAATGAAGCGCCCCAGGCACTTGAGGCTTCAAAAGTCACTTTTATGGTTGACTAAAACGAAATAATCCAAAGTCTTTTTATTTCATTCATTCATATTACACATTCAAAAATTGGATTGGTGCCCAAGAAAACTGAAATATGTTCACAAGTTTTTCTTTTATTATTCATAAGTAGTTTCATAGTAATAGTTCAACTTGGCAGAGTGTATAGCTATTGGTTCCATTTAAAATGCACGAAACATTAACTCGCTTGCGCTAAACATCAATGCGTATTGCGTTTGTGCATGGCTGCAGCACCACATGAGTGCACAGAGACAAGCATGGCAGCAATTAAAAAAAATAATAGAAATATCAAATCAAATCGTGCTTGAGTGAATTGTTAGATCCCCACCAGACTGACATTGATGCATATAAAACATGTGTTCCCTTGCATTAAGCATTGCGATATAATACAATACAATTTTATTTAAATAGCCCATTTGACAACAGCTGGAGCTGTAACAGAACGCTTTCCATATGCCGTCAAATAAATTAGCAGGTAATTAGAACACAAATATAAACACATTTACACATTTAGCTGAATCGCGACAGTCTCATATTGAGTCGAAAGCAAAAGAATAAAAATCTGTTTTCAAACAGGTTTTAAAAATGGAAAGAGATGGGAGAGCTCATTCATTCTGACACAATCATTGCAATGTGCTATTTATTGCGAGGGTACCCACTTTTCTTTTTGTTGTTCTTCAGTGTCAGCTTCACAGTTCTGTTTGCACACACATCATGCGCACAGACATACATGATTCAAATGTTTGTTTTTTTTCAATTTGGTCCACATTAGATGCGTCCAATTCGCATGGTGCGGCTGCGTGGGGCCCGGCCTGTGCCAATGCGCAACGTGACCATAATAAAAGTAAGTACATCATTTATAGTTTTCCTGTTTTTGCATTTCATTCATACACACTGAATATGCATTTTTAAACTATTGCAGGACGATGTGCAGGTGAATGTTGCAATCTGGAAAGAGGCCAATTTGGTCAAAATCGTATCGGGAGCCAGCTACACTTTTACACACCTCATCGTGCGCCACAACGATTTTGGGTTGACCCTCCAAACAACCCAATTCACAGAAATCAAAGTGAGTAAATACATTGCTCTAGATCAATGGTAGTCAAAAGGTTGCTACATACTTGTGGTCCATGTACTAAGGCCCTTTTTAATATCAACCCAGAACAGGTGTTCCCCATCCTGATTTATACTTATTAAATTCATTACTTAAAGAGATCTTGGGTAAAAGTTGTTTCCAATTCACAAAAACTGTTTTTCTTCGACAGAGCTGTAACTACGAGAAAACGATTGCGATAATTGGATTTTCGGTGGTGGAGTCAAAGGTGGAGGTGGTGGATGAAGCGGGTCAGCTCATTGAAATTCCCCTCAACATCTGGGAACATACTTTTCCTCAACCCCCCACTCTCCCCCCTGGTGATAATGGACTGTCTGTCACCATAACTATGTCAGAGGGAGAAATTGTACAACTCCAACTATAATACAAACACACGCCCACACGCACGCACACACCCCCACACACCACATCATTAAAAATAAAAATTCATATCCTAAAAATTTGAAAGTTTGTGGATTCATTTTGGCGAATCACCTAGTCTCATGGGTTTCAGCTTTTATTTTTGATGGATAGTGAATAATACAGTTCAGCGCTTATTTAATTGACTCAATTAACTAACTATGCACCCTTATCAATCATTAGTGTACAAAACTTAACATTTAGTATGTTAATATAGTATCTGTAACTCAATTACCAGTTACGTGTGCAATTTCAATATTAAACAGTTATCTGGACAATCGGAAAAATGTTTATGCACAGTAAAACAGGTAAGCCATCTCTGGTTATTTTACAATTCAGTCTTCATGGGAAAACTTTCAGCAATTTGATTTTCTTGTTTAATACATAGTTCTGCACAGCAGGTGGCAGACGAGCACCTTAAAACGTCAGATGTCATTCTACACACGAAAGAAGAACGTGATGGAGGTTCTCCCTCTTCTGTCAGTCAACCTGAGAAATATGTTCTTGAGGATAAATTTGTATGCCACAGATCGATTAGGCGCCGCAAATGGTTCAAATGGAGCCATAGCTCCTATCAGTGGGAAGACCGTCTGTGAGTTTTTACTTGACTTCTTCATTACTTACGTTTAAATGTCCCTTTAAACTGAAGAATTGTTATTTAAAAAACAATAATGTTCCGCCATTCTCGATGACATCAGAGGTGGAAGTCGGCTACGTCACATGCATAGTCCCAATTGTGCAATATTGGTACTAAAGGATAATGTAAATGGCAGTCAATTTAAAACTGAACAAAGGTTAGACTGCTCGGAGCCACTTTTGTGATCCTGGCATGGAAGTCCATTGTTTCAGAGGGGTCTCGTTCACACCTCCTGTGGTGCAGCTGTGATCTAATCTTCCTGCATTCCTCTCCTGAGTGTCTGGTCATTAGCATGGTCTAAACTTCAGTTACACTTAAAGGATTTCATACTTTTGACTATTAAAGGAATATAAGAGTTTGAGCTTAACATAGTTCATTAGATGTTGGTGCATCCACTGTATGAAAATGTGATATTGTAAAATGCTGAGAGTGTGACTGGTGGCGCGAAACTGGTTGCGGGGGTTGTGCATGAATGGAATGTTTTAGAAGCAGATGGTGCTGAGCGAGACGAGATGACTCCGGGACCAGTGGACGAAGGAGAGGCCATCGGGGGATAGCACAAGCAGGAGGAGTCGCCACGGGATTCGGCGGGAGGAGAAAGACCAATGAGAGCGAGCTAAAGTTAACTGCAATACACATAGCCAATAGAATCATGCCAGGATGCCTTTGTCTGTGCCATTTGCATGTTGTATAGTATGAATCAGTACTGGGCAACTCGGAGGTAGAACACATTCGCTGGTGGTATGAGAGGTGTAGAGTTGTATTGAGAGGGACTCGAGATCCAGGTGCCATGTAGAAATCTGTGTATTGGGAATAAATCCATTCGTGCGTGAAAATGCCGGCTTCCTGATACCTTTCTATTGCAGAACGAGCGCGCATATTGTTGGATGAGTGAGAGTTGGGTAAGGTCGCAAATTGGAGTCAGATTACTTATTTCAGTTTACATTGGGTTAAAGTTAAATTCTAACATTGATATAAAGATAAATTCCAACAGTACGCTTGGAACCTGGGCTCTCTGACACCGCGTGTACACTTCAACGAGGTACTACGTATGATGTCGAGAGTCTATTGCAATTGGGCCATTCTTTGTCGCGGTCTTCTCTCTGACAAATTGGCATATTCAGCAGCCACAATATGGTGAGCAGTTGCTGCGATAGCGGGTGCAGCACAAGGTTATTTTACTAAACGAAAACGAACTAAAAAACTAGAATAGAAAAAACACATATTTGAAAATGAAAAAAATAAAACAAAAATTCTCTTTAAAAAATTAAAACTATATGAAACCAGTGATGGCAAAATGAAGCCCCAAACAGTAGTCAAGACATGCAAGGAAATACCACACGTAGGATCTTCAAGATGATTCATTTTTCTTCACTACGCCATCATGTGGACAGAAAAATGTTTAGCATGCTCGGTGCATGCAATAAAATGTGTAGGTGTAAATCATGCTCTGAACACCTAAAAAATATATATTTGAAGAGTGTTTTGACATGAATTGTTCAGTGTTACCTTTTCTATGTTTGTGCTTATGCAACTTGTGGAAATGTGAAATTTGGAGGTAAAATTAAGTGCTTATTCATCTTTATTTAAAAAATTTTTTTCCCAAGTGTTATTTCCAACTACACACAAACCTCAAATCTAAAATAAAGTCTTGATTTGATTTTTTTTAATAAAATGACCAATGTAGGGAATTTAATTTCAGATACACTTGCAAGGCCATTTTCAAGGCAGACCTTTCAAGAGAAGCTAGGTCATCCAACACTCACCCAGTAGTGCGTAAGTGTGTATATTATTAGCCGTTGTGTTTATGGTGAAATTATGGTATTGCGAGGGGTGTTTATTCACGTCAGACTAAGTAGGACTTCACAGAAGGCCTGCGTGTGAAATGCATGGCCCATCACTGTAGGGAATATGTCCTCCGTTTTCGCCATTGGCCATTATATATATATATATATATATATATATATATATATATTTATTCTGTAATGCATCTTCATCAGGCGAGTAGACATAAAAAACATTTGTCTTTCTTAATAGTGTATTATTTGAAACATTGTTTTTAAAATTTGTATCATTGTAACACAAAACTCATCGAAATACAGAAGTGTATCACCTTGGGTGCTTGACTGTATTTCTGGATCGACAGAAAATAACATTCAGTGTCATTCCAAATCATTCAATGTCATTCAGTATTATTCCGCTGTTCAATGTTATTCACTTTCATTTAAAATTATTTAAAGTCATTCCGTATTTATATTATTCACTTTGATTTTTCATTCACTATTCAGCCTAAATCAATATTTCAGTGTCATTTAGTATTTTTCAAAAACATTCAGTGTCATTCACAATCATTCAATGTCATTCAGAATCATTCAGTTGTTCAATGTCATTCATTTCCATTTAAAATTATTTAAAGTCATTCAGTTTTCATATTATTCACTTTGATTTAATATCATTCAACTTTATTCACTTTGATTTTATATCATTCAAATTGATTAATTATGATTCAAAATATTTGACTTTCATTCACTATGATTCAAATTCATTCAACCTCATTCAATATTTCAGAGTCATTCAATATTATTCAAAGACATTCAGTCTCATTCAAAATCATTCATATCATAAACCATGTCATTATTTTCATCATTGCCATTACCTTCATAATCAGGGCCAAGCAAAGGATACAATTGAGCCAACCGGTTGTCCATGGGCAATATTGCTTTGATTATCAATCTGTTAATGAGAGAACGCAGACACTGAATACAACAGCATCCTCACAAGATCAAGAATTCCGCAAAAACAGCGGTTGATACCAAATCAAAGACACCAGGGCTCTGTGTTGTCCAAAGGCATTCGTCCAGGAACTTCACATGGTGGCGTCAAAACCAGATTGTCCTTTCATTTTACCATTAACAGTCTGAAGACCTTCTATAGCCCTGGTCTGACTACCACCCGCCGTTGTGTTGTTGAGAATAAATGTGCAACATTGTTCACCGAACAGAGCACACCACCTCTCTCATCCAACGACATATCAACAGCTATCCTGTTTCGGAATGCCATAAGGGATTGGCTGATAGCCTTTCATGCACAGTTTCAAACCCTTTTTGCGTCCAATTACCCAATTTTGTGCACATTGTGATGGATGCAATTGACCTGTCTGCGTTCCTCATTCGAGGACTCAAATCTTGCTGTTACTTGAGCTACGAATTTACACTTACTAAGTCCACCAATAGCTTCAATGTATCTTGAATTATTTTGGCCGTGCCACCCTGCTTTCCCTTTTTTTAGCGTCACCAATGCCCTGGCATGACAGTGGACTGTTCACAAAGTTTATACACAAACAATATAAAACATACAATTTCCCATCAATCAAGTACATTTTGTGGAATGGCACTCTCCAGAAGCTACCAATAATTCGACAGCAATTCACTGGCATACAACCGAAAGCCCTCAAATGTTAACTTTAGATTCAAACAAACAACAATGTGACATGTTACATACAAGCGTTGCTTCTGTTGGAGTAAATAGCTTCTGCTGGATCGAAGTTGGATTCAAAGTAAAGGATAATGTAATTATGGCAGTCAATCTAAACAGAGCAAAGGGTAGACTGCTAGGAGCCACTTTTGTGGTCCCGGCATGGAAGTCCATTGTTTCAGAGGTGTCTCGTTCACACCTCCTTTGTTGCAGCCTTGATCCAATCTTCCTGCATTCCTCTCCTGAGGGTCTTGTCATTAGCATGGTCCAAACTTCGGTTACACTTAAAGGATTTCATACATTTGACTATTAAAGAAATATAAGAGTTTGAGTTTAACATTGTTCATTAGATGTTGCTGCATCCAGTGTATGAAAATGTGATACTGTAAAATGCTGAGAGTGTGACTGGTGGAGCGAAACTGGTTGCAGGGGTGTGCAAGAATGGAATGTTTTAGAAGCAGACGGTGCTGAGCGAGACGAGATGACTCCGGGAGCAGTGGATGAAGGAGCGGCCATCGGGGGATCGCACGCAGGAGGAGCCACGGGATTCGGCGGGAGAAGAAAGACCAATAAGAGCAAGCTAAAGTTAACTGCAGGATACACATAGCCAATAGAATCATGCCAGGATGCTTTTGTCTGTGTGTCATTTACATATTGTAAAGTCACTACTGGGGAACTCAGAAAAAGTAGAGTAGAGTTCTGTGGATGGCAGGAGAGGTGTAGAGTTGTATTGAGAGGGATCCGAGACCCAGGCGATTATGTAATAAATCTGTGTATTGGGAATAAATCCACTCGTGCGTGAATATGCCGGCTTCCTGATACCTTTCTATTGCAGAACGAGCGCGCATATTGTTGGATGAGTGAGAGTTGGGTAAGGTCGCAAATTGGAGTCAGATTACTAATCTGAGGTTACATTGGTTTAAGATTAAATTCTAACATTAATTTAGAGCTAAATTCCAACAAAAGCCATCTCTCTTTCAACAACTCTATATTTCCCTCCCACACGTAGTTGAGCCATTAACACTTCCTGATTTAGGTTACATCCGCCAAAATAAAAGCATGCCTTTCAAAATAAAAGTCATCATAAACAAATAAACTTTGCCTGAAAGGCAGAACAATCTATCATATCCACACCACTATCAGATTTCCCCTCTTGGTTGTGGATTGAAGTTTATTTCAACCACTGTCAAAACCAGACACAATGGTGTTGATAAAGTTCCTAACCGCTCTGGTCTGTCAGCAACATTTATACAATTGAAATATTCAAGAGCTATTTTTTTTTTTATAGAAAACATGTTGATCATCCACTCTAGTCACAGGAAACACCCAATCCATCCATGTGTTATCAAGATTAGCATTATTCATAATGTCAAAACACAATTTTGTTTGCGTAATTTGGAAATCTTGTTTTCGAAGTGCTATCCTTTCATGAAAGTACATACCATCCCTCGCAACTTTTTTCTGTGGACCAATAGTTACCCACTTGAGTACTAATTAGAGAGTTCCAACGCAAATCTAAAACATGTCCTCCACAAATACGTCTCATTACCTTTTTCAGTTATCTGCTTGGTGTTTGCAAATGCCTTTTCATTTGTAATTGGGACTCGCAATTTTGGTATTGTACGATCACATCAGAGTTTGCTTATGTAACTCTGGGTCATCCCCACATATAACATAACAGAAATATCAGAATACCATTGTACATCCATCGAACATGGAACAGCTACGTTTAACCACTTCTGGGACATTTCAGCTAAAATATACGTTCTACTTAGTCAGGTGTCTTATGAAATAAGACCATCTTATTATCAGACTTTTTCTCATCTCCTTTGTAGGAGTTTTCAACCGAAATGACCTTTTTAGAACGCGTCAAATGAACCAAAGCTGACTTTCCTGCCATCCTTACCGCTGTGAGCGTTGTCAATAAAACTTAAAATGTTTCTTACAAATGTTTCTTCTTCACACTTTGTATTCTAACATTTTTCTCTTACAGTCAGCTAAAGTAGCTTCATCATTCCCATTGGTTCTTAAATTTGAGGTCTTCTATAAGGCCTTATAATACAATATAATACAATGCAATGGGATTGTCTGTATAGAACTCAAATTATATCACATTAACATATATAAAGTAGATACGAGAAAAACTGCAGCACAGCAACATTCTCATGTTGATTTATAAGCCCCAAAAAAATGTATCTTCAAATGAGTTTTAAAAGTGGACAGTGAGGCGGCTCGCATAACATTTAATGGAAAGCGACAGTGCTTGTCGTGTTCACAGTTTTACTAATTCTACATACTGTGTCCACTGCCTCCCCATTTCCTCAATCCATAGCCTTTTTTTTCTCTTTTTTTTCATTCATTCTTTTGTAATTGTGTTTGTGTTCAGATCACAAGTTGTGGCTTCTTCAAATGTGTTTTTCGCAATGGTGTTCTTGTGATCTCTTCAGTGTCAAATTCATTGCGTCTTTGGCTCAAATGAAACACTGGCTTGAACTTGACAATAGCAAGTGCGGCTTATTAGGGCAATCAGACAGATATAAATTTGCACTGTGTTACCTCTGTTCTTGTGCTCGCATTAATCCCCGTGTTGTTGTGTGCTTCCTCAAGCCTTCTGCCTGTCCGGCCAAGCCCCGTATCACCACCTCCTGCCCTTGAAGACCGGACCGCGTCCACCACTCCACCGCCTGGCCTGCTGAACTCTGGACCCGCTGCCTTCACTTCCTTCCCCAAAAATAAACCCCTTCTCATATTCCGATTGCTCTTGGGTCCTTTTCTCACCATTACAGTTCCACCCAACCGTTACACCAAGTTTAGTAAACTTAAGCACTCATCTGCAGTCTGAAAGCAGGATTAGTGCTGCACTATGCAAACTACTACTAGTTTCATTTGAGAAATGTATTTTGTTTAATAAATGCAGTCGCAAATATTATGTCAGGGTTTTGGTATGGAGTTGGAGTGGGAGGAGGAACCATATACATTGAAATGAGGCAGGAGTAACTCCATGCAAATTAAATGTCAAGAAAACAAAGCACACAAGGCACTGGGGGAAAAATGTGTGACAGGAAGTTGTTAAGGTTGAGCTGGGATCTTGGCTGTTTTGCGACTCTGAAAACTTTGTAAAATGTTTAGCAAGTCACAATACTCTCTTTGGATTAGGTTAACCCTAACCCTAAATTTTCCTCTCTCACACCTCAAGGACAAAAAGGAGGAGTCTGTTGAAGTGAGGATGTCTGGCTTGTCTGACAAATATCAATGCAGACCTCAAAGACTTTGAAGAAATGTGCATGGCTGATTTTGCATTAACATGCAGAATTGTCTAGGCTCTAGACAATTTCTTTGTTTGCCCTAGACTCTAGGGCAAACAAAGAAAAGGCCAAAATGTTTTTCCTCTGCTGAACATCATGGGATGTGTGCAGAAAAGGACAGGAAAACCTGCTGTCATCAAATACTGCAATTTCTCATAGAATAAAAATCCTGAGGAATTTTACTGCACCTTGCTCAAGCTGTACCTGCCGCATCGTGCTGACTTGGCAGTTGAAATCTGCTTATCTGTGAAATGCACATGGAGGACTTCTAGAATTATTGGTGTCATCGTATGTGGCATTTTTGCCTCAGACAAAGTAAATGACGTGAAAACACCAGAGGAACCAACGTATTCAAGTTAGGCGGGCATAGCGAATACCAATTTAAGATGACCGCCGGTGGCTTCACTTCTCTTCACGGCAAGCAAGCGGCATTGTTTGTCCATCCATATGCAAGTCTGAGACAACTCCACACTTTTACAAACTCCATCGATCTTGAAATGAATTTTTTAATCATTTATTTCTTTTAAAGTCAAAACACGAACATTGAAATACCCGCTTTTGTAAAACCACAATGGAAATGCAAAAGCAACAACACAACGGAAATACTGAGGCAACGGAAGTGACCGAAACTCCCGCGGGATGGAAATAGACACAAAGTTGGAATAGTGATAAAAGTAAAGTTGTTTCATTGTTGGAGCTTGTGTCACTGTATCAATAATAATAATAATTTATGCTGTGTTTTGAAAATCGTTTATTTGTGATGCTCCAGTGGTTTGTCCGCACGTACGGACGACGGGTTCAACGTGTTCGAGAGGACAGTTAGCACTTGCCAGCCACAAAATAGACGTTGCTAATGTTGAGTTAATGTTTAACTAAAACAAGGCCGAGGCGCTCCATTGCGGTTTTGATAAGCAAAGTTGGAAAAATTATTTATCGCGCTTTATCAAGTATTGAAGCGTCTTCAAAAGACATTATGTCAGACATTATTTTTTTTTTATCTGCTTTATTGTTACAACATGTCTGCTCTGAGCAACGTGTTTCGTGATCGTTACGCACGGATCTCATCTTCCCTGTCTTCTTCGTCTGCTTCTTTCATTCTCGCACAACCTTCCCGTCTAATTTGTTTCATTATTCTTAATATTCCGCGGATAATAATATTGTGTGGACGCAAGGCTTACATTACAATTGTTAAGGTTGAACATTACTATTCCAACTTTGCATCTTTTCCCATCCCGCAAGAGTTTCACTCACTTCCGTTACCTCGGCACTTCCGTTGTGTTGTAGTTTTGCAATAGCGCTACGGCTCAAATGTTGTAGCTTTTTGTATTTCTGTTGTGGGTTTTGCAATAGCGTGTATATCTGTAGTTGTGTTTTGACTTTTGCAATTGTTGTGACCTTTCTCGGCCACCATACAAACTGCAAATAAACACTCAAATAAATCCAATACAATGCATCTTTAGTGACAAAACATTTTCCTTACAGCTGCAGTTGTAACAAAGCACTTTGTCAAACATTTGAAACCGCATTAAAATTACAAATACGATCAGATAAAAACATAAATTTTTAGTCACTCAGGCAGTGACTGCTTTTGTTGTTTGTTGGAAGCAAAATTATTCAGTCTCTTAGAAATGTCCGGCACAAGGCAACTTGAATATTGTCCTCAGAAGAAATAGGATTTCTCATCCTATCACATAGTTTAACAATTGCCCTCCATTATGAGAGTAGGCATTCTCTGATGTCAAATTGTGTGGGTATCCCTTCACATTTTCTGTTGGGCCTAACCTGCAGAGTATTAAGAAAGAAGAGGCCTGCTGACTATTTCGACATTATTTTGTGTGAAATAATCACTTGCTGATGCTTATACATCACACAATGTGGAGTTGCAGACTTGCCCAGCAAATAGTCTTCTGTTGGTCAACGTATCTATCCATGAAAAAACCTCATGAATTGCCATTCAGCTGAAAAGATGGAGGGAGCTCGCGGGGGACCGTGTGTCTGAGCAGTGAGCACCGCTAATCTGGCAGGTAATGGCTGCATTTACAAAAGAAAGCTAACTGTAGGCTGTTGACTTGTTAATTCAAAGCCTCACAGCCATTCGGCCACCCTTCAGTCATGGAAGGGCGAGTAAGAAAATCCCAGGCATTCTAGTGTTAAAGCCACAGCAGTTCTTCTACTACATTAATGGTGGTGTTGGAAATGTTTTTTTTTTAAATGTATCCACGCAGAGTCGACGAAAATATTGCACAGGCTACAACGACCGGCTGAGGGAGCAGACATTTCCAAGCCAACAATTATTCTCGCAGCCGTCACAGCACCTTTCTACATTTCTGGGACAGTTTGAAACCCCCATATCATGGCCTGGGCAATAAACTGGACAAAGTCAGAGCAGCGCTGTCAATCGCCGAAATACACTTCATTGATAAAATTTCCATGTTGTTGAAAGACCTTTTTGCATATGTGAACGCCAGATTGAAACAAATCAAAGGCATCAATTTACCTATTGGTGGGATGTATGAGTTGTCTGTTGGCGATTTCTATCATCTCCCTCCAGTGAGAAAGTCCAAACCTTTGCGCGTATATGATCGCTCTAGTCTCAACCACTGGTGTGACAATTTCAAAATCATCACACTGACTTCATGAGGCAGAAATATGATGTCGCTTTTGCTGTACTGCTGAATTGAGTCCGCGTCAAAGAGAAATCTGTGGAACGGTCTGTTCAATTTACTATTAATTTGGTGTTGTCTTGGATGCGAATATTTCAGCAGACAGTTGTTCCTCTTGATCACGATCATGTCAACTGACAATAAATAGACTCCATTTATTGAATCAGAATTGAATGGGGTGAATTCAATACATTCCTGTCGCCCAAACTACCCATTGATATTTGTATTTATTGTAGGTGGTGTTAAGTTTCATTTCCTTAAATCTGTACTATAAGTGGTGATTAATGCCTGTTCCAAAGCTTCTACACCTTAGGAAGTCGGACACAATTGCACATTGCCTTGGGATCAATCATCGAAAAAAGTTATGTAGAGTCATTCACTGGTGTGCCAAAAATGGAGCGCACATTGCGCGTGCGCTTTAGTGATGTCATGTCATGTCATTATCCACACCGCTTATCCTGTACAGGGTTACGGGAGGGCGCTGGAGCCTATCCCAGCTGACTAGGGGCGAAAGACACGCAACAACCTGAACTGGTCGCCAGCCAGTCACAGGGCAGACATAGACACCGTCACTGAGTGGGAACTGAACCCACGCTGCCCGCACACAACTCGGGCAAGTGTACCACTACACCAGAGGTATTCAATTAAAAGTCACAGAGGTCCACGACTAAAATTTCTTCCAATTAAAACGTCCGAACCAAAGTCCAACTTCCCTTAATGTCTAGCCTATGTTCAAATTTTTATATAGTTTTAATATTTAGCTATTTTCAACAGAGCGCACTTATAAACTAAATATTTAACAATGTTCCCATTCAACACCTTTGCCAGTCAAACAAATATAAGGCGTTTATTTCACATTCAAGAAAATGTGGCTCCAGAAACTTAAGGGTGCCACTTCCAGAAAAAACAGGAAAATATCTCCTGCAGAAATATATCAAGTGCTAAGCATTGAGTTAATATTTCTTACCTTTTTTTCTTTAATCAAAGAGTTATCAGCCTAAAAAAAAACGGTAAGCCTAATTATCCAAGTAAAGCAGGTCAACATGTTGAGTACACAATCAATAAAAATGGCTGTCCTCATGAAAAACTAATTCAAAATGAGCTTTGACACCACCTTTTCTTTTGAACATTTTTTTAACTTCTCTTAATGAGAAAAATGAGTTTGTGACTGCCCTGCCAGTGATTTAAATCTGGGTTGGAACGGAGTCAGGGCCATTGGGATTTGGTAGATTATTTTTCACATCAGGGTTTTGTGTTTTCCTTTAAATAATGTTTGTGCAAGCAACCGCATTTAAGCACTCCTTCACAACTTCCCCATCACCGAATGTTTTTTTACGTTTCCCCAAAATCCTTGATACTTTTAGTGAACATTTGTTTGCATGCCGCTGGGCTGTAAACGGAAATGTAAAAATCAGCTTTGTATTTGTATTTATTTTTTGAAAGTATGCAGAGACAGTGGATTTTAATCAAACAGTTTTGCTTAAATATGCCAGATTATAGCCAATCGCTAATTTGCATCCGCTGTCCCTGTTGCAGGTTGATGTTAGACGATACAATAGAAAACATAACATAACTTTAAAATACAGTACAGTTGCAAGAAGCACACGAATAGACATATAAATACATTGAATGCAACCAAGTATGAGTATGAGTTGTAAAGTGCTGCAGTACTATCTTCCATACTTGTTAATGTGTTGTAGTGCAAAAGTGCTTAACTGTTAAAATGCTACGAGTCAGCTGATGTCTCAAGTAGTAAAATCTTATTGCACTTCAGTTAGTACGCGGATGTTTGTGTACACACTAGAAAGAAAAAAAAACAGATTACAGCGCGAAAGACAATTCCAAAGACATATTCATAAACATAAATTACAAACAGAGGGTTTGCTACTCAATG
The DNA here is from genome assembly GCF_059441095.1 of Idiotropiscis lumnitzeri. Taxonomy (NCBI): domain Eukaryota; kingdom Metazoa; phylum Chordata; class Actinopteri; order Syngnathiformes; family Syngnathidae; genus Idiotropiscis; species Idiotropiscis lumnitzeri. The sequence goes on from NC_142406.1 coordinate 6,161,003, forward strand.
GTAATCATATAAACTGAGAAGAAATGTGATTACAGACTTGATTCTCAAGAAGCCAGGTTTTGAGGTGTTTACCAAAGGAAGTGAGAGTGGGTATGTCTCGTATGGCATTTGGTATTGTGTTCCAGGTGTGAGATGCTATGTATGAGAACACTGACTGGCCAAAGGTACTTTTTTGAATGGAACTATACAGTCACCTCTAGACCCTGACCTGTTCATATTCTTCAGCACATATTTATTAGGTGGAGGTGGAGCCAAACCATGGAGAATTTTATACACAAGGATACAATCAGAATATTTTAGTGCATGTTCCCAGCTCAGGAGTTCATATTTCTTCAGAATTTAACAGTGGTGGTATGTGTTCGGCTTTTTATCCAAGATTTTCAAGGACTGTGTGCAATTTTTACAGGCTTTAGTGTGGATTTACATGCCATTGCCCAACTAGTTAAACAATAAGTGATATGTGACATTATCATGGCATTTAAAAAAGGTTTTGATGAATCAAGAGTTAAATTATTCCTAATATATCTAAAGTTAGAGAGATTAAGTTTCATGTGATTCATTAATCTTTTTATTTGTTGTCAAAACTGTAACTGCGAGTCCAACATGATTCCTAGATATTTAAACTCTTGTACAACCTCAATTTTCGTTCCTTGCACATATGTTGGGATTTGTATCAGTAGACCTCCTCATTGAAAAGAACATACAGACAGTCTTTGATACATTAAGAACGTTCTAGCCAATTTGACACATCAGACATGGCTGCTGATAAATATTGTGCAGCTTGATATTTTGTTTTTGCATGTACATAAAAACTGCATTGTCAGCGTACTTCTGACAAGTAACAAAAGATGGACAATGTTGTGGAAGGTCGTTTATAAACAAGCTAAACAGCAGCGGTCCCAAAACCAACCCTTGAGGTACACCAAATTAATTATCTAATGTTGCAGATGTAATGTTGTGTATTTTAACACACTGTTTTCTGTTTTTAAGGTATGATTCAATCCATTTCATCAAGTCGAAGGAGAAATTAAAGTATGACAGTTTAGTCATTAAAATGCTATGATTTACAGTCTCAAATGCTTTCAAGAAACACTGCTCCCATCACACCACCTGCATCTAATTTTGATTTAAAGTCTTCCAATAGATAGCAGATGACCGTCTCCGTAGAGTGTTTTTTTCTGAAGCCAAACTGCATTTCATGTAGGGAATATGGACTGTTGTTCAAATACCTAATGAGTTGTTCAGCCTCTAATTTTTTGGTTATTTTGAAGACTAGCTTCTTGTCCAGGTTGAATTTCCTGAGGACCCTCAGGAAGTGCAGACGCTGGTGGACCTTCTTTATCACTGCTGTGGTGTTGTGTGTCCAGGAAAGGTCATCGGAGAGCTGTACTCCCAGGAACTTGAATGTGTGGACCCTCTCCACACACACGCCTTTGATTAGAGGGGGGGTGGCACAGTCTTGTTCCTCCTGAAGTCGATGACGATCTCCTTTGTTTTTGCAGTGTTGAGCTGTAGTTTATTGTCCTCACACCAAGCCGTTAGTCTCTGGACATCCTCCTTGTAAGATGTCTCGTCACCTTTTGAGATCAGGCCGACCACTGTCATATCGTCAGCAAATTTGACGATGGTGTTGTTTCCGTGGGTCGGGCTGCAGTCATCGGACCAAGTCATCGGCGAATGCCAGCGTGGTGAGCATATGCTCACCTCAAGCCAGCCCAGAACCAGCCACCTCCAGTGTATGGATGAGACAGAATCGTCCTACCGTAGGCTGATTCGACAGCCTGTTCTGACAAATCTACCGGAAGCGAATTTGACAGCCAAAGTACTACACCGTGCGCTTTCAGATATTTTATGCAGTATATTTACGCTTATATACAGGTAGGACGTTCTGACAGTTTAATTTATGGATATATTTACGCTTATATACGAGTAGGACGTTTTGACAGTTTAATTTATGGATATATTTACGCTTATATATAGGTAGGACGTTCTGACAGTTTAATTTATGCAGTATATTTACACATATATACAGGTAGGACGTTCTGACAGTTTAATTTATGGATATATTTACGCTTATATACAGGTAGGACGTTCTGACAGTTTAATTTATGGATATATTTACGCTTATATACAGGTAGGACGTTCTGACAGTTTAATTTATGGATATATTTACGCATATATACAGGTAGGACGTTCTGACAGTTTAATGGGATTAATTAAACAATTGGGAGAAGACAGTAGATGGAAGAACAAACTCCACAGTGTTTTGTCCACAAATATTTACATTTATTACAACAATAGTCACTGTGTGACTGGTCATCTTGGGGGACAAATTGGGCACATTGAAAATAGGCCCACCTGGTACATTTATGACACTGCACCTAAAAAGTAAAAAACAAGCACACATAAAAACAATGCATATGAAAATTTGAAATCAATCATATATATATACAATTTCAATCATGCTGGACTCTCCATCACTCTCTATCATGGAGCACACCACACAGTAGTCTTCCGCGTTGCCTACAAAAACAGCAAGGGCATTTTGTTAATCGGTGTAAATACGTGATTTGTGTAATTCATGTTGTGGTTACAAAACTAGCTATAAACTATAAAAGCTGTCCCAAACTTACCCTGATGTTCTAGCAGGGTACAAGCTATCTGTCTTCGAGCCTGCTCAACAGCTTCTGCTGCGGTCAGCACCCCCTTTATCTCACCAAACAATATGAAGTTTTCGGCAAACTGCAATACATGATTTTGTGGACATTCTTATTTAATTTTATAGATGCAATAAAATTGTATCCATTTAAGAAAAATAGTTTATATTTATATATATATGTATATATATATACACACATATATATATTATATATACATATATATGCATATTTATATATACATATATACACATATACATATATATACACATATATGTACACACATACATATATACACACATATATATATATATATACATATATATATACATATATACACACATATATATATACATATATACACACACATACATATATATATATGTATGTATGGATATATATATATGTATATGTATGTATGTATGTGTGTGTGTGTGCATAAATGTCCATTACACATAAAAAGGTTCTATGTAATATAATAAATTCGTATTTTTTTACTTGCCTTGTGTTCCATAATGAGGCAGTGCAGGTATACATCAATGACCTAAATTGAGAGCAAAGGAATGTATATGCATCATACTGCAAAAATACAATTACGATCAACTGTGATAAAAACAATAGGAGCTTTTACTTCATCTGCCAGCCATTTGGTTCCATGAAGCGTTCTGAATGATGTATCATAAACTTTGAATGTACCGACTACTGCCTCCACACGACCATCGTCATTTGCGGTCCAGAGCCTGTGTACTAAAAGAAAGTTTTGATTAAGTTAGAAATTACACTTTAGATGAAACTGTCAAAATAGTTCAAGCCCAACAGGCCAAAGGGGAAGTCAAGGCCAACGGGCCAAAACTGAACTCAAACCCAACAGGCGAAAGCTGAACGTCACAAAGCATTCCATGACTTATTTTATGGACCACCGACAACCTTTAAAACTCCCATTCACCAAACAATAACTCTTCAAGGTCAAACATCGGCCAACTTTTACTGGCAAAACCTAGTCATGCAACAGTTAACCAGGTATGATGCCCAAACCAGCAACAGACGACCGAATGGTCAAGAACAATTTTTCGTAAAAAAGGTCACCTTTGTCTTGTGTGCTGAATTGTGCAAAGGGCGGATTCTCAGATGGGACTTTAACCGGTGACTGTACCTCTCAACTAGGGGGAACAGTTCGGGGCGCAAATTGAATTACTGAGATTCTAGTTGGTTCATCTTGAACTGGGCTTTGTGTTGAGGCATAGCCTTTCACATCAGGTCTTTTATATGGACAATGTCGTACTGAGTCTTTAAAATCTTCCCATCAGCATTCTGCAATGTCACGCGTTTGCCACATATGCTTTGGATAATATAGGGACCATTGAAATCTGGCTGTAGCCTTCCACCTTTTCTCCCACGCTTTTGCATATTTAGGAGAAGGACTTCGTCACCAGCCTTGTACAGCACATCTCTGTATTTCTTGTGGACCCTTTTAGCATATGCTTCCATCTGCTTTTCTTGACTCTTTTTTACTTTTTCCTCCACAGACTTCCTCACGAGCAACTTTTTGAGAATGATTGAGCTCACCATAATAACCTTCCTCTGGGAGTATGATGGTGGAAATCTGTAATTTTTTTAACAATCATAAAATGAGAATTAGCTGAAGCACAGCATGAGACTTTCATTTATTGTCTAATACTATGAGTAATTTAAGCAAGTACATGAAAATAAAATAGACTAGGGCTATGTGTATGTCAGAATAGAAAAGAACAAAAGCAACAACTTTTATAATAATATAACACTTACAGTATCTGCTAACTTAAAAAAATATATGTGTAACTGATAATTACATCTCTGCGACAGTTGAGAAAGGACTCAAATGACTCACTGGCAATTCAGCAGGAACTTCAGCTGGAAATCGTGCTTCCCTCCCATACATCAGGTGAAACGGTGAATATTTGGTGGTGGTGTGTACTTTGGATCGCAACGAGAACAGGGTGGCATCCAAGTATAAGTCCCAGTCATTCTGCTGCGCATTAACCAATTTCCTCAGGGCTCTAAAAGCAGATATAGTGAAACAAAACATGTGAAATTGTGAAAGGCACAGATATTTGCGATATGAAATGAAAAGCATACCTTTTTATGTTGTCATTGGTCTTTTCATCAAGACCATTGGTCTGCGGATGATATGCTGCTGTGACTACCCTTTCTACCTTCAGGAGTTCACAGAGCCTGGTGTTGAGCTTCAAGACAATTGAAACTAATTTGTAAATAAATCACTCATACACACATGAAACACAAACCTGGTTGACAAACTGTGTGTACAACAATCACTCACAAAGGATAAGCATTTAATGTTGGTGTGTTCCTTTATGATCACTGAAGCAGATCCTAAAATAATTTGCCAAACATGAGCATTTTTCATTAATAGGCTTACTTCATTGACAAACTCTCTGCCTTGGTCTGACAGGATTCTTGCAGGGCACCCATGTCTGTGTATTATTTTGCAAATATTCAGACCAACTTCAGCAGCAGATTTCGTTCCCAATGGGTATGCCTCGACCCATTTAGAAAAATAGTCCGTTGCAGTCAGGATGTACTGGAACCCACTGGCAGTCTTTGGAAGTGGTCCAGTAAGATCGATGCCAACGAGCTCCCAGACACCTGACACCTGATAAAATAAATAAATGTACAAATATACAGCTATACATACATATACAAATAATTTTTGGAAATGTTTACATTGACACTATTGTTTAAGACGATTACAACTCACCTTAATACACTGCAGTGGAAGCGCAACAGTGAGAGGTTTGCCAACTTTTTGGCACTTGTCACATTCCTGGATCTTAGGAAAGATTCATAGCAAAGACAGATATACAAACACGAAAATCTATACACAAAGACAAAATCTATATTGCAGTAAATCTGTGTTTATGCATGTTCAAATGTTGCTCAAACAAATCAGAAAGGTATAGTACCACATCCCCATTTCTCAATGTCGACAGTCATGCCGTGCCAATAAAATCGGCAACATAAGGCACTGCGTGTTTTAAGGGTGCCAGTGTGCCCTCCAATAGGAGAAGAGTGAAACTCTTCGAAGAGCCTCCTGGACTCCTCTTGAGTTTTAATTGCTCTCCTGGAGCAAAAGAAGAGTTCACCGTCTATATCAGGAAAAAATAAGAATCTTAATAACTTTAAATTGCTAATGATCTGAGCTACACGTGGGATTGGTTACAATGAAAATACTGACCTTTTAGAGTGAATTTTGAGGCATACCTTCTTAGGTTTTGCTTCTTGCTTTTATCATACCCAGGTGGGTATGTTCCAGCAAGAAGAAGATTGTAAACTTCGTCCCACTTCTCCTCCATAACTACAATAACAGTTGCAAACTATTTTCCTTCTGATACAGTTGACATGAATTAACAAGCAAAGTAGGAAACATTAAGGAGCACATACATAACTGCATACTCAGTCAGGCCATATCTGTATAAGGTTTGGAAGCACTAACTTTAAGTGGCTATATTCGGTCATTTTTACTGGATCATTGTTTTTGTTTTCTTTCTCATTAAGTAAAACCACCAACAATGAAACACAGAATTACTACAAAGAGAACATTTACTGGCGATATCAAACGAGTATGGTATACATAAACTGCGTGAGAAATGTAGGCAACTGAAACACACGCCGAAAGTATTTTGAGACAATGAATACGTCAAATAAGACTCAGATGAAAATGAAAACATTAAGTACTCACTGCTTTTCACCGCACAATGCAGATGTAGGAAAAAATGCTGCAAATTTCAAGCGAAATCACTATCGGTAGGACAAAACGCAACTAACTTCCCCGCGAAATCACTATGGGTAGGACAAAAAGCAACTCGCTTCCCGCGAAAAAACAATCCGCGTTATGCGCATGCACTAGGCATTGGTAGGACGTCTAGATGGGTAGGACATTTTGACAGTACACCGGGTCGCGACGCCACGAATCGTGTCCTTATATGTTACCGGTGGAGCGCTCAGTATATCAACGTCTGTCCCAGGCAAAGACAACCGTTTATTAGCGCCCTTGGAAAGCGTAACGAGGTATGACGATGCATAAAATAATAAATGTACTAAAAATGTGAATTATTTTGGAAACTACTGTTACAGTTTGTGTTTTTTATGCTCTATAGTTTTCACGGTGCAGTATGCGTGACCGTTGTTCAGCAATAAAGGTTTCTCGACACCAGTTGAAACTCTGCGCCATTATTTCAAGTCCAAGGGGCCGCTACAGCATTGACTTGTCTAACATTGACTGGGCACGCTTTCATTAGTCGTTTCGCAAAAATTAGACCAAACAGCCGCAACACTAGCGAGCCAATAGTCACCAGCCTCCATGCATTTAGGAGGTTCAGTTTCTTCACATCAGTGGTTTTTGAGAGCAGCCTAGTCCGCCACTCCTTCACCGCCTTAGGTATTACACCCTGGACCAACCATGTGGTGAACAGCCTTGCCAGTTGCCTCCCACTTCGGTCCCAGCCTAGCAAGGCCCTCTTGCTGATCCTGTCCGGGACCGTCGCTGAGCTATTCTTCATTTTGGCTAAGTCGGTCTTGACTTGGCCTGACAGGATGGGTTGGTAGAGGCTATCGTAATCCGCTCTCTCTCCAGAGCTGAATCTCCCAAGTCCTTCAAAAGGCTTCTCCGTTTCCAACCTCTTTCTGAAGTCCTCATACTCCGTCTCCATAGGGATTTTGCAGTCTCTCATTTCGCCACCTTCCAGTATGAAGTCTGTCAACTTAGACTTGTCTTTCATGTACAAATCTTGCACTTTCTTGTTCAAATCCCTTTCAGAAGAGGACTTCTTTGGCAGCCAGCGCTTGCCCCTTCGAGAGATCTTCTTTCTCATCGTCTCTTCCGAACCTCACACTTCCCACCTATTAGGCTAACCAATTCCAATGCGGAGGATTCAACCAGCCCAGGCTCCTGGTCTACATCCTAAACCAAAGCAGCAATGGCCCTGAACTCATCACCCACTTTCCCCCTGCCCGCCTTCTCCAGCCTCTCACATGTCCTGGCAACCATTTCATATGGGGGCACCATCTCCGCATCACTTTTCTGTTTGTGTCTTTCACATATCACCGTGGGCACTTGGGCATCCGGGCCATCGCTTGCCGCGCCCCTATGCAGGCTCCTCCATTTGTTCCTCACCTGCTCTGCCAATTTTCCATTTCCAACTTCAACAGCGACCTTCTCAAAGGTGGAGACTGATGCCCCTCCTTTCCGGATCATCTCACATAGCGTCGCCACCTCCTCGGCTATACACAGTCTCGAACCTTTGATCTTCTCCTTTTTCGCCATCATCTGAGTCTTCAATCTCTCATTCCACTTTTCTGGATGGACCATTCTGGTGTACTGTGTGACTCCCAACTTCTTCCCGAAGACTTTACTGCATTCTCCACACTGGAATTCTTTTCCCTTATCATCCGGCCTTTTCGTATTATACTTTGTGACGTGACAAGCAATGGAGTGGCAGTTGCTGGATCTCCTGTCACATTTCTGACATTTAAATACCAGTCTTTTCGTCACATGTCTAGATACAAAGTGTTTCGCCAGTGGCCACACTCCACATATACTCATCCCACATAATGGGCAGGACAACCCCACAAGTGGCAGTCCGATCACGATCATCCCCGGCGATCCTCCCAGCTTGTACATCATCGCGTTGAATTAATTCAAGAAATCGCATTGAAAAAGTTTGACTTAGTGTGGTCCAGAAGTATGAAGGATTGGAATATGTCGTGGTAGCAAAATGCCAATTAATTACAGGTTCATATGTCATGGTGTATGTATGTTGTTTTTGGTTTAGTATTTATGTAACCCTGGTTAACATAGCCTCATAAAATAAGAGCCTGTTATTAAAACAGTCATTAACAAAATATTCATTGTAGATGCGGAAAAATGATCAACATGACATAGAAATATATTAAAAGGCTAAACACTGGTAAATTCATTGTTTAATTAGTGTTTTTGTAATTCTTCAAAATGATTCCGCGCTAAGTGAATGCTTTTATTTTGAAAGGCACGTAGCGACATAATGCCGTTAGTCACGTGACTAGAAATGCGCACTTTATTTTATTCTTCTCATACTTGATAAAGAAGCTGAAGGAGAACTACGGTTAAACGAAAGAGAGACCGAGCTATTCAATGTTATTTTTGTATGTTGAAGGAGTCGTTTTTGAGTTTTCCAACCTGTCCTTCAATTGGTGATGCACTAATTACTGAACGGGTCTTGGTGAGTTTCAGACTTTTATTGTATTTTATTTCATGCAATGAACATTTTACAGTTGTATTGGTCAAATGGGAAAAAAGAAAAGAAACCTTTCAATGTAAATGTATATTGTTTTATTTTAAGTAATGGCTGTAAAAGGTGAATCGATGCTTAATTGAATGACTAGTTGTAGTTTCCCTGCAATGTTTTCCATTCTTCACCGGCCACCTCCATTATTTAAACTGCGTAATTGTGTGAGCATCGATTTCATTCGACGAAAAAACGAGTTTAATTTGCATTTGATGCCACCTGATGTAATATTTAGGTTATGTGTAAGTATTATTTTGTTGTTATGATAGGCCATTAAAGTTTGGTTCAGAAACTTCTGAGCTAAATGACGGAGCTGAACTCTTGAACGAGACACAAGATGGCGAGCCACCCACGAGCCCCTTGAGCTGTTTCTCACGCAGGAGCGGAGAGCAGTTACTGGACATTGTGTTGATTCATCAACCTGGTAGGATTAATCCGTTTTCTACTCTGCTACACTGCAGTGGATTCCCGGAACACAGGATTGACTATTCAGGACAACTAGAGGAACACAAATATTCAAACAAGACACTTGGACATTGGGATCTATTCAGTCTTTTGCTGAATTGTTTTTGAGTTTTGTACATTGTGTCACATTTACTTTTGTAAACCATGCATGATAATGCTGTAACGGTATTATTGAAATGTTGACTGTGTGAACCACATCCAGTGAAATGGTTGAAAATTGAAGTTAGACTTAACTGATCAAACAAAATACTTACTTCTTACTGAACTTTATGCAACAAAGTGAGGTTATGTAATTGAGTATAGATTAGGTAAGATTTGAACATAAAATTTGACTTTATTAAACAACAACCCGGGTTGAAATTATATTTTCCAAACTAAATAATAGTTGAACAGAAAAGGATATTGATAAAGAAAAAATCACTTGAAAGAAAGGGGAAAACATTTCTCCTTTGGGTCAACTGTGTGTAAATTGTATGTCAATTGTGTGTAATTGTATGTCATTTCTATGTCTACAACTGTTATTTACTAAATTACGCCGGCAGTTCAAACTTATTCTATTGTCTGTGGTCCTTTATTTGGTTGTTAATATTATCTATATCTATATCTTAATAGTCGAACCTAGTACTGGTCTATAATTAACTGTAATCACTCTAGAGGTGTTACATTTAGTTTTATGTTTTTCCTTGTGTTTGGTGTGTGTCTCTTGTTCAACCTGATTGTGTCCAGCTGTGCTTGTCGCCCCATTCCGTTGCATGAAGCAATCAGCTCCCTCCAGCCCTTTGTGTCTTGTCCAGGTGTTCCTTGTTGTCTCGTTACTTTGTTTGTATTTAGTTCCTTGTTTGCTTTCAGTTCTCTTTGGTTCAGTGTCCCAGTTAGTTGTCCTGCCTGTCGCGCCTTGTCGAAATAAGACAAGTCTTTGTGTTTTTTTTATCCCTGTTGTTTTGTGCGTTTGATATTTTAGTTTTTTCCCCATACCTTGTGTGTTTTGTTTTCTTTACATTTAATTTACATTAAGTTACTGCTGCCTCACTTCACTGTATCTGGGTCCTCCTCCCACTCAACCTCCATACCAAAACCCTCACATCATGTTTGTCACTGGATTTATTAAACAAAATAAATTTCCCAAATGAAACTAGTAGTAGTTCGCACAGTAAAGACATGTGATTGTGTTTACTATTCTCATATGCTACATTTATGACTTATTTAAATGTGTTGAACTTGTGTAGGTCATGAAAATTCGACATTCCCACTTGCAACACACACACATTAAATGAAGCCTGAATGGCGTGAATTTTAAGAATGGATTGTCAAGTCAAGTCAAGTCAATTTTATTTGTATAGCCCTTAATCACAGACAGTCTCAAAGGGCTTTACATAGCCACAATCGACATCCCCGATCTTAACCCCCAGGAGGGCAAGGAAAAACTCACAAAACCTCATTAGGGGAAAAGTGAGAAACCTTGAGAAGGGACCACAGATGGGGGAATCCCCCTTCCAGGATGACCAGGCTGCAATGGATGCCAACTGGGCAACATTTGACACATACAATGATGCTATGCAATAATAGATGAGATAATATAAGAGTCAATTGAATGAAGTGCTGCAGGAAGATTACTTCAGTGGAGTGGGTCCTCATCCAGGGCCGTAATATCCATGGCAGCATATCCGAAGATGAGCCTTCGATCTTGTACCGGTCAGTTGGTGTAAATTCAGTACAGTCACTTCCAAGTGAATCGCCATCACCTAATTCGGGGAATTGGGAACAGAAAAGAAAGAACAGAAATAGCAAACAGGCCAACAAGTAGTTCAATGAAGTGCTGAAATATAAGGAAATCAGAAAAGGCGCTGCATGAAGACGACTTCGGCAGAGCAGGTCCCTTCCCGGTTCGTCAGTGCCGTAATCTTCAAAGCCTGTCCCCATCACCTAATTCCCAAGCAGGGGAAGGAGGGGGCAGAAAAGAGAAGAAGCGGCAGTAAACAGGCCAACAAATAATTAAATTAGATGCTAAAGTATATAAATAAATTGATCAAATGTCGCGCTGCAGGAAGACGACATCACTGGAACAGGTGCATGCCCAGTTGGTCAATGCCTTATTGAAGTTGGAACAGTGAGATGATGAAAAATGGGGAAGCTGTAGTGTGTAGAAAGTGTGCAATTGGGAATGTATAAATGGATGAATTTTTGAAGGGTGAATGAGGTGAAAGTGTGAGAGGGGATACGACAATGTGAAATGAATGACTTGAATGAGTTAAATATCAAATATGAAGCATTTAATAGTGAAATGTTGAATCTACCATTGGAAATGAATGGAATTTTTGGGGGTGAATAACATGAAATGGTGAATTATGGGAAATAGGTGAAGACATGAAAAATGGAAGCACGCTTTGTGTGAATTTTTGGAATAGAACGAAGTTGGAACGGTGAAAATCGGATGAAAACTGTGGTCGTAGTTATGCACCGAAAAAAGGCGAGGAAGAAAAAAGTAGAATAACGAATCTTTCACGAGAGGATTTTCTTCTTTTTTTCCTCAGATGATTCTTCCACATCTTCATGCACTTGCACTTTATCAAACGTACTGTTGCTATTTTCGAACATTTTGAGCCTTCAAATTATTGAAAACAATAGTAACTAGAGAATGCAATTCCTGAAGAAATTGCGTGTGAAGGCGAAAGGCTGGAATATTTTTTGTGGAATTATTTGGAATGAGGCTGAATGTTTTTGAATAATATTGAATGACTCTGAAATGTTGAATGAATTTGAATCATAGTGCATGAATTTGAATGATTTGAATGACAGTGAATAATAGTGAATTATATTGAATCATCATGATTTAAATAGAAAAAATATTGAATAATGTTGAAAAATATAGAAAAATGTTGAAAAATATTGAATAATAGTGAATGACATCGAATGAAAATGGGGAAAGGCAGTGATTCATGGAAGGTGGAAGGATCTTGAATGATGGTGGAAAATATTCAACCGAGCGAGAATCGAACCAAGAACCTCCAAGTATGGATTAAATAGAAAAGAAATATTGAATAATGTTGAAAAATGTTCAAAAATAATGAATAATGTTGAATTATAGTAAATGACATTGAATGAAATTGGGGAAAGGCAGTGATTAATGTAATTGAATGATATTAAATCAAAGTGAATAAAGTTGAATGATATTAAATCAAAGTGAATAATATGAAAACTGTGAATGACTTTAAATCATTTTAAATTGAAGTAAATAACATTGAACAACTGAATGATACTGAATAACATTGAATGATTTTGAATGACACTGAATGTTTTTGAAAAATACTAAATGACACAGAAATATTGAATGAAGTTGAATGAATTAGAATCATAGTGAATAAAATTGAATGATATGAAATCAAAGTGAATAAAGTTGAATGAAAATTGTTTAACGTTGTTTCCCCATGAAGACTGAAAAGTAAAATACCGGGAGATGGCTTCCCTGTGCAATAAAAAAAGAATTCAGATTGTCCTTTTTTAGTTGAGAATTGTTTTATATTGAAATAGCACATGTAACTGTTAATTGAGTTTCAAATATTATATGAACCAGTGGAGGGCCGTGCATTTCACACCTGGGCCTTCAGTGAAGTCCTACTTGAATAAATCCCCCTCATCATACCATCATTTATTCCACCACGGGTGGATAAACAATATCAAGAAACACACTTACACGGCACTGAGCGAGTGTTGGACGATATAGCTTCTCTTGAAAGGTCCGTCTTGAAAAAGTCCTCACAAGTGTATCTTCAATTAACCCACACTTTTCCCACCTTCAGCCACCATGGTTTTAAAAAACAAGAATATATTTTAGATTTTCGAACGGTCGCCAGTTATGTTGATTCGGCATAGCGCTTCCTCCTCACCAGTTCGATCACAAGACGCTTCATCATCTTCAGCGGAAGGCCACCAAGAAGGCTCACTGTAACCAACTGGTGATCTAATTGGCTATCGCAATATTAAAACTTATATCTCATTAACTTTGACAAAAGACGCACAACTATTATAATTATAATTTTTTTATTTTAATGTTGAAATATACCAAAAATTAAGGCACATATTGAATAAAGCTGCTTTGTTGAACAACGTGAGTTAGGAAAGCAAAACAATAAAAAGAAAGAAAGAAAAATAAAATAAATAAATATATAAAACAAAAAACAGGTAAGAACAATGTGCGGATCTCAATCTAGAAGGGCAAAATGTTCCATTAAACTAAACAATCTCTGGGCATTATTATTCGTCATGTCAGCCAAGGATCTTCAGCTTTTTGAGGGATTGGATATGATAAATACTGTTTCCTTAATTTTTTTTGCCTCAGCAGGACTGAAAACACGTAGAACATATTTTTTTTTTCAAGGTAAGGATAGCATCTTTGAGTGAAAACCGACCGTTCCACTAAATTTATTGGAAAATTGATTACTATCAAAATTGAATCCCTCCACAGACAGAGGGCTCATGTCCGACACATTCTGATACACCACCAGTTGTTGAGTCATTGCTTTAAAGGTGGCAGGAATGGCTTTAATTACTTTGTTGTACTCACCAGCTGAACCCAGAAAATTTGTATTTGACACAGAAGTCACTATGAGTTAAAATAAAATACCTTGTTCATTCATTAAATGTGAAACAGACCAAATTCTTCAGCTACCCAAATGCAATGACTTGCAGTTGAGCAAAAGATATCTAGCGGAATTCTGATTGGATAAATACTCACACCTAAAAAGACAACGCTTGGCTCAAACATGACATAAATGTGGAGAATAAAATCTTTTTTTCTTGATTATGTTAGGCCAGCAGAGAAGGCCTTGACGGCCCGCCACTGATATGAACATATTAAACGTTACGTTTTGTGTAGTAATGATTGATAATGTTAGATTGTTTGCTAATGGAGTCAATTAAATAAGCACTGAACTGTATTATTCACTATTCGTCAAAAATCAAAGCTGAAACCCATGAAAATAGGGTTAGCCTCAAAATGATTCCTCAAACTTTTCATTTTTACGCAAAAGAAATACATGACACATTAATAACATTTAAAATAAAGTGACACTCAAAAAATGACAATTGTTTTCTTTTTATTTAATGTGAAGTGTGGGCGTGTGCGTGTGTGTGTGTGTGTGTGTGCAAGGGTGTATTATATGTGAATGTGTGTTATCATGCCATTTGTCATAGTAGCCTCAATAGCCAGCCCTGCTGGCGGTATAGCTGGTGGCTCCTCAAAGCATTCCTTCCAGACATTGACTGGAATGGAGGTCGAGTCCCCGTTGAGGTACATTACCTCAACGTTGTCGTTCATAACATTAAATCCGAGTATATTTAATGTTATGGTGGAGTTGCAGCCCTGTTGATGAAAAATAGTTTTAGTGATTTAGAACCCACTTTTACCAAAGACGGGAAATAACTAAGTACAATCCTGTATTTTTTTCCCAGCACTTTGTACTTGGCTGAGTATTACTTAACCTACTGCTTACTGCTTTCATGAAGGACTCCAGAAATCAGAGAATAATTACTGTTAGTAGGCTGAATTCAGATGATTTGGACAATTTTAAATTAAACAATGGCTCGAGATGATTACTTGTTGACTTGCATAGTTGTTGTTTAATTTGAATTGATTAGTTAATCTTGACACCACAACTACTAATGGTCAGTCTGTTTTGAGAGGCAGCAAACACACTCCTACAATTAATTTATGAATGCAGCCTTCATTGTTGTAAACTGTTTCCATGTTCCCTGTATGCAACAATAACAATTATGTTACATAGTAATATACAGGGTGTCCATCACGTCATTTTAAAATGTTAAGAATTCATTAATTTGGGAAGTTTGCAGAGGTGGGCATTTTACTTAAGTTTGCCGGTCCGTCATTCATCATCTGTCAGCAGCCTGGGTACCTGTTTGTCATCCGACAATCCATTTTACAGGAGACGCCTGATGTTACATGCTACAGCGAACATGACAAGACATCGGGGAATCGTCTTCATGCACTTGGTGCCTCTAATGGTGCCCATGTAAAGGTGTATTAAATCAAGTATATGAGCACAAAAACAAAACTGACAACAAATGATTACAAGAAAACAAATCTGGCTATGGCTCAAGTGCCTTTGTAGAAATCTTAGATTTGTAAAATTATTTTATGGACACCCGGTCTTAGTAACAGTCATATATTCTCATATGCAAATGTGTTTAAAACAACAAAAGTACTAAGTAGAAACGGAAATCTAATTCAATTTCCATTTTATCAATACATTTGAACAAATGATAAAACCAAACAGCTCTGTGAAAAACAAACAAATACATTAGGATGGATACATTAAACTCATCTCTTTAAGTTATGAATTAATAAGTCTATATAAGGGTTGGGAACACCTGTTCTGGGTTGATAGTAAAAAGGGCCTTAGTACGGGCACCACAGATATGTAGCGACCTTTTGAGTACCATTGACCGAGAGGCAATAATTTACTCACTGCAATTTCTGTAAATTGGGTCGTGCTGAGGGTCAACCCGAAATGATTCATCTTGGCCTTTAAGTGGGTGAAAATATATCCATTGCCAACCTCTAGATGTACCAAATTGGCCTCCCGCCAAATGCCTATCTTGACCTCCACATCGTTCTGCAATAGTTAGAAAAATGCATATTCAGGGTGTATAATTGAAATGCATAAAAAGGAAAACTATAAATGATGTACTTACTTTTTTTATGGTCACGTTGCGCATGGGCACAGGCGGGGCCCCACGTAGCCGCACCATGCGAATTGGACGTATATAATGTGGACCAAATAGAAAAAAAGCTAAAAAAAACATTTGTATGTTTGCGCAAATGATGCGTGTGTGAACAGAACTGACAGAGGCTGACACGGAAGAACAAAACAGAAAGAAAACTGGGTTATATTGCAATGCTTAATGCAAGGGAACACATGTTTTTATATGCATCAATGTCATTCTGGTCGAGAATTAACAATTCATTCAAGCACGATTCGATTTGATATTGATCTTTTTTTTTTTTTTTATTTCTGCCATGTCTCTGTGCACTTGTGTGGTGCTGCAGCCATGCACAAACACAATACGCATTGATATATTTATATAAATATTTAGTGCGTTTTTAATGGAACCAGAAACTATAGAATATGCCGAGTTGCACTGTTACTTTGAAACTACTCATCCATCCATCCATTATCAGTTCCGCTTGTCCTCACAAGGGTCACGGGGGCTGCTGGAGCCTATCCCAGCTATCATCGGGCAGTAGGTGGGGTACACCCTGAACTGGTTGCCAGCCAATCACACGGCACACATAGACAAACAACCATCAACCATCATCCACGCACACACCCATTCCTCAGGGCAATTTAGAGTGTTCAATCAACCTGCCATGCATGTTTTTGGAATGTGGGAGGAAACCGAAGTACCCGGAGCAAGGCCACATAGGTACGGGAGAACTTGCAAACTCCTCACAGGAAGGCCGGAATCGAACACACAACCTCTGCACGGTGAGGCCATTGTGCTAACCAGTTGTCCACCGTGACGCCCGTGAAACTACCCATGAGCCCCAACAGAAATCTGTGTGGCCCCACTTAAGTGATTTATGTGATATTCTAAAATATATTTAAAAAATATTTTCTCAGGCCCCTATCTGAACCAAGCAACCCCCTTTAGCCCCAGAAAAGAAAAAATATCTCCAAACTGTCCCTGGTTGGAAGGCAATGTTTATTCTGAGGGAATGTTAATATATTTTCCCCACATGTTACCTCTGGAGCGCCTATGTGTGTGTGTGTGTGGGTGTTCACAAGTGTATGCACATGCAAGTGTGCATGCATGTGCGTGTGTATGTGTGAAATATACTTACGTCGGTTATGTGCCCATCCACGGTCACCATCTCCCCAGGAGCCATTTGTGCGACCTCCAGAGGAGATGATGAGGTTGAGACCGGGAACACCAACGCACGTGCCGCAGCCTCCATATCAGCATCGATGGTGACGACGGGGCCCACATATATTTTGGATTTGGGGCGGGTAAGCAGAAAAGAGTCTTGACCCGCCCCAAATCCAAAATGCGCAAAGACATAGCTGTTGCCCTCTGTGACGAGGACCGCCAGTGTGTCAAAGAGACACACGGTGTAATGTTTTGCCCCGTCACAGAGGGCAACAGTGAAATTATTGTAGGCCCCATTCATGGCCAAGGTGCCATTTGGTGTCAGGGACCAATTTTTGGCCTGGACCTGGAGCTTCTTGGCCACCACTTTTGCAAAAAGGAGATTTGTTGTCATCCTGAAAGAGAAAGTTTTGAAACAATTCAAATCTATTATTTTATTTCTTATCGGTGGATATTTTGAGCGGTTTAATCGATATAAAATAGATTTCTGATGTTCTTTACATCCCTGGTAGTTAACCATGGAACTTTCAAATGATTTAATCATTAATCTCATATTTAGTTGTCATCAAAATATCGCACTTGACACACGTTCACATTTTTTCACTGTCTACATAGCAAAGGCATCAAAGGTATTTTAAAAATTGACAAAGGTTAAGTCATACCACAACTGCTACAAAACTCCCCACAACAATGCAGAACTTATTGTATTTGTAATTGAATAAAATGTCAGCTGAGGCTGCTTGCAAAGATTTTAACCATCCACCAGGTGTCAGTGATGAACACACAGAATCAACAGATCAGAAATGTGCAGCTGCTATTGCAGATAGTGGAGTTTACTAAAGTGGTTCAGCAACATTTACTGGCTTGCGGTTGGAGCTTACGTAGCTAATTAATAGAATTGTACCGATACCACTACTAGTATCAGTATCAATACGATACACCATTAAAACACTGGTATCGACAAATACGAACAAATAATGTGCCGATACCATTTGGCGATACTCTAATTGAAGTGTCTCACTCTCACAAACATGAAGAGAGATGGAATTTAGCTGTTTAATCAACATCCTCTCTGATTTTGAACCGCTTCTGAATACTGGGGCAAAGATGGTTATTGTATGCTTTTTACATCACTTGTGCTGTTTTACATTCGACAAAGCCGTAGAATTTCAGTGTTTAATTTGACAAATAATGGATCGGTTGGTTCTAGATCATTTGCAAAGATGATATGTAGGTATGGCTCTTTTTTCCTTATAGATAGGCTAAGTATTTGTTGTCTATGTATTTCACCATATCTCCGCACAATAAGAAACGGAGGGCAGTAATAATGAACAGTGTAATTTACTAATAATTTTTTCGGAGAACCTTAGTTTTATAAAGCATACCAATAGTTGCACATATTATACACTTCACACTTTCTGTTGGCACTTCTCAGCATGGATTTCATCAATAACAAGACCCAGAAATTGTAATTCATTTACCCTTTCTGTTTCAACAGATTCAACAGTGAATTTGACTTATTGTTTAATTTGAGCTGGTGCCAAAGATTGTGAACTTAGATAATATTTTAATTCAACAACAATTTATTGTTAACGACCGAGTTTTTTCAACAGATTTAATGTAAAAGACATTCCCCGAAACAAGGTGCCATGCATAAAAAATAAATAAATTATAAAAAAGTGATTCAAGATATGAACAACAAATTGTTAATAATGCATGCCTTTTGCATCCTCACTGGAAATACAGTTTTGGAAGGTCGTACCATAATGGCGACCCTGTTATTGACAGACCATGCACGAAGCCCAGATCTTTATTCATTTATCAATTTTTTTAAACACTATAAATTATTACTTAAACTCGTACGAGGCGGACCGCGAGGGCCTTTAACCGCGTGCAGTTGATAATTTTAGGAATGATGCAACTCGATCACTCATAATGCCCTAAGTCTGTGCTCCGAGGTTCCGAACCACATGAGAGAAGCAATGCGCTCTCTGGGGATTTTTTTTTGTAAGTAACCCCTGCTCCAAGAGGAGGAAACACCGTACATTGCGTTCAACACTCCCCTCCCGTCCGACTGGGAAAGGAACGTGTGCATCTCATTCATTCTCCAACGGTGTCCAGGGAAGGGGGGGGGGGGGGTTAGGGGGGCTAACAATGACTTAGGACGACTTAACACCCAAAACAAAAACAGAATAAAAACTTAAACTTGCGCAAATTAACAAAAGATCGCATGGAATATTAAAATAAGTGCTCATTCATTTTACGTGACTGTGTGTCGTGTTAGAGTTATCGATCCCCATGTGCGCACCTAGCTAGCAATATTTAATGAAGGATTAATGCTAAATTGAATATTCAGAATTAGATAATCAACAAAGACCATTTGTTGAGGCAAATGTGAAAGAAAGTGGATTTAATTTAAGATCTACGACTAAAATCATTTTTTTTTACTCTGACATATCAATTACAGTCAACATGTACAGCACAGCTAAGTTAACCAAATTGGCATATTCGGTTTTCTACCTGATAAAGGGACAATTACACACTAATAAGTACAGAATAATGAATAAATAAATAAATACATGTAATAATTGTATTATATGGGGAATAGGCTTAAACATACACTACAGTGTACAAAAGGTTGAAAATGTGGTTTCTGTATGTCTAAACCAATGTAACATCCTACCTCGTGGTCAGTCAACTGTAGAATGAAAAAATGGCCACCTACGTCACGGTTATCAGCCCTAACGCCCTCGACATTCCGACGACAATAAACCATGAATGAAATAATGGATTTTTTTTTTTTATGTTTACAAACTACAAATGGCACTTGACTGTTTTGTAATACTGGATATATATCGCTCCGACTAACACGACTTGAGAAGTGTGTGTCTTCGAAGAACAGGTGCACGCAACCCTCCCATGATTTAGCGATCCCTACCCTATATGTTATAAAGCAATCTGCAGCTCTTATTTGAACTGTTTCAACGTGTTCTCCCTGACGCACTTTGCGCACCGCATCCTTTTGGGCCATACTGAAAAACTTCAACGGCAAATTTGAACACTCCCCCAGTTTCCAAACCTAAGAGGTCGCTCCCTTCCCCTCCTCTTCCCTCCCACCCCACCGTGAAACCGTGGGAAAATGAATGAGATTCACACATTAATTTTCCCACGGTGTCTCTTTTTGGAGGGGTGGTGACTAACAATCATTTAGGACGACTTATGACCAAAAATAAATAAAGGTGCGCAAATAAACTAAAGATCGCACGGAAAAGTGAATATTTAAATCAGTGTTCATTCATTATACGTGACTGTGTGACGTGTAAGGCTTATTGATCACCATGTGCGCACCTAGCTAGCAACCCTTAATGAAGGATGAATGCTGAATTAAAAATTAATATTCACAATTAGATATTCAACAAAGGCCATTTGTTGATCCGAATGTGAAAGAATGTGAATGTAATTTCGACCTTACGACCCAAATCAAAATTTGTGACTCTGACATATCAATTACAGCCAACATGTACAGCACAGCTAAAGTTAACCAAATTGGCGTATTCGTATTTCTACCTGATTAAGAGACAATTACATACTAATAATTACATACCAATAAATAAATATTGGTGTTTTACAGAGAACACTGTGGAATACAAAAAGTTAAAAAGGAGTTTTCTGAATGTCGAAACGAATAAATCATCCTACCTCTTGGTCAGTCAACTGTAGAATGAAAAATGGCCACCTGCGTCACGGTGATCAGCCCAAACGCCCCCGACATACCGACGGCAAGAAACAATGAAATAATGGATTTTTTTTCAAGGTATAAATGACACATAACTATGTTTTGTAAGATATAGAACATATAATCTACTTTTTTATCAATTTGTTTTTGATGTGATGACATATTAAATATAATTATTTCTATGTTGCATAGGAAAAAAAGTTCAAGTTAAAATGAAGTGATAAGGAAAATGCAAAGCAGAAGTGCATATATCCAAGGGAGAAAATATGTTTGCTGAGTAAAAAGCATTCTTAAACACGCAATGACCCATCTTTTGTCGAAACTGCAACTTTTTTTGCATACACACACCATGTCCTGTTGGATTTATTTCATATAATAGCATGAAACACTCATTAATAAATTAATCAGAGCAGACTCCAGACTTGATGTGGGCGGCTGTCTGCCTTGACCAGTATTTATAATGTCCAACTGCTCAAAGAGCCCCCCCCCCAAAAAAAAAGAATTACTTTTGAAAAAAAAAAACACCACATCAAGGTATAACACACAATACAAAATCATCTAACGTTTTGCAACTTCAATCATACATCTATTAATGATAAATTATTAATGATAAACAAGAATACAGAGAGAAAAAAATGCACAAAAAATGAAATAGCATTACCCACAAAAATGTATTTCAACAATAGGTTGAATCAAAGTCAGTTGAAGCCAAACTACTGTGGTTTACTTTCTTTCCGCATGATGGGAGGTGCTCCTGCATTTATTGTCATTATTATTTTCGGATGTTGCCAGTCAAACTTCATGATACCTACGTGACAGCATGTCACAAAAATGGTCAGAAATATGTATTTGATACATTTTGAGGATTAACTTCAGGGCTGTGGTTAGTGGAGGTCAGGTAACAAGATGGTTGTCAATGAGGTTTTTCTTTTTTTTTTGTTATGCACCGGTGCAAGAACATATTTCAGGCAGGACAGGATGGTGACCTGTGTCAGGAACAGGTTGACGCTGATAGCGTTGATTCTTGTCAAAGGTTGTGTTCTCCTTCCCAGGGCAATGTGTGCAGTAATGAGGAACACAATGAAGTGGTCTGACCTTAGTATCCAGTATGTGTGATGTTGCTGTTTTGATTCAACCTTTTTGTCAGATTACTCTGACAGAACAATACAAGTCATTGATCATAAATACATGAGTACAAAGCTCAATGGTGGAAAAAACTTTTGAGTTAGGCACCGTATAGGGAAGGCAGAAAAGAAAAAAAATCACGTTTTTATCCACTGATGTTATTTTCTCACGATAGCGAGTGGCAAAAAGGACAGTCCCCTAAGATTAAATAAATAAAAAAATGGGTGGATTTTCTGGCTCATCAAGATTCCACAAATGCAATATTGATCACAATATAGTTTTTAGATTATTGGGGAGCAACATATTGTTAAGAATTTTTTTTTACATGACTTCCCCGATAATAATATTTAAAGACAATGGAAAATGTCTTTTCATTTTGGCAGATGAGAAAAGTATCGGCCCAAAGCATTACATGAGTGTTTCCACTGTACAATAACTGCCATCTTTCATTGTGAAGCACGCATTCGTATGCTGGCAGCATTCACTCATAACCACAACAAACGTGAATGGCAAACTGGAATATATATTGTTGGAATTTATCTTCATATCAATGTTAGAATTTAATTTTAAACCAATGTAAACTCGAATTAGTAATCTGACTCCAATTTGCGACCTTAACCAACTCTCACTCATCCAACAATATGCGCGCTTGTTCTGCAATAGAAAGGTATCAGGAAGCCGGCATTTTCACGCACAAAGTGGATTTATTCCCAATACAGATTTTCTACATGGCCCCTGGGTCTCGGATCCCTCTCAATACAACTCTACACCTCTCTTGCCACCAGCGAATGTGTTCTACCTTCGAGTTGCCCAGTAATGATTCATACTATACAACATGCAAAATGGCACAGACAAAGGCATCCTGGCATGATTCTATTGGCTATGTGTATTGCAGTTAACTTTAGCTCGCTCTCATTGGTCTTTCTCCTCCCGCCGAATCCCGTGGCTCCTCCTGCGTGCGATCCCCCGATGGCCACTCCTTCAGCCAATGCTCCCGGAGTCATCTCGTCTCGCTCAGCACCATCTGCTTCTAAAACATTCCATTCATGCACAACCCCCGCAACCAGTTTCGCGCCACCAGTCACACTCTCAGCATTTTACAATATCACATTTTCATACATTGGATGCACCAACATCTAATGAACTATGTTAAGCTCAAACTCTTATATTCCTTTAATAGTCAAAAGTATGAAATCCTTTAAGTGTAACCGAAGTTTAGACCATGCTAATGACCAGACACTCAGGAGAGGAATGCAGAAAGATTGGATCACAGCTGCACCACAGGAGGTGTGAACGAGACCCCTCTGAAACAATGGACTTCCATGCCAGGATCACAAAAGTGGCTCCTAGCAGTCCACCCTTTGTTCTGTTTCAGGTTGACTGCTATTTACATTATCCTTTAATATATAAAGTCTAAAACGTTTACCAATAAATTTCTGCAGAAGGGAAAACAGCATATGTATGTTTGGGGTTAGGGTCTTTTCTTTTTAAATCCATATGAGAAAAACATTTAGAATTAGAAAAAATAACAAATGAATGTACCACTGGCGGTACACATGTTCAACATTTGTGATGGTTGGGAAATTGTTTCAAAACACAGTCAGAATTGTGATCAATAAATAACTGCTTTTTTAAAAATGAAACCCGTTGAACTTTGTTTGCCTAGCAGTTAGGTTGAAATTATTTTCTAAGGTGAGGAACAGTGAGCAGAGAGGAAAAGTACATCATTAGAATGCCTCAGTTGAGTTATCATGCAGTGGAAAGACAGAATTTCATCATGATCAAAATGGTGAAAAACGAGAATTAATAAACAAACAGATGTATGAAAGCAAATGCAAACAAATAATAAAAAAAGAATCTCTAAGGTCAAACAATTTTGGTCAAAACTTTCAAACCACAGCCGAAGAAGAGAACACAAACTGCTGTGATTGGTCTTAAAGGAGTGGAAGAGTTTAAACCTGGCTAGTTTTATTCGATGTCCTGCATCTTGTGTCACTGTTATTCTGTGGAATGCTGTGTGGGTGGCTGGTAAAGTTGGAAAAAGAAAGTGAAAGAATGTGAGGTTTGGGAGGTTTTAGGTCGGTGCCTGGCGCAGACAGATACCTCGAGGGGGAAGGGATGCACAAGAAACTGGACCCTTCAGCCACAAGCAGGAGGGGCCACCACTTGAAGAAAGACCAAGAGAAGCAAGCTAAAGTTAACTGCAGCATACACATAGCCAATAGAATCATGCCAGGATGCCTTTGTCTCTGTGTCATTTGCATATTGTGTCTATAAATTAATGCTGAACAGCGAAGACAAAGAGAGCTGTATTGAGAGGGACCCAAACTCAAGTTGTAGATTTGTGTGTTAGGAATAAATCCACTCGTGTGTGAAAATGCCGGCTTCCTGATACCTTTCTATTGCAGAACGAGCGCGCATATTGTTGGATGAGTGAGAGTTGGGTAAAGTCACAAATTGGAGTCAGATTATTAATTTGAGTTTACATTGGTTTAAAATTAAATTCTAACATTGATTTAAAGATAAATTCCAACAGTCTGTGATGTGATCCACAGCTTTCTGCCGTCATCAACCAGAGTGGGGAATTTTATCTCACCAAAGAATTTGAAGTTAACATCATTTCACCTCAATGACAGTAAAGAATGTAAAGATGTTACCTAAAACATTGCCTATTGCACTGACAATGGTTTGATCCTGGAGCAGATCAATAAACCGAAGCAATCATCTGTAGTCTGAAAGCAGTAAGTGCTTCTTGTTAAGGTACATCTGGGTACTTTCCGAACTGTGTTTGGCTGTTTTGCAAAACTGAAACATTAGTATAATGTTCAGCAAGTCACATTGTTATGGCCTCTCTTTGGATTAGGGCTAGGTTAACCCTTAACCCTAACTCTATCTCTATCCCTAACGCTAGGGCATTATTCCTCCAGAGAATAGGGAGATGATGGAGGGATGGCTTCAGAAAATTAGAACGGCTCATCTGAATCCATCGCCGAGGCTCAGGTTTTTGAACCACTATGTCCTTCCTCAGATCATTTACCGGGAGCTGGTTAATGTTATGTCATGGTTGCGTAGCTACACATCCACGTGGACCCGCTTGTTACAAGTTTTACTCGGCGAATGCAGAATGCCCGAAGAAGGATAGGCGTTCTAGTGTTAAAGTGGTGATGACTGCCAGGACCAAAACTTGTACACCTCAGGAAGCCGCCTGTTTGGCGAGGCAATAATGATCTCACAAATCGCCAGTGCTCAAGAAAATGAGAGATGACAGCTGAGTCTGTTTCATTGACCCAAATGAAACACTGGCTTGAACTTGACAATTGTAAGTGCGACTTATAAGGGCAATCAGACAGACCTCTGTTCTTGTGCTCGCATTATGTAAGATAAGTTGCTGAGGATCACATTGACTCCAAGTAACTTTATGTAATCAATTTTGTGTATTTCTAATCATGTTTCTATAGAATACTTGTATCAGTAATGATTGCACACACACAGACGCTTACACTTTTGTTTTAGGCTTTCATTGTCAGTAGCTTTCCAGTCTTCTGATAATTAGTTTAGCCTAAATCAAACCACTATTGTCAGTTACTTTCCAGTCTTCTGGTAATCAGTTTAGCCTAAAACAGACCTGTATTGTCAGTTGTCAGTTAACCACCTGTTTCCAGGAGTCAAACACGAATAAAAAAGGAAGTGGCGGGATAGAGAGACCAGAGAGAGAAGTGAGCAAGGCTGAACTAAGCAAGACGCTTTGTCTTCTCTGCTGTATCTCTCTCTCCCGTTCGCGGCCGGTCAGAATGAAAACCATGCCTGATTTATTTCTGATTTTCAGCCATTTTTATTAAGTTATTACAGTCCAAGAAAGGCGTCACGGCATTTAAACCTGACACATTAATCCCCTTGTTGTTGTGTGCTTCCTCAAGCCATCTGCCTGTCTGGCCAAGCCCCGTATCCCCACCTCCTGCCCTTGAAGACCGGGCCGCGTCGACCACTCCACCGCCTGGCCCTGCTGACCGCCGGATCCACTGCCTTCACTTGCTTCCCCCAAAATAAACCCCTTCTCATATTCCGATTGCTCTTGGGTCCTTTTCGCACCATTACAGTTCCACCCAACCGTTACACCAAGTTTAGTAAACTTCAGCACTCATCTGCAGTCTGAAAGCAGTATTAGTGCTGTACATTGATTGTGTAAGGACTTGTTAAATAATACTTTGTCAAAATATGACTCGGGACATTATTTTTAAGAGGCTGACAATATGTTATTTGGTACCAAGAACATTTCATCTGCAGCAACAATTCACAAAATCACAAAAGTATGAAATAGGACTTCATCGCATGTCTTATCTTGAGAAAATACTGCAATGTCAGGGAATGGAGTGTAACAAATGTTTTATTTAATTTTTTCTTTTCTTATCTTGAATTTATCTTTTTAAACATTATGCACTGTCGGAGCAACTTACACTCTTTTTTTGTCGCTATGTGAGCAGGGCATGAAAATCCTGACTGGTGCCTTTCTTTGACGAGTCTTTCATTCCAGCAATGACAACACCAAAAAAACGACACCGTTGGAGTTGAACAAAAAAAGGTTTCGCTTTAATTCCAGTTAAAAACAAATGATGTCAAAACAAGGTCGATCGCAGAAAAGTCGTTGCTCCATGCCCAACGTGTCTTCCTCATCAACACCAATGTCTATGAAAAATCAGCCATGCACATTTCTTCAAAGTCTTTGTTTTTTGTTTTAAATTGTATTTGTCAGGCAAGACAGAAGTCCACACTTCAACAGATTCCTGTGTTTTGCCCTCGAGGTGTGAGAGAGGAAAACTTAGGGTTAGGTTTACCCGAACCCAAAGAAAAACATCGGTTCCATTTCAGGCCATCACAATATGACTTGTAGAACATTTTACAAATGTTTCAATATTGCAAAAACAGCCAAACGCAGTACACAAAGAAATATCTGAACAAGAAGTTCTTACTGCTTTCAGACTGCTTAAGTTTACTAAACTTGGTGAGTAATTGTTGATCTTTTGCTTTTTTTAAGTGACAAAATTAAAATGAAAAACTTCTAATCACTGTTGTCTGCAAAATGACAGAACTACCCAACATGAAGCAATTACTGCTTTCAGAACAGGAGAAAGTGGTTAGGTTTGATTACATTTGGAGACAAACTGGCATATTGTGCTATGTTGAAGTCAAGAAATCGCATTGAAAAGGTTTGACTTAGTGTGGTCCAGAAGTACCCCAATTCAGAGGACTTATGGCTTTCTGAGCAAAAGGGAGTGTTTAGATTATGAAGGATTGTAATATGTCGTGGTAGCAGAATGCCAATTAATTACAGGTTCATATGTCATGGTGTATGTATGTTGTTTTTGGTTTAGTATTTAGTTTCATGTTTTTCCTTGTGTTTGGTGTGTGTCTCTTGTTAAACCTGATTGTGTCCAGCTGTGCTTGGAGCCCCATTCCCTTGTGTGAAGCAATCAGCTCCCTCCAACCCTTTGTGTCTTGTCCAGGTGTTCCTTGTTGTCTCGTTACTTTGTTTGTATATAGTTCCTTGTTTGCTTTCAGTTCTCTTTGTTTCAGTGTCCCAGTTAGCTGTCCTGCCTGTCGCGCCTTGTCGAAATAAGACGAGTCCTAGTCCTTGTGTTTTTTTTAATGCCTGTTTTGTACGTTTGATATTTTAGTTTTTTCCCCATGCCTAGTGTGCTTTGTTTTCTTTACCTTTAATTTCCATGAAGTTACTCCTGCTTCACTTCACTGTATCTGGGTCCTCCTCCCACTCAACCTCCATACCAAAACCCTGACATGTTTGTCACTGCATTTATTAAACAAAATACATTTATCAAAAGAAACTAGTAGTAGTTTGCACAGTGAAGACATGTGATTGTGTTTACTATTCTCATATGCTAAATTAATGACTTATTTAAATGTATTGAACTTGTGTCGGTCATGAAAATTCAACATTCCCACTTGCAACACACATTAAACTAGAGAATGCAATTTCTGGAGAAATCGCGTGTGAAGGCTCCGGAGTTGAAGCCATCTGGGTGGAAGCATGTGGAATGAAATTGAATGATTTTTGAATCATAGAGAATGAAATTGAATGAGTTTGAATTGTAGCAAATAGAATTGAATGAGAATGTGGATTGATAGTGAATGATGGAAGGTGGAAGTATGTTGAATGATGTTGAATAACACTAAATGGAAAAGAAGCCCGCATGGCGTTCTTTTTTGGAAGCGATTGGAGAAGTTGGAACGGTGAGAATCCGAAGAAAAATGTGGAAGGAGTAGCATGCGGGATAAAAGGAAATGGTGTGCATGTGGTTAGCGTGCGTGTGCGTTGCGTGGGATCGCCCCCACGCGCGTGTATCCGTGGAAGGAGTGAGTTTGAACGGGGTGATGAGTATGCGTGTGCATGCTGAATCTTGTTAAACCAGATTAAATAAAGAAATCAAGTTAAGACACAATATGGAAATAAAAAGTTTTATTTTTTTAAGCATTAAATAAATACAGTGGAACCTCGGTTCTCGAACGACTCTGAGGTCGAACAAATCGGAGTTCAAACAAAAAAAAAGAGAAATTCTTGCTTCGCAGTTCGAACAAACCTGGGAGTTCGAACGCCGGTATGACGCGTGAGTGCGCACGCGAGGGTGGGGGCTGAGCGGCGTACGGGTGGAGATCGCTCTCTTTATGACCAACTGTTGTCGCGTGTGGACGTGCTGCGTTTTGCTCTCGCGTTTTATATCGGTGTATGAAGTGTTTTAGCCCCTAATCATGCCTCCAAAGAAAGTCAGTGCAAGCAGCAAAGGAATGGTTTCGGTGTTGGAACAATTCGCTTTTCGAACAGGGTTCAGGAACGGATTATGGTCGAGAACCGAGGTTCCACTGTAATTACAAAAAAAATCCCTCTTGGGGGACGAGGGGGTCCTCGGGGAATCGCTCCCTCCAGGTGGCGAGAGGGAGTGATTTTGTATTGTCGTCCCCGTCTATGACTTCCACCAGGTCCCCCCGAAGTCTGTAGCCCACCACCAGGAAGGGGGTATCTTCCAATTCCTGTGTAAAAGAACAGTTTATGAGCAGACGTAGGATGAACAGTTTTATTTTCATGATTTCTACTATCACACCCGAGAGCAACACAAACGTGCCCGTTTGACACTCGCTGTCGACTGAAAATAACAGGTGTTCAGGTAATCACGGTTCACCTTTCCAAACGTAAAATTACGAAATTCAGAAAACGGGTGGTGAATAGATATTAAAGTCTGTCAATGGAAATATTTCAATCTAGTTGATTTTTTTCTACACATTTTGTATTAGCCGGCCTACTTACTTTGATCTCGGTGGAGTTGGTCGTTTGGAGGGAGAAGCCATAGGGTGAAGGCTTGCCCACAAGGTGGGTCACCTTCACCCTTTGGCCCACGTAAACGACAAAGAGATTCGCCTCCCTCCAACGCACCACCTTTGCCGACGCCCCGTCCTGTAATAAGAAACGTACAATGAGAATTGCCCGCTGCAGCATATTTAGATTACAATAGTTGAGGTAAAACGCAAAATATTCACTTTTTGGAGGAGGATGACGCCCATGGGCACGAGCTGGCCTCGCACCCTCACCATCCTGATGGCTCGGATCTAAGGGAGAAACAAACATTTTTATCACGCACACACTGAGACGGTGCGAGTGTGATACATTACTTCAGTGATGACGCCTTCGATGTTTACCAGGCCCCCGTCCTCCTGGGGAACGTCCCGGATGTGGACTGTCCTGGCAATGGGAAGGATGAGCCGGGCGGCCTCCTCCCCCAACTCCCCAGACACTGTTACGTCCGCACAACGAAATAATTCAGTGTCTGGGCGGGAGAGGTGGACCCGCGCATCCCTCCCAACATTATATTTTTTTAATAAGAAGTTCTGGCCCTCGGAAACCTCCGAGGCCAGAGCTTCAAAGAGCACCATGCGGCAGTGCGTTTTTCCATCACTGAGGGCCATGTTCACGTTTTTGAAAGTGGACCCAGCCGCCACCGTCCCGTCCTCTTTAAGAGTCCAATTTCGGTATGCGGTGGTGGCGCTCATGGCCACCACCTTCGCCCTCAGCGGCGCAGCAATCTTCGAGGTGAAAATTTGTTCCATGCTGGAGAAACGGGGGAAAAAATTAAGGGAAAAAAATTAGACCAACACCACAATATCAGTTAGATAAAAAATATGGCAACATGGATAAAGTAAAAAGGTTGCTAACCAAACATTTTCGGGTCAAGTGGATAACGAAACAAAAATGTTTAGTAAAATAAACTTAAACTGGTTGTCTTGTGGGTTATTCGTTTGAGTCAACATGTTAGGTTAAATGAATAACCCATTTTCATTTTTACAATTCCTTTTTGAAGTGATGAAATTTATTTATTTTTGTTACATTAAAAACATTTTCAAGTTAAAAATTAAATAAAAGCAGACGTGCATATACCCTAGGGTACGTCTAAACTAATTAACCATCCAACCTTGTCATCAGAATGAAAAACGCCAGCACCTACCGACGGCTGTCGGCAATTAACAATTTTTTTGTGGCATAAAGAAAAACGTCGAATTTAAAATTAATTAAATCACAGCGAAAATACCTTTGAGCAAGGTAGATGTGAAAATATTCTAGGGAGAAAAATACAGGTGTCTAAGCCAATCAATCATCCTACCTTCTAGTCAGTCAAGTTGAATAGACCAACGGCAAGTTTCTCACGTTTATATAGCCCTTGACGCATACCCACGGCTGACGGCAATTACGCATACCCACGGCTGACGGCAATTAACAATTAATGGAAACACGTTTTTATGTTTTAAAGACACTTAAATGTGTGGTATTTTTTTGACAATTCATTTTTTGATTCTAATTATTTTCTTTACAGTTTGCTGATAAACTCAACATACTAGTTGCAGTTGCGCCCCCGAGTACAATACAAGACAGCGCTACTTTATTCATATAGCATATTTTACAAGGAGTTATGTACTGTTGCTCCAAAAAAAAACCATCAGATTAAGGTATAACTCACAATACAAAATATCTGTTGCAACTTCAATCATACATTTACAAATGAAAAACAATAATACAAACAAGAGGGAAAAATACACACACAAAAAAATAAATAAAAGAAATGTTATTACCCACAAAAATACAGTATTTCAACAAAAGGTAGAATCAAAGTCAATGGGGTCAAAATAGTTTGGATTCCTTTCTTTCCGCATCTTGGGACCGGCTGTTGCATGGCAGTGGTTTCTTGAGGATTATTAGCAAATGTTGACACTCATACTTTGTCATACATATGGGACAGTATGTTCAAAAAGTGAGACATTATTATTAACACATTTTGACAGCTGAATTTTACATAAATAAAAAAAAATACAATAAAAATTGTTGGAATTTTTTTTAAGCTAAATGGAAAAAGCATTCATACATAAGATGAAAAAAAAAAAATCCAAAATGAAGACAGTTACCACCATCAGTGCAAATATTGAATACTTGTGTAATCGGTTCAAAACTCAGTAGGAATTTTGATCAATAATTATTTGCTTTTTTTGCTATAAAAACCAATGAACATTTTTTGGCTGGCAGTTGTTAGGTCGAAATGGCAGCATAAGGTTTCACGTTTCAAATGTGAGGAGGAGCGGTGAGGAAAAATGTGCATGCACACGCCATTAAAATCATTATTTTGAGCAATCGTACAGTGGAGAGACAGCATTTCATCAAACTAAGTTCCCTCAACTTCCGAAATGATGAAAAACGTGAATTAATAAACAAACAGATGTATCAAAGCAAGTGTAAAAAAATTTAAATGAAAAAGAATCTTTCAGGTCAAACAGTTTCGCCGCTCACTTGGACAAAATTTTAATGTTCAAACCACTACCCAGGGAGAGAACACAAACCGCTGCGATTGGTCTGCGATAGAATCCACAGCTTTATGACGTCATCAACCAGAGTGGGCAATTCTATCTCAAAAAGAATGTGAAGTTAACATCATTGCACCTAAATGACAGTAAGGAATGTAAATGTTACCTTGCCTGTCGCACTGACAATGGTTTGATCCTGGAGCAGATCATTTTTATTGCCATTTATGATGGAAAATGTTTGCATAATCACCAACAAATGGAGGTTGATCACACTCCAACAAGACTGTCGACCGCACAAATTAGATGTAAAATAAATAAATGGCTGTTGCATCCACTAAAGTCTTCAAAAATCGTTCACACTGCAACCTTTCTAAGAATCATCATCACTAATAATGGCATTAATTTAGACAATCTAGCTCAGCGGTCAGCAACCTTTGACACCGAAAGAGCCATTTGAACCCGATTTCCACGGAAAAGAAAACACTGGGAGCCGCACATCTAAAATGAAAAAAAAAAAACTTCTACTACTTTACCGCAGCATGTTTCTTATGAAATCCACGTGCTACAGAGAAAATTACATTTTATTCATTTAATGAACACATTTTGAACATTTTGAATTCTTGAAAAATAATAACAATGAATGTCTCTTTCAAATAAATTAAAAAGCTGAATTTAAATTGTCCATGTAGCAAACGAAAGCAGAAAAATGCCATGAGGCGTCATCCTTATATCCATTTATCTTATCTAAAATGAAGATAACACTGTATATATTGCTTTTTCTTACCTTTACACTTTGTATAAACAACTATAGTGTGGTTATGTCTTATGAAGTGCTACGGAGAAAATTATGTGACGTCTATTTTGAGCGACGAAAAAATTGTCAGGACCGCTTCCCAGCCTGAAGCGGTGTAAGGTGGACCCTTAAGCGCAGACTCAGGAGGTAGGATTGACAGGGCGTTTATTGAAGGCCGACAAGCAACACACAATAATCACTATAGGATCAATATTTATAAATTTACTAACCGCAAGGGTTCTATGATTACCACCGCCGGGAGGGCGAAACGGAAAACGCTGGGTGATCGGGTCACTCCAGGAAATAAATAAGGAAAGAACAGAAATCGCTTGCAACGCAAGGAACCAAAAAACAATGCTTACCACAAAAAGGGTGAAGACAACACCAATTGGAACGAGAAAACTTAAAGCGAGCCGTAAAGTAGCTGTGAGCAAACCAAGGACAAAATACACAAATGACAAAAACGAGAGCAAATCACGAGGAGAACAAACTATGAACAAGACCATGAGCAAGCGCATGAGCAACGCTTAAATAGTCCGTAATCAGAGTCCCAATGAGGCGCAGCTGTGGCGATCGGGAGCGCGTCCGGCTCGTGGCCGCTTCCGGGAGCGGAGCCGCCGGGCCACGCCCACTCGCTGGGAGCGCAACAGACGGATCGTGACAAAAATAATATCAAATAATTTAATTAATATTTTAATATTTCAAGATCACAATAATCTTCAAATTTAGAACTAAAAGAATATAAAAACTAACACAAATAAAACACACTTCAATTAAATAAAAAAAATAAAAAATTTTAATTTATTTTCCCAAGCCAATCAGAGCCGCATTATGAGGATGAAAGAGCCGCATGAGGCTCCGGAGCCGCGGGTTGCCGACTGCTGATCTAGCTGTACAGAGAACCGTATGGGGATTGTTTTAGAAGACTTGACTTTTCAAAAAATAGAAAACGGTCTGAAGAGAACAGAAAACAGACTATTTGATCCTTGGGAGAACATGTCACGAGCCTTCTAAGCAGGTCAGCAAGTCCTTCCGTCGTCGGGCAAGCAAAGCAGGTTTCATTGCGCTTTCTCACGAGGGCGACTGAGCTTCCGACTGTTCTTTGTCTCGACGAACAGAGCGTGATGAGCCAACAGGGGCGGTGGACAACGCACTAACGGAAATAAATAAGTGGTGAGGCGCATATTCTACGAGTCTTTTTGAAGAGAAAAGGAAATTACAGGATGACCAACTTACCTTTTCCTTTCAATAAATAGAAACAGTCCGAAGAGAACAGAGAACAGGCTTGACTTGACTCTTAGGAGAACATTAGTGCCATGGACCTTCCAAACGCGTCTGCAAGGCCTTTCTTCGTCAGCAAGCACAGCCACGTCTCATGGAGAGCTCATACCGGGGTGACCGAGCTTTCATCTCTTCCACGTTCAGACGAACGGAGGATGCGGAGCCGCGGGCCACGTGAAGAATGTTCTAACAAAAAAATAAAGTAGGTGGTGAGGACAAAAGCTGACAAAGTGTTAAATTACGGACGTTTCCTGACAAAGTTCAATTCGGCGAGAAGGGAAAGAAGTACCGCACGGTTGCCACCCTGGTTTCGGATTCAGTGTTCCCTGACAAGTGTTTTGGCGCCTGTCCTCCAAATCTTTTGGTTGAGAGAAGAGCATAATACAGGATCAGCGAGTCAAAATTTAGGCGGTGCTGAGACAGGTTTTGCTGTGACTCACAATATATTAAAAAAATCATGATCATTTTTTTTTCTTAAATCGCTTCACAATTAATGAATATGTTACACTAATACAATAGAAAATAGATCAATGAGGGACACAAACTCACATACCCGTTACCTCCGATCTTTCTCCAGAATGAAGGACCTGTTAAAAGTATAGGACAGTAAAATTCTAACATTTACTGGCTTTACAAAAAAGAAAGGAGCCGTTTAATGATGAGCTACCTACCTTTTCCCTTCAATAAATAGAAATGGTCCCAAGAGAATAGAGAACAGACTTTACTTGAGCCGAAGGAGAACACTAGTGCCGCGGACCTCGGAAACTCGGCAGCAAGTTCTTCCTTCGTCAGGCGAAAGCGGCCACGTCTCATCGAGAGCTCGTAGCAGGGTGACCGAGCTTCCATCTCTTCTTTGTCTCCACGGTTGCCACCCTGGTTTTCGGGGTCAGTGTTCCACGTTGTACTCTTTTGTGCGCCCGTTTGCCGAATCTGTTGGCGGAGAAAAGGCAGACACGGGACCGGTGAGTCAAAATCCTCCCAAGGATCTAGGTACAATAGTTAGGTACACACATACCCGTGACCTCCATTGCGGTGTGAGCAGCTAAGGTGTATTTTTTTTGCTTGTTTTTTCCCCTCGTCCTCCCAGGGGTTAGAAACAGGGGATGTTAATATTTGTCAATGAAGCCCGATGCCAATGAGGCCCTTTGAGACGTTGCTGTGGTTTTATTTTCTCCAGAACAAAGACCTGTTAAAAGCAGAAGAGAGTAAAATGACATTTACTGTCATTACAAAAAAAGATCTGTTTAACAATGGCTCACTTACCTTGTCAGTTTTCTGTTCTCATCCCATGCCAACGATCGGTACGTTTAAAATGTTAAAAAAAAGTTACAAATCTAACCACTCTCTCTTCCCTCGACGTCACTTTCGCCGACCCCTCCACTTGCCTTCCTGCGACCCTCCACCGACCGACTGTTGGACCTCCTTAATTCCCTCTCTCTCACTCCTCCCAATGCTCTTCTGCCACTCACCTTCTAGTTCACACGCTAAACCAGGGGTCCTCAATCCTGTTCCTCGAGGGCCGGTGTCCTGCAGGTTTTCCATCTCTCCCTGCTGCAACACAGCTGATTCAAATGATCAGATAATCAGCAAGGTCTGCAGAAGCTAGATAACGATCGCTCAGGTGTGTTTCACCAGGGAGAGGTGGAAAACGGGCAGGACACCGGCCCTCGAGGAACAGGATTGAAGATCCCTGCGCTAAACCATCTTCACTCCAAATCTCATCTCAAAATCTCAAACCAACTGGAACCCATGACAACTTTTAATCATTTAAATCTCACTCTGTATTGCTTTACTTACTGCCATATTTCATTATTTGGATATCATGTATCTGAGATTTACAAGCACTATATCACAATAAAAATTAAAAAATCCACCACCGTCTCTGCCCTTCATTCACTCTGTCGATGAGTCCGCAGTCCACCGCTCCCTCTCGCCGTTGTTTACTCTCACACATCCTTCTCAAGTCAACCGAACTTCTCACACTGATTTTTGGGCTTTTCTGTTTCAGTCTTACTTGTCCCAGTAAGATGTTTGAAATTTTCATTTGCAGCATTGATCGGCTCGCACCCAACTTTTCGCAGGCGTCGGACCGAAACCTCCGCCTTCACACAACGAGAAAATGCGATTCCCGAAGAAATTGCGTGTGAAGGCAGAAAAGCTGGATTTTTTGGGGGGGAATTATTTTGAATGACACTGAATGTTGAATGGGGTTGAATGAATTTGAATCATAGTGAATGAAATTTAATGATTTTGAATCATCCATCCATCCATTATCCGCCGCTTATCCGGGGTCGCGGAGGCAGCAGCTTCAGCAGGGAAGCCCAGACTTCCCGCTCCCCAGCCACATCTTCCAGCTCTGCCGGAGGGATGCCGAGGCGTTCCCAGGCCAGCTGGGAGACGTAGTCTCTCCAGCGTGTCCTGGGTCGTCCTCTGGGCCTCCTGCCGGTGGGACATGCCCGGAACACCTCCCCAGGGAGGCGTCCAGGAGGCATCCTAAACAGATGCCCGAGCCACCTCATCTGGCTCCTCTCTACGTGGAGGAACAGCGGCTCGACACTGAGTCCCTCCCGGATGGCCGAGCTTCTCACCCCTATTTTGAATCATTTTGAGTAAAATTGAATGATATTAAATAGAATAAAATTGAACGATATAAAATCAAAGTGGATGATATGAATACTGAATGACATTAGATAATTTTACATGGAAGTGAATAACATTGAATGATACTGAATTACAATGAATGATTGTGAATTACATTAAATAATTTTGAATGAAAGTGAATAATCTTGAATGATTTTGAATCATATTGAGAGGAATTGAATGAGATTTTATTATATTGAATGATATGAAACCATATTGAATCATAGTGAATATAATTGAATGATATTGAATTATATTGCATGAAATAGAATGATTGTGAATAATATTGAATCACAGTGAACAAAATTGAATGATTTTGAATTATAGTGAATATTAAATAAAGGAATATAAGAGTTTGAGCTTAACATAGTTCATTAGATGTAGCTGCATCCTGTGTATGAAAGTGTGAGACTATAAAGTGCTGAGCGTGTGGAGCGGAACAGAGTAGGGGGTGCAAGAATGTGCAGGAATGGAATGTTTTAGGACAGACGGTGCTGGCAGCAAGGAGGGGGCGGAGACGAGATGACTCAAGCACAACCAGGAGGAGCCACCACGTGATTCTTCAGGGGAAGAAAGACCAATAAGCTAAAGTTAACTGCAGGATACACATAGCCAATAGAATCATGCCAGGATGCCTTTGTCTTTGTATAATTTACATATTGTATAGTATGAATCACTACTGGGCAACTCGGAAAAAGTGCTGTTCTGTTGGTGGCAAGAGAGGTGTAGAGTTGTATTGAGAGGGATCCGAGACCCAGGCGCATATGTAGTAAATCTGTGTATTGGGAATGAATCCACTCGTGCTTGCAAATGCCGGCTTCCTGATACCTTTCTATTGCAGAACGAGCGCGCATATTGTTGGATGAGTGAGAGTTGGGTAAAGTCACAAATTGGAGTCAGATTGCTAATTTGAGTTTACATTGGGTTAAAATTAAATTCCAACATTGATATAAAGCTAAATTCCAACATAAATTATATTGAATCGTAGTGAATGTAATTGAGTGATTTCAAATCAAAGTGAATGAAATTGAGTGATTTTAAATTAGTGAATGAAATTGAGTGATTTTAAATCAAAGTGAATGAAATTGAGTGATTTTAAATTAAAGTGAACAATATTGAATGATATTGAATCATAGTGAATGGAATTGAATAATTCTGAATTAAAGTGAATGAAATTGAATGATTTTGAATCAAAGTGAAAAAAACTGAATGATATTGAATTATAGTGAATGAAATTGGATGGTTTTGAATCGTAGTGCATGATTTTGAATGAATGTGAATTAAATTGAATGATTAGGAATGATAGTGAATAATATTGAAAGATTTTGAACCAAAGTGAATAAAATTGAATGATATTAAATAAAAGTGAATAATGTGAATGATTTTGAATCATAGTGAATAAAATTGAATACTGAATGACATTAAATAATTTTGAACAAAACTGAATAACAATGAACAACTTTGAATGATCCCGAATTACAAGCAATGATTGTGAATGAAAATGAATGATGCTGAAAGACATAAATTTATTTT
This sequence comes from Idiotropiscis lumnitzeri, assembly GCF_059441095.1. Lineage (NCBI taxonomy): Eukaryota > Metazoa > Chordata > Actinopteri > Syngnathiformes > Syngnathidae > Idiotropiscis > Idiotropiscis lumnitzeri. The sequence goes on from NC_142406.1 coordinate 6,199,289, forward strand.
ATACGGATCTGAATAACATTGAACAACTTTGAATGAAACCGAATGACAACTAAAGATTGTGAATGATAATGAATGACATTGAATGATTTTGAATTATGCTTAATGAAAATGAAAGACGTTGAATGATACTGAATAACATTAAATAATTTTAAATTGAACTGAATAACATTGAACAACTTTCAATGATACTGTATTACAATGAATAATTGTGAATGAAAATGAATGATGTTGAATGACAATTTATACTAAATACATCTGAATAACATTGAACAACTATGAATGAAACTGAATGACAACTAAAGATTGTGAATGCTCCTGAATGACATCAAATAATTTTGAATGAAACTGAATAATATTGAACAACTTTGAATGATACTGAATGACAAAGAATGATTGTGAATGAGACTGAATGACATTAAATAATTTCGCATGATACTGAATAACATTGAACAACTTTGAGCTCTCTCTCTCTCTCTCTGTGGTGTCAGAAAAACACGTTATGTGATTAATCCAACCCCCTTTTAATGCCGTCAATCTTATAAAGGAGCGATTAAGACTCATCTGGGCCTAATAAACAATGTAGTCCTATGATGTAGCGCTGACGCTTGAGAGACCGGAAAAAAACCTCAAGGACCTGAAATTTAGGGCACGCCTGAACCCTATGGTGAAAATATTTTTGAGATGAATATTTAATATGCGTTTGACATTGAACCTCTTCGTCATGATAGCATCAGCTGTTTGTGTGTTCCGGTCTGAGAGTGTCTGCTAAATGGCTGACGTAGTCAACATCTTATATTTTGTCTAGAGACGTATTGATTGAAATACAACATTTCTGTTCATACCTGTTGGCTCTCCACCAGGGATGTAAAGAGTCAGCGAAACTCAATTTAACATCGATATAAACTGCTCAAAATATGTATCGATGTGAAGAATCGATTGGCAAAACCATGTTAACCAAAGCCATTCTCTCACTACGGCAATGCCATGCACGAGATGACTCGGCGATGCATATGATTGTACTCGATCATAATGGTATTGGCGATAGTGGTAGGTGCGTGTTGTGTTAAACCGTTCCTGCTTGCCGCCTAACCATGGTCGGGAAACGCTCCTCTTACAGAGCACAGAGAGACAGGGATCGCATTGCAGTTTAGGGCTGAACAATTGATCATTTTAGGAAAGAAATCGCGACCTCAGACGCGTTTTCGAGATTGTCAAAGCTGGGTCATATAAAAAAAAAAAAAGCGTTGTCGTGCGTCTTCTTTCACCGCTGCTTGAGCACTCGGCGCTAAGCTATCTTGCGAACTCTGTCGCAATAAATAATTGATAGCCTGGTGGCATGGATCGATATTTTAAAACAACACACATAATGGATTTGCCTTGTCGTCACCGTCTGTATTTAATCTCTCCTGTGCTGTGTGTGGGGGCAGATAAAAAGTGAAGTTGACTTTAATTTTACTCATCCATCCAAAAGAGAATATAAGAAATCAATGCTTCTGAACATTAAATGAAATTACCGTAGTCAAATGTATTTAGAATGCTGCATGCTTGTCATTAACTATGGTAATGAAATGTTTTTGAGTTTGAGTACTGAACACTCAAACAAATATGTTACTGAAATCAAAAATGTCCAAGTCACACTTTTTACGAGAGGAGTTTTTTTTTTTTTTTGTCAACTAAAGTTGACTTATATTTTACAATGTAGTACTACCACTATACAAAGTACCAGGTTTTTATCATTTTTTAGGGTGACTCACAAAAAAAACTACAAAAATAAAATACTGTAAATTAAATTTGACAACACGCCATATAAACATACCATAGTATTTTTCCATTGTAGCAAAATTCAAACATGAAAACCTTCAGGGCATCATGGTAGAGTCTCAGTCTGTTTTCACGTTCCTGTTTGCTTATAACTTCACCTCGATATTCAATAAGAAAGTCTCCCTTCTGAAAGCGGCAGCAACTGAACACTCCTCGACCTTACAAGGGAAAGAATTAGGATGAATTAGAATCATTAAATTAAAACAATGGTGAAAACAAGGCTCAAACTAAAGAAGTGATTGCCAATCCTCACCTTAAAATGAATTTATATATTTTATGAGGAACCTATCCTTGTCCTTGCCCAAGGATGAAAAATATGCTACCTCTTCTTTGGGTTTAACCTTAGTTCCTTGTGGCCTCATTGCTGACATATCTTGCTGAAGATGAAGACCTAAAGAAAGCCATAAGGCGGGAATTACAAGTTAAACTATCCGGTGTATAATTACTTGGTGCAGATCTGTTTAGCAGTTATATTTCAGTCTTTCAGTGTACCATGAGAGCCTATGTAGTAAATACAATACAAAACTAAATAAAATATATTGCATGTGTCACAGCACAGCTCTACTAAACGCCGGTTGAAATGAGGTGTAAATATACACTAATAGACTACAATGTTTTCATTAAAAGAGTTCAGATTTAAGTAAAAACAAATGCAGCATTTTACCAAATCATGAGTGCAGAAGTCCTCGAATTTTGTCCATATTGATTACACCTAGTCATTATTTAGAACATTTCAATTATTATTATTTAAAACAGCAAAGGCAATTGAACTTTAAATGAATAGACAAAATTACAGCTCAGCTTGGAAATTGCAGTGCGATGTTGTTTTCGGTTAGATTTGTTTACCTGACATGTTTCGGCGAGTCTTTCGCCTTCTTCAGAGTGTCGCATGATGGTGTCTTGTTACTCGTCTTTATTAGCTGATGTTCCATGAGGGCGTGACTTACCTGTCAAAAAAAATGTCAAGTCACGCCCCCCGGGGAGCCTTCATCCTGTCAACCACTTGGAGCAGCATCTTGGAGGAGTGAACGGACAGCATTATAACCATCGGCCAATCAAAAGCTGTGAAATATAGACTGTGTGAATTATTAAGTAGGGGGTGCAATACAAGGTCCTGCCTACAGGGGCGTTTTCTCACACAATAATACACAACATTCATGTTATTGTGGTTTAAAGGGACATTGGCTAAAATTTGGAATTTGAGCATTCTACACCCTTAGAAACATGATAGTGTAACCAAGTTAAAAATACTCAAATATTTTTGACTAAATGTTATTCAATTTCTAATAAGTTGTTTGTTGTATTATCATATTTTTGGGGAATGTGCTTGTTATAATAGCCCATGAAACAAAGTAGGTACACAGTTTGTGTTGTAATTTTGGATTTAGTTTTGTTATTAAAATGAGCGGATCACATCCGGAGGAGGAGCGAGTGAGCGAGAGAGTGAGCGAGGAGTGGGCGAGCGAGCGAGAGAAGGACAACGGCGATTGCGGCGGCGATAGGAGAACGAAGGCAGACGAGTGTTCAAAAAGTAGACTGTTAGAGTTGGTTAACGAAAGTGTTCAAACCGGACTCTTTTAGAAACCATTAACAGTGATAGAGTTGGTCAGTTTGAGTGGACTACTTGACTTAAGACCTATGTGTTTGGAATTAGCCGTTAGCCCAGCGGCTAATGAGTGGCATGGACTTAGCTCTGCAGTTGGCAACAAGCTAACGCATTATCTAAGGCCTGCGTGGCTGAAGACGTGGACGACGCCGATCGGGACGCCGGGCGGTCAACAGTGTGTTGTGGACTGAGAGGACTGGGCCAACATCGCATCGTGGACGTGGAATATAATTTTTGTCTTTACCTTTTTCTTGCCGGTGGGACCATAGGAGTGAACCTGCTTCATTGGGAGGTATCATTGTTTATTTTCTGCCTTTGGGTGAAGGAGCCATTTTGTTTTAGGCTACTACGCACACAAGCATCGATCTGGCCAGCAACGTTACTTAACATTGGGGTACGTGACTTTGGTGACTGCCTGCTGCGAGGTAAAGTGACTGGGCCCTTAGATTAATGTTGTGTAGGTGGACCTTTTTTTGTTTAACCTTGTACTGTTTACTAGGCATTCATTTGTGTAACACACCAACTTGAGAGAACATTTTTTTCCCTGCCTTATTTAATTTCTATCAGTAAATGTTTTTGTTTTCTATATAAGCAAGTGTGTTTATTGCCTACTTGAAAGATTGGGTTATAAATTTGAGTGCTTTTTGAAGTCCAATAATTTTGTATGGTTATTGTCCTCTTAAGAGAGATTAGAAGCGTGGCAACGATTATCAGCCATTTAAGAAAGCAAATTGCCAGATACTACTTTGCAACGATTCAGTAAATAGATGTACATACGATAAACTGTTGAGGGATAGTTATAAAACAAAAGAACCTAGGTTAGCCACCTCTCAATATAGTCACCCCGGCTAGAGAGGCGCTACAATAGCATTGTCCGAATTACGAGGACATGGGTTGCGTCCTCGTAATTCAAATTGTCCTTGCAGTGTTGCGTGTATTCAGGTCAAATGTCCCTGCAATGCATGAAAACAAACATACACACACACACACACATCTGTTTTATGGATTCAATTAGTTTGGAGGATTACAACTCCCAGACGATTGCCCGACATCTTCTTCCGGCTCAGAGCCACGCAGTCATATCGAAATTAATTAATTAGTCTGACTTGAATAAACACCCCTCAGAACACCATAATTTCACCATAATCACAACGGCTGGAGATATAATATACAGAAACACACTTACACACTACTGGGTGAGTGTTGGACGACCTAGCTTCTCTTGAAAGGTCCGCCTTGAAAATGGCCTCGCAAGTGTATCTGAAATTAAATTCCCTACATTGGTTTTAATTTTTTAAAGAGCGTTTTTGTTTTATATTTTCATTTTCAAAAATGTGCTTTCTATTCTAGTTATTTAGTTCGTTTTCGTTTACTAAAATAACCTTGTGCTGCACCTGCTATCGCAGCAACTGCTCACCATATTTTGGCCACGGAATATGCCAATTGGTCAGAGAAAAGACCGCGACAAAGAATGGCCCAATCGAAATAAACACTCGACATCATATGTACCTTGTTGAAGTGTACACGTGGTGTCAGAGAGCACAGGTTACAAGCGTACCAATATTGCAAAATTGGGACTATGCGTGTGACGTAACCGACTTCCGTCTCTGATGTCATCGAGACTGGCGGCACGTTTTTGTTTTTTAAATAACAATTCTTCAGTTTCAAGTGACATTCAAACTTAAGTAATGAAGAAGTCAAGTAAAAACTCAGGGACGGCCTTCCCACTGATAGGAGCTATGGCTCCATTTGAACCATTTGCGGCGCCTAATCGATCTGCAGCATATGCAAAAGGTCGCCAAGTACGGTAGCTGCACTTGGACAAAACAAGTGGGTGACTTTAAACATTAATCGAAATTACACACATACAACTGATAAATTATGTAATAATTTGATATGTACAATTGAAGAGACTCATTTTTTCGTCACCGACGCAAGAATTCCACCGAACATCGCCAGTTTCATGGTATGTTGGTCAAATCCTAAAAGAATTGTCGGCAATATGCTTTGGCTGTGCTCTCAAACACTTGTACGCCGTACATACGTCATGAGAGTGTAGTGTGGGTAGCGGGTGTCATGATCCGTCTCTGTCTCGCCACGTGTTTTTCGGTCTCTGTTTTTGTTTTCTCAGCTGACCCGTGGGCGTGTCTCCCGGCATTTTCATCATGCCATGTTTTCACGGCCGGAGAGGCACCCCCACCGGTCACTCAGCTGTATCCTGTCATGTCTTGATTGCCGCCCTGTATTTAAGCTAGTCAGTGTCGGATTATTCCTTCCGATTGCTCGCGCCACGTACCACGCCTTGTATTGATTTCTCGAACCTCTTGTTATGACCCTCGTTACGCCCATTGACTACGCATCGCGCCCTGCTCTCGTCGGATCCCTTCGCTCGTTTCTGATTGACTCCCCTTGCCCTTTTGCGGCAAGCGATTTCCGTTCTCGTTCTCCTTTCTTGCGTTGCAAGCTCTTTTTGTTGTCGATATCGTTTCCCCCCTGGAGTGGATTTGCCCTCCAGCGCTTTATGTTGTCCTTCGTCGGCTCCACGCCAATTTGCATTGTAAGTACCTGTGTTCTAATAAACATCCTGTTAAACGCTGCATCTCCTGTGTCCGCGGTTAAAGGGTTCCATCTACACTGCTTTCTCAGCCGCGGCTGGGGAAGCAGCTCCTTACATCGGGATTGAGCCACTCGCCTTGCACGAGACCTTGAAACACACATACACGCGCACACACCCCCACACACGCACACGCTCACAGCCCCACACACAAAGGTGACCCTCCAACCCCCACAGCCATTTAATGACACAATTAATAAAATAAACTAAAATAATGTCAAACAACAGCCAATTAAAAAAATGAATCCCCTCATACGTACATTCAAGTGACTGAAAACAACCCCCCCTCACCAACCTTTATCCTCAAGAACATAATTCTCAGGTTGACCGACAGAAGAGGGAGAACCTCCATCACATTCTTCTTTCGTGGTCGGCGGATGACATCTGACGTTTTGAGGTGCTCGTCTGCCACCTGCTGTGCTGAACTATGTATTAAACAAGAAAATCAAATTGTTGAATGTTTTCCCATGAAGACTGAATTGTAAAATACCCAGAGATGGCTTACCTGTTTTACTGTGCATAAACATTTTTCCGATTGTCCTTTTTGTTGAGATAACTGTTTAATATTGAAATTGCACACGGAACTGGTAATTGAGTTACAGATACTATATTAACATACTAAATGTTAAGTTTTGTACACTAATGATTGATAAGGGTGCATAGTTAGTTAATTGAGTCAATTAAATAAGCGCTGAACTGTATTATTCACTATCCATCAAAAATAAAAGCTGAAACCCATGAGACTAGGCTGTTGGAATTTATCTTTAAATCAATGTTAGAATTTAATTTTAAACCAATGTAAACTCAAATTAATAATCTGACTCCAATTTGTGACTTTACCCAACTCTCACTCATCCAACAATATGCGCGCTCGTTCTGCAATAGAAAGGTATCAGGAAGCCAGCATTTTCACACACGAGTGGATTTATTCCTAACACACAAATCTACAACTTGAGTTTGGGTCCCTCTCAATACAGCTCTCTCTGTCTTCGCTGTTCAGCATTAATTTATAGACACAATATGCAAATGACACAGAGACAAAGGCATCCTGGCATGATTCTATTGGCTTTAGCTTGCTCCTCTTGGTCTTTCTTCAAGTGGTGGCCCCTCCTGCTTGTGGCTGAAGGGTCCAGTTTCTTGTGCATCCCTTCCCCCTCGAAGTATCTGTCTGCGCCAGGCACCGACCTAAAACCTCCCAAACCTCACATTCTTTCACTTTCTTTTTCCAACTTCACCAGCCACCCACACAGCATTCCACAGAATAACAGTGACACAAGATGCAGGACATCGAATAAAACTAGCCAGGTTTAAACTCTTCCACTCCTTTACACTGAAGAGGCCGGCGTGCACAAAACCTGTGTGGCCAATATAAATAGGTGAGGGAACGTTGCCTCCATGGACTTCCAGTATAAGAGCGGGTCTTCCGTACGTGCAACGTGTCCTGGTGACATATAGCGCTGCACCTATGAGTGCGCACACGGCAGAAAACTTGCGTTTACCAGTGACGTCTCCCATCTTGCGGATATTTAACGCAGAGCAACGCGCCAATAACTCGATGCTTGTTTTGAGCATCCATCCTGTTGACAGATGCGCTTTCTTATAAACATAGTTTGGCGAGCGACCGCTGTGTCGACACGGTTCCGGTAGTGGTCACGTGACTTTCTTAAAGCAAGTACGCGCACCGACACGGGGTTTGCCCTGGAAGCTTGGCGCACACAACGACTCCTCAATGTCGCTGGACCCATCACTAGCCACAGCCTTTTAATGACGAAATTATGAAAAAAACCAAAAATACTGTCAAACAACATACCATTAAAAAAATTACCATAAACTAACATATACAAACGTTTATATTCAAGAACATTATTCTCAGGTTGCCCAAAAGACGATGACACGGGAGCGCCTTGGTCATGTTCATCTTCTGTGTGTAGGCGCATGACGTTTTAAGGTGCTTGCCCGTCACCTGCTGGGCTGAACTATATATTAAATAAGAAAAGCAAATTGTTGAATGTTGTTTCCCCATGAAGACTGAATTGTAAAATACCCGGAGATGGCTTCCCTGTGCATGAAAAAAAATTCAGATTGTCCTTTTTTGTTAAGATAATTGTTTAATATTGTAAGTGGTAATCGAGTTTCTGTCAGGTTTAAATTCCCTGACGCCGTTTGGGAGAGCTTTCTTTCTAAAGGTGGCCGAGGCCAGAAGGAACCAGGCAAGGTTGTTCATTTTTACCGGTCGCGAGCGGGAGAGAGGCAGAGAGCAGACAGGCAACTCGCTCAGTTCAGCTCCGCGCACCCTCTGGCCTTCCGCCCCGCCGCCTCCTCTTTTATTAGAGCTTGAAGCAAACTCATAACGAAACAGAAACTAACTCATCATGGCTTACAACGAAAGCAAGGAAACAGAAACTTAACTCATAACGAAAGTTTAGATTAGACAACAAAAACTCAACTCGAGAGCAAAAATGTAGGGGTGTGTGCGTGTGCAATCATTAATGCAATTGGTGTATAAAAACATGATTAGAAATACACAAACTGATTATATAAGGTTACTTGAGGTTATTATGATCTTCAGATTATCTTACAGTTTAAGATATTATTTGAACCAGTGGAGGGCCGTGCATTTCACACCTGGGCCTTCAGTGAAGTCCTACTTCGTCCTACTTGAATAAATCCTCCTCATAATACCATCATTTATGACACCACGGCTGGATAAACAATATAGAGAAACACACTTACACGGCACTGAGCGAGTGTTGGACGATATAGCTTCTCTTGAAAGGTCCGTCTTGAAAATGGCCCTGCATGTGTATCTTCAATTAACCCACACTTTTCCCTCCTTCAGCCACCGTGGTTTAAAAAAACAAGAATATATTTGTGATTTTCGAACGGTCGCCAGTTACGGCTTCCGGGTGTGTTGATTCCGCATAGCGCTGCCCCCTCACCAGTAAGTATCCGATCACAAGACGCTTCATCATCTTCAAGGGCAGCAAGAAGGCTCACTGTAACCAACTCGTGATCTAATTGGCTATCGCAACTGTCTATCAAATCTGAAATCTCATTTACTTTGACAAAAGACGTACAATTATTATAATTATTATTTTTTCATTTTATTGTTGAAATATACCAAAAATTAAAGCACATATTGAATATAACTGCTTAGTTGAACAACACGAGTTAGGAAAGCAAAAAAATAAAGATAAAGAATTAAAAATAAAATAAATAAATATATAAAACAAAAAACAGGTAAGAACAATGTGAGGATCTGTCAGGGTCGCCCGGAGGGCGGTGTGGAGAAGGACCCAGGAATGCGGGGAAGCCAGGCAAGGGGTAACTTAAAAGGATTTTAATGAGTGAACTAAAACGGACAACAAGGTGCTGGGAGAAACAAACAAACGTGACCAAGTGCCAACATAACAAAGACAAACTAAACATGACTAAACCGAATAAACTGACGAAGAAACAGGGAAAAGGACAAATCGCGATGAGCGATGGCGTGAACGAGAGCGAGAATGAAATCAAGGAGCGGCCGTGACATTCCTCCAAGGGAAGCAATGTTCCAACGCCCAGCAGTTGGTCCTGAGCGCATAAATAGTCCGGGTAATTAGGGGAGCAAATGGGAGTCAGGTGTGAGGCTGGTGGGGAACGAGCGCTGAAGGACACGCCCCCACTCAGCTGACAAAATAAACAAACAAAGACCAGGCATGGGGAACGGAACGTGACAAAAAAAACAACAAAAGACCTGCCATGACCGCCACGGGTCATGACAGGATCTTAATCTAGAAGGGCAAAATGTTCCATTAAACAAAAAAATCTCTGGGCATTATTGTTCGTCATGTCAGCAAAGGATCTTTAGCTTTTTGAGGGATTGGATACGATAAATACTGTTTACTTATTTTTTTTTTTCTTTTTGCCTCAGCAGGACTGAAAACACGTAGAACATAGTTTCTTTTCAAGGTAAGCATAGCATCTTTAAGTGAAAACCGTTCTAACAAATTTATTGGAAAATTGATTACTATCAAAATTGAATCCCTCCACAGACAGCGGCCTCATGTCCGACACATTCTGATACACCACCAGTTGTTGAGTCATTGCTTTTAAGGGGGCTGGAATGGCTTTAATTACTTTATTGTCTTCACTAGCTGAGCACAGAAATTTGTATTTAACACAGAAGTCACTATGAGTTAAAAAATACCTTGTTCATTCATTAAATGAGAAATAGACCAAATTCTTTTATCCATCCAGCTACCCAAAAACAATGACTTGCAGTTGAGCAAAAGATAACTTGCGGAATTCTGATTGGATAAAAACTCACACCTAAAAAGACAACGCTTGGATCGAACATGACATCAATGTGGAGAATAAAATCATTTTTTCTTGATTATGTTAGGCCAGCAGAGAAGGCCTTGACGGCCCGCTACTGAGATGAACATATTAAACGTTACCTTTTGTGTAGTAATGACTGATAATGTTAGATTGTTTGCTAATGGAGTCAATTAAATAAGCACTGAACTGTATTATTCACTATTCATCAAAAATCAAAGCTGAAACCCATGAAAATAGGGTTAGCCTCAAAATGATTCCTCAAACTTTTCATTTTTATTCAAAAGAAATAAAAAAACGAATACATGACACATTAATAACGTTTAAAATAAAGTGACACTCAAAAAATGACATTTGTTTTCTTTTTATTTAATGTGAAGTGTGTGGGCGTGTGCGTGTGTGCAAGAGTGTATTATATCTGAATGTGTGTTATAATGCCATTTGTTTTGGTAGCCTCAATAGCCAGCCCTGCTGGCGGTATTGCTGGGGGCTCCTCAAAACATTCCCTCCAGACATTGATGGGAATGGAGGTCGAGTCCCCGTTGAGGTCCACTACCTCAATGTGGTCGTTTATAACTGCAAATCCCAAAATATTCAACGTAACGGTGGAGTTGCAGCCCTGTTGATGAAAAATAGTTTTTGTGATTTCGAACCCACTTTTACCAAAGAGGGGAAATAACTAAGTACAATCTTGTATCCAGCACTTTGTACTTGGCTGAGTATTACTTAACCTACTGCTTACTGCTTTCATGAAGGACTCCAGAAATCAGAGAATAATTACTGTTAGTAGGCTGAATTCAGATGATTTGGACAATTTTAAATTAAACAATGGCTCGAGAAGATTACTTGTTGACTTGCATAGTTGTTGTTTAATTTGAATTGATTAGTTAATCTTGACACCACAACTACTAATGGTCAGTCTGTTTTGAGAGGCAGCAAACACACTCCTACAATTAATTTATGAATGCAGCCTTCATTGTTGTAAACTGTTGACATCTTCCCTGTATGCAACAATAACAATTATGCTACATAGTAATATACAGGGTGTCCATCACGCCATTTTAAAATGTTAAGAATTCATTATTTTGGGCAGTTTGCAGAGGTGGGCATTTTACTTAAGTTTGCCGGTCCGTCATTCATCATCTGTCAGCAGCCTGGGTACCTGTTTGTCATCCGACAATCCATTTTACAGGAGACGCCTGATGTTACATGCTACAGCGAACATGACAAGACATCGGGGAATCGTCTTCATGCACTTGGTGCCTCTAATGGTGCCCATGTAGAGGTGTATTAAATGAAGTATATGAGCACAAAAACAAAACTGACAACAAATGATTACAAGAAAACAAATCTGGCTATGGCTCAAGTGCCTTTGTAGGAATCTTAGATTTGTAAAATGATTTTATGGACACCCTGTATTAGTAACGTTCATATATTCTCATATGTAAATGTGTTTAAAACAACAAAAGTACTAAGTAGAAACGGAAATCAAATTCAATTTCCATTTTATCAATAAATTTGAACAAACTATAAAACCAAACAGCTCTGTGAAAAACAAATAAATACATTATGATGGATACATTAAACTCATCTCTTTAAGTAATGAATTAATAAGTCTATATAAGGATTGGGAACACCTGTTCTGGGTTGATATTAAAAAGGGCCTTAGTACGGGCACCACAGATATGTAGGGACCTTTTGAGTACCCTTGACGGAGAGCCATTAATTTACTCACTGTAATTTCTGTAAATTGGGTCGTGCTGAGGGTCAACCCAATATGATTTATCCTGGCTTTTAAGTGAGTGAAATAATATCCATGGCCAACCTCAAGATTTACCAAATTGGCCTCCCGCCAAATGGCAATATGGACCTCCACATCGTTCTGCAATAGTTAAAAAATGCATATTCAGCGTGTATAATTGAAATGCATAAAAAGGAAAACTATAAATGATGTACTTACTTTTTTTATAGTCACATTGTGCAACGGCACAGGCCGGGCCCCACGCAGCCGCACCATGCGAATTGGACGTATCAAATGTGGACCAAATAGAAAAAAAAATAAAAAAACATTTGTATGTTTGCGCAAATGATGCGTGTGCGAACAGAACTGACAGAGGCTGACACGGAAGAACAAAACAGAAAGAAAACTGGGTTATATTGCAATGCTTAATGCAAGGGAACACATGTTTTTATATGCATCAATGTCATTCTGGTCGAGAATTAACAATTCATTCAAGCACGATTCGATTTGATATTTATCTTTTTTTTTTATTTCTGCCATGTCTCTGTGCACTTGGGTGGTGCTGCAGCCATCCACAAACACAATATGCATTGATGTTTAGCGCAAGCGTGTAAATGTTTAGCGAGTTTTTAATGGAACCAGAAACTATAGAATATGCAGAGTTGCACTGCTACTTTGAAACTACTCATCCATCCATCCATTATCAGTTCCGCTTGTCCTCACAAGGGTCACGGGGGCTGCTGGAGCCTATCCCAGCTATCATCGGGCAGTACGCTGGGTACACCCTGAACTGGTTGCCAGCCAATCACACGGCACACATAGACAAACAACCATCAACCATCATCCACGCACACACCCATTCCTCAGGGCAATTTAGAGTGTTCAATCAACCTTCCATGCATGTTTTTGGAATGTGGGAGGAAACCGAAGTACCCGGAGCAAGGCCACATAGGTACGGGAGAACTTGCAAACTCCTCACAGGAAGGCCGGAGCCGGAATCGAACACACGACCTCTGCACGGTGAGGCCATTGTGCTAACCAGTTGTCCACCGTGACGCCCGTGAAACTACCCATGAGCCCCAACAGAAATCTGTGTGGCCCCACTTAAGTGATTTATGTGATATTCTAAAATATATTTTAAAAATATTTTCTCAGGCCCCGATCTGAACCAAGCAACCCCTATCTGAACCAAGCAACCCCCTTTAGCCCCAGAAAAGAAAAAAGATCTCCAAACTGTCCCTGGTTGGAAGGCAATGTTTATTCTGAGGGAATGTTAATATATTTTCCCCACATCTTACCTCTGGAGCGCCTATGTGTGTGTGTGTGGGTGTGTATGTGTGAAATATACTTACGTCGGTTATGTGCCCATCCACGGTCACCATCTCCCCAGGAGCTATTTGTGCGACCTCCTGAGGAGATGATGATGTTGAGACCGGGAATACCAGCTCACGTGCCGCAGCCTCCATGGCAGCATCAATGGTGACGACGGGGCCCACATATATTTTGGATTTGGGGCGGGTAAGCAGAAAAGAGTCTTGACCCGCCCCAAATCCAAAATGCGCAAAGACATAGCTGTTGCCCTCTGTGACGATGGCCGCCAGTGTGTCAAAGAGACACACGGTGTAATTTTTTGCCCCGTCACAGAGGGCAACAGTGAAATTATTGTAGGCCCCATTCATGGCCAAGGTGCCATTTGGTGTCAGGGACCAATTTTTGGCCCGGACCTGGAGCTTCTTGGCCACCACTTTTGCAATAAGGAGATTTGTCGTCATCCTGAAAGAGAAAGTTTTGAAACAATTAAAATCTATTATTTTATTTCTTATCGGTGGATATTTTGAGCGGTTTATATCGATATAAAATAGATTTCTGATGCATCGCTACATCCCTGGTAGTGAACCATGGAACTTTCAAATGATTTAATCATTAATCTCATATTTAGTTGTCATAAAAATATCGCACTTGACACACGTTCACATTTTTTTACTGTCTACATATCAAAGGTATTTTATACCACATCTGCTACAAAACTCCCCACAACAATGCAGAACTTATTGTATTTGTAATTGAATAAAATGTCAGCTGAGGCTGCTTGCAAAGATTTTAACCATCCACCAGGTGTCAGTGATGAACACACAGAATCAACAGATCAGGAATGTGCAGCTGCTATTGCAGATAGTGGAGTTTACTAAAGTGGTTCAGCAACATTTACTGGCTTGCGGTTGGAGCTTACATAGCTAATTAATAGAATTGTACCGATACCACTACTAGTATCAGTATCAATACGATACACCATTAAAACACTGGTATCGACAAATACGAACAAATAATGTGCCGATACCATTTGGCGATACTCTAATTGAAGTGTCTCACTCTCACAAACATGAAGAGTGACGGAAATTGGCTGTTTATTCAACATCCTCTCTGATTTTGAACCGCTTCTGAATACTGGGGCAAAGATGGTTATTGTATGCTTTTTACATCACGTGTGCTGTTTTACATTCGACAAAGCCGTAGAATTTCAGTGTTTAATTTGACAAATAATGGATTGGTTGGTTCTAGATCATTTGCAAAGATGATATGTAGGTATGGTGTGGGGGTTGTCGGCTGGGGGGGGGCCTGGCAAGCTTCTCGGTTGCAGATCTCCGGCAGTCTCTCGCTGGGCACGTCTCCGGCTGGAGAAGGCGTCGGCTCCAGCACACCTGCAGCTCATCAACACCAATCACCGCGGGGTTTTAAAGCTCAGCGCTGCCAGGAGCCAGACGCCGGATTATCCCGTTCCCAACCGTGGTACCTGGCTCACGTCTCCGATCGCCTCGCACTTGCCTGGTTTTTCCGTGACATGTTCTCTGCGCTAACCCCTGCCTGTCCTCGTTCTCCCTCCAGCCGTCCGCTGCCCGTCCGAGCCCGATCCTCCGTTGCCAGCCGTCGAGCGCCTGGCCGCCGCCCGCTGCTTGGCCGTCCTCACGCCGCCTGCCTGCCGACCACCGCCTCCGCCTCCTCGCCGGCTTCCTCTCCACCTCGCCGATCATCCCGCCCGCGCTCCTCCCGCTACAGCGCTGGTCTGTTCCCCGCTCGTCGCTCCCGCTGCCCCCCCGCTGGCGAGCTCCGCTCCGCGGCTTCAAGCGCACCTGACCTGCCTCTCCGCTCCGCCTCCAGCCTTCCTTCTTTGGCTTCCGAGCCAGCTGCTCCTCTCCCGATCTTCTCAATAAACCCTCCTCCACCCTCCACGCTTGCGTTTGGGTCCAGTCATCTTTCCACTCGGTTCGCTGAACCCCAACATATGGCTCTTTTTTCCTTATAGATAGGCTAAGTATTTGTTGTCTATGTATTTCACCATATCTCCGCACAATAAGTAACGGAGGGCAGTAATAATGAACAGTATAATTTGCGATTAATTTTTTAGGAGAACCTTAGTTTTATAAAGCATACCAATAGTTGCACATATTATACACTTAACACTTTCTGTTGGCACTTCTCAGCATGGTTTTCATCAATAACAAGACCCAGAAATTGTAATTCATTTAACCTTTCTGTTTCAAGAGATTCAACAGTGATTTTGACTTATTGTTTAATTTGAGCTGGCGCCAAAGATTGTGAACTTAGATCTTATTTAAATTCAACAACAATTTATTGTTAACAACCGAGTTTTTTCAACAGATTTAATTTAAAAGATTTTCCCCGAAACAAGGTGCCATGCATAAAAAATAAATAAATTATAAAAAAGTGATTCAAGATATGAACAACAAATTGTTAATAATGCATGCCTTTTGCATCCTCACTGGAAATACAGTTTTGGAAGGTCGTACCATAATGGCGACCCTGTTATTGACAGACCATGCACGAAGCCCAGATCTTTATTCATTGATCAATTTTTTTAAACACTATAAATTATTACTTAAACTTGTACGAGGCGGACCGCGAGGGCCTTTAACCGCGTGCAGTTGATAATTTTAGGAATTATGCTACTCGATCGCTCATAATGCCCAAAGTCTGTGCTCCGAGGTTCCGAACCACATGAGAGAAGCAATGCGCTCTCTGGGGATTTTTTTTTGTAAGTAACCCCTGCTCCAAGAGGAGTAAACCCCGTACATTGCGTTCAACACTCCACTCCCACCCGACTGGGAAAGGAACGTGTGCATCTCATTCATTCTCCCACGGTGTCCAGGGAAGGGAGGGGCGAGGGTTAGGGGGGCAAAAAATTACTTAGGACGACTTAACTCCCGAAACAAAAGCAGAATAAAAACTTAAACTTGCGCAAATTAACAAAAGATCGCATGGAATATTAAAATAAGTGCTCATTCATTTTACGTGACTGTGTGTCGTGTTAGAGTTATCGATCCCCATGTGCGCACCTAGCTAGCAATACTTAATGAAGGATTAATGCTAAATTGAATATTGAATATTCAGAATTAGATAATCAACAAAGACCATTTGTTGAGGCAAATGTGAAAGAAAGTGGATTTAATTTAAGATCTACGACTAAAATCATTTTTTTTACTCTGACATATCAATTACAGTCAACATGTACAGCACAACTAAAGGTAACCAAATTGGCACTTTAGATTTTCCACCTGATAAAGGGACAATTACACACTATTAAGTACAGAATAATGAATAAATAAATACATGTAATAATTGTATTATACGGGGAATAGGCTTAAACATACACTATAGTGTACAAAAGGTTGAAAATGAGGTTTCTGTATGTCTAAACCAATGTATCATCCTACCTCGTGGTCAGTCAACTGTAGAATGAAAAAATGGCCACCTACGTCACGGGGATCAGCCCAAACGCCCTCGACATACCGACGACAATAAACCATGAATGAAATAATGGATTTTTTTTTTTTTTATGTTTCCAAACTACAAATGGCACTTGACTGTTTTGTAAGACTGGATATATATCCTACTATTTTTTTGCCAATTCCTTTTTGATGTGATGTCATTTTAAATATATTTTTCTTTTGTTACATTGGGGGAAAAAATCAAGTTAAAATTAAATGAAAAGGAAAAAGCAAAGCAAAGGTGCATCTATCCGAGGGATAAAATATGTTTTCTTAGTAAAAAGCATTCTTAAACTTGCAATGACGCATCTTTTGTCAAAACTAATTATTATTAAAAAAATTAATTAAATGTTTCATTTAGAAATAATTACATCTAGAAATGTATACATATATTCATTGGTAATTTAATTAATTAATCACACATTGAATTATTTAATTCCATATTTAGTTAATAAATGAAACATTTAATTAATGACACTTTTATCTAAATATTTAATATTGCATTTATTCATCGGATTTATTTAATTACATGTGTAAAGGATGAAACAAGTAATTAATTACAAATTAGATGAAACATTTCATGGTATATTCATTGAATTTGGGCACTTTCAGTCAGAACTCATAAAATCCCTTTATTGTCATTGTACAGTGTGCAGCGAGAGTCGAGACTGTTGGGGAGAGCCCTGAGCCGCTGCGTCCATACGCGACGGCATCTTGGCAAAAAAATAAAATAAAATACTCTCGCTCTCTGGGTGCGTTGGGAAATTCGCTGCGACTAACACAACTTGAGAAGTGTGTGTCTTCGAAGAACAGGTGCACGCAACCCTCCCATGATTTAGCGATCCCTACCCTATATGTTATAAAGCAATCTGCAGCTCTTATTTGAACTGTTTCCACGTGTTCTCCCTGACGCACTTTGCGCACCGCATCCTTTTGGGCCATACTGAAAAACTTCAACAGCAAATTTGAACACTCCCCGAGTTTCCGAACCGTAAGAGGTCGCTCCCTTCCCCTCCTCTTCCCTCCCACCTCACCGTGAAACCGTGGGAAAATGAATGAGATTCACACATTCATTTTCCCACGGTGTCTCTTTTTGGAGGGGTGGTGACTAGCAATAATTTAGGACGACTTATGACCAAAAATAAATAAAGGTGCGCAAATAAACTAAAGATCGCACGGAAAAGTGAATATTTAAAAAAGTGTTCATTAATTTTACGTGACTGTGACGTGTAAGACTTATCGATCGCCATGTGCGCACCTAGCTAGCAACCCTTAATGAAGGATGAATGCTAAATTAAAAATGAATATTCACAATTAGATATTCAACAAAGGCCATTTGTTGATCCAAATGTGAAAGAATGTGAATTTAATTTCGACCTTACGACCAAAATCAAAATTTGTGACTCTGACATATCAATTACAGTCAACATGTACAGCACAGCTAAAGTTAACCAAATTGGCGTATTCGGATTTCTACCTGATTAAGAGACAATTACATACTAATAATTACATACCAAGAAATAAATATTGGTGTTTTACAGAGAACACTGCGGAATACAAAAAGTTAAAAAGGAGTTTTCTGAATGTCGAAACGAATAAATCATCCTACCTCTTGGTCAGTCAACTGTGGAATGAAAAATGGCCACCTGCGTCACGGTGATCAGCCCAAACGCCCTTAACATACCGACGGCAAGAAACAATGAAATAATGGATTTTTTTTAAGGTATAAACGACACATAACTATGTTATGTAAGACAGAATATATAATCTACTTTTTTTTAATCAATTTCTTTTTGATGTGATGACATTTTAAATATAATTATTTCTATGTTACATAGGAAAAAAAGTTCAAGTTAAAATTAAATGAAAAGGAAAATGCAAAGCAGAGGTGCATATATCCAAGGGAGAAAATATGTTTGCTGAGTAAAAAGCATTCTTAAACACGCAATGACCCATCTTTTGTCGAAACTGCAACTTTTTTTGCATACACACACCATGTCCTGTTGGATTTATTTCATATAATAACATGAAACACAAATTAATAAATTAATCAGAGCAGACTCCAGACTTGATGTAGGCGGCAGTCTGCCTTGACCAGTATTTATAATCTCCAACTGCTCAAAGAGCCCCCCCCCCAAAAAATAATTACTTTTGAAAAAAAAAAAACACCACATCAAGGTATAATACACAATACAAACTCATCCAAAGTTTTGCAACTTCAATAATACATTTATTAATGATAAATTATTCATGAAAAACAAGAATACAGAGAGAAAAAATGCACAAAAAATGAAGTTAGCATTACCCACAAAAAAAGTATTTCAACAATAGGTTGAATCAAAGTCAGTTGAAGAAAGAAGCAGAGTCCCGCACGGTTGCCACCCTGGTTTCGCAGTCAGTGTTACATGATGTACGTGTTTTGGTGCCTCCAAGACTTGAAGCCCAAGCAGGAATTAGAAAGCCTCTGCTGTTGAGGCTCTCTCCCACACGGTTACCCTTGCAGCCCATTTATTTTTTCCTTTTTTTTGAGGTGGGCGGACAGGTGAAAAATAAGGAGTGAAGCCCTTTAAAAGGACGGGGACGGAGGTCAATTATTTTTATGAATAAGGATGGAGGGACGGGTGTCCAGTATGCGGATGGAAGACGATCCAACAAAAATTGGTGCCCACCTCTGCCTGCTACCTCCATTCTGGGATAAACTACTCGTTCTCCAGAAGAAAGAACCTGTCAAAGGGCAGTGGAGTAAAATTACAATATTTACTGACTTTACAAAGAAATATATGTTTAATAATAAGATACTTACTTTTTCCTCTCAAGAAATAGAATGGTCTGAAGAGAACAGAAAACAGACTTGACATGATCCTTAGGAAAACATGTTGCCATGGTCTTTCTAAACGTGTCAGCAAGTCCTTCCTTCATCAGGCTAACACGGCCACATCTCATCGAGCGCTTGTACCAGGGTGAGTGAGCTTCCATCCACCTTCTTTGTCTGGACAAATGGAGCAGGTGGACCCGCAGGCAACGGGAAGAATGTCTACAAAAAATAAAATAAAGGAAGTGGTGAGGACAAATGCTGATAATGAAATCTTTAATTGTGTAGAATGTTTCCTGACAAAGTTTTTGACGGCCACTTACACAAGAAAGAAGTGAAGTCCTGCACGGTTGCCACCCTGGTTTTGCAGCCAACGTTACTTGATGTACGTGTTTTGGCGCCTCCAAGACTTGAAGCCCAAGCAGGAATTAGAAGCCCTCTGCTGTTTAGACTCTCTCCCACACGGTTACCCTTGCGACCCATTTTTTTTTTTTTTGGGGCAGAGGGATGGATTCGTGAAAAGTAAGGAGAAAAGCCCTTAAAAAGGAGAGGGAGGGAGGACAATAATTAATAAAGTGAAGCAAAGTAAAATTACAACATTTACTGAATTTAAAGAGAAAGATATGTTTAAGATTGAGTTATATACCTTTTCCTTTCAATGAATAAAATGGTCTCATCGAGTGCTTGAACTGAGGTGACTAAACTTCCATCTCTTCCGCGTCTTGACTAATGCAGCAAGTGGCGCCGCAGGCAACGTGAAGAACGTTCTAACACGAAAAATAAAGGAGGTGTCAAAACAGAAGCTGAGAAAGATGTCAAATTATGGGCAATGTTTCCTGACAAAGTTCTTCTCGGCCACTTACAGAAGAAGGAAGAGAAGTCCTGCATGGTTGTCACCCTGGTTTTGGAGTCAGTCCTTGTGGTACGTGTTTGGGCGCCTGTCTTTTGTCTTTTGGTAGAGAAAAGGCAGACAGACGCAGGATCAGTGAGTCAAAATTTACGTGAGGCTGCAAAGGGCTGAGACAGGCTTGGCTATGACTCCCAATCCATTCAAATATGATAATCATTTTATATTCTAAAATCACTTTACATTTAAGTAATGTACAATAATGTACAATGTATGTACAAAAGATCAGTACACACATACCTGTGTTGTTTGGTGTCTAAGGTTTTTTTTTTTTTTAAGTTGCCCTCTTGGGATTTAAGATCAGGGGATGTCGTTAATATTTGTCAATTGTGGGCACGTCAAGCCCTTTGAGAAGTCGCTGTGAGTCGGGGCTATCAAAATAAATTTGACAAGACTTGATTTTCTGCAGAACAAAGACCTGTTAAAGGTAGAGGAGAATAAAATTACATTTACTGTCTTTACAAGAAAAGATATGTTTAATGATGTTTTACTCACCTTGTCAGTGTTCCGTCCTCATCCCATGCCAATGACAAGGATGATTGAAATGTTAACAAAAACGTAAAAAATCCAACAACTCTCTCCCCTCCCTCGACTTCACTTTCTTTGACCCCCGACTCCACTTTCTTTGACCCTCGACTCCACTTTCTTTGACCCTCGACTTCACTTTCTTTGACCCTCGACTTCACTTTCTTTGATCCTCGACTTCACTTTCTTTGACCCTCGACTTCACTTTCCTTGACCTTCCACAAACTGTTCAACTTCCTTAATTCCCATTCTCTCCCACTCCTCCCAAAGCTCTTCTGCCACTCACTTTCTCGTTCACATGCAAAACCATCGTCATTCCAAATCCCATCTCAAAATCTCGTACCAACTGTAATCTATGACACCTTTTAATCATTTAAATCTCACTCCATTTTGCTTTACTTACTGATTTATTTCATTATTTGGATATGATTGATCTGAAATTTGCTAGTACTGAATAATGATAAAAGTTAAAAAGAACGTGGGTGTGCCCAGCTGTCGGATCATGGCAAAAAGATCTTTAGTGGTTCTTTCCCAATAGGCTGGCGTGCCTCTCAAAGGCGTCATGAAGCGGACCGCGTCTTTGCTGCGCACCAGTTTTTCAACTTCACACTTATCCTGTAACATGGCAGTTTATTCTGCGACCATCTCTGGTAAAAGGTTTACCTTTGCGGAGCTGAATTCTCATGCTTGACGTCGCCTGGTAGATTTCTGTAACAAACTGAGCGAAGAACAAGTAGGTTGCATCTCTTGCAAAACGTTCATCCACGCAACACAGCCGTGTCTTGAAATATTTGCTTGGTGTGAGTTTGATTTGTCTCTCTTCATCAAGCGTGTTTTGCCCTGTTGGAAACTGAACCGGAAATGCCATGGCCTCAAGTTTAGGAGTCTTGAAAAAGCTTACCGGGTTATTTCTTTCAGCAGGAGCAGCAGAGTAAATTCCCTCGGTGAAACTCAGAATCTCCTCTGACACGTCATTTGGTTGGAGACAAGATTCAAGGATGACGCCGCCATTTGGTTCATCGCCTTTGTTGGAATTTATCTTTATATCAATGTTAGAATTTAACTTTAACCCAATGTAAACTCAAATAACTAATCTGACTCCAATTTGCGACCTTACCCAACTCTCACTCATCCAACAATATGCGCGCTCGTTCTGCAATAGAAAGGTATCAGGAAGCCGGCATTTTCACGCACGAATGGATTTATTCCCAATACACAGATTTCTACATGGCACCTGGATCTCGGATCCCTCTCAATACAAGTCTACACCTCTCGTGCCACCAACGAATGTGTTCTACCTCCGAGTTGCCCAGTCCTGATTCATACTATACAACATGCAAAATGGCACAGACAAAGGCATCCTGGCATGATTCTATTGGCTATGTGTATTGCAGTTAACTTTAGCTCGCTCTCATTGGTCTTTCTCCTCCCGCCGAATCCCGTGGCTCCTCCTGCGTGCGATCCCCCGATGGCCGCTCCTTCCCGGAGTCATCTCGTCTCGCTCAGCACCTTCTGCTTCTACAACATTCCATTCTTGCACAACCCCCGCAACCAGTTTCGCGCCACCAGTCACACTCTCAGCATTTTACAATATCACATTTTCATACATTGGATGCACCAACATCTAATGAACTATGTTAAGCTCAAACTCTTATATTCCTTTAATAGTCAAAAGTATGAAATCCTTTAAGTGTAACTGAAGTTTAGACCATGCTAATGACCAGACACTCAGGAGAGGAATGCAGGAAGATTAGATCACAGCTGCACCACAGGAGGTGTGAACGAGACCCCTCTGAAACAATGGACTTCCATGCCAGGATCACAAAAGTGGCTCCGAGCAGTCTAACCTTTGTTCAGTTTTAAATTGACTGCCATTTACATTATCCTTTAATCCCTCTCATGACCTCAGACATCTGAGGTCATCACTTGAACACCTTATTTCATTGCTGCACACGAGCTCGACATCATTTGCCATAAAACTAAAACACATCAAACAATTAGTAAAAGAATAAGAATCAGTAGAAAATTTCATTCCAGTAGACAATTAGTGAAAATTAGTACAAAAATGTCATTCCAATAGAAAATTAGTAGAAAAGTTCATTCCAGTAGAAAATTAGTAGAAAATTTCATTCCCTCCTTATGGCCTCAGGTCCCCGAGGCCATCTTTCCATACTTACATCCTGGACTCCCGCCACGCTACCTCCGCCTCCTGGGGGTCCTTTTGAGGGATCATCATGTACTGACCCCCCGGAGGGAGTGGCCCCAACGTGCGTTCTATTGTCTTAACAGTTAATGATCTGATACATGGAATACAGCAACATCCGCATAACACCATAATAGCGGCAAACACAGCGATAGAAATCAGTACTGATGCAATCAGGCTTTTATATTTACCAAAGATGTTTAACCAGTCAGAATACCAACTGGTGTCCACACCTGAGTGCTCCTTCATTTTGTTACTTAGCATGCGCAGACCCTCCAATGCCTTGGTAAGGCGACCGTCAGGAGATGTATTGTTGGGAATCAGAGTACAACACTGATCCCCAAAAATACTACACACTCCTCCTCTTTCAACCAACACCATATCTAAGCCCATTCTATTTTGGAATGCCATCAGAGATGTGGCAGCCAATTGCTCATGCACTGCCTGGAGTGCTGAGGTGGTAAAATTCGCCAATCGTTGGACATTATAGTGGACATAATTAATCCGGTCCACATTTTTGTTTACTGTAACGAACAGGAAAAGACTCTCCCATCCTGCTGCAATTTGATCCACCAATTTATACTCGTCAGGGATCCCTCTTGGAACTCCAATTGCATCTATATACGTGGGATCTCCTGCATTCAACCATTCTTGCATGTCCCTTCTCTTCCTGTTAAGGAAGGGGATTCTTCCCCATTGTCCAACACCTTCCCACTCCATTTTGGCCAGATCTAAGGCTGTCACACTAACTGGCATGATCAGCGTTACCAGGGCGCACTTACCTGAGGCATTGGTGGGAAGCCTATCGTACAGCACTTTCTCTCCACACCACAGCCAGCCAAACATCATCACGAGCGAGAGGGATTCCTACTGGCAAAGACACATTTTCATTACACCATGACTCCTGGATATTTCCAATCCCAGGACCCGTCCCATTTAACTTTTAGTCAGGTGAACTTTTGTTTTGCAACTTGGGTGTCAAAAATAGGCTCTTTCTTTTTTATTCCCACATCATTCCATGGGTGTGTCCAATTAAAATTGTCACCCAAGTGTTCACCTGTGTCGGTTGTTTACATTTCAGATTTAGCAGTAGTTGTTGTGTCTGTGTCAGCGTCTTACCATCATCTCGCTCTGCTCCATACCATACCATTCCATTACATGCTCCTTTCGCTCCATCACTTCTGTCATCCCGCATCCTATGTTCAAACGCCAACATCGTCCACACAAAGCACACGCCAGCAAGCAAAATGGTCAATAAGTTAAACAGTTGCATCGTCATCGTCTTTGTTCAGACTCGAAAGTGTCTGACTTTGATCCAATTCATGCCATCTACACATTCCCTCTCTTGACCTGCCCGTCCGGGCGGTCAACCTCTAAGCTCAACCTTGGCGGGCACAAATACTGGGGCCGGGCGCAACTGTGAGTTATGGTACCACTGTTGTTCTGTAGTTCCCAATTGGATGGCGTGTGAGGTTCTAGCCAGAACA
Organism: Idiotropiscis lumnitzeri; assembly: GCF_059441095.1. Classification (NCBI taxonomy): domain Eukaryota; kingdom Metazoa; phylum Chordata; class Actinopteri; order Syngnathiformes; family Syngnathidae; genus Idiotropiscis; species Idiotropiscis lumnitzeri. The sequence goes on from NC_142406.1 coordinate 6,224,106, forward strand.
CTAAACTGTCCTTACCCGCGTGATTGAGTCCACCTCCGGGAAAGCACCCGGAGGTTGATGTACGGAGTGATGTCCGACTCCAGTGATGCTGAGTTCACTGAGTTCAAATATCTAACTGTGTTCCGAGATTTCAAATTAAGCCTCGAGCTAACGCTCCAATTTTGACTGTTAATTGACAAATTTTAAAGCAACACAAATGAAATGCTCAAAATAAAAAAATCCCAAAACTATAATAACGCAGATACCGAATTAAACCTCTATTTTTTCATTTTTTTTTTTTTTTTTTTATGGGAAGAAAAGGTGCTCTACAAGACATAGACAGCTCCAAGACCGCTGCAGTCTTCACCTCCTATTGTCTCATGATTGGCTCAATCCACCTACAGGCTGTGCCCACACTGATTCTGTCAACTGGGGGAGGGGGTAGAGACAGTGAAAACAATCGCGGAGCTGTGGAGCCGAGCCCCAACTCAGTCGGGCCCTGGGTCCACAACACCTCAAGCAGAGACACACACAGAACTACCACTTCCGAGCGACCCTTCTCTGGAAATTTCGACATTTAGTAATGTTCCCAAAACCAAAGAATTTGTAGTCGGTGCTGAAATATGATCTCCCGATTGTGACGCGGAGTATTCAACAACGATGGGGTCTAGATCTTTAGCATGATGACGCGCATCAATATTCAATGTGATTTGTGGCTTGGCGAAAGTAAACAATTCATACCATTACCGCTGCCCAGGGACAAGGCACGCGTGCGAGGCAACGCCGGTAGACATAACAAATATATAATTCTAACGCATGATGCACTCATGACTAAATTTGGATGAGTGCATTTTTGATAAACCAAATCATGTTTGTGATCACATGTACAATGTGATATGTCAATTGGTGAATTGAAAGGGTGGCGGTTGCTAAACCAGTCAGACCAGAGCAGAAACAGGGCATACCCACCGCGGGAGGATGGGAACCAGGTTTCAGAGCTGCCCTCAAATGTTTCAGTTCAGTTTAGCCACTGGGAAGGAAGAGAGCACGACATATGCTCCCTCCGACGGATGTGCACAGTCAAGTTCAGTCCCATCCGGGAATGCCACTCGAATTCCAGTGTTCGTTCAGTCAATGGCAGTGACTCAGGCACTCTTGAGAGTCCACATGGCTCAGTGGGGGTTGCGGAAGGAGCTCATAGCTCGCCCCAATATCCAGCACCATCGAAAACTTGTCCATCCACCGTCCCCGGACTGCTAGGACCTGCTAGTCCTCGAATGCTGAAGCTCCGCTGCCCCCTGTCATGGAATGGGGTACGAGCGGGTTTGTGTCAAGTGCGTTGGGAGTGGGTAACGGTGGCGCCCCCTGCGCTGGTGGAGCTCTTTGTGACAGATATGGCACCGGAGGATGGCACATTCCAGAAAGTGGCTCGGCATGGACAGCTCATCACCCAGTGACCCCACACCCCGCAGCAAGAGCACACCCCACTCACAACCCCCGTCTGTAACCACCCATACCTCTGTTCCCGCGGTCCCGACCTCGTTGACCGGCCTGCTATGGACAGCAGCCAGTCTGCTGTGGCGCTGCGTCACCCGAACCTTGCCCAGAAGCAGCAGAAGTGGAAGGAGCAGCTGCCTCCTTTTTTCTTATCTCTCTTGGCCTTCTAAACCTGCAAGTACAACAATTTTAGTCACACTCCTTAATCCAATCCCATATTTTCCTTTTCTGATGTTGTGCAAAATTAGGTACAAAATGTGTTCTACTTAGGCCGATTGGCATTTTTTCATTCATGGACTATTTCGCCTGATGTCTGCCACTGGAAGGTGCACGCCCTTGTGGACGGCCAACTGGAACAGCTGTGTAGTAATGTCGACATTATTGGATGGGTCACTGCCGGAAGTCTCACTCCATTCACGTCTCGCCCTGGCCACATAGACCAGGCCTGTCTCCCCCTTCCCCACCTGAAAGACACAGCAACATCGACCCCAACGGGCCAGAAATATCTGATGCACGGCAGAGCCAATCTCACCTGAGGTGTCCCCACTTAGCTGGTGACCATCATGCTGGTCAGCAGGTCTGGCCTCGGCCTCAAGTGAGGACAGTTCCTCTTAAATAAATTTTGTCCCGCTTGTAACTCTGTATAAACCTCTTAGTCTGGTGTCTCCTTTGTAGGAGATTTCAACCAACGTGACCTCTTTACAACGTGTGACCTCTTTACAACGTGTCGAATAAACCAATGTTGACCTTTCTGCTATCTTTACAGCTGTGAGAGCTGTTACTAACGCCTCCTTCCCCCTTGGGTAATTACGAATGTCTTATCTTCAAACTTCTTACACGCACCCAGTATCCTGGCTTTACTAGATTACTGCCCTGCTGGGAGACGGAAAGAGCTTTGTCACTCTAAATTTGCGCCTGTCTTTTGTTTTCCTAACATTTTTCACATATGGTCAACTAAAGTTGCTTCAACATCTATTTCCCATTTGTTCTTAAATTTGAGGTATTCTATAAGTTATTCCAAACAGTGTTTTACAATGTCTTAGTCCTAAATACAATGAAATACGTTACAATGGAAAATATCAGAATAAAATTTCATACATCCAACATAAGACACGTGCTTGTGACCACTTCAAGGTCATTTTTGTCTGAAATATCTCCTCTACAACAACTTACCCTTGCGTTAAGTGAGTAATTTTCCCTAAAAACAGTGCGACTAATTCGACATTAACTTCAAGTATCACTGCTGTGGTGCTGTATTATATGGAAAAGTCTGAACAATCCAAGAAAATTTTGCCCTATCCTGGACTGGGTGTGTGTTATCTAGTCGCGCATCCAATGTGAATAATAATAACTCCTCCTTGTTGAGGAGAACCTCTGGGATGGTAGTGGTGAGGCGCTATTTGAAGCCTTCTCCGGCCTTCTGGTCACACTGGTCACATGTCACCTCAAACCTGTGGACAGAACTGGACGAGTGGCACTTGCCAGTGAGAATGAGAAGGGGTAAATTATCTTCCTTCCAAAACTTTCAGTTTTGCATAAATTTTGTGTAATAACGTCAATCAACCATTCACTTGATGTTTGAATTTAATTACTCCAATCTTTCTCCAATAACACTTTGAAAATCAATACTCGGGAGTGCAATAGGGATTCAGGGTGATCAGGCCTGTCCACCCATCGCATCCTAAGTACTGTAAGGGCTTGCCGGTGACCTCAAACAATTTTCTGTCCTGAGGCCCGTCCCTACAACATTCACCCAAACCACATATGCATCCAAACACTTTTTCTTTCACACTTTCATTCACCAAACGATACTTTCCAATTCCACACAGAGACCCCTCCCTTGGCGCGTCCGCCTTGATTTCACTGAGATTTGTGCTGGCAGATCCATAATTTTGCCTTAATTTAGCCAGCGTATGCCAAAATTTACAAATGTGGGTCTCTGGAATTTCCCATTCACTCCCCGTGAAGTTATTTCTCCTCTCCTGGACGTAGCTGACGAAACTGCACCTGTGACATCAAACAGCTCATAGATGCGAATGTTAGCAGTCTGGTATTTATGGAATGATGTCATGTCCTCTAAAATTGTCATGTCAGCGTTCGCGTCGTACAGTCAAAAAAAAACATCTGTCTTCCACCTTTGTCACATTTAATACACATCAGTTAATAAATCATCTACAAAACTATTTAGTCCAACTTTATATTTGGTAAACCAATCTCCAATGGCTAGATATTCCCCTTTCCAAAGATTTTCTTTCAACATGTTCATAGAATACTTCACTTAAAACTTATCCCAAAACCATAATCCCTTTGCTTAAAAATTTAAATTTTAATAAGATTGTCGCCGCCCTGCTGTTCCTCAGGCATCCCCTGCATGTTTCAGTGTTTAACTTGTGTTCTAATTCCCTGCTAATTTGTATTTATTGTTAGGTTGAATACATATATTTTATCCCGTACCTTACTACACTAGCACTGTAAAAAAAAAACTGCTCCACACCTCAATGAGAGGCAGATGCCTGAAGATTAGATCAACGTCTGCAACATCGAGGGGGGGTGCCGAGACACACCTCTGAAACAAAAGGACTGTGACCTTCTTTCGAGAGCACCAAAAGGCATATCTTCCTTTTCAATCAGTTAACGACTGCCATTGATGCCTGTTTTTCCTCTTGTGTCTGAAATGTTTACATGTTCCTGCTGGTGCTTCCCCCCCCCATTAATGGCGCCGTCGGATCGGGCGGCGGCTCAAACACATACTGTTGCGAGTCTGGCAACTGTGGATGAATGCCTCTCAGACATTCCGTCTTTTCTTCCACTTTTTCAATCACTTCATCCTCTTTCTCTGACTTCCTCCCCCTACTTGGGAACGAGCATCTAACTTCAAAGAGCTGTTTACTCTTTGTTAGAGCACACTCATGATTTTACGATTACACCTATAATCATTGCCTTCTGTAAAATCTTTCTCACTCTTATTTTTTTTCCTTTAATTTTCCCAATTCACTGTAGCCTTACCAAAGCCACTCAAACAATCAAGGTATCAAATCACAAACTACAAAGTCAGGAACCACCTATGCTCTTGCAAAGGTTTCTCATGCTCTCAAAGCTTCCTTCAATTAAGATTTCATAACACCAATCTTTTTCTTTTTCTTCGTGTCATTTCCATCTGTGCATTTCATTCCAGGTACTAATTACAGTTACCTTAATAGAAAGACCATCAACTCAAGTATGAAACATGAAATATTTATTTCTTCAATTCCTCCTTACAGCAGACCCTAATTCTTATCCTTTTCATTTGTTCAAGTCACACCTTCTTCAATCACCAAACTCTGTCATTCTCAATACTGCCTGTTTCACCATCCTCCTTTCAATGGAACATTAATTGTTCCTTTCTCTTTTCTACACATTCTGCATCTTTTTCACATTCCTTTTCTTTTCTTATTGAACTTCCAATCGCTACACTGACACAATTTCTTCTCTTTTCTCTAGCTTTCTTTCTTTCTCTTTTCTTATTTCATCCCTACTTCATGTTTTTCTTCTCTTTTTTTATGTTTCATTTTTATGAATTTATCCTTAATCTCCGTGCCACACCCGGGACCCTAGACCACTATCATACTTCCTCTCCTTCGCCATCTTGAAATCAAAATCCACTCGTGCGTGTCCCAACCACTTTTACGCAGAACAATTTTAGCCTTCACATTCACACAGCTTCCACACAGACACGTAAATCCCAGATTTTAAACCGTGTCCCGATACGTAAATCCCAGATTTTATACCGTATCTTAACCACGAATAGTTCCAAACTATTCTAGTAGGTAAATCCCAGATTTCAGACCCTACTAACGTCCACACTGTTACACTTTTTATTTTTTTTTAACTATACTACTTTACTTTTGCGCCATTCATTATGCTAGAAGGTAAATCCCAGATTTTACACCCTAATAGCGTCCAACACTTTTACGCTTACTACGTTCCGCTCCTCCTTCCTCTTATAATTTAGCGTTGCCAATGTGCAGAATTTGAAAGGGTTCTGCTTACCTTGTTTGACTGTGGGCCCAAGAGGAAAGACGGTCGGATGTGTGGCTCTTTTATCCTTTATCAGGTCGTCACCTGGTGTGGACGTGGGAGACCCGGTCTCCAGTGGTTTTCCTCGAAGTTCCAAACTTCTTTTCTTTTCTTAGAGTCCCAGACTCTCTTTGAAGTCCCAGACTTCTATTACCTCTCATGCATCACGTCGAGGTCACCATAAATTGTTGGAATTTATCTTTATATCAATGTTAGAATTTAACTTTAACCCAATGTAAACTCAAATAAGTAATCTGACTCCAATTTGCGACCTTACCCAACTCTCACTCATCCAACAATATGCGCGCTCGTTCTGCAATAGAAAGGTATCAGGAAGCCGGCATTTTCACGCACGAATGGATTTATTCCCAATACACAGATTTCTACTTGGCACCTGGATCTCGGATCCCTCTCAATACAAGTCTACACCTCTCGTGCCACCAACGAATGTGTTCTACCTCCGAGTTGCCCAGTCCTGATTCATACTATACAACATGCAAAATGGCACAGACAAAGGCATCCTGGCATGATTCTATTGGCTATGTGTATTGCAGTTAACTTTAGCTCGCTCTCATTGGTCTTTCTCCTCCCGCCGAATCCCGTGGCTCCTCCTGCGTGCGATCCCCCGATGGCCGCTCCTTCCCGGAGTCATCTCGTCTCGCTCAGCACCTTCTGCTTCTACAACATTCCATTCTTGCACAACCCCCGCAACCAGTTTCGCGCCACCAGTCACACTCTCAGCATTTTACAATATCACATTTTCATACATTGGATGCACCAACATCTAATGAACTATGTTAAGCTCAAACTCTTATATTCCTTTAATAGTCAAAAGTATGAAATCCTTTAAGTGTAACTGAAGTTTAGACCATGCTAATGACCAGACACTCAGGAGAGGAATGCAGGAAGATTAGATCACAGCTGCACCACAGGAGGTGTGAACGAGACCCCTCTGAAACAATGGACTTCCATGCCAGGATCACAAAAGTGGCTCCGAGCAGTCTAACCTTTGTTCAGTTTTAAATTGACTGCCATTTACATTATCCTTTACCTTCATCTGCATTTCCAGCATTTGGTTGTGGCTGCTGATTGAGACTTTTAACATTTTGTGACTCACAGTTTATTTCACAAAGTGCATCACTCTCAAATTGGTTTATCGCCACCAGATCTTCCGCATTGTAGTCACTTTCATGCATTTCATCATCATCAGAGCTACTCTCATCATCAGTGAGGGTTGGGTCGCAAAGGTCAGCATCATCACGAATGGTGATGTCTCTGTACTGCGGATGAATTTGCTTCAGTTTAACCAGAGCACTTACCAGGTTCGACCAAGTCACAGTTTGAAAGAGCTGATGGCCTTTGTAGTGTTGGAATTTATCTTTATATCAATGTTAGAATTTAACTTTAACCCAATGTAAACTCAAATAAGTAATCTGACTCCAATTTGCGACCTTACCCAACTCTCACTCATCCAACAATATGCGCGCTCGTTCTGCAATAGAAAGGTATCAGGAAGCCGGCATTTTCACGCACAAAGTGGATTTATTCCCAATACAGATTTTCTACATGGCACCTGGGTCTCGGGTCCCTCTCAATACAACTCTACACCTCTCTTGCCACCAGCGAATGTGTTCTACCTCCGAGTTGCCCAGTAATGATTCATACTATACAACATGCAAATGGCACAGAGACAAAGGCATCCTGGCATGATTCTATTGGCTATGTGTATTGCAGTTAACTTTAGCTCGCTCTCATTGGTCTTTCTCCTCCCGCCGAATCCCGTGGCTCCTCCTGCGTGCGATCCCCCGATGGCCGCTCCTTCCCGGAGTCATCTCGTCTCGCTCAGCACCTTCTGCTTCTAAAACATTCCATTCTTGCACAACCCCCGCAACCAGTTTCGCTTCACCAGTCACACTCTCAGCATTTTACAATATCACATTTTCATACATTGGATGCACCAACATCTAATGAACTATGTTAAGCTCAAACTCTTATATTCCTTTAATAGTCAAATGTATGAAATCCTTTAAGTGTAACTGAAGTTTAGACCATGCTAATGACCAGACCATCAGGATTGGAATGCAGGAAGATTGGATCACAGCTGCACCCCAGGAGGTGTGAACGAGACCCCTCTGAAACAATGGACTTCCATGCCGGGATCACAAAAGTGGCTCCCAGCAGTCTACCCTTTGTTCAGTTTTAAATTGACTGCCATTTACATTATCCTTTAGTAGGAAAGTCGTCTCTTCAGTTTCACTCTCAACATCTGTGACCGACTTCTTAGTCTTGGCAGGGCATTGACCGTCTCTTGTACTTCTGATGGCACACACACAACATTCCCTCGAATGGCACGTTGTTGACCTTCCGGAAGAGGGACAATTTTGGCAAACGATATACATTTGGAAATGAGGTGTCTCTCCAGTATGTTCAAACCACACAGTTCATTTGGAATATCTACAAGTGCGAGATTGTTCGCCACAGCAAGTTCTGGCATTTTACCGTCTTTGAGATGATCATAGCAAGTATGACATATCCACTCTCTTTTTCTTTCAGCTGGTACTCTGCATGAGGCCTTACATTGGAGATTACATATATGAACAAACTTTGCTGTGAGGCATTGTTCTGCAATATGTTTATGTTTCTTATAAACACGACACGGACAAGAGCGAACCTGGTTAGGAAATAATGCTCTGTGGCAAACGGTGCAGACAAACGTGGGTCCATTCTTAATTTGGGTTTTGAATAGCTCAACAGCTTTCATGATTTCACAGTCACTTCTCTCACTACATAGTTGGCTAATGACTATGTATTTTTGCAAAATCTTATATGCTCGGCGCAGTGTATTTGTCCTCAATAAATCGTATTTTCTTTTCATTACACGTGTTAGAATAATATTTAGAGGTTATTATACATTTGCCATGACGCAGCTTTATTTCAATACATGGTGCACATATCATGTTGCAAATTAGTGGAGTGGACTATGCTTGAGTGTTTACAGTTTGAGTGGTGATACAGGAAAACACCTCTACTGCAGAGAGGTGTCTGCAATTGGCAGGGCGGTGGCACTTCTTCAGAAGTGAGGATGAAGTAAACAACATCGTGAGGAGCCCTGATAAGTTGGCATCGAAGTCTGAAGCAAGCAACATCGTGCTGGGTCCTGATAAAAGATGTTGACGTCAAAGTCAGCTGCGACCCACGACGGCACGCCAATGATAAACCGGACTAAACCAGCTTTTGAGAAGACGAACTGTACCACCCTTGAGTGTAATCTGATTTCTCGAAGTGTAATCTGATTCCTCGATGTTATAAAAGGGAATGTATGAAAAACATCGATGAACAGAAGGGAGATGAAGTTGCCAAATAAACTTTATTGACCTCTCTGTATCCACGTGAGCTGGGTGCCTCTCTTCTTTCAGCTATGAACCCTATATGTCAAATTGGCGAACCTGACAACACGTCTCATGATTTCCTTATCCTTTGCTCTGAATTCAGGGTTGTTTGAATAACGGTGCGTCATGTATGAGCGCTGTCTTGTTTTAAACCCAAGATCATCACGATAACGTTGCGTAATGTAGGAGCGCTGTCTCATCTTAAAAGTGTCATCTGTCTGATAACAATGTGAAAAACTTAAACGTTTTTTCATCCTAAAGTCACGATCGGTCATGTAATGGCGTGTATGATTGGACTTTTGTTTTACACGAAACTGAAAGTCTTGTTCATAACGAGTTGTATTGTAGCATCTTTTTCTTTGTCTTAGCTCTGCAGTTTGACAGTATTTTTCCTTTTGTTTCAGGTTCTTATTTAATCTCTTCAGTTCCCGTTTTGCACTACTACCTTCAGATTTATCAATCATCTTTTCCGGTGCCTTCATTCGTCTTTGAAATTTTCTGCGACTTGATTTCTGAATTTTTTACACATGTCGCAGCTGTTTACTTGTTGTGGCAATAACCATTTCACTGTCGTCATCTCGCAATTCATGGCCGTGGCGTTGTTCACCATCATGTGACATAGACTCGCTCATCTCCAAACATGAGATAGTCTCACCAACTTCGTCGCTTCCGGTATCGTCAATGGCCGAACGCACAGGAGGTACAAATGCATATGGCGCCATCTCATGGACATCTGCAGGAACATCAACGGGCTCAAAACGAACGGGTACAAGCTCGTACGGAGTATCGCGTGAGCACATGAAGCCTAGTGTAAGCAAGCATCAATTTAGCCGTCAGGTCATTCAAAAAAGTGAAAATCGCCATGACAGCTGTGCCATTGTCAGCATGAAGGCCATCACGTCCTCTGGAGTGGGGATCGAAGTAGCCGAACCTGCCTTGGTTATCTCGGAAAACAGAAATGCACAGTAAATTCATAATTAGAAGAGCATAATTGACCTCTGATGTCAAGCACTGAAGTCTGTCACAAAGGTTCAGATACAGCGGATCACCACAGAAGGAAGTGAACAAACCACACAGCGATTGACTCTGTATTAACACATGTTGTTTACTAAAACCATTTACTATCGCTGGAAGCTCATCTGCTGTCAAAAAATTGTTCACGAAGCGGTACGTGTGTACAGTTCATTGCCGCGACAGAGAACAGCATCCAGGTCAGAGCTCATCAGGTTATTCAACTCTTGCAGGAAAGCCAGAAATGTAACAGAATTAGCAACACATTGACTGTTTCTGGATTCGCCATACCTTGGATCATTTTGGCTGTGCGATGCCAACACATATGTTACAGACGCTTGTTGCACACCAGACCGGATTACTTGCAGATGTTGATCAGTCGTCTCACCGCTCTCAAATTGTGAATCAGCAAGGAAATCATTCTCAATTTGTGAATCAGAATGGAAAACAGTCTCAATTTGTGAATCTGCATGAAAATCATCTTTCTCAATGTGTGAATCAGCACGGTGTTGGAATTTATCTTTAAATCAATGTTAGAATTTAATTTTAAACCAATGTAAACTCAAATTAATAATCTGACTCCAATTTGTGACTTTACCCAACTCTCACTCATCCAACAATATGCGCGCTCGTTCTGCAATAGAAAGGTATCAGGAAGCCGGCATTTTCACACACGAGTGGATTTATTCCTAACACACAAATCTACAACTTGAGTTTGGGTCCCTCTCAATACAGCTCTCTTTGTCTTCGCTGTTCAGCATTAATTTATAGACACAATATGCAAATGACACAGAGACAAAGGCATCCTGGCATGATTCTATTGGCTATGTGTATGCTGCAGTTAACTTTAGCTTGCTCCTCTTGGTCTTTCTTCAAGTGGTGGCCCCTCCTGCTTGTGGCTGAAGGGTCCAGTTTCTTGTGCATCCCTTCCCCCTCGAGGTATCTGTCTGCGCCAGGCACCGACCTAAAACCTCCCAAACCTCACATTCTTTCACTTTCTTTTTCCAACTTCACCAGCCACCCACACAGCATTCCACAGAATAACAGTGACACAAGATGCAGGACATCAAATAAAACTAGCCAGGTTTCAACTCTTCCACTCCTTTAACGGAAAACATTCTCAATTAGTGACTCTGCATGAAAATCATCTTTCTCAATCTGCGAATCACCTGTGTCATCAACATTTGCAATCGGTGAATCAGCTTTGTCGTCAGCATTCTCAATCGGTGAATAAACCTTGTCAGCATTCTCCATCTGTGAATCATCATTCTCACCCTTGGTATCATCTTTCGCACTGGTATCATCTTTCGCACGGGTATTATCTTTCGCACTGTTTGTATCATCACTTTCCATCTTTGTATCATCACTTTCCATCTTTGTATCATTGATCTCTGTATCATTGTATTCAATATGAAAAAAGTCCCTCTGAAAGTGTGCTTGCGCACGGTCGTCCAACTTATAACCATCGTCACTCTGAAAAAAGTCCCTCTGAAAGTGTGCTTGCGCACGGTCGTCAGTCTTGTCCTCGAATTGTGCAATGGCACTGTGGGCACTTTTATACATTTGACTATAAAGGATTTAATATCATCAGGCTGTGCAAGAGGTGCTTGGGAGCTCTGCCCTTTGGCACGTTTCTCCCAGCTCAACTTGAGAGCCTGTGATTTCTTCCCTTTTCGTGGCATAGTCTGAATCTCAATAGGGTTAGATAGAAAGAAGGCAGGGACAAAAGTTGGAGCAGACACAAAGGAGGGCGATGAGGGGTCTGGTAGTTCTCCTGCAGAAAAAGAGCACAAGTGTTAAGACCATTTACAGACAGTTTGACATGAGTATAATTTATAAAACTCTACATTGGACAGATTAGGTATATTGCTTCAAGTCTTTTTGCACTCATTTTTAATTCCCAACACTTGTACACAAGAGGCTAACGAGTCGGAAGAATACAGACAAGTACAGCTGTGAGTGCCAGGGGGCAACTTTAAAGCGTTGTGGTTATTTTACAAGTATTTCACAAATCACTCAAAACATTTGGCTATAGTATAATAACGCGTCAACTGAAACCTCTAGTCCTGATCTTATTACGGTGCTGTAACCGTTGACCCTCTACTACCAAACTGCAACATGAATTATAATTTATAAAATAAAGTTAACATTAATGATGGCACAGCCGCATTTTTCAAAATGAAAAGCATTACCAGAAACTATAAAGAAAGTCACGTCATAATGTGTGTGCTTTCTCATATACTACTCAAGGCCAATTATATGCACATAAATGTTAAATATAGAAAGAGTATCAATATCACAATCTTCAAAATCCATACCACCTTTTTCCAATATTGCGTAGCCCCAACTTTTAGAGACTTCTTTCCTTTCACTTTAACCAGAACACTAGCTCTACATGACTTTAAAGATTTGGAAAGTTTCACATGCATTTCAACACATTCGCTCAGATGTACCTCAGGTATGGATGAGCACAGATTGTTTACATCATAGAAGGAAAAAAAAACCGCATTGGTACAGTTCAGCATCACTATCAGGTATGAATGAGCACACATATTATTTACATAATCAAAGGGGGGGGGGCATTAGGATGTTTCAGCATCACAATGAGTACTTTTTAGAGAACACTAGCAATCCATGGCTCCTTGAGTAAATATCAACAAAATACTGCCGGCCACAGGGCATAATTGCCGAAATAAGGGGTTCCCAAATCGCAGCCCAGGTTCAACCTGCCTACACATTTTGCCAGGCACGGACGGTGAAAAATGCCAGAGACGCGTCATGATTTTTTTGTCAGTCTGGCCATGCCAAGACTAATACATGCATAGAACATGAGATTCTATCCCACCCTATCCTTTACATTTTAGAATATCTGTGTTCAATTGCATTTTGTAGTTAGCTGCGCAGAAAAAGCACAAACAAAGTAATAATAATAATAATAATATTCCCTTTATTAGTCCCACAATGGGGAAATTCGAGATTCGAACCCAGGCCTCCTGGGGAGACTGGGTCCTGAACGCGGCGCCTTAGACCACTCGGCCATCCTGGCAGCCAGTAGGACGGATGTGTGCCACGGCAGCTCGACCCCACTGGCTGCTCTTGTCAGGCAGCCCCCCTGCCCGCTCCATGGTGGGAAGCGCAGGCTGCAATGGAGTGGACGTTCCCATCGATCTCCCCAGCTGCGGCGGCTGCCCTTTGTGAGGTCAGTGATCCTGACCAGATCTGCCCCCTTAGAACAGGTGTGGCTCTGTATCCGATGCCAACATTGAGGCAACACGTTAAACTGGAACTGCTGCGTTCACGGGTCATCGGAAAGAGCAAAAGTTGAGAAATAAAAGAACAGAAGTTCATGATTTTTTATTTAATTTATAGGGTAGAAATGATAGATTATGCGTAGCTTTCTGGAAAACAAATGTTTACATTTAGGCATCCCTGTGATTGTCATCCTATTGCTGAGTCCCCCATCAGAGGAAAAGTTACTTGGAACCCACAGGAAAAACGTTTGTGGACCCCTGGCCAAAGTCATATTCAATATATATGACGAAAGAAACAAAATGTTTTTTTTTTTTTCTAAACAAGACACATTGATACGTCATACTTTAGTATTTTTTAGAAAATACACATTTGTATTTTTCATTGGGTCAATTTATTTCCAATCACTTCTTCGCCAATTTATTTTACGCTTTTGTTAAAATACCAGTTACAAACACCAATGTGTGTTCAGAGAATGTAGTTATTGTTTGTTTTCCCAAAACTTTTAAAAATTACTTTATTATGCTATGTTGCCGACGATAACCGCCAAATAGGTTGATCATGTGTAAAATGTCGGCGGAGCTTCACGAAACTAAGCCCTGCATATTAGCTTCTATAGTACGTATGGGAAGCCACTTTTCAGTATGCCAGTTAGCTGTACATCTTTACTCCACATTCCACTGAACACAGCGATACTGTGTAGGTGTTTCTATGGCAAGCTAACTAGGATGTATTTAATACACAAAAGCGATAAAACGGGTGTCTGACACGTTACGACAGAATAAGATGGCGTCTGGTCATAATGGTTCGTGGTCAACACGTACACATCGTTGAAATGATTTTCCAGTAACATCATAGCTAATTTATTAGCGTACACAATCGTTAGAGTTTATGGTAGGTAGGAGTAGTATAAATTGAACATTCACAATTATAACTAAAGTGCATCTAATACAAAAAAGCGAGATAATGGCGCCCAACATGTTTCGACAGAATAAGATGGCGGTGGACGTTGTTAACACGTGGCATAGTTTGCACACAAAAACCACATAGTACAATGTTGAAATGATAATTTTACAATAAAATGGCCGCCACGTGATAGGCGCACGCGATCGTTAGCGTTTATGGTAGATTGGAGCAGTATAAATTGAACACTTAAAATGAATATATCACACCGAAGAAGACAAACAAGTATTCTTACGTCGGGTCGAGCGAGGAAGAGTGAACTCTGAACCGGAGGTAGAGTAAGATGGTCTGCTGCAGTCATGGGTCATTGGAAAGAGGTGTTTTTTTTCCTTTGTGTTGGAGGCGTCGTTTGACTTTTAAATTTACATTTGTAATAATAAATTTTGGTTGTTCCATAATGATCATCCATCATCCTTAACCGCCCATTTATGATATAGCCCCACACTATATATAGTACTACATAGAGAGTCCGAGCATTACTAGAGTATAGTATTTCCAAACGCCTCTTCTCATATCACGTGGCCATCTGTCGCGACTCAGTGGCGCTTTACGGCTCCGAAGACGTATTGTGAATGAAAAATATGTATTTTAACCCTTTCTATCAACATATATACAAGTACGTCTTTGAAAGCATTGGCGCCACAAGACATATAAGTGCGTCTTTTTGTCTCTAATTTACGACATAGTGTTGCAGAAGGGTCTGATGCACTTCTGACTGAGAATCAGCCTTGTCTGCATTGTAATCACGTAATAAAAAGCAACCAGGAGGTGGCAGTGGTGTAAGAGACCCGCCAAGATAACGCTGCAGAAGAAGATTGTAGTTGGGTGGGGGAGGAGTCTTGGGGGAGCTCGAGAAGAGTGTGTGTGCATCAATGTTATGATGAGAGTGCTTGTGACCAGAAATAACAAAAGGACACGTTCAGGCATTTATTTGCAATTTTTTTTTTATTTAAAAAGAGCAATTTCTCCTCAATAAAAGGTTTAGTTACTCACTTGGTCCATAATGTCAAAAAACGCAAAAATGCTGGTCAGGGTTTTACAAAGTAAAGGTTTTACGATGGCTCAATATGGAGTCACTGATGTTGTTGTTGTTGTTGTTGTTGTTGTTGTTGTTGTTGTTGTTGTTGTTGGGCTGGCGCCTGGGCGGAACCTCCCAAGGTTCGCCCAGCTAGCGCAATCACCTTCTGCGGCTCGGTGGAGAGGCCGTTGTGAGGGGGAGGTGCGTCGCCGAAAATCCTCTGCCGGAGGGGAATGAGTCGGGGGCACCGCAGGAGCCATAGCCAAAAGGTGGCAGGAGATAGTGGCGGCGCCCTCTCCCTGACCGGTCCTTTGGACCGAGTCGTGGGGTGATATGGGTGCCGGCAGGATACATTCGTCGTCGACGGGGGACCGTCGACTCGTCCGGGAGACCACGTAGAGGTTGTATCCTTCCTCCCGGACTGATGTTGTTGCGGTTAACGCGCCAGACTTGTATACGGGCTCATCGGTTCTGCTCAGAAACATGTCTGCGTGTTCTCTGAAGCTAGCTGGTGACTGGTTCAGGGTGTAGTCTGATTTTCGCCCACGTTTAGCTGGCATCGGCTCCAGCACCTCCCTGTGAAGGACAAATGAAGTGGAAGATCAGCGGGGTGCAGAATGACTTGTCTTTATCAATCTGTTGCTACACATTTAATTTTTGAAGGGTTTTATTTTGGGTTGCTGAAACACAAAATATTAACATTTATTCACAACGTTCGCACTGTACTGCTGTTTTCAGCTTACGTGTGGCTCTTCTTCGCTCTAGAATGCGCGACTAATATAAATGATTTAACCAATATTTCAATCAATAAACCTCAATATACTTACACATGCACACAATGCAAAAATACTTCACATCTGTATCATATACACAATGCCTCAAACTTACACATGTACTCAATACAAACATATTTCACAGCATTGTACACGACGCTCTCTCGCTATTTCAACGGCAACCTGTTCGTCTACTTCAATTACAAAGTTACATCGCGAACAACAAAACGTCAGTAAAACACTTAATTTCAATCTATCACACTTACTCTCAATAAACACATTCACACATCAATAGATGGTATTTGATCTCGATTGTCTTACCTGAAACACAAAATATTAACATTTATTCACAACGTTCGCACTGTACTGCTGTTTCCAGCTTACGTGTGGCTCTTCTTCGCTCTAGAATGCGCTGGTCCCCTTTTGCCACGCACACACACGCAAGCAGCGAACGCTGTCCTCTAGTGGTCAGAGCTAGCCATTGCAACTAATGTACAAATAAGCAAAAACATGAAACTATTACCATCTTAACATGGCTTGCACTAGGAATCAAAACAAAATATCTGTGAAAACAATACAATTCCAAATACAATAATATTGAATATGAATGTATGCCACAATCACACATAAAAAAGAAATGCAATTGTATTGACTGTTGTGAATATGAAAGTCAAAGCACTGAACAAATATAATTTGTCTTTTTTTTAATTTTTTATTACCTGCCGATGAATTGCTGCACACATGGATCAACGAATAGTGGCAATAATAAGGAAGGAAGCAAGCATAAATCAAAGTGAATAATATTGAACGAAGTTGAATCATAGTGAATGAAATTGAAATCAAAATGAATATTATTGAATGTTTTGAATCATATTGAATAAAATTGAACACTGAATGACTTTAAATAATTTGAATAACATTGAACAACTCTGAATGATACGAAATGACAATGAATGATTCTGAATGAAATTTAAAAAAAATTAAACGAAACTGAACAACATTGAACAATTCTGAATGATACTGAATGACATTGAATGATTATGAATTAAATTAAATCATTTTGAATGGAACTGAATAACATTGAAGAAAAATGAATGATACTGAATGAAAATGAATGATTGTGAATAATAATGAATGTCATTGAATGATTATGAATTAAATTAAATAATTTTGAATGAAACTGAATAACATTGAATAAATA
Source organism: Idiotropiscis lumnitzeri (assembly GCF_059441095.1). NCBI lineage: Eukaryota > Metazoa > Chordata > Actinopteri > Syngnathiformes > Syngnathidae > Idiotropiscis > Idiotropiscis lumnitzeri. The sequence continues at coordinate 6,241,242 of NC_142406.1, forward strand.
TGAATGAAACTGAATGAAAATTAATGATTTTGAATGATACTGAATGACAATGAATGATTCTGAATGAAATTAAAAAAAAGAAACGAAACTGATTAACATTGAACAATTCTGAATGAAATTTAAAAAAAATGAATGATACTGAATGACATTGAATGAATCTGAATGAAATTAAAAAAATTAAATGAAACTGAATAACATTGAACAACTGAATGATACTGAATGACAATGAATGAATCTAAATGAAATAAGAAAAATTAAATAAAACTGAATAACATTGAACAATTTTCAATGATACTGAATGAAATTGAATGATTATGAATGAATCTGAATGAAATAAAAAACATTTAATGAAACAGAATAACATTGAACAATTCTGAATGATACTGAATGACAATGAATGAATCTGAATGAAATTTAAAAAAATAAAATAAAACTGAATAACATTGAACAATTTTGAATGATACTGAATGAAATTGAATGATTATGAATTAAATTAAAATATTTTCAATGAAACTGAATAACATTGAAGAAACTGAATAACATTGAAAAACTGAATGATACTGAATGACAATGAATGAATCTAAATGAAATTTAAAAAAATTAAATCAAACTGAATAACATTGAACAATTTTCAATGATACTGAATGAAATTGAATGATTATGAATTAAATTAAAATATTTTGAATGAAACTGAATAACATTTAAAAATTCCGAATGACAATGAATGATTATGAATTAAATCATTTGTGAATGAAACTAAATAACATTAAAGAACTATAATTACTGAATTGGAATTAATGATTGTGAAAGATACTGAATGGCAATGAATGATTCATAATGAAATTAAAAAAAATTGAATGATACTGAATGACAATGAATGATTCTGAATGAAATTTAAAAATAATTTAAACGAAACTGAATAACATTGAACAATTCTGAATGATACTGAATAACAATGAATGATTCGGAATGAAATTGAATGATTATGAATTAAATTAAATAATTTTGAATAAAACTGAATAACATTGAAGAACTATGAATGATACTAAATGGAAATTAATGATTTTGAATGATACTGAATGACAATGAATGATTCTGAATGAAATTTAAAAAAAGAAACGAAACTGATTAACATTGAACAATTCTGAATGATCCTGAATGAAATAAAAAATAGAATGATACTGAATGACATTGAATGAATCTGAATGACAATGAGTGAATCTAAATGAAGTAAAAAAAATTAAATAAAACTGAATAACATTGAACAATTTTCAATGATACTGAATGAAATTGAATGAATATGAATTAAATAAAAATATTTTGAATGAAACTGAATAACATTGAAGAACTATGAATGATAATAAATGAAAATCAATGATTGTGAATTACAATGAATGAATCTGAATGAAATAAAAAAAATTAAATGAAACAGAATAACATTGAACAATTCTGAATTATACTGAATGGCAATGAACAATTCTGAATGAAATTTAAAAAAAGAAACGAAACTGATTAACATTGAACAATTCTGAATGATCCTGAATGAAATTTAAAAAAAAATGAATGATACTGAATGACATTGAATGAATCTGAATGAAATTAAAAAAATTAAATGAAACTGAATAACATTGAACAACTGAATGATACTGAATGACAATGAGTGAATCTAAATGAAATTAAAAAAATTAAATAAAACTGAATAACATTGAACAATTTTCAATGATACTGAATGAAATTGAATGAATATGAATTAAATAAAAATATTTTGAATGAAACTGAATAACATTGAAGAACTATGAATGATAATAAATGAAAATCAATGATTGTGAATTACAATGAATGAATCTGAATGAAATGAAACAGAATAACATTGAACAATTCCGAATGATACTGAATGACAATGAATGAATCTGAATGAAATTTAAAAAAAAATAAAATAAAACTGAATAACATTGAACAATTTTGAATGATACTGAATGAAATTGAATGATTATGAATTAAATTAAAATATTTTGGGGGCCAGAGGGCTGGAGAGGGCCGGCTTGATGAGGGAGACGTGGAACATGGGATGAATCCTCATTGTGGGGGGAAGCTTGAGCCCGACTGAGACGGGGTTTAGGATGGACTCGACCTCAAATGGACCCACGAAGCGCGGGCCCAGCTTTCGTGACGAGCCCGCCAGGTTGAGGCCGCGAGTGGACAGCCACACCCTGTCCCTCACTTGGTATGATGGGGCTGGACGCCGACGGCGGTCCGCTATGCGCCGGTTGCGCTCGGCCGTGCGGGTAAGGGCTGCCCTGGCCTCCTTCCAGACGTGGTGTGCCCTCTTGAGGTGGCGCTGGACGGAGGGAACTTCTTCCGCCCCCGCCTGAGTAGGGAAGAGCGGGGGCTGGTAGGCGTAGGCTGTCATGAAGGGGGAACGATCGGTGGCAGATGAGATCAGGGTGTTGTGTGCGTACTCCACCCATGGGAGATGGTCGGCCCAAGAGGGTGGTCGATCAAGGCAGACACAACGGAGGGCTGCTTCCAGGTCTTGGTTGGTGCGTTCTGATTGTCCGTTTGACTGGGGGTGGTAGCCGGATGACAGGCTCGAGGTGGCACCCAGGGACTGGCAAAAGCGTTTCCACACCTTGGAGATGAACTGGGGGCCTCAGTCCGACACTATGTCCTCGGGGATGCCATGAAGCCTGAACACGTGCGAGACTAGCAGGTTGGCAGTCTCCAAGGCGGAGGGCAGCTTCGGCAAGGCGATAAAGTGGGCGGACTTTGAGAAGCGGTCAACGACAGTCAGGACGACGGTGTTGCCCCTGGAAGCCGGGAGGCCCGTGACGAAGTCCATCGCGATGTGCGACCACGGCCGGGAAGGGATGGGCAATGGCCGCAGCTGCCCCGCCGGGGGCTGATGCGACGCCTTGCTGGATGCACACGCGGGACAGGCCTGGACGTATTCCGTGACGTCTTTCCCCAGGGCCGGCCACCAAAAACGTTGGGCGATGAGACCATGCGTTCGGCGCACCCCTGGGTGGCAAGCCACCTTCGATGCGTGTCCCCATTTCAATACCTCCGCGCGGTGCGAAACCGGCACGTACAACCGTCCCTTTGGGCAACCGGGGGGTTGGTCGGCCTCTTCCTGGGCCCCCCGAATCTGCTGTTCCACTTCCCACTGCAGGGAAGCCACCAGGCGGTCTCTGGGCACCACGCTATCCGGCCCCCCTTCCTCGGCTACCGGGTCGTGGATGCGTGATAGGGCGTCGGGCTTGGTGTTCTTTGACCCCGGTCGATACGTCAGCGTGTAGTTGTAGCGGCTCAAGATGAGGGACCAGCGCGCCAGGCGGGGGTTAAGTCTCTTTATGGTGCTTATGTAGGAAAGGTTCTTGTGATCGGTGTAGACCAGGAATGGTGTGGTAGTGCCCTCCAACCAGTGTCGCCACTCCTGCAGGGCTAGCACCACCGCCAACAGTTCTCGGTTTCCCACGTCGTAGTTAGCCTCGGCGGCGCTGAGTCGGCGGGAGAAGAAGGCGCAGGGGTGGAGTCTCTGGTCGACTGGAGAGCGCTGGGAAAGGACCGCCCCCACTCCTGAGTCGGACGCGTCCACCTCTACAACAAAAGGAAATTCGGTATTAGGATGACGCAGTACTGGGGGGTTCGTGAATGCTTGTTTTAGTCTCTGGAACGCGGTCTCGGCCTGGTCGTCCCAAGCGAACTTGGTCTTGGTGGAAGTAAGGCGAGTGAGGGGAAGCGCCTGGCGGCTGTAGTTCTTAATGAATCTCCGATAAAAGTTTGCAAAACCCAAAAATCTTTGTAGTTGTTTGCGGTTTGCCGGCGGCGGCCAGTCCACTACGGCGCGCGTCTTGGACGGGTCAGCCTTGATCTGCCCGTCCTCTATGATGAACCCCAAAAACTGTATTGAATTCCGGTGGAACTCGCACTTCTCGGCTTTCACATACAACCGGTTCTCTAGGAGGCGCTGCAAGACGGCCCGAACGTGTAACTGGTGCTCTTCCGCGGTGCGCGAGAAGATCAAGATGTCATCTAAGTATATGAAACAGGTTACATTAAGCAAGTCCCGCAGGACATCGTTAATAAAGGCCTGGAATACGGCGGGAGCATTGGACAACCCGAACGGCATGACCAGGTATTCGAAATGCCCCAGCGGGGTCTTAAACGCCGTTTTCCACTCGTCCCCCGCGCGGATTCGCACGAGGTGGTACGCGCTGCGAAGATCCAACTTGGTGAATATAACGGCTTGCTGCAAAGGGGCGAAAGCGGAGTCTAGAAGGGGGAGCGGGTAGCGATTCTTGACCGTGATCTCGTTTAAGGCCTTGTAATCTACGCAGGGCCGTAGGGTTTTATCTTTTTTCTCAACGAAGAAAAGTCCTGCCCCTACCGGGGACGTGGAAGGTCTGATTAGCCCGGCGGCCAGAGACTCGGTGATGTACTCTTTCATGGTGGCTTGCTCTGGCTGGGAGACCTTATACAGGCGCGCGGATGGCAGCGGACCGTTCGGAACGAGGTCTATGGCGCAATCGTACGGGCGGTGCGGCGGCAACGACTTCGCCCTCTCCTTGCTGAATGCAGCTCGGAGGTCGTGGAAAATCGCGGGAACGTTAGTCAAGTTAATGTTTTTGGCCGGCGCGGGCGGAATCCGGAGACCCTCCTCCGCCGAACGGAGGCACTGGGCATGGCAGAACGGGCTCCAGTTTTGAATGGCCATCCGTCCCCAGTCGATCAGGGGCTTGTGTGCCTGCAACCAGGGGACACCGAGGACGATGTGCGCCGCCCTGGACGGCATAACAAAAAACGAGCGTGTCTCGATATGATTTCCTGATAGCTTAAGGGTTAGTGGCTGCGTTACCCGTCTGATATCGGCCAGGAGACGCCCGTCGAGATCGCAAACCCGCTCGGACTTGCCGAGCTCAGAGACCGTGCAACCTAGTTTTTCCACTAAGCCGGAGTCGATAAAGCAGTCGTCGGCCCCAGAGTCGATCAATGCCCGGACGCGGATGCTGGCCGTCAGGCCCATTACCTCCCCCTCGACCACCAGTCTCGTGACGCTCTTAGAGTCTCGGCGAAGTAATCCATGCGTCTCTGAGCTGGGGGTCGCCCCCCCGGAATGAGGGGGATCGTCGGAGGCAGCAGCTGCCGACTCACATTGGTCCCCGCGGAGCGGGGTGGAAGTCCGGCGTGACCGTCGTCCCGGGCAGGCGGCCACTCGATGACCTTGTAATCCACAGTAGAAGCACGCTCCCGATCGGCGCCGTCGCTGGCGTTCGTCGTCATCCAAGCGATTGGCTCCTAGCTGCATGGGTTCGTCGACCGGCGGGGGCTCCCAGCGCCGGGGGGGCGCTGGCTCGAAAACTCGCTGCTCGGCCGCTCTCTCTCGACGTCGCTCCCGCAGGCGGTTGTAAAGTCGTATGGCCAGGCTGATGAGCTCTTCCAGTGACGCGGCGTCCTCGCGGACGGCCAGCTCGTCCTTCAGGGAGGAGTTCAGCCCCCTGCGGAACACGGTCCGTAGAGCGCAGTCGTCGAAGCCGCTCTCTGCCGCGCGAATGCGGAAGGCGATGGAGTAATCGGCCACCGACCGATTCCCCTGGGTGCAGTCCAGTAATTCCATTCCAGCCTCCTTTCCCCGAATGGGGTGGTGAAACACGCGTTGGAATTCGGCCAAAAACGCGGGGAACGAGGACCGGATTTCCGGACGGGCATTGCTTACGGCCATGGCCCATGCACTCGCTGGGCCAGTCAAGAGACTCATCATGAATGCTATCTTTGTACTCTCGTGCGCGTACGTCTGCGGCTGTTGGTCAAAAATTAACCGGCAGTGGTGAATAAACGGGCCGCAGAGACCCGGCTCACCCCCATACCGGCTGGGTGAGGCAGACTGGGCTCCCGTGCTGAGAACCCAGGGGGTGGCATTCCGATCGCGGCTGCGGTCGGATCGACCGTCGGCGCGCCATGCGAGTAGAGGCTATTTACGCGGGCGTCGAAGGTTTCGCAACGGTGGGCCAGCATGCCGACCGCGTCGCGAAGGTTCGCGAGGTCGGTGCCTTGTTGCCCCACCAGACGTCCTTGGCTGGCCAGCGCTTCGAGAATTTTCTCCGTGTCCGCAGAGTCCATGGTCAGATCGTTCTGTTATGATCCACCAGCAGTGCTGGTGGATTGAGCAGGACTCTCCAAGCGCGGACACGGGAAAATGGGTTATACAAAGATATTTATTAATAATCAAATAGACAATCTCCAATATGCAATCGTGAATCAACCGGGGCTATCGGCTATAGCGACTATGGAACTTAACTATCGAACAAGAGATAAACAAGGGCGCTGGCGGAAAATCACACCAGGGAGCAAAGGCAGTAAGGAGGAACGAAAAGCACTTGCAAAAGGCAAGGGAAAGAAACCAAAACGCAAATAGCTTACCGCACAAGGGTAAGAGGATTCCAATCGGGAAGCAAAGAACAGAAAACGCACCGAGCAGTAGCTGGCGGGAAAAACAACTCAAAACACGCAGTAGCAAGAGAACTATTAACAAGAGTGCGATCAAGAGCATGGGACATGAACGTGAGCGATGTGGGATGACGATCCGACGCTGGGGAGTCAGTGTAAGTGTCTTAAATACTGTGTGCAATAAGTGAGTGAATAGGAGTCCGGTGTGGAGCTGGTGGGCGCGTCCCGCAGCTGCTGACGACCTGGCCCGAGACGATCGCTGAGGGAACGACCCCACAGCTGTCAAAACAAAAGCACATGGCATGACAGACACGGATCGTGACAAGTCCTGCCGCGGACGACTCGCAAATGCGTGTGCTGATTTGCAAATGCGTGTCAGGAGACTTGTGTGTGGCTCCGTAGCTACACATTCGGACCACATGGGGGCACTAATATTATACCAGCCCCGTACCACCAATATATACACCAATAACATGAGGGGGCGTTCACTGCTATCCACCCATGGTCGCGTACCATTTATTTGACATTATTTAAATTTAATTGGAATAAATGGAAGAATAAAGTGGAACTATTAAAATAAGAACCAATGATATAACCTGTGAAGCTAAAAAAAATGAATGAAAATTCTCCACACCTGCTAATTGCCACATTAACTATACTTCCCTTTATTGCATTCAGTAAACACCATTTTTTTAAATTGATTCATTAACTTTTTATTTAGTAAACACTCACTGCACCAACCCAACCGGACTGCATCGGTTCATCTGTCTGCTACACCTGTAGACTACGAGGGTCCCCTTTTGGTCTTAATGTGTAGCTCCGGAGCCACACTCAAGTCTCCAGACACGCATTTGCAAATTGCCACACGCATTTGCGAGTCGTCCACGGCGAGACTGTAGCAACACCCAAAGGCAGGGGACGCTGAATGTTGGCATTTTGTGCTCTCAGCCTGTCAGGCGAATATGTGGAAATTTATTAAAAAGCAGCTCGCATACTTGCTGACATTTGTCAAAGTTTTTTTTTTTTTTTTGCGGTGCAAAAGCTTACAGCACCTGGTATTCCCAGGCGGTCTCCCATCCAAGTACTAACCAGATCCGACCCTGCTTAGCTTACGAGATCGGGCGTTCTTTTTTTTTTTTTTATATATATTTTATTGTAAAATTAACTGTACAAAAAGAGGTCTGATTCAAAATTCCAATATTCGTGAACAAACATCAATAGGGATATCCAAGGATTTCATGGTCGTAACAAAAGATGCATATTAAAAATGAAAGTCCAGACTGTTGGCAGCAGACACAGAAACTCGTCCGTTGTTCGCCGCCAAGTCGCCTTCAAAACGTTGGGGTCGATGTGCATGAAGATGGGTGAGATGTGAGATAACCAAAGATTTGAAGATGGACCAGTGATCGCCTTTCCTTTTTTCATGCAGATGGATGTTTCTGGTGATGACGATGGCATGACGTGCGATGGCCAAGAGCAGTTTGAGAGCTTTGACATTCAGGCCTTTCAATGGCGAAGGGATGACACCGAACAGGAGAAGCCTGGAATTCTGGTCACCGCCACCACAGGCTATCGGCGAGGGGAGTCTCACCCCCAGCCTCCTGGCAATGAGATCCTCTAGTCTGGATCTGAATTGTCGCACGACTCGGCATTGGAGGATGAGATGGTGGAAGTCCTCAGGTTCCTCTCTGCACACTGGACATGTCCAGTTGAACATGTCAGCCCAGATGGACGAGGAAGCCAGGGCGGGGTATGCCTGACGCCACGCGTTTTCTGCAGGGGGCTTTTAAAGTACTTTGGTTAGCAACACCTTATAGAATAGTTTAGTTGTGCACTCTGCCAGTCTAGTCAGTTGAGCCCCATGGGTCAGCACATAATTTAGATCTGACGCAGTGGTGGCGTCTTCGCTCTGTGACATCCGCCCCAGAAGGTGCCCCCAGTGGCAATGCACGGAGTCTCAGATTTTTTTCAACTGAGCGTAACACAGTGGCCCTTCAAAAGGGAACTTTGTGGAACCGAAACAAGGTGCGAATGCGTTCAATGTTAAAATTCCCTTTCTGGTCTAATAAATCACCTATTATTCTGATGTGTGCACTTTCTAAAACCCCACTTAATATCCTTTCCCCACTCCCTGGCTCACCGCCCAGGAGGTCGGGGTTGAACCTCAGTGGAATGTTCTGCAGTTGATGCAGTGACATTGGCTCTGTCCTAACCCATGGCCGCAATGCCCACCACGCCTCTAAGATTTCCATTTCAAAGGGGTCCAGAGGGGGGAACATCGTGCGAGGCAACATCTGGCAGAGATTAAAAATGCCGTAGCGGCCTAAACCTTCTAAAATTGGCATAAGAAAGTCCTTCCAGGGAGCAGAGAAGGCAGGATTTAAAAACTTTCTGAGCAGCTTTAAACGTAGTGCAGCCTTCTTGGTACACCGATCAAGCTATAGTGCCCAATGAAACCTCTTTCCCTCTTCCACAAGAAATAATTAAATGTTAAATTTAATCTATTTAAAACATTCGCAGACATGTGAGTGACAGTCAGTGAGTGAATTAACTTTGAAATGCACAGGTTGTTGATGACCAAAGTTTTCCCTTTCAGAGTTAAATTCCTGAATTTCCACATATCTAAAGTGGATTTTACTTGCGGTAAAACTGTTTCCCATTGCTGTTCATCACAATGAGAAGTGTTCTCCCCAATCCAAACACCAAGAATTTTTTGGCTGAGCGTGGCCTCTTTAAAACCCCAGGTCTTTGGCACAGCGCTGGTGGTACCAAAAACGGCCATGGTGGACTTATCAAAATTGACTTTAGCACCCGAGGCTTGGCAGAAAATGTTGAGCTCGTTAAGAGCTACACTTAGACTCTCCACGTCTCTGACAAACAGGTTCGTATCGTCCGCATACTGTAGAATCTTAACTTCGCGTCCACTCGGTGTCCAAATACCTTTTATGCTGTTATTTTGTTTGAGGAGGGGCGCTAGTGGTTCTACAACAAGGCTAAAGAGTAGTGAGGACAGGGGACACCCCTGTCTCACTGACCTTCCCAATTTAACAGGTCCTGTCAGTAGTCCGTTCACTTTGATTTTACTGGCTGCGTTTGCGTACAGGCGTTTTATCCAATTGGTAAAAGAAGACCCAAATCCAAATTTGTCAAGCACCTTCCATAAAAAAGAGTGCTCCACCCTATCAAAGGCTTTTTCGAAATCGAGGCTACCCATGAATTCCGCACGAGGCAGCCATGTGTTTAGTTAAATACTTTATATTTAAAATAGTGTCTGATATATCCCTTGTCGGAATGCTATATGACTGCGTTTCGGAGATGATGGTACCTATTACTTTCTTGAGACGAGCTGCTAAAACTTTGGCTAAGATTTTATAGTCAGTGTTCAAAACACTAATCGGTCTATAGTTGCTCAATTGTTCAGACGCACCTTTTTTGTGTATGAACGTAACAGTACCTTCGCAAAATGATGAAGGGACCAGATCTTTTTTTTCCATGTGATGAAGCAAATTAAGCAAAATAGGTGACAGCTTTTTCATAAAAGCCTTAAAGAACTCTGCCGTTAGACCATCGCAACCTGGGCTTTTTTTATTATTTACAACAAACAAACAACCCTGTCTTTTCTGATACCTTAGCAAAAAGCGATTGAGAATATAAAGAATCGCTGCTTTAATGACTATTACAACATCCATATCAACCCATCCCTTAGGAGGATCATCCCATGACATATGTTGTACATCACCCTCGGGAATAGATGCAGGGCTGGGGTTTGGTTTGGTCATAGTATGAACCTTAGAGGAGTCATACTCGATGTTTTATAGCGCTTGATCGGACCAACTGGGTCGTTGTACCTCATCGTTTTGTGAAGATTCAGCAGATGATATGGGGGTCATCGGAGGGGTCGAAGGCGGAGTATCAGGACGAATCCATCCTCGATATGACGGCTCGCAGGTGTTGTGCGAGGATGGGACGGTAGTAGGTCAGGTTCCCAGGACGTCAAACCATGTAGAGTACGATGGCACAGCCTGGTTCGCGTGTGATGGACCAGGCATCTCAACCTGGTCCTCTCCTACATTTGTAGGGGTGTCAGCACGGCTCCTGTCTGAAGTTGTAACGGTCTCTACATCGACAGCTTTTTCAACCATAGTCAGATCATGATCGAGTGTGGGTTCGTCCATACCGCTATCTGCAAAACAAAGATACTTTTATTAAATATTATATAGATATGTATTATAGAAATGTAACTCATAATTAGTTGCATCGTTTACCTGAAGAGAGTTCTGCAATGTTGTTTTCGACCCGTTCAGGTGCCCTGATGGGTGACACCCTTCTTGGGGTGGTGGTGCTCAGGGCCATGAGGCGTCTTGTTCCGAGCATCATTATTTTCATGAGGTGTAGGTATGGCTCTTCAGCTGGAAAAAATTGGCTTGTCTGTCTGGAGCGTGGTTTGGGCTTTAGTTATACTGGATTGAGACAGGGGGCGGGATAAATGACGTCATCCGGCTGTCCAAATATAGGCGGCCCAAGGGGTACATGTCCTGACTTGTATCGTTGGTAACATACTGATTTGAAACAAGTATGTATGAAAAGTTGTCAGCAAGCACCTGGCTGTGTCGCCACCGACGTCGCCCAAGAAGGTCTTCACTGTCGTAGATGGCTTGTGGATGGATGAATCTCTGCGTCCCATGAGCAACATATTCGGTGTTATGGGGTCTGGATCAGCGATATCCGTTGAAACATATCCAAGTGGCTTGGCATTCAGGATACCTTCTACCTCGACGAGTAGTGTGCGGAGAACTGGCTCCGGAGTCACTTGTTCTTTCAGGACGACTCTCAGGGAAGCTTTAATCGACCTCACCTCTCTCTCCCATGTTCCGCCGATGTGCGGGGATGCTGGAGGATTAAATCGGAACTGTATCTTCTGCTCTGCGAGATGTGCTTGAAGTGGAGAGCTCATTGCCTGGAAGGCCTCCTGGAGTTCGCGGCAACCATCAGTGAAGTTTGTGCCGTTATCGCAAAGAATCTCAAATGGCCTCCCTCGGCGGGCTATAAAGCGGCGAAGGCAGAGCAAAAAGGCGTCAGAGTCTAAGCTCTCGAGAAGGTCCAAGTGGAGGCATCTTGTGGTCATGCATTTGAATAAAATGCCCCATCTTTTCTCTTGGCGACGACCTATCTTTATAAGGAATGGGCCAAAACAGTCAACACCAACTGAATAGAAGGGAGGTTTGTAGAGCCTCAGCCTTGCGGGTGGAAGATCGGCCAGTCTTGGACTCTGGGGTTGAGCTCGCCAGAACTGACACTCACGGTAGCCATATTGGTGCTTGCGGATCGCTTCGCGCCCTCTTAGGATCCACAATTGGCGCCGTAGTTCTGCCAGGATGCGTTCTGCCCCGGGATGGTGGAGCCTTTCATCACAGTCCTTAATGAGTAACTTTGTGAAAGGGTGT